>NW_027202760.1:0-1200000 GCF_024711535.1 Dipodomys merriami
TGTGATGCTGAGGGTCAGGGTGAGGGTGAGTGTTAGAATGAGGGTGATGGTGAGGGTTAGGCTTGGGATTTGGGTTAGGGTGAATTTTAGGGTTAGGATTATTTTAGGGTTAGGGTTATTGCTAGGGTTAGGGTGAGGGTGAGGGTTAGGGTGAGGGTTAGCGTTAGGGTTAGGGTTAAGGTGAGGGTGGGGTTGAGGGTTAGGGTTAGGATTAGGGTGAGGGTTAGGGTAAGGCTGAGGAGGAAGGGGAGATTGAGGATGAGGGTTAGGTTTAGGGTTAGGGTTAGTGTGAGTGTTAGGTTTAGGGTTAGGGTTTGGGTTAGGTTGAGGGTAAAGTTTAGGGTGAGGTTTAGGCTTAGGGTGAAGTTTAGGATTAGGGTGAGGGTTAGGGTGAAGTTTATGTTTAGTTTTAGGGTTAGGGTGAGGGTTAGGTTTATTGTGAGGTTTAGGCTTAAGGTTAGGGTGACGGTAAGGGTTAAGTTGAGGGTTAGGGTGAGGGTGAGTTTTAGTGTTAGCATTAGGTTTAGCTTTAGGGTTAGCTTGAGAGTTAGGGTTAGAGTTAGGGTTAGGGTGAGTTTGAGGGTGATGGTTAGGTTTAGGATTAGGATTAGGTTTAGGGTCAGGGTGAGTATTAGGGTGAGAGTGAGGGTTTGGGTGAGAGTGAGGGTTAGTGTGTGGGTTAAGGTTAGGGTTAGGGTCAGGATTAAGTTTAGGCTTAGGGTCAAGGTTATGGTGAGGGTCAGGTTTAGGGTGAGGTTTAGTTTGAGGATGAGAGTTAGGGTTAGTGTTAGGGTTAGGGTGACGTTTGGGGTAAGGGTTATCGTTAGGGTTAGGGTGAGGGTGAGGGTGAGGTATAGGGTGAGGTTTAGGGTTAGGGTGAGGGTTAGGGATAGTGTTCGGTTTGGATGAGGGTGGGGGTGATTGTTAGGTTTAGGTTTCGAGTTAAGGTGAGGGTGAGGGTGAGGGTTAGGATTAGGGTTAGGATGAGGGTTAGGCTGAGGGTTAGGTTTAGAGTTCGTGTGAGGGTTAGGGTTAGGTTTAGAGTTAGGATGAGGGTTAAGTTTAGATTTAGGGTTAGCATAAGGTTTAGGCTGAGGGTTAGGGTTAGGGTTAGAGTGAGGGTTAGGGTTAGGGTTAGGGTAAGGTTTAGGGTGAGGGTAATGGTGAGGGTGAGGGTTAGGCTGAGGGTGAGGGTTAGGGTTAGAGTGAGTGTTAGGGTGAAGGTTAGGTTTAGGGTTAGGGTTAGGGTGAGGGTGAGGGTGTGGGTAAGTGTTAGGGTGAGGGTTAGGGTAACCCTAACGCTCACCCTAACTCTCACCCACAAAATAACCCTCAGCCTAAACATTATCCTCACACTAAACCAAACCCTAACCCTAACCTTCACACTAACCCTAACCCTCAAGCTAACGGTATCCCGACACCTCACCCTAACTCTCACCCTAACCCTAACACTCACCCTAACCCTAACTCTAAACCTAACCCTCACCCTCACCCTAACCCTCACCATCACCCTAACGCTTACCCTAACCCTAACCCTCACCCTAAACCTAACCCTCAACCTAAACATAACCCTCACCCTGACCCTCGCCCTAACCCTAACCCTAACGCTAACCCTCACCCTAACCCTTACTTTAACCCTAACCCTCACCCTAAACCTAATGCTCACCCTAACAATAACCCTCACACTAACCCTAACCCTAGCCCTCACCCTCATCCTCAACCTCAACCTAACCCTAACACTCATCCTAACCCTAACCCTAAACCTAAACCTCACACTAAACTTAAACTTCAGCCTAACCCTAATCCTCACACTAAACCTAACAGTCACTCTATCCCTAAACCTACCCCTCAGCCTAACCCTCACCCTAAACCTAACCCTAACCCTAATCCTCACCCTATCCCTAACCTTAACCCTAATCCTAATCCAAACATTCACCCTCACCCTAACTCTAAACCTAACCCTCATCCTCACCCTTACCCTCACCCTAACCCTTATCCTCACCCTAACCCTAACCATAACACTCACAATAACCGTAACCCTCACTCTAACCCTAACCCTAACCCTCACCCTAACCTTCATCCACACCCTGATCCTCAAACTCAACTTAACCCTAACCCTAAACCTATCCCTCACCCTAAGCCCTAAACCTAACCCTAACCCTAAACCTCACCCTCACCCTCACCCTAACCCTAACCCTCACCCTAAACATCACCCTAATCCTAACACTCACCCTAACCCTAACCCGAAGCTTCACCCTGAATCTAAACTCAGCATAATCCTCAACCTAACCCTAACCTTTACTTAACCGAAACCATCAACCTCACCCTTAGCCTAACCCTCACCCTCACCGAAGAACTCACCCTAACCCTAACCTTAACCCTAACCCTCACCCTCAAACTCCCCTACACCCTCAGCCTTACCCTAAACATAACCCTAATCGTAACACTAACGCTCAACCCCAACCTCACCCTAACCCTAACACTAAACCTAACTATAACCCTCACCCTCATCCTAACCCTAACCCTAACCCTAACAATAACTCTAACCCTAAACCTAACCCTAAAACTCATCCTAACCCTTATCCTTACCCTAAATCTCAACCTCACCCTCACCTTCACACTAACCCTCAACCTCACCCTAAATATCACCTTATCCCTAACCTTCACAATGAACCTAACCCTAACGCTCACCCTAACTCTCAGCCACAAACTAACCCTCAGCCTAAACATTATCCTCACACTAAACCACACCCTAACCCTAACCTTCACACTAACCCTAACCCTCAAGCTAACCGTATCCCGACACCTCACCCTAACTCTCACCCTAACCCTAACCCTAACCATAACACTCACCCTAACCCTAACTCTAAACCTAAACTTCACCCTCACCCTAACCCTCACCATCACCCTAACGCTTACCCTAACCCTAACCCTCACCCTAAACCTAACCCTCAACCTAAACATAACCCTTACCCTGACCCTCGACCCTAACCCTAACTCTAACCCTCACCCTAACCCTTACTTTAACCCTAACCCTCACCCTAAACCTAATGCTCACCCTAACAATAACCCTCACAGTAACCCTAACCCTAGCCCTCACCCTCACCCTCACCCTCAACCTAACCCTAACACCCATCCTAACCCTAAACCTAAACCTAAACCTCACACTAAACTTAAACTTCACCCTAACCCTAATCCTCACACTAAACCTAACTGTCACTCTATCCCTAACCCTACCCCTCAGCCTAACACTCACCCTAAACCTAACCCTAACCCTAATCCTCACCCTATCCCTAACCTTAACCCTAACCCTAATCCTAACACTCACCCTCACCCTAACTCTAAACCTAACCCTCAACTTCACCCTAACCATATACCTAACCCTCACCCTAACACTAACACGCACTCTATACCTCACCCTCACCCTAACCCTAAACCAAACCCTAACCCTAACGCTAAACCTAATTCTAACGGTAAACCTGACCCTCACCCTCACTCTAAACCTCATCCTAAGCATAACCCTAACCCTAATGCTAACCCTAACCCTCAACCTCACCCTAAACCTAACCCTAACCCTGAAACTAAACCTAACCCTAACCCTAATGTTAACTCTAACCCTCACCCTAACTCTAATCCTGAACCTAACCCTTATCCTAACCCTCACCCTCACCCTATCTATAACACGAACACTCACCCTAACCCTAACTCTAATCCTAAACCTAATCCTACCACTCAGCCTAACCCTTACCCTCACTCTAACCCTCACCCTCTCCCTAACATTAATGCTAACCCTAAATATCAACCTCATCCTAACCGTCGCCCTAAACCTTACCCTCACCATAACCCTATCCCTCAACCTCAACCTAACCCTCACCCTAACCCTTACACTCACCCTAACCCTCACTCAAACCTAACCCTAACACTAACCCTCACCCTAACCCCCACCCTAACCTTCACCCTAACCCTAATGCTAACCCTAACCCTCAGTCTCACCCTAACCCTCACCCTAACTCTTATCCTCACACTAACCCTAACAATAACCATAAGCGTAACCCTCACACTAAGACTAACCCTCATCCTAACCCTAACCCTACCTCTCACCCTAACACTCACCCTAACCCTAACCTTAACCCTAACCTGAACCCTAACCCTAACCCTAATTCGCCCCTGAACCCGAACCCTCACCTACACCCTAACCCTTCCCCTTCCCTGAACCCTAACTGTCACCCTAAAACTCACCCTCACCCTAAACATCACCCTCACACTTACCCTCAACCTAAAACTCAACCTCACCCACAACCTAACCCTGCCCCCCACCATAATCCTCACCCTAAACTTAACCCTAACCCTTACCTAACCTAAACCCTCACTCACAACCTCATTCTCTCCCTCAACCTCAGCCTAAACCTTACCCTAACCCTAATCCTAACCCTAACTCTTACCCTCACCCTAAACTTAACCCTAACCCTAATCCTCACCGTCACCCTCCCACTCACCCTCACCCTCACCCTAACCCTCACCGTCACCCTAAACATCACTCTAAACCTAACCCTCACGCTAACCTAACCCCTACCCTAACCCTAACCCTAAACCAAACTCTCACCCTTACATTAACCCTCACCCTAACACTTACCCTCAACCTAACCCCAACCTGAACCTTAACACTAACCCTCACCCGAACCCTCACCCTAACCCTAATTTTAACCCTAACCCTAACCTTTACCCTAACTCTAACTCTTACACAAACCCTAAGCCTAACCCTAAACCTCACCCTAACCCTAAACTTAACCCTCATCCTCACCCTAACACTTGCCCTAACCCTAACCCTCACCATAACCCGAACCCTTAACCTATACCTAAACCTCATCCTCAACCTAACCCTAACCCTAACCCTCACTGTAACCCTAACCCTCACCCTAAACCTCAGCCTCACCCTAACCCTCACCCTAAACCTAACCCTCAGCCTAAACCTCACCCTCACCCTAATCCTCACACTAACCCTAACCCTAAATCTTACCTAACCGAAACACTCAACCTCACCCTCACCCTCTCCCTAACCCTCATTCTCACCATACCCCTCACCCTAACCCTCAACCTCACCCTCATCCTAACCCTTACACGAACCCTAATCCTAACCCTAACCATTATCCTCACCCTAAACCAAACCCTAACCGTCACCCTCACACTCACCCTCACCCTCACCCTAACCCTCATGCTCAACCTCACCCTCACCCTAACCCTCACCATCACCCTAAAAATCACCCTAACCCTAATGCTAACCCTAACCCTCAACCTCACCCTAAACCTCACCGTAATCCTTATCCTCAAACTAACCCTAACCCTAAACCTCGACCTCACCCTCACTCTAACCCTAACCAAAAACATAACCCTCACTCTAACCGTAACCCTTACTCTAAGCCTGAATCTAACCTTAACCCTCACCCTAACCATAACCCTAACCCTAACCCTCACCCTCACCCTAAACCTAACCCTAAACATAACCCTCACCCTAACCCTGTCCCTTACTCTAACCCTAACCCTACCCCTCACCCTAAACCTCACACTTACCCAAACCCTAACACTGACACTCACCCTAAACCCAACCCTAACCTTAACCCTAACGCTAACCCTAAACCTAACCCTCACCCTAACTCTAACACTTACCCTAAACCTAACCCTAACCCTAACCCTAACCCTAACCCTCACACTAAGCCTAACCCTCACCCTAACCCTCACCCTAACCTTTATCCTAATACTAAACCTAACTCTAAACCTAACCCTAACCCTCACACAAACCCTAACCCTCTCACTAACCTTAACCCTACTCCTCGCCCTAACCCTCAACCTAACCCTAACCCTCACCGTAAACCTTATCCTAAACCTCACCCTCACCCTAACCATCACTATCACCTTAACCCTCAACCTAAACCGAACTTTAACCCACACCCTAACCCTCACCCTCCCCCTCACCCTCACCCTCACTCTAAACCTGAACCTAACCCTCATCCTAACACTAACCCTCACCCTCACCCTCACACTAACCCTAACCTAAAGCCTCACCCTAACCCTAACCCTAAACCTTACCTAACCGAAAAGCTCACCATCACCCAAACCCTAACCCTCTACCTAGCCCCCCCAACACTAACCCTCACCTTAACCCTAACCCTCACCCTCACACTCGCCCTCACCCTCACCCTAAACCTAACCCTAACCTTATTGCTAACCCTAAACCTACCTCTCAGACTAACCCTCACCCTAACCCTAACCCTATCACTAACACTCACACTAACCCTAACCCTAATACTGAACCTAACCCTCACCCTCACCATAACCCTGACACTTACCCTAACCCAAACCCTATGCGTAGTCCTCACCCTAACACTTACACTCACCCTCAACCTCACCCTAACCCTCACCCTAAGCTATACCCTCACCCTAACTCTAATCCTAACCCTAACTCTCACCCTCACCCTCACCCTAATTCTAACCATAACCCTCAGACTCACCCTAACCCTCACACGAACACTTACCCTCACCCTAACCCTAACCCTCACCCTCACCTAAACCTCACCCTAACACTTTCCCAAACCCTAACCCTCACCCTAACCCTAACCCTAAACCCAACCTTGACGCTAACCCTCACCCTCATTTTAAACTTCACCCTAACACTTACCAACACCCTTACACTCACGGTAACCCTGACCCTAAACCTAAACTTGACCCTAAACCTCACCCTATCCCTAAACCTCACCTTCACCCTAACTTTCACCCTAACATTTACCCTCACCCTAACTCTTACCCTAACTCTAAACTTAACGCTCACACTAACCCGAACCCTAATCCTCAGCTCAACCCTTATCCTAACCCTAAACCTCACCCAAACACTAACCCTAAGCCTCAGCCTAACCCTCATCCTAACCCTAACCCTAATACTAACTCTCACCCTAAACCTAAACCTCACCATCATCCTAACGCTCACCCTAACCCTCACCCTAACCCTAACCCTCACCCTAAACCTAACCCTCAACCTAAACATAATCCTCACCCTAACCCTAACCCTCATCCTAAACCTAACCCTCAACCTAAACATAACCCTCACTCTGACCCTCACCCTAACCCTAACCCTAACGCTAACCCGCACCCTAACCCTTACTTTAACCCTAACACTCACCTTAAACCTAACGCTCACCCTAACACTAACGCTCAAACTAACCCTACAAATAGCCCTCACCCTCACCCTCACCCTCAACCTAAACCTCACCCTAAACCTAATCCTCACACTAAACCTTACAGTCACTCTATCCCTAACCCTACCCCTCAGCCTAACCCTCACCCTAAACCTAACCCTAATCTAACCCTCACCCTAACCCTAACACTAACCGTAACCATAAGCCTAACCCTAACCCTAACACTAACACTAACCGTAACAATAAGCCTAACCCTAACCCTTACCCTAACCCTAACCTTAACCCTAACCCTCACCCTAAACCTTATGGTAAACCTAACACTCACCCTCACCCTAATCCTCACCCTAACCCTTATCCTCACACTAACTCTAACCCAATCCCTCAGCATAAACCTCACCCTAACCCTAAACCTGAAACTAACCCTCACCATAAACCTAACCCTTACCCTAAACCTAAGCCTAACCCTAGCCCTAACCCTAATCCTCACCCTCACCCTTATCTTAACCCTAACCCTAAACCTAACCCTCACCCTAACCCTAACCCTTACCCTATCCCTAAACCTACCCCTCAACCTAACCCTCACGGTCACCCTAATCCTAACCCTAACCCTCACCCTAAACCTAAACCAAACCCTAACCCTAAACCTAACACTCAACCTGACCCTAACCCTTACCCTAAACCTAACCCTAATCCTATCCCCAAACCAAACCCTAACCCTCATCCTCAACCTCACCCTCACCCTAACACTCACCGTCACCCTAACCCTCACCCTAAACCGAACCTTAACCCACACCCTAAGCCTCACCCTCACCCTCACCCGAACCCTCACACTCACCCTAAGGCTAACGGTAACCCTCAACCTTCCCCTAAACCTAACCCACAACCTCATCCTAATCCTCACCCTAACCCTAACCCTAAACATTACCTAAACGAAATCCTCACCATCAGCCAAACCCTTACCCTCAACCTAGCCCTCCCCCAACACTAACCCTCACCCTAACCCAAACCCTCACCCTCAAACTCACCCTCACCCTAATCCTAAACCTAAACCTAACCCTCACACTAAGCCTAACCCTCACCCTAACCCTAACCCTACCTCTCAGACTAACCCTCAAATTAACCCTAACTATGACCCTCACCCTAACCCTAACCTTATCACAAACCCTCACACTAACCCTAAACCTAATACTGAACCTAACCCTCACCCTCACCCTCACAATAAACCTAACACTCACCCTAATCTTAACCCTAAAATTAGTCCTCACCCTAACACTTACCCTCCCACTCACCCTAACACTAACCCTCAACCTCACCCTAACCCTCACACTAAGCTTTACTCTCACACTAACTCTAATCCTAACCCTAACCCTCACCCTCACCCTAATGCTAACCCTAACCCTCAGACTCACACTAACCCTCACCCTAACACTTACCCTCACCCTAACCCTAACCCTCACCATCACCCTAAACCTCACCCTAACACTTACTCACACCATTACCCTCACCCTAACCCTATCCCTAAACCTAAATTTTACCCTAACCCTCACCCTATCCCTAAACCTCACCCTCACTCTAACTCTCACCCTAACCTTTACCCTCACCCTAACCCTAAGCCTATCCCTCAAACTAACCCTAACCCTAACCCTCAGCCTAACCCTTATCCTAAACCTAAACCTAGCCCTAAACCTCACCCTAATCCTAACCCTAACCCTCAGCCTAACCCTCATCCTAAGCCTAACACTAATCCTAACTCTCACCCTAACCCTAACCGTAAACCTAAACCTCACCCTAAACCTAAACCTCACCCTCACCCTCTCCTTCACCTTCAGCCTAACCCTAATCCTAACCTAATCATAACCCTCACCCTCACACTCACCCTAACTCTAACCCTAAACCTAACCCTAACACCCACCCTCACCCTAACCTTAACCCTAACAATATACCTAAACCTCAACCTAACCCTAACCCTCACCCTAATCCTAAACCTAACCTTCACTCTCAAATTCACCCTATCTCTAACCCAAACTCTAACCCTAACCCTAATCTTCACCCACACCCTAACCCTCACAGTCAACCGAACCCTCACCCTCAACCGAACCCTCATCCTCACCCTAACCATCACCCTCACTCTAAACATCACCCAAAACCTAACCCTCACCCTAACCCTAACCCAAACCCTATTCCAAACCCTCACACTCACCCTAACACTCACCCTAACCCTTACCCTCACCCTAACCCTTAACCTCACCCTAACCCTAACCATAACCCTCAAAATAACCGTAACCCTCACTCTAGCCCTAAACGTAACCCTGACCCTGACCTTCACCCACACCCTGATCCTCACCCTCAGCTGAACCCTAACCCTAATCCTATTCCTATTCCTAACCCTCAGCCTCACATTAAACCTAACCCTAACCCTAAGCCTCACCCTCACTCTAACCTTCACCTTCACCCTAAACATCATCCTAACCCTAAACCTCACCCTAACCCTAACCCGAACCCTCACCCTGAACCTAACCTCAGCTTAATCCTCACCCTCGCCCTAATCCTCACCATAACCCTAACCTTTAACTAACCGAAACCCTCACCCTCAATCTCAGCCTAACCCTAACCCTCACCCAAGCTCTCACCCTAACCCTAACCTTAACCCTAACACTCACATTCAAATTGCCCTTCCCCCTCAGCCTTACCCTAACAATAACCCTAATCCTAACACTAACCCTCAACCCCACCCTCACCCTAACCCTAACCCTAACAATAACCCTCACCCTCAACCTAACCCAAACCCTAACCCTAACAATAACTCTAAACCTAATCCTAACCCTAAAACTCACCCTAACCCTAATCCTAACCCTAAACCTCAACCTCACCCTCACCCTCACACTAACCCTCAACCTCACCCTAAACATCACCTTAACCCTAACCCTCACACTGAACCTAACCCGAGCGTTCACTCTAACTCTCACCCTAAAACTAAACCTCACCCTAAACATTATCCTCACACTAATCCTAACCCTAACCTTCACACTAACCCAAACCCTCAACCTAACCATATCCCGACACCTCACCCTAACTCTCACCCTAACCCTAACCCTAACACTCACCCTAACCCTCAACATCACCCTAACGCTCACCCTAACCCTAACCCTCACCCTAAACCTAACCCTCTACCTAAACCTAACCCTCACCCTGACCCTCACCCTAAAACTAACCCAAACGCTAACCCTCACCCTAACCCTTACTTTAACCCTAACTCTAACATTAAACCTAACGCTCACCCTAACACTAAGCCTCAAACTAACACTAACCCTAGCCCTCAACCTAACCCTCACCCTCAACCTAACCCTAACACTCATCCTAAGCCTAACCCTAAACCTAAACCTCACACTAAAACTAAACCACACCCTAACCCTAATCCTCACCCTATCCCTAAACTTAACCCTAACCCTCACCCTAAACCTCAACCTCACCCAAACCCTAATGCTAAACCTAACCCTCACCCTGAACCTAACCCTCAACCTAACCCTTACCCTTATCCTAACCCTTATCCTCACCCTAACCCTAACCCTCAACCTCGCCCTAACCCTCACCCTAACACTTTCCCACACCCTCACCCTAACCCTATCACTCACCCTAATGCTAACCCTAACCATAGTTCTCACCCTAACTCTTACCCTCACCATCACCCTAACCCTAACCCTCAACCTCACCCTAACTCTCACCCTAAGCCTTACCCTCACCCTAACTCTAATCCTAACCCTAACACTAACCCTCACCCTCACCCTAATGCTAACCCTAACCCTAAGACTCACCCTAACCCTCACCCTAACACTTACCCTCACCCTAACCATAACCCTCACCCTCAACCTAAACCTCACCCTAACAATTACCCAAAACCTAACCCTCTCCCTAATCCGAACCCTAAACCTAACCTTGATGCTAACACTCACCCTCACCCTAAACCTTACCCTAACACTTACCCATACCCTTACCCTCACCCTCACCCTAACCCTAAACCTCTCCCTTCCCCTGACTCTCACCATTACCTTTACCCTCACCCTAACTCTTACCCTAACCCTAAACCTAACCCTAACCCTACCCCTAACGCTTACCCTCACCCTAAGCCTATTCCTCACCCACACACTAACCCTCACAGTCAACCGAACCCTCACGCTCACCCAAACCCTCATCCTCACCCTAACCCTCACCCTCACTCAAAACATCACCCAAACACTAACCCTCACCCTAACCCTAACACAAACACTAATCCAAACCCTCACACTCACCCTAACCCTCACCCTAACCCTTACCCTCACCCTAACCCTTACTCTCACCCTAACCCTAACCATAACACTCATAATAACCGTAACCCTCACTCTAACCCTAACCCTAACCCTGAGCCTAACGTTCACCCTCACCCTGATCCTCACACTAAGCTTAACCCTAACCCTAATCCTAGCCCTCACGCTCACCCTAACCCTCACCCTCAGCCTAAACATCACCCTAACCCTAACCCTCACCTTAACGCTAACCCGAACCCAAACCTTGAACCTAACTTCAACTTAATCCTCACCCTAATCCTGACCCTAACCCTAAACTTTATGTAACATAAAACCTCACCCTCACCCTCAGCCTAACCCTCACCCTCACTCAAGCCCTCAACTTAACCCTAACCTTAACCTAACCCTCACCCTCAAACTCCCCTTCCCCCTCAGCCTTACCTTAACCATAACCCTAATCCTAACACTAACCCTCAACATCACCCTCACCCGAACCCTAACCCTAAACCTAACAATTACCCTCACCCTCATCCTAACCCTAACCCTAACAATAACTCTAACCCTAACCCGAACCCTAAAACTCACCCTAACCCTAATCCTAACCCTAACCCTCACCCTCACCCTCACCCTCACACTAACCCTCAACCTCACCCCAAACATCATCTTAAACCTAACTCTAAACCTAACCCTCACCCTCACCGTAACCCTCACCATCACCCTAACGCTCACCCTAACTCTAACCCTCACCCTAAACCTAACCCTCACCCTAAACCTAACCCTCACCCTGACCCTCACCCTAACCCTAATCCTAACTCTAACCCTCACCCTAACCCTTTCTTTAACCCTAACCCTCACGCAAAACCTAACGCTCACCCTAACACTAAACCTCACACTAACTCTAACCCTAGCCCTCAACCTCACCCTCACCCTCAACCTAACACTAACACTCATCCTTACCCTAACCCTAATCCTAAACCTTACACTAAACCTAAACCTCACCCTAACCCTAATCCTCACACTAAACCTAACAGTCACTCTATCCTTAACCCTACCTCTCAGCCTAAACCTCACCCTAAACCTCATCCTAAACCAAACACTAACACTAACCCTCACAATAAACCTCATCCTATACCGTACCCTCAACATAACCCTAAACCTAACTCTAACCCTAATCCTCAAACACACCCTAACCTTCACCCTCACCCTAAACATCAGCCAAACCTTAAATCTCACCCTAACCCTAACCCTAACCCTTACCCTAAATCTAACCCTCACCCTCAAGCTAATCCTCACCATAAACCTAACTATGACCTAAAAGAAACCCTCACACCCTTACCCTCACCCTAGCCCTCACCCTAACCCTAACCCGAACCCTAACACTCACCTTCACCCTAACCCTTACCCTTACTGTAACCCTAAACCTAACCCTAATCATAACCCTCACACTAACCGTAACCTTCACACTAACCATAACCCTAACCCTAACCTTAAGCTTCACCCCCACACTGACCCTCACACAAACCCTAACCCTATTCCTAATCCTAAGCCTCACAATCACCCTCAACCTAAACCTAACTCTAACACTAACCCTCACCCTCAACCTCACGGAACACTCACCCTCACCCTAAATATCACCCTAACCCTAACCCTCACCCTAAACCTAACCTCAGCTTAACCCTCACCCTCAACCTAATCCTCACCCTATCCCTAACCCTAACTTAAACAAAACCCTCACCCACACACTAACACTCACCCTCACCCTAGCCCTAACACTAACCCTAAACATAACACTTACCCACACACTAACTCTCACACTCATCCTCACTCTAACCCTAATCGTAACCCTAATCCTAACCCTAATGCTCACCCTACCCCTGTCCCTAACCCTAACTGTAAACATAACGCTCACTCTCATCCTAAACCTCATGCTGACCCGAGCACTCACCCTAACCCCAAACCATACTCTCACATTAAACATCACCTTAACCCTAACCCTCAACCTAACCCTAACCCTAACCCCCACTCTAACCCAAACCCTCATCCTAACACTTACCCACAACATAATCCTATCCCTCAAACTCAATCTTACCATCACCCTAACCCTTACCCTTACCCTAATCCTCACAATACCCCTCACCCTAAACCTAAACCTCAGCCTCGCCCAAACCCTCACACTAAACTTTATCCTCATATTCACCCTAACTCTCACCTTCACCCGAGCCATCACCCTCACCCTAACCCTAACTATAACCCTCAACCTCACCCTCAACCTCAGCCTAAACCTAATCCTAACCCTAACCCTAAACCTCACCCTCACCCTCACCCCAACCCTAACCCTCACCCCAACACTAAACCTCACCCTAACACTAACTCTCACCCTCACCCTCACCCTAATCCTAACCCTAACTCTAATCCTAACCGTCAACCTCACCATAACCCTCACCCTAACCCTTACCCTCACCCTCACCCTAAGCGTAACCCTAAACCTCACAGTAACCCTGACCCTCACCCTAACCCTAACCCTCACCTTAACCCTCATCCTCACCCTAATCCTCAACCTAACCTTACCTTAACCCTTACCTAAACTAAACCGTCACCCTTACCCTCACCCTAACACTCACCCCCACCCTAGCCCACACCCTAACCCTAACGCTAAACCTAACCCTCACACTAACCCTAACCATAACCCTCAGAATAAACCTTATCCTAACCCTAAACCTAAAACAAATCTTCACCCTAACCAAACCCTAAACCTCACCCTAACCCTAACCCTCACACTAACCCTAAACCTAACCCTCAGCCTAATGCTCATCCTAATCCTAACCCTAACCCTCAACCTAAACCTAATCCTAACCCTAACCCTCACATTAACCCAAAACCTCACCCTCAACCTCAACCTCACCCTCACCCTAAACCTAGTGCTAACCCTTATCCTAACCCTCACACTCACCCTAACTCTAACCCTAAACCAAACCCTCACACTCCCCCTCACACTCACCCTGAAACTCACCCTGACCCTAAGCCTCATCGTAATCTTTACCTTCACCATCACCCTAACCCTCACCCTAACCTTTACCGTGACCCTAACCCTAACCCTAAACCTAAACCTAACCCTCACACTAACCCTAAACCTAACCCTCAACCTAACCCTTATCCGAAACCTAAACGTAACCCTAACCCTCACCCTAACCCTAACCCTAAACCTCACATTAACTCAAACCCTAAACCTCAGCCTAACGCTCATCCTAACCCTTACCCTAATCCTAACCCTCACCTTCACCGTACCCCTAACCCTAACACTCACCCTAAACCTAAACCTTACCCTCATGCTCAGGTTAACTCTAATACTAACCCTAATACTAACCCTCACCCTCACCCTAACTCTAACACTAAACCTAACCCTAACCCTCACCCTCACCCTCACCCTAACCCTAAACCTATCCCTAACCCTCACCCTAACCCTAACCCAAACATTATACCTCACCCTCACCATCACCCTAACCCTAACCCTAACTCTCACACTAAACCTCACCCTAACCCTTATCCTCACCATAAACCTAACTCTAACATTAATGCTCTCCCTAAAACTAACCCTCACCCACACCTTAACCCAGACCCTCACCCGAACCCTCACCAATACCCAAACTCTCTTCCTAACACTAACCATAATCCTAATCCTAAACCTAAGCCTCACCCTCAAATTCACCCTAACCCTACACCTAACCCTAAACCTCACCAACACCCTCACCCTAATCTTCACCCTCACCCTAACCCTCACCCTCACCCTAACCCTACCCTTCACCCTAACCCTCATACTAAGTCTAACCCTAATCTTAACCGTCAACCTAACCCTATCCCTAGCCCTAACCCTCACCCTAACACTAATCCTAAACCTAACCCTAACACTCAACCTAACACTAATCCTCATCCACACCCTAACTCTCACCCTCACTCGAACCCTTACCCTCACTCGAACCCTCATCCTCACCCTCACACTAAACATCACCCAAACCCTAACCCTCACCCTAACCCTTGCCCTAACTCTCACCATAACCTTAACCCTAACCCTAAACCTCACCCTCACCCTAATCCTCACCATAACACTAAACCTTGGCTAAAAGAAACCCTCACACTAACCTTCACCCTCACCCTAGCCCTCACCCTAATCCTAACCCTAACCCTAAAACTCACCCTCAGCCTAAAGCTCACTCTAACCCTTCCCCTCACCCTTACCCTAACCCTAAACCTAACCATAACCCAAACCCACAACCTCACCCTACCCCTCACCCTCACCTTATCCTAAACCTTATCCTAACCCTAAACCTAAAAGCAACCTTCACCCTAACCAAACCCTAACCCTAACCCTCAGTCTAATGCTCATCCTAACCCTAACCCTAACCCTAACACTTAACCTAAAACTAACCCTAACCCTAACCCTCACCCTAACCCTAAACCTCACCTTCAAACTCACCCTAGCCCTCAGCCTAAACCTAGTGCTAACCCTAATCTTAACACTCACCCTCAACCTAACTCTAACCCTAAACCAAACACTGCCACTCCCCCTCACCCACACTCTAACCCTCACTCTAACAGTAACCCTCACCCTCAACCTCACCCTCAACTTCAGCCTAACCCTAGTCTATACCCTAATCCTAACCCTCAGCCTACCCCTGACGCTAACCTCAGCCCTAACCCTAACCCTCACCCTAACCCTCACCCTCACCATAGTCCACACCCTAACCCTAAACCTAACCCTCAGACTAATCCTAAACCTAACCCTCAGCCTAAACCTTATCCTAACCCTAAACCTAAAACTAACCTTCACCCTAAACAAACCGTAACCCTAACCCTAACCTAACCCTAACCCTCACACTAACCGTAACCCTAATCCTCAGCCTAACCCTCATGCTAACCCTAACCCTAACACTAACATAAACCCTGACCCTCAATTTAACCCTCCCGATAACCCTAACTCTAACCCTAAACCTCACCCTCACCCTAACCCTAATCCTAACACTAACCCTAAACTTCATCCTAACTCTGACCCTAACACTCACCCTCACCCTAAGCATCACCCTAAACTTAACCCATACCCTAAACCTAACCCTAACCCTCACCCTAACCCTAACCTCAGCTTAATCCTAACCCTGATGTAAACGAAACCCTCACCCTCACCCTTACCCTAATCCTAACGCTAACCCTAACCCTGACTTGAACGAAAGCATCATCCTCAATCTCACACTAACCCTCACCCTCACCTTAGGCCTCACCCTCACCCTAACCCTAACACTAACCATCAACCTCACCCTCACCCTCACCCTCAGCCTAAACCTAACCCTACCCTAACCCTAACCCTCACCCTCCCCTGCACCTTAACCCTAACAATAACCCTAACCCTCGCCCTAACCCTAAACCTCAACCTCACCCTAACCCTAATTCTACCACTAACTCTAATCCTAACCCTCACCCTCACCCTAACCCTCACCCTAACCCTTACACTCACCTTGACCTAAACCTAACCCTAACCCTCACACTAACCTGAACCCTCACCCTACCGGTAACACTAACCCTAACCCTTACCCTCACACTCACCCTCAGCATTACCATAACCCTAACCCTAATCCTAAACCTAACCCTCACCCACACCCTCACCCCATCTCTAAACCGAACCCTAACCATAACCCTCCCCCTCCCCCGCACCCTCCCCAGAACCCTCACTCTCACCCTAACGCTCACCCTCACTCTAACCCTCACCCTAACTCTCATGCTAACCCTCACCTTCAACCTCACACTCACCCTAACCCTCACCATCACCCTAACCATAACCATAACCCTTATGCTAACCCTAACCCTAAGCCTCCCCTTCACCCGAACCTTCACCCTCACCCTCACCCTAAACATCACCCTAACAATAACCCTCACCCTAATCCTAACCCTAACGCTCACCCTAACCGAAACCCTCACCTTAACCCTCAACCTCATCCTAAACGTCACCCTAATCTTACCCTAAACGTTACCTAAACTAAACACTCGCCCTCACCCTAACCTTAACCCTAAACCTAACCTGCACACTAACCCTAACCCTAACCCTCAGCATAACGCTCATCCTAACCCTAAACATACCCATAATCCTCACCCTAACCATAACCATATCCCTAACCCTCACCCTAACCCTAACCCTCACCCACATCCTCACTCTCACCCTCACACTAAGCCTAACCCTAACCCTAATCCTAAACCAAAACATCACTCTCACCCTAAACCTAACACTAACCATTACTCTGATCCTCACCCTCAACTTAACGCTAACCCTAACCCTCACCATCACCCTAAACCTCACCCAAACCCGAACCCTCACCTCAACCTAACCCTCACTCTCACCCTAACCCTAAACCTAACCTTAACCCTCTGCCTAACCCTAACAATAACCCTATCCCTCACCCTAACCGTTATCCTCACACTTACTCTAAACCTAACCCTAAACCTCACACTAACCCCAAAACTCACCCTATCCCTGACTTTACCCCTCACCCTAATCCTAACCTTAAACCTAACCCACATCCTAAATCTAACCCTAACCCTCACCCTCACCCTAACCCTCATCCACACCCGAACCATCACTGTCACCCTAACCCTCACCTTCACCCTAAACATCACCCTAAACCTAACCCTCAACCTAACCCTAAACATAACCCTCACCCTCCCCCCAACCCTAATCCTAATCCTAACATGAACCCTCAACCTAACCCTGACCCTCACACTCACGATAACCCTAACCCTCACCCTCACCCTAACCCTAACCCTACCGCTCACACTACCCCTCACCCTAACACTTAACCTCACCCTAACACAAACCCTAACCCTCACCCTCACCCTAGCCCTCACACTAACACTAAGCCTAACCCTAAACCTAACCCTAAACCTTACCCTCACCCTAACCCTCACCTTGACCCTCACCCTAACCCTAACC
This sequence comes from Dipodomys merriami, assembly GCF_024711535.1. Classification (NCBI taxonomy): domain Eukaryota; kingdom Metazoa; phylum Chordata; class Mammalia; order Rodentia; family Heteromyidae; genus Dipodomys; species Dipodomys merriami. Next base: position 18,438 of record NW_027202760.1, read on the forward strand.
CTAACCCTCACCCTCACCCTCACCCTAACCCTAACTCTAATTCAAACCCTAATATTCACCCAGACCCTAAACCTCACCCTAATCCTTAGCCTCACCCTCACCCTAACCGGAACCCACACCTTAACCTTAACCCTCACTCTAACCTTAACCCTAACCCTCAACCTCCCACTCACCCAAACCCTAACCCCAAACCTCACCCTCACCCTAACCCTAAACCTAATGCTAACCCTAACCCTCATCCTCACCCTAACATTAACCCTACCCCTCACCCTAACCCAAAACCTAACCCTAATGGATAAACCTAACCCTCACCCTCACCATAACCCTCACCCTAACCCTTACCCTCAACCTCTCCCTAACCCTTACTTTAAATATACACATGAGCCTAACCCTCACCTTAACCCTTACCCTCACTATAAACCTAACACTAACCCTAATCCTCACACTAACCCTAAACCTAAGCCTAACCCTAACCCTCACTTTACCCTCACCCTAATCCTAACCCTGACTCTCACCCTCACTGTAACACTAACACTAAACCTAAACCTCACCCTCACCCTAACCCCCACTGTCACCCTAACCCTCAATGTCACCCTAACCCTAACCCTCACCCTAAACCTCACCCTAACCCTTACCCTAACCATAAACTTAACCCTAACCCACACCCTAAACCTCACCCGAACCCTCACCGTCACCCTCACCCTCACCCTAACTGTAAGCCTAAGACTCACCACAACCCTAACCCTCACTCTAACCCTAAGTCTAACCCTAACCCGAACTCTAACCCTATACCTCACCCTAACCCTAAGGCTAAACCTAACCCTAACTCTTACTCTCATCCTAATCCTCACCCTAACCCTTTTCCTCACACTAACCCTAATCCTAACCCTCACACTAAACCTAACCCTCAAACTAAACCTCAGCATCACCTTAACCCTCACCCTAACCCTAACCCTCACCGACACCCTAAACCTCTCCCTCACCCTCACCCTCACCCTCACCCTAAACATCACCTTAACCCTAACCCTCACCTTCAACCTCACTTTCAGCCTAATCCTCACCCTAAACTTAAACCTAACCCTTTCCTAACCGAAAACCGCACCCTCAACCTAACCCTCACCCTAACCCTCGCCCTCACCCTAAACCTCACCCTAAGCCAAACCCTAACCCTAACCCTCAAACTCAACCTGATCCTCAACCTCAGACTCACCCTAACCCTAAACATATTCCTAACCCTAACCCTCACCCTCACCCTCACTCTAACCCTAACTGTAAACCTAATGCTAACCCTAAACCTCACCCTCACCTTAACCCTAATTCTAACCCTCACCCTAACCCTAACCTTAACCCTAATGCTATATGTAACCCTAACACTCACAATTAGAATAATGCTAACCCTAATACTCAAACACAACCTAAACCTCACCCTAACCCTTACCCTCATCTTAACCCTCAACTTAACCCTAAACCTAAACCTAAACCTCACCCAAACACTCACCCTAAACTTTACCCTAAACCTCACCCTCACCCTGACACTCACCCTAACCTTTACCCACACCCTCACCCTAAACCTAACCATAACCCTCACACTAAACCTAACCCACACCCTAACCCTAACCATAATCCTCACCCTAAACCTCATCCTAACCCTAAACCTAACGCTCAAACTAACCCTAACCTAAAACATTACCCTAACCCAACCCTCACACTCACCCTCAGCCTAACACTAACCCGAACCATAATCCTAACCCTAAAACTCACCCTCACACTCACCTTAACTTGAACCCTAACCGTAAACCTAACCCTCACCCTAACCATAAACCTATCCCTAACGCACACCCTAACCCTAAACATTACCCTAACCCTAACCCTAACCCTAACCCTCACCCTAACGCTAACTCTCACCCTAACACTCACCTTAACCCTAACGCTAACCTTAAACCTCACCCTCACCCTAAACCTCACCCTAACCCAAACCCTCATCATAGCCCTGAGTAACCCTAACCCTAATACTCACACTCACCCTAACCCTAACCCTCACCCTCACCCAAAACCTCACCCTCACCTTAACCCTCACCCTAATCCTAACTCTAACCCTCACCCCAACCCTAAACCTCACGCTAACCCTAACTTTAACCCTCACCCTAAACCTTAATCTAACCCTAACCCTCACTCTCACCCTAATCCTCAACCTAACCCTGACCCTTACAATAACCCTAACACTAACCCTCACACTGAACCTAATCCTCACCCTAAACCTAAATATAACCCTCACCCTAACCCTAAACATAACACTCACCCTAATCCTAACCCTAAACCTAAACCTCTCCCTAACCCTAAACCTACCCCTCACCCTACCCCTCACCTTAAACCTAACCCTCACTCTTACCCTTATCCTAAACCTCAACCTGACCGTAACCCTCACCTTCACCCTAACCCTCACCCTAACCCTACCCCTCCCCAACACCCTAACTCTCACCCTCACCCGAACCCTCACTCTCACCCTAAGCTTCACCAACACCCTTAGCCACACCCTCAAACGAATCCTCACTCACCCTCACCCTCACCCTAAACATCACCCTAACCCTAACCCTCAACTTAACCCTAACCCTAACCCTCCCCCTAACCCTAACCCTAAACTTAAACCTCACCCTCACCCTAATCCGCACCCTAAACCTAAATCTAAACCTTTCCTAACCGAAAACCTCACCTTCACCCTAAACCTCACCTTAGCCCTGACCCTCACCCTAGCCTGCACCCTAAACCTAACGTAAACTTAACCCTCACCCTCATGCTCACCCTCACCCTCACCCTCACCCTCAGCCTCACCCTAACCCTAAACCTAATCCTAACCCTAACCCTGACCCTCACCCTCACTCTAAACCTAACCCTAACCTGCAACATAAGCCTAACCCTAACAGTAATGCTAACCCTAACCCTCAACCTCACCCTAACCCTAACCCTAAACCTAACACTGAACCTAAACCTAACCCTAACCCTAATGGTAACCCTAACCCTCTCCCTCATCCTAACCCTGACCCTAACCCTTTACCTAACCCTCACCCTCACCCTATCCGTAACCCAACACTCACCCTAACCCTACCTCTAACACTAACCCTAATCCTACCCCTCAGCCTAACCCTCATCCTCACCCTAACCCTCACCATCTCCCTAACATTAAAGATAAGCCTAAACATCAACCTCACACTAACCGTCGTCCTAACCCTTACCCTCACCATAACCCTATCCCTCAACCTCATCCTAACTGTCACCCTAACCCTTACACTCACCCTAACCCTCACCCAACCCTAACCCTAAACCTAACCCTCACCCTAACCCCCACCCTAACATTCACCCTAACCGTAAGGCTAACCCTAAACCTCAGTCTCATCCTAACTCTTATCCTCACACTAACCCTAAACATAAACCTAACTGTAACCCTCACAATAAGCCTAAACCTCATCCTAAGCCTAACCCTACCTCTCACCCTAATACTCACCCTAACCCTAACCTTAACCCTAACCCGAACCCTAACATTAACCCTAATCCTCCCCCGAACCCTAAAACTCATGGTCACCCTAAGCCTCACCCTCACCCTAACCCTCACCTACACCCTATCCCTTCCCATTCCCTGAAGCCTAACCCTCACCCTGAACCTCACCCTCAACCTAAACATCACCCTAACCCAAACCCTCACCCAAACCCAAACCCTCAATCTCACCCACAACCTAACCCTCACCCCCACCCGAAACCTCTCACTCTCCCTAATTTTCACTTTTACCTTAAACATCACCCTAACCCTAACACTCACCCTAACCCTAACCATAACCCTCACCCTCACCCTAACGCTAACCCTAACCCTTACCCTAACCCACAAGTTAACACTTAGGCTAAACTTGAGCCTCACTCTCACCCTAACCCTCACCCTAACAATTACCATCACCCTAACCCTTACTCAAACCCAAACCCTCACACTAAACCTAAGCCTCACCCTAACTCTAACCCTAAATCTACCCCACACCCTAACCCTAGCCGTGAGGGCTAGCGTGAGCCTCACTCATACCCTCAACCTCAGCCTAACCCTAACCCTAACCCTAATCCTAAAACTAACCCTCACATTCACCCTAAACCTAACCCTAACCCTCATCCTCACACTAAGGCTAACCCTAACCAACCCTCACCCTCACACTCACCCTAACCCTTAATCTCACCCTAACCCTAACCCTAACCCTCACACTAACCCTAAAACTAACCCTCAGTCTAACCCTAACGCTCACCCTAAACCCAACACTGATGCTGACACAAATGTTCACTCTCAACCTAAGCCTCAGCCTAACCCTTACCCTCACCATAACCCTATCCCTCACCCTCTCCCTAACCCTCACCCTACCCCTTCCCCTCACCCTATCCCTCACCCTAACCCAAACCCTAACCCTAACCCTAAACTTCCACCTAACCCTCACCCTAATCCTCACCCTAACGCTAACCCTAACCCTCACCCTAACTCTAAATCTAAGCCTAACCGTCACCCTCACCCTAACTGTCATCCTCACCCTAACCCTAACCCTAAACCTCATCCTAAACCAAACCCTCACCTTAAACTTCACCCTCACCCTAATTCTCACCCTAAACCTAACCCTAAACCTTTCCTAACCAAAAATATCACCCTCACCCTAGCCCTCACCATAAACCTAACCCTAAACTTAACCCTCACCCTCACCCTTAGCCTCACCCTCAGCCTCACCATAAACCTCACCCTTACTCTCACCCTAACCCTAACCCTTACCCTCACCATAACCCTATACCTAACCCTCAACCTAACCCACACCCTAACTCTTACGCTCACCCTAACCCTCACACAACCCTAACCCGAACCCTAACCCTCACCCTAAACCCCACCCAAACCTTCACCATAACCCTAACGCTAACCCTAACCCTCAATCTCAACCTAACCATCACCCTAAACCTTATCCTCACACTAACCCTAACCCTTACCGTAACGGTCACACTAAGCCTAACCCTCATCCTAACCCTAAACCTACCTCTCACCCAAACCCTCACCCTAACCCTATCCCTAACCGTAATGCTCAACCTAACCCTAACCCTCACCCTCACCCTAATCCTCACCCTGAACCTAACCCTAACCCTTACCAAACCGAAAGCCTCACCCTTAACCTCACCTTCGCCCTCACTCTCAGCTTAACCCTTACACTAACCCTAATCCAAACCCTAACTCTTTCCCTCAACCTAAACCTAACCCTAGTCCTCACCGTCACCCTATCACTCACCCTCACCCACACCCTAATCCTCACGCTCTACCTTACGCTAACCCTAACCCTCAAAGTCACCCTTAACATCACCCTAAACCTAACTCTCACGCTAACCCTAACCCTTACCATAATCCTAACCCTAACCCTAACCCTCACCCTAACACTAAACCTAAGCCTAACCCTCACCCTAACTCTAACAATAAGCCTAACCCTAAACGTCAACCTAACCCTCACCCTCACCATAACCCTAACACTAACCCTAACCCTGACCCTCAATCTAACCCTCCCCTTAACCCTCACCCTCACCCTAAACATCACCCTCACCCTAAACCTAACCCTAACACTAACCCTAAACCTCACCCTAACCCTAACCTCAGCTTAACCCTAACCCTGATATAAACTAAACCCTCACCCTTACCCTCACCCTAATCCCTAACCTACCCCTAACCCTGATGTAAAGGAAACCCTCTCCCTCAACTTCACACTAAGCCTCACCTTAACCCTCACCTTAATCCTGACCATGATCTTAACCCTCAGCCTAACTCTAACACTAAATCTAAATCTCACCCTCACCTAATCCTCACCATCAACCTAACCCTCACTCTAAACCTAACCCTCACCCACACCCTAAACCTCACCCTCACCCTAATCCTAACACTAACCATCAACCTCACCCTCACCCTCTGGCTAAACCAAAACCTACCCTAACCCTAAACCTCACCCTCACCTTAGCCCTAATCCTAACCCTCACCCTAACCCTAACCCTAATGCCATACCTAACCCTAACCCTCAAACTAAGACTAATGCTAACCCTAATACTCAACCACAACCTAAACATCACCCTAACACTTACCCTCATTCTAACCCTCACCTTAACCCTAAACCAGAACCTAATCCTCATCCAAACACTCACCCTAACCCTTACAGTAACCCTATCCTTCACCCTCACCCTAACCCTCACCATATCCCTTATCCTCACACTAACCCTAACCCTAACCCTACACCTCACACTAACGCTAACCCTTAACTCAACCCTAAAACTAACCCCCACCCTAACCATAAACCTGAACCTAATCCTCATCTAAATGCTCACCCTAACCCTCACACTAACCTTATCCCTCACCCTCACCGTAACCCTCACCCTAACGCATACCCTCACCCTAACCCTAACCCTAACCCTAACACTCAACCTAACATTAGCCCTAACACTAATGCTAACCCAAACCCTCACCATCAACCGAACCCACACCCTCACCCTAACACTCACCTAATCATCACCCTAACCCTAACATTTCCTAACCAAGACCCTCACCCTCACCCTCACCTTCACCCTAACCCTCACCCTCTCCCTAGCCCTCACCCTAACCGTAACCCTAAGCCTAAACCTCTCCCTCATCCTCAACCTCAGCCTAACCCTATCCCTATCCCTAATCCTAACCGTCACCCTCAACCTAAGCCAAACCCTAACACTCAACCCTCACCCTAAGCCTCACCCTAACCTTAACACAAACCCTAACCCTCACCCTCATCCTAGCGGTCAACATAACCCTAACTCTAATCCTAACTCTAACCCTAAACCTCATCTTCACCCTCACCCTCACCCTCACCCTCAGCCTAACCCTAACCCTAATACTAACTCTAAACCTAACCCTAACCCTACCTCTACCCCGAACCCTAGCCCTCACCCTCACACATACGCTCAACCTCAGCCTAACCCTAACCTTAATCCTAAACCTAACCCTCACACTCACACTCACCCTTACCCTAAACCTAATCCTCACCCTCACCCTAAGTCTAACCCTAAACCTCACCCTCACCCCAACCCTTAACCTCCCCCGAAACCTAACCCTAACCCAAACCCTTAAACTACCCTTCAGCCTAACTCTAACCCTCACCCTCAACCCAAACCTGATGCTAACTCAAATGTTCACTCTCAACCTAAGCCTCAGTCTAACATTTACCCTCACCATAACCCTATCCCTCCCCTCTCCCTAACACTCACCCTACCCCCTCCCCTCACCCTAACCCTCACCCTAACCCAAAGCCTAACCCTAATCCTAACCTTCACCCTAAGCCTCACCATAAAACTCACCCTAACCCTAACCTTAACCCTCACCCTCAAACTCACCCTAACCCTAAATCTAAACTTAACCCTCACCCTCACCCTAACTGTCATCCTAACCCTTACCCTCACCCTAACCCTAACCCTAACCCTAACACTCAACCTAAACCAAACCCTAACCCTAATGCTAACCCTAACCGTCACCCTCGCCCTAACCTGAACCCTAACCCTTACCCTTACCATCACCCTCACTCTCACCCTAAACCTAACCCTTACCCTCAACATAACCCTATCCCTCACTCTCAACCTAACCCTCACCCTAAACCTTACGCTCAGCCTAACCCTCACCCAACCCTAACCCGAACCCTAACCCACACCCTAACCCCCACACTAACCTTCACCCTAACCCTAACGCTAAACCTAACCCTCACTCTCAACCTAACCCTCATCCTAAAACTTATCCTCACATTAACCCTAATCCTAACCATAACCCTCACACTAAGCCTAACCCTCAACCTAACCCTAATCCTCTCCCTCACCATAATCCTCACCCTAAACATAACCATAACCCTTACCTAACCGAAACCTCAACCTCAACCTCACCCTCACCCACAGCCTAACCCTTACCCTAACCCTAATAGTACCCTAACTCTTATCCTCACCCTAAATCTAACCCTAACCCTAACCCTCATGGTCACCCTCCCACTCATGCTCACCCTCACCCTAACCCTCACTCTCAACCTCACCCTCACCCTAACCCTCACCGTCAACCTAAACATCACCCTACCCCTAACCCTCACGCTAACCCTAACCCTTACCCTACCCTAACCCTAACCCTAACCCTAACCCTAACCCTCGCCCTAAACCTTATGCTAACCCTAACTCTCATCCTCACCCTAAACCTCACCCTAACCCTTATCCTCACACTAACCCTAACCCTAACCCTCAGCATCACCCTAACACTAAACCTAAACCTAAAACTAACTTTCACCCTGAACCTAACCCTTACCCTTACCCTAAACCTATACCTCACACTAACCCTCACCCTAACCCTCACTCTAACCCTCACCCTAAACCTAAACCTCACCTTAACCCTAACCTTTAGCCTATTCATAACCCTACCCCTCAACCTAAACCTCACCGTCACCCTAACCCTAACACTAACCCTCACCCTAAACTTAACCCTCACCCTAAACCTAAACCTAACCCTCATCCTAACCCTAAACCTTACCTGAAACCTAACCCTAACGCTAAACCTAACCATAACCCTAACCCTTACCCTCAAACTTACCCTCACCCTAACCCTAAACCTAACCCTAACCCTCACCCTAACCCTAACCAGAATCCTAACCCTAACCCTCACCATCACCATCACCCTCACCCTAACCCTCAATCTCAAACTTACTTTCACCCTAACCCTCAAACTAACCCAAACCCTCACCCTAACCCTAACAATCTCCCTAACCCTAACCCTACCTTTCACCCTAACTTTAACCCTAAATATCACCCTAACCCTAACCCTCACCCTCACCCTCACCCTCTGCCTAACACTAACTGTAACCCTAATCCTAACCCTAACTCTCACCCTCATACTCACCCTAACTCAAACACTAACCCTAACCCTAACCCTATCCCTAATTCTCACCCTAATCCTAAACCTCATCCTAACCCTAAACCTAACCCTCTATCTCAGCCTAACCCTAACCTTATCCCCCACCGTAACCCTAATGCTAACCCTATCCCTCACCCTCACCCTAAACCGCACCCTAAACCTTACCCTCACCATAACCTTAACCCTAAACCTAATACTCACACTAACTCTAACCATCACCCTCACCCTAACCCTCACCGTCACCTTAAACTTCACCCGAACACTAACCATCACACACACACTAACCCTCACCCGAAACCGAAACCTCTACCTCACCCTCACCCTAACCGAAACCCTAACACTCTCCCCAAACCTAATCCTCAACCTAACCCTAATTCTAACCCTCACCCTCAACTTAACCCTAACCCTAATCCTAACCCTAAACCTCACCCTAACCCTAACACTAAACCTAACCTTAACTCTTACTTTCATCCTAATCCTCACCCTAAACCTTTTCCTCACACTAACCCGAACCCTAACCCTCACACTAACCAGAACACTCACCCTAACCCTAACCCTAACCCTCACCCTGAACCTAACCCTAACCCTTTTCCACACCCTCACCCTAACCCTCACCGTCACCCTAACACTCACCCTAAAACTAACCCTCACCTGTACCCTAAAACTCACCCTCACCCTCACCCTCACCCTCACCCTAAACATCACCCTAACCCTAAACCTCACCTTCAACCTCACCCTCACACTAACCCTCACCCTAAATCTCACCCTCACCCTAGCCCTCACCCTAAACTTAACCCTAACCCAAAAACTCACCCTCAAGCTCATCCTCAACCTCAGCCTCACCCTAACCCTAAACCTAATCCTAAACCTAATCCTCACCCTAACCCTCACTCTAACGATAACCTTAAACTTAATGCTAACCCTAAACCTCACCCTCAACTTTACCCTAATCCTAACCCTCACCCTCACCCTACCCCTAACCCTAATGCTATACCTAACCCTAACACTTACCCTAAGACTAATTTTAAGCCTAATACTCAACCTCACCCGAAACCTCACCCTAACACTTACCCTCAGCCTACCCCTCACCCTAACCCTAAACCTAAACCTAAATCTAACCTTCACCAAACAGTCACCCTAACCCTTACACTCACCCTATCCCTCACCCGCACCCTAACCCTCACCCTAACCCTTACCCTCACACTAACTCTAATCCTCTCCCAAAACCTAACACTAAACCTCACACTAACCCTAACCCTAAACTCAACCCTAACCCTAACCCTCACCCTAAACCCAATCCTAATCGTCACCCAAACGCTCACCCTCACCCTAACACTAAACCTATACCTCACCCTCACCCTAACCCTCACCTTAACGCTTACCCTCACACTAACCCTAAAAATCAAACTAAACCTAACCATCACCATAACCCTAACCATAATCCTCACCCTAACCCTCATCCTAACCCTAACCCTAACCCTCAAACAATCCCTAACCCTAAACATTACCCTAAACCTAACCCTCACCGTCACACTCACCCACACCCTCAGCCTAACAGTAACACAAACCCTAATCCTAACCCTAACGCTCACACTCACACTCACCTTAACTTGAACCCTAACCATAAACCTAACTCCCACCCTATACATAAACCTATCCCTAATCCACACCCTAAACCTAAACGTCACCCTAACCCTAGCCCAAATCCTCACCCTAACTCTAACCCTCACCCTAATCTCAACTTAACCCTAACTCTCACCCTAACCCTCACCCTCACTCTAAATCTCACCCTAACTGATACCCTCACCATTAACCTAAGGGTAATCCTAACCCTAATCCTCACACTCAATCTGACCCTAACCCTCACCCTATCACTCACCATAACCCTAACACTGACCCTCACATTAACACTCACCGTCATCTTAACCCTCACCATAAACCTAACCGTAACCCACACCCTAACACTCACACTCACCCTCACCCTCATCATAACCTTCACCCTAGCCCTAACCCTAACCCTAACCCCAACCATGACCCTCACCCTAACCCTAATTTAACCCTCACACTCACCCTAACCCTAACCCTAACCCTTACCCTAAACCTCAACCTAACCCTTAATCAAATCCTAACCCTCACTTTCACCCTAATCCTCAACCTAACCCTAACCATAACCCTCACCCTAACCCTCACCCTAACCCTAACCCTAATCCTAACCCTAACTTTAACCGTCACCCTCACCCTAAACCTCACCCTAACCTTAAAACTCATCCTAATCCGAAACCTAACCAACACCCTAACCCTCACCCTCACTCTCACCCTCACTCTCACCCTAACCTTCACCAACACCCTAACCCACACCCTCACCCGAACCCTAACTCTCACCCTCACCCTCACCCTAAACATCACCCTAACCCTAACCCTCACCCTAACCCTAAACCTAACCCTCACCCTAACCCTAACCCTCACCTTAAAACTCACCCTCACCCTAATCCTCACCCTAAACCTAACCCTAACCCTTTCCAAACCGAAAACCTCACCTTCACCCTCACCCTCACCCTAGCCCTCACTCTCACCCTATACCTCACCCTAAACATAACCATAAACTTAACCCTCACCTTCATGCTCACCCTAATTCTCACCCTCATCCTCAGCCTCACCCTAAACCTACACCTAATCCTAACCCTAACCCTTACCCTCACCCTCACTCTAACCCTAACCCTAACCTGCTTCCTAACCCTAACCCTTACCCTAATGCTAACTCTAACCTTCAACCTCACCCTAACTGTAACACTCAACCTAAACCTAACCCTAACCGTAATGCTAACCCTAAACCTCACCCTCACCCTAACAGTGACCCTAACTTTACCCTAACCCTCACCCTCACCCTAACCCTAACTCTAAACCACACCCTAAAACTAACCATAAACCTAACCCTAACCCTCAGTCTACCCCTCACCCTCACCCTAACTCTCACCCTCACCCTAACACTAATGCTAACCCTAACCCTCAACCTAACCCTAACCGTCGCCCTAAACCTTAACCTCACAAAAACCCTATTCCTCAATCTCAACCTAACCCTCACCCTAACCCTTACCATCACCCTAACCCTCACCCAACCCTAACCCTCATACTAACCCTCACCCTAACCCCCATCCTAACCTTAACCCTAACCCTAAGGCTAACCCTAACCCTCAGTTTCACCATAACCCTCACCCTAACCCTTATCCTCACATAAACCCTAACAATAATCCTAAACGTAACCCTCACAAAAAGCCTAACCCTCATCCTAAACCTAACCCTACCTCTCACCCTAACACTCACCCTAACCCTAACCCTAACCTGAACCCGAACCCTAACCCTAACCCTAATCCTCCCCTGAACCCTAACCCCCACGGTCACCCTAAGCCTCACCCTTACACTAACCCTCACCTACACCCTAACCCTACCCATTCCCTGAACCCTAACTCTCTCCCTAAACCTCACTCTCAACCTAAACATCACCCTAACACTTATTCTCACACTAACCCTCACCCTCAACCAAACCATAACCCTCACTCTCACCCAAAACCTCTCACACTCCCTAAGTTTCACCTTCAGCTTAAACATCACCCTAAACCTCACTCTCACACTAACCCTCACTCTAACACTTACAATCACCCTAACCCTCACATTAAACCTAAACCTCACGCTAAATTTAACCCTAAACCTACCACTCACGCTAACCCTAGCCGTGAGGGCTAGGGTGAAACTCACTCATACCCTCAACCTCAGCCTAACCCTAACCCTAACCCTAACCCTCACCCTAATCCTAACCCTAACCCTCACCCTAAACCAAACCCAAACCCTAACCCTCACCCTAACCCTAAACCTAACCGTCACCCTAAACCTAACCCTAACCCTAAAACTATCCCTAACTCTCACCCTCACCCTTACCCTCACCCTAACCCTAACCGTAACCCTAAACGTCACCCTAACCCTAACCCGAATCCTAACCCTAACCCTCACCGTCACCATCACCCTGACCCTAACCCTCAACCTCAAACTCACTTTCACCCTAACCCTCAAACTAACCCTAACAGTCACCCGAACCTTAACCCTTACCCTAACCCTAACCCTAACCCTCACCCTAACCCTCAACCTAAACCTAACACTCACCCTAACCCTAATCCTAACCCTCACCCTCATCCTAACCCTCAATGTCACACTAAACCTCACCCTAAACATAACCCTAACCCACACCCGAAACTTCACTCTCAACCGAACCCTCACCCTCACCTGAACCCTCACCCTCACCCTAACCCTCAGCCTCACACTAACTCTCACACTACCCGTTACCCTCAACCTAAGCCTCACTCTCAACCTAATCCTCACCCTAACCCTAACCCTAACCCTTACCTAAAAAAAATCCCTCACCCTCACGCTCACACTCACCCTAAACCTCACCCTCACCGTAGCCCTCACCCTAAAGCTAAACCTCACCCTAACCCTAACCCTAACCCTCACCCTCAACCTAACCCTAACTCTCAAAAACACCCTAACCCTCACCCTGATCCTATCCCTAAACCTAACCCTAATCCTAACCTTCACCCTCACCCTCAGTGTAACTCTAAACCCCACCCTAAACCGAACCCTCACCCTCACCTTAATCCTAACCCTCACCCTCACGCTAACAGTAACCCTAACACTCAACCCTCACCCTAAGCCTCACAATAACCCTAACGGTAACCCTAACCCTCACCCTCATCCTAGCACTCAACATAACCCTAACTCTAAACCTAACCCTCACCCTAAAACTCAACTTCACCCTCACCCTCACCATGACTCTCAGCCTAATTCTAACCCTAACACTAATACTAACCCTAAACCTAACCCTAACCCTACATCTACACCTAACCCTAGCCCTCACCCTCACTCATAACCTCAACCTTAGCCTAACCCTAACCCTAACCGGAATCCTAAACCTAACCCTCACACTCACACTCACCCTAACCCTAACCCTAACCCTCACCCTCACCCTAAAGCTAACCCTAACCCTCACCCTCACCCTCACCCTAAACCTTAATTTCACCCTAACCCAAACCCTACCCCTCACCCTAACCCTAAAACTACCCCTCAGCCTATCCCTAACCCTCACCATCAGCCCAAACCTGATGCTAACACAAATGCTTACTCTCAACCTAAGCCTAAGCCTAACACTTATTCTCACAATAACCCTATCCCTCACCCTCTCCTTAAACCTCAACCTACCTCTTCCACTCAACCTAACCCTCACCCTAACCCAAACCCTAACCCTAACCCTAACCTTCACCCTAAGCTTCACTCTAACCCTCACCTTAACCCTCATCCTAACCCTAAACCTAACCCTAACCCTCACCCTCACCGTAAATGTCATCCTAACCCTTACCCTCACCCTAACCCTTACCCTAATCCTAACCCTAACCCTCACCCTAACCCTAACCCTAACACTCACCCTAACCTTAACCCTCACAATAGCCCTCCCCCTAAAACTAACCCTCATATTAACCCTCACCCTCACCCTCACCCTCACCCTCAGCCTCACCCTCATCCCCACCATAACCCTAAACCTAATCCTAACATTAACCCTGACCTTCACCCTCACTCTAACCCTAACCCTAACATGCACCCTAAACCTAACCCTAACCATAAACCTAACACTCATCCTAACCCTCACCCAACCCTAACCCTAACCCTTACCTTCACCCTAACCCCCACCCTAAACTTCACCCTAACCCTAACTCTAACCCTAACCCTGAATCTCAACCTTACCCTCACCCTAATCCTTATCCTCACACTAAACCTAACCCTAACCGTGACCCTCACACTAAGCCTAACACTCAACCTAACCCTATGCCTCACACTCAACCTAATCGTCACCCTAAACATAACCCTAACACTTACCTAACAGAAACGCACACCCTGAACCTCACCGTCACCCTAACCCTCAGCCTAACCATTACCCTAACCCTAATAGTAACCCTAAATCTTACCCTCACCCTAAACCAAACCCTAACCCTAACCCTCACCGTCACACTCCCACTCACGCTCACCCTCACACTAACCCTCACGCTCAACCTCACCCTCACCCTAACCCTCACCGTCACCCTAAACATCACCCTAACCCTAACCCTCACACTAACCATAACCCTCATCCTAACTCTAACCCTAAACCTATCCCTCACCCTAACCCTAACCCTAACCCTAAGCCTAACCCTAAACCTTACCCTAACCCTAACCCTTATCCTAACCCTAACCCTTTTCCACACACTCAACCTAACCCTCACCGTCACCCCTGCCCTCACCTTGAACCTAACCCTCACCTATACCCTCACCCTCACCCTCACCCTCACCCTAAACATCACCCTAACTCTAACCCTCAAGCCTAACCCTAACCCTTACCCTCGCCTTAAGCCTAAACCTCACCGTCAACGTCACCCTCACCCTAACCCTCACCCTAAACCTCACCTTCACCGTAGACCTCACCCTAAACCTAACCCTAACCCTAAACCTCACCCTCAACCTCATTCTCAACCTCAGCCTCACCCTAACCCTAAACCTAATCCTAACCCTCACCCTCACCCTCACTATAACCCTAACCCTAAACCTAATGTTAACCCTAAACCTCACCCTCACCATAAACCTAATACTAACCCTCACCCTAACCCTAATGCTATACCTAACCCTAACTCTCACCCTAAGACTAATGCTAACCCTAATACTCAACCTCATCAGAAACCTCACCTTAAAACTTACCCTCAGCCTAACCCTCACCCTAACCTAAAACCTAAACCTAACCCTCAGCAAACACTCACCCTAACCCTTACACTAACCCTATCCTTCACCCTCACCCTAACCCTCACCCTAACCCTTATCCTAACAATAAACCTAACCAGAACCCTAAACCTCACACTAACCCTAACCCTCACCCTCACCCTGAACCTAACCCTAACCCTATATCTCACGATAACCCTAACCCTAATCTCAAACCTAACCCTAACCCTCACCCTAACCCTAAACCTAACCCTCACCCAAACGCTCACACTAACTCTCACACTAAACGTATCCCTAACCGTAACCCTAAAACTCACCCTAACGCTCACCCTCACACTAACCCTAACAATCACACTAAACCTAACCCTCACCCTAACTCTAACCATAATCCTCACCCTAACCCTCATCCTAACCCTAACCCTAAACCTCAACCTAACCCTAACCCTAAACATTACCCTAAACCTAATACTCACCCTCACCGCACCCTCAGCCTAACACTAACCCTAACCCTAATCCTAATCCTAATGCTCACCCTCACACTCACCCTAACTTGAAGCCTAACCGAAAACCTAACCCTCACCCTAACCATAAACCTATCCCTAACCCACACCTTAACTCTAAACGTCACCCGAACCCTAACCCTAACCCTAACCCTAACCCTCACCCTCACCCTAACCCTCAACCTCACCCTAACTCTCACCTTAACCCTAAAGCTAACCCTAACCCTCACCCTCACCCTAAAACTTACCCTAATCCATAATCTCACCATAACCCTAAGAATAACCCTAACCCTAATCCTCACACTAACCCTTACTGTCACCTTAACCCTCACTCTAACATTAACCATAACCCACACCCTAACACTCACACTCACCCGAAACCGAACACTCACCCTCACCCTAACCCTAACCCTAAACCTCACCCCAAACCAAACCCTAACACTTACCTAACCAAAACCCTTACCTTATCCCTCACACTCACCCTAACCCTAACCCTCACCGTAGCCCTCACCCAAAACCTAAACCTCACCCTAACCCTAAACCTAAACCTCACCCGAAACCTCACCCTAACCCTCACCCTCACCCTCACCGTCAACCTCAACGTAACTCTAACCCGAAACCTAACAATAACACTAACACTAACCCTAACCCTAATCCGCATCCCCACTCTAAGCCTAACCCTCAACCTCAAACTAACCCTCACCCGAACCCTAAATCTAACACTAACCCTAAACCTAACCCTCACTCTCAGCCTCACTCTAACCCTAACTCTAACCCTAAACCTAACCCTCACCCTAACCCTAACTCTAACCCTAACCCTAAACCTCAGCTAACCCTAACCCTAAACCTCACCCTCACAATAGCCCTCACCCTAAACCTCATGCTAAACCTAACACTCATCCTAAGCCTAACCCTAACACTAACCCTAACCCTAACTCTAACACTAAACCTTACACTCACCCTAAACCAAACTCTAACCCTAAACCTAATCCTAAACCGAGTCCTAACCCCAACCATAAGCCTCACCCTTACCCACACCGTAACCCTAACGCTAACACTAAACCTAACTCTAACCCTAACACTAACCCTAAACTTCTCTCTAACAATAACACTCACCCTAACACTAACCCTAACCCTCATGTTCAGGCTAAGCCTAAGCCTAAGCCTAAGCCTAACCCTAACCCTCACCCTCACCCTAACCCTAACCCTAACACTAACCCTAACTCTAACCCTAAACCTCACCCTCACCCTAACCTAACTCTAACCCCAAACCTAAACCTAAACCTCATCCTAACCCCAACCCTAACCGTCAACCTTACCCTCTCCATAACCCTAACCCTCACACTAACCCTAACTCTAACCCTAACACTAACGCTGACCCTCACTCTAACCATAACCCTCACCCTAAGACTAACCCGCACCCTAACATTAACCCGAACCCTAACACTAACCCTCACACCAACCCTAACCATCACTCTAACCCTAAACCTCACCCTAACAATAACCCTAACCCTCATCCTCACCTTAACCCTAACCCTCATCCTCGGCCTAACCCTCAATTTTACCCTTACCGTCACCCCCACCCTAACACTCACCCTAATCCTAACCCTCACCCTAACCCCCACCCTAACCCTAACTCTACCCCTAAACCTCACCCTCACCCTAACCCTAAATCTAACCCTAACATTAAACCTCAGCCTAACCCTAACCCTCACATTCACCCTCAACGTAAATGTAACCCCAAACCTAACCCTAACCATAAACCTCACCCTAAACCTAACCCTCAACCTAACAATTACCCTCGCCTAACACTAACCCTAACCCTCACACTAACCCTAACTCTCACCCTAATCCTAAACCTCACCCTAACCCTAACCCTAACCCTCACCCTCACACTATCCATCACGCTAACCCTAATTCTAACCCTCACCCTCAGGCTAACCCTAATCCTCATCCTCACCCTAAACCTCACACTAACCCTAACCCTAATCTTCAATTTAACACTCACCCTAAACCTAACCCGAACCCTTACCCAAACCCTCACCCTAAACCTAACCCTCACCCTTATCTTAACCCTCACCCTCAGCCTAACCCTCACTTTTACACTTAATATTACCCTCAAACTAACGCTCACCCTAACCCTAAGCCTCATCCTAACCATCAACCTCAGTTTAACCCTAAGCCTAAGCGTCACCCTAACCCTAACCCTCACACTCACCTTAACCCTAACGCAAAACCTAACCCTAACCCTAAACCTCAACCTAATCCTCACCCTAACCCTAACCCTAACCATAACCATAACCCTGAACCTAACCCTAAACCTAACCTTAACCCTAACATTACACCTAACCCTAATCCTCTACCTAACACTCCCCCTAACCATAAATGTAACCCTAAAACTCACCCTAACCCTAAACCAAATCCTAACCCTAACACTCACCCTACCCCTAAACCTCACTCAAACTGGAACCCTAACCCTCATCCTACCCCTAACCCTAATCCTAAACCTCACCCAAACACTAACCCTAGCCCTCACCCTCACCCTAGCCCTCAAACTAAGCCTAATCCTAACCCTAATCCTCATCCTAACCCTCACCATAACCCTAACCCTAACTCTCACCCTATCCCTAAACTTAACCTGAACCCTAAATTTCACCCTATCCCTGCCGCTAACACTCACCCTAACCCTAACCATCACCCACACCCTCAGCCTAAACCTAAGCCTAAGCCTAACCCTAACACTAAACCTCACACTCACCCTAACCCTCACCCTAACCCTAATCCTAACCCTAACTCTAACCTTAAACCTAAACCTCAAGCTAACCCTCACCCTAAACTTAAACCTAACACTAACCCTAACCCTAAACCTCGACGTAACCCTCACCCTAACCCAAACTCTAACCCTAACCCTAACCCAACCCTCACGCTCAGCCTCACCCTAACCCTAATTCTAACCTTAAATCTCACACTCAACCTAACACTAACCCTAACCCTAACCCTAAATTTCACCTTAACTCTAACAGGAAAACTCAACCTCACCCTGGCCCTCACCCTAACCCTAATCCTAACCCTAACCCTCATCCTAATCTTCACCCTAACACTAACCCTAACCCTTACCCTCACACTCACCCTTACCCTAATCCTAACCCTAACCCTCAACCTAACCCAACCCTTACCCTGAATATAACCCTTACCCTAACCCTCAACCTAACCGTAAACTTAAACCAAACCCTAACTCTCACCCTAACCCTAACCCTAAACCTCACCCTAACCCTAACACTAAACCTCACCCTCACCCTAGCCCTCACACTAACCCTAATCCTAACCTTAACACTCATCCTAACCATCCAACTAACCCTTACCCTAAACCTCACCCTAACCCTAACCCTCACCCTCAACCTCACCCTCATCCTAAACCTAAGCCTAAGCCTAAACCTAACCCTAACACACACACTCAACTTAACCCTAAACCTAATCCTAAACCTAACCCTAACCCTAACCCTCCTACTAACTCTCACCCTAACCCTAACCCTAACACTAACCCTAACCCTAACCCTCAACCTAACCTTCACCCTAACCCTAACTTTAACCCTAAACCTCACCCTCACGAAAAACCTAACTCTAACCCTAACGCAAAACCTAAAACTCACCCTAACCCTAACCTTAACCCTCACCCTCACCCTCACTGTAACCTTAAACCTAAACCTATCCCTAACAATAACCCTAACCCTAATCCTAACCCTCCACCTAACCATAACCCTCACCCTAACCCAAACCCTGACCCTAACACTTACCCTCACAGTAACACTAACCCTAACTCCAACTCTAACCCTCACACTAACCCTAACCTCACCCTAACCCTAAACCTAACCTTCAACCTAACCCTAACCCTTAAGCTCAGCATAACCATAACCCTAACCCTAAACCTCACCCTTACCATAACTTTCACACTAATCCTAACCCTCATCCTAAAACTTACCCTCAGCCTAACACTAACCCTAACCCTAATCCTGAACCTCACCCTCACTCTCACCGTAACTCTAACCCTAAACGAAAGGCTAACAATAACCCTAATCCTAACCCGAACCCTCACCCTAACCATAACCCTCACCCTAAACCTAACCCCCATCCTAACACTTACCCTCACCTTAACACTAACCCTCATCCTCACACTAAACCTCACACTAACCCTAACACTTATCCTCAATCTAACCATCACACTCACCCTAACACTAACCCTCACCCTAACACTAACCCTCACCCTTATCATAACCCTAACTCTCAGTCTAAACCTCACCTTTACCCTTACCATCACCCCCACCCTAAACCTCAACCTAACCTTAACCCTCACCCTAACCCTAATTCTACCCCTAAACCTCACACTCACCCGAACCCTAAATCAAACCCTAACCCTAACACTAAAGCTCACCCTAACCATAACCCTAAGCCTCACCATAAAAGAAACCCTCAGCCTAACACTAAGCCTAACCCTAACACTCACTTAACACTAACACTCACACTAACCCTCACCGTCACCCTAACCCTAATCCTAACCCTAACCCTCATCCTAACCTTCATCCTAACACTAACCCTAACAATCACCCTAAATCTAATCCTCACTCCCAACCTCACCCTCAGCCTAAACCTAAGCCTAAGCCTATGCCTAACCCTAACCCTCACACTCACCCACACCCTAACACCAATCCTAACCCTAACTCTAACACTAACCCTAAACCTCAACCTAAACCTCACCCTAACCTTAACCCTAAAACTAACCCTAACCCTAACCCTCGAACTAACCTTCCAACTAATCCTAAACCTAACCCTAAACCTAACCCTCACCCTAACCCTACTCCTAAGCCTAAACCTAAACCTCAACCTAAACCTAAACCTAACCCTCACCCTCACCATAACTCTAACCCTAACCCTAACAATAACACTAATTCTAACCCTAAACCTAACCCTAAACCTAACCCTAATACTAACACTCACCCTCACCCTAACCCTAATCCTAACCCTAACCTTCACCCTAACACTAACCCTCACTCTCACTGTAACCCTTACCCTCATCCTAACCCTCCCCCTAAACGTAACCCTAAACTTAATGCTTACCCTAACACTAAACCTAATCCTCACTCTCACTCTAGCCCTCAACCTAACCCTAATCGTAACTTTAATCCTCATCCTAACCCTCACCCTAACCCTAATCCTAACCCTCACCATAACACAAACCCTAACCCTCAACCGAACCCTAACCCTAACCCTCACCGTAACCCTTACCCTAACCCTCACCCTAAACATAAACTTAACTCGAATCCTAACTCTCACCCTAAACCTAACCCTAACCCTCACCCTAACCCTAACTCTAAACCTCACCCTAACCCTAGCCCTCACCCTAACCCTAATCCTACCCCTAACTCTCATCTTAACCCTCCCTCTAAACCTTACCCTAACCCTCACCCTAACCCTAACCTTCACCCTCAACCTCAGCCTCAGCCTAAACGTAAGCCTAAGGATAACCCTCACCCTAACCCTCACACTCACAATCACCCTAACCCTAATCGTAAACCTAACCCTATCCCTAAACCTCAACCTAACCCTCACCCTCACCCTAACCCGAACACTAACCCTAACCCTAATCCACACCCTAACCCTCCCCCTAAACCTAACTCTAACACTAAACCTCATCCTCAACCTTACCCTAACCCTAAACCTAATGCTAAAGCTCACCCTAAACCTCAGCCTAAGCCTAAGCCTCACCCTCACCCTCAACCTATTCGTAACTGTAACCCTAACCCTAACAATAACACTAAACCTAACCCCAAATATAACCCTAACCCTCACCCTAACCCTAATAATAACCCTAACCATAAACCTCACCCAAACCCTCACCCTAACCCTCACCTTCACCCTCACTTTCACCCTCAACCTCACTGTAAGTCTAACCCTAACCCTAACAATAACACTAATCCTAACACTAAACTTAACACTAACCCTAATCTTAAAACTCACCCTCACCCTAACCCTAATTCTAACCCTCACCCTCACCCTATCACTAACCTTCATGTCACGGTAACCCTAACTCTCATCCTAACCCTAACCTTAAACCTAAAACTCACCCCAACAGTAAACCTAAACGTCACCATCACCCTAGCCCTCACCCTAACTCTAATCCAAACCCTAATCCTCATACGAACCCTCATCTGAACCCTAACCCTAAATCTCACCCTAACCCTCTCTTCAACCTTAACTCTAACCCTCAACCTCACACTCACCCCAACCCTAACCCTAACCCTAACCCTAAACCTCACCCTAAAAATCACCGTAACCCTAAAATTCACACTCACCCTCAAACTCAGAATAACCCTAACAATAATCCTAACCCTAACCCTCACCCTAACTATAACCCTCACCCTAACCCAAACCCTCACTCTAAAACTTACCCTCACCATAAAACTAACCCTAACCCTAACACTAACCCTCACACTAACCCTAACCCTAACCCTAACCCTAAACCTCAACCTAACCCTCAAACTCACCATAACCCTAACACTAACCCTAACCCTCACCCTCACACTAACCCTCCCCCTAACCCTATACCTAACCCTAAACCTCACCCTCACAATAACCCTAACAATAACCCTAAACCTAAACCTCACACTAACCCTAAAACTAACCCTCACCCCCACCCTCACCCTCAGAGTAACTCTAACCGAAACCCTAACAACACTAACCCTCACCCTTACCATCTGCCTAACCCTAATCCTCACCCCCACCCTCACCCTCAGCCTAACCCTCAGCCTAAGCATAACTCTCACCCTAACCCTCACACTCACCCTCACCTGAACCCTAATCCTAAACCTAAACCTAACCCTGAAACTCAAAGGAACCCTCATCCTCACCCTAACCCTAAACTTAAACCTCCCCCTAACCCTCCCCCTAACCCTAATTCTACCCCAAAACATCATCCTCAACCTAACCCTAACCCTAACCCTAACCCTAAACCTCACTCTAAACCTCACCCTAACCCTAACCCTCACCCTCACCCTCAACCTTCCCTTAACTCTAACTCTAACCCTAAATATAACACTAACCCTAAACCTAACCCTAACCATAACCCTCACCCTCAGCCTCACCCTCACCGCAAACTTAACCCTAACAATAAAACTAACAATAACCCTAAAAAAAACAACAGCCCTAACCCTAACTCTAACCCTAACCCTAACACTAACCCTAACCGTAAACCTCACCCTAACCCTGCCCCTAAACCTAACTCTAACCCTAAACCTCACCCTCACCCTAATCCTAAGCCTAACCCTAAAATTCAACCTAACCCTAACCCCCAAGCTTACCGTAATCGTAACCCTAAACCTCACCCTAACCCTGTCCCTAAACCTAACGCTAACACTAAACCTCACCCTCACCCTAACCCTAAACCTAATCCAAAACCTCACCCTAAACCTCACCCTAACCCTAACCGTAACTCTCACCCTAATCCTAAGCCTAACCCTAACCCTCAACCTAACCCGAACCCTCATGCTCTCGGTAACCCTACCTAACCCTCACACTAACCCTAAACTTAACCTGAAACCTAACTCTCACCCTAACCCTACCCCTAAACCTTACCATAACCCTAACCCTCACCCTCACCCTTACCCTAATCCTAAGCCTAACCCTAACCCTCAACCTAAACCTAACAATCACGCTCACAGTTACCCTAATCCTCACACGCACCCTAAGCCTTACCCTAATCCTAATCCTAACACTAAGCCTAACCCTCACCCTAACCCTCCCTGAAACCCTATGTCTAACAGTAACACTGAACCTAAAACTCACCCTCAGCCTCACCCAAACCCTAACTCTAAACCTAAACCTCACCATCACCCTATCCCTAACCGTAACCCTAAACCTAAACGTCACCCTAACCCTAACGCTAAACCTCACCCTCACCCTAGCCTTCATCCTAACCCTAATTCTAACCCTAAACCTCGTCCTAACCCTCACCATAATCCTCACCCTCAACCTAACCCACACCTTAAGCCTAACCCTAACATTAATCCTAACCTAAACCCTAACACTAAACCTCACCCTAACACTAACCCTAAACATCACCCTAACCCTAAACCTCACCCTAACACTAACCCTATACCTCATCCTCACCCTAGACCTCACCCTAATCCTAACCCGCATCCTCACCCTAAACCTCACACTAACCCTAACACTAATCCTCAATCTAACCCTAACCTTCACCCTCACCCTAACCCTATCCCTCCCCCTAACCCTAACCCTAACCCTTACCGTAAACCTCACCCTCAGCCTAACCCTCACCTTTACCCTTACCCTCACACACAACCTAACCCTCACCCTAAGCCTAACCCTCACCCTAACCCTATCTCTACCCCTAAACCTCACCCTTAGCCTAATCCTAACTCTAAACTTAACACTAACAATAACACTAAACCTAACCCTTAACATCACCCTAACCTTTATCCTCACCCCCAACATCAGCCTCAGTCTAACCCTTAGCCTCACCCTAACCCTCATACTCACCCTCACCCTAACCCTAATCCTTAACCTAACCCTATCCCTAAACCTCAACCTAACCCTCACCCTCATCTTAACCCTAAGCCTAAACCTAACCCTAAACCTCCCCTTAACCTTAACTCTAACCCTAAACCTCACCCTCACCCTAACCCTAACCCTAACCCTAACCCTAAACCTAAACCTAAAACTCACCATAACCTTAACACTCATCCTCACCCTCAACCTAAACTTAAATCTAACCCTAACCCAAACAATAACACTAACACTAACTATAACCATAACCATAACCATAACCCTCACCCGCAGCCTCAGCCTCACCGCAAACTTCACCCTAGCCATAACACTAACAATATCCCAAACCCTAACCCTAACCGTAACCCTCACCCTAACCTTAACACTAACCCTAACCCTAAACCTCACCCTAACCCTGCCCCTAAACCTAACTCTACCCAAAACCTCACCCTAAACCTCACCCTAACCCTAACCCTAACCCTAACCCTAATCCTAAGCTTAACCCTAACCCTCAACCTAACCCTAACCCTCACGCTCACCGTAACCCTAACAGTAATCCTCACTCTCACCCTAAACTTAACCAGAACCCTAAATCTCACCCTAACCCTACCCCTAAACTTTACCCTAACCCTAAACCTCACCCTCAACCTCACTCAAACCCTTACCCTAATCGTAATCCTAACATTAAGCCTAAACCTCACTCTCACCCTAAACCTCACCGTATCCCTAACTCTAACACTAACCCTAAACCTAACCCTCACCCTCAGCCTCAACATAACCCTATCTCTAACCCTAAACCTCACCTTCACCCTATCCCTAACACTAAACCTAAACCTAAACCTCACCCTAACCCTAAACCTAAATCTCACCGTCACCCTAGCCTTCACCCTAAACCTAATCCGAACCCTAACCCTAATCCTAAGCCTAACCCTAACCCTCAACCTAACCCTAACCCTCATCCTCACTGTAACCCTTACCCTAACCCTCACTCTAACCCTAAACTTAACAGGAACCCTAACTCTCACCCTAACCCTAAACCTAACCTTCACCCTAACAATAACCCTCACCCTCACACTCACCCTCAGCCTAACCCTAAGCCTAACCATAACGCTAACACTAAATCTCACACTCACCCTAACCCTAACCCTATTCCTAATCCTAACCCAAACCCTAAACCTCACCCTCACCCTAACCCTCACCTTAAGCCTAACCCTAACATTAATCCTATGCCTAAACCTAACACTAAACCTCAACCTAACACTAACCTAACCATCACCCTAACGCTAAGCCTCACCCTAACACTAACCATAACCTTCATCCTCACCCTAGACCTCACCATAATCCTAACCCATATCCTCACCCTAAACCTCACACTAACCCTAACACTAATCCTCAATCTAACCCTCAACCTCACCCTAACCCAAACCCTATCCCTCTCCCTAACCCTAACACTAACCCTTAGCGTAACCCTCACCCTCAGCCTAAACCTCACTTGACCCTTACCGTCACCATAACCTTAATCCGTACACCCACCATCACCCTCAGCCTAACCCTAAGACTAAGCCTAAACCTCACCCTAACCCTCACACTACCCCTCACCCTAACCCTAATCCTAAAACTAACCCTATCCCTAAACCTCAACCTAACCCTCACCCTCATCCTAAACCTAACCCTAAATCTCACCCTAACCCTCTCTTCAACCCTAACTCTAACCGTAAACCTCACACTCACTCGAGCCCTAACCCTAACCCTAAACCTAAACCTCACTCTAAAAATCACCCTAACCCTAACACTCATACTCACCCTCAACCTAACCTTAATTCTAACCCTAACCCTAACAATAACACTAACACTAACCCTAACCCTAACCATAACCAAAACCCTCACCCTAACCCTATCCCTCACCCTCACCCTCACCCTCAGAATAACCCTAAACCTAACCCTAACAATAATCCTAACCCTAACCTTCAACCTAACCATAACCCTCAACCTAACCATAACCCTCACCCTAACCCAAACCCTCACACTAACACTAACCCTAATCCTAACACTAACCCTCACACTAACCCTAACCCTAAGCCTAACCCTAAACCTCAACCTAACCCTCAACCTCACCATAAACCTAACACTAACCTTAACCCTCACCCTCACCCTAGCCCTCACCCTAACCCTTTAAATAACCCTAAACCTCACCCTCACAATAACCCTAACAATAACCCTAAACCTAAACCTCACACTAACCCTAAGACTAACCTCACCCCCACCCTCACATTAAGAGTAACTCTAACCCTAACCCTAACAATAACACTAACACTAACCCTTATCATCCCGCTAACCCTAATCCTCACCCCCACCCTCACCCTCAGCCTAACCCTCAGCCTAAGCCTAACCCTCACCCTAACCCTCACACTCACCCTCACCTGAACCCTAATCCTAAACCTAACCCTATCCCTTAACCTCAAGCGAAACCTCATCCTCAAACTAACCCTAAACCTGAACCTCACCCTAACCCTCCCCCTAACCCTAACTCTACCCCTAAACCTCACCCACACCCTAACCCTAACCCTAACCCTAACCCTAAACCTCAATCTAAACTTCACCCTAAAGCTAACCCTCACCTTAACCCTAAACCTACCCTTAACTCTAACCCTAACCCTAACAATAACACTAACCCTAACCCTAACCCTAACCATAAACCTCACCCTCAGCCTCACCCTCACTGCAAAGTTAACCCTAACCATACCACTAATAATAACAATAACCCAAACAATAACACTAACACTAACCCTCACCCTAACCCTAACACTAACCCTAATCCTAAACCTCACCCTAACCCTGCCCCTAAACCTAACTCTATCCCTAAACCTCACCCTCACCCTCACCCTAACCCTAACCCTAACCCTAATCCAAAAACTCACCTTAAACCTCACCCTAACCCTGACCCTAACCCTCACAATAATCCTAAGCTTAACCCTAACCTCAATCTGACCCTAACATTCATGCTCACCCTAATCCTAAACCTAATCCTCACCCTAACCATAAACTTAACCCGAAACCTAACTCTCACCCTAACCCTACCCCAATCCCTTACCATAACCCTAACCCTCACCCTCACCGTCACCCTAATCCTAAGCCTAACCCTAACCCTCAACCTAAACTTAACAATCACGATCACTGTAACCCTAACCCTCACACTCACCCTAAACCTTACCCTAAACCTAATCCTAACACTAAGCCTAACCCTCACCCTCACTGTAATCCTCAATGTGACCCTATTTCTAACACTAACACTAAACCTAACACTCACTCTCAGCCTCACCCTAACCCTAACAATAACCCTTAACCTCACCGTCACCCCATCAGTAACAGTAACCCTAACCCTAAACGTCACCCTAACCCTAACCCTAAACCTCAACCTCACCTTAGCCCTCACCCTAACCCTAATTCTAACCTTAACCCTCATCCTAACCCTCACCTAAACCTCACCCTCACCCTAACCCTCACCTTAAGCCTAACCCTAACATTAATCCTAACCCTAACCCTAACACTAAACCTCACCATAACACTAACTCTAACCACCACCCTAACCCTAAGCCTCACCCTAACACTAACCCTAAACCTCATCCTCACCCTAGACCTCACCATAATCCTAACCCTCATCCTCACCCTAAACCTCACGATAACCCTGACACTAATCCTCAATCTAACCCTCACCCTCACACTAAACCTAACCCTATCC
The DNA here is from genome assembly GCF_024711535.1 of Dipodomys merriami. NCBI lineage: Eukaryota > Metazoa > Chordata > Mammalia > Rodentia > Heteromyidae > Dipodomys > Dipodomys merriami. The sequence goes on from NW_027202760.1 coordinate 46,966, forward strand.
CTCACTCTAACCCTAACACTAACCCTTACCGTAACCATCACCCTCAGCCTAACCCTCACCTTTACCCTTATCCTCACAACCACCCTAAACCTCACCCTAAGCCTATCACTCACCCTAACCCTATATCTACCCCTAAACCTCACACTCACCCTATTCCTAACTCTAACCCTAACCCTAAAATTAACACTAACCCTAACCCTTACCATCAACCTAACCTTAATCCTCACCCCCAACATCACCTTCAGCCTAACCCTAAGCCTCACCCTAACCCTCATACTCACCCTCACTCTAACCCTAATCCTAAACCTAACCCTACGACTAAACCTCAACCTAACCCTTACCCTCATTCTAACCCAAACCCTAAACCTAACCCTAACCTTCCCCTCAACCTTAACTCTAACCCTAAACCTCACCCTCACCCTAACCCTAACCCTAACCTTAACCCTAAACCTCACCCTACAACTCACTCTAACCCTAACACTCACCCTCACCCTCACCCTCAATCTAACTTTAACTCTAAACCTAACCCTAACAATAACATTAACCCTAACCCTAACCATAACCATAACCATAACCATAACCCTCACCCTCAGCCTCAGCCTCACCGCAAACTTCACCCTAACCATAACACTAACAATAACCCTAACCCTAACCCTAACCCTAACACTCATCCTAACCTTAACACTAACCCTAACCGTAAACCTCACCCTAACCCTGCCCCTAAACCTAACTCTAACCCAAAACCTCACCCTAAACCTCACCCTAACCCTAAACCTAACCCTCAACCTAATCCTAAACCAAACCATAACCCTCAACCTAACCCTAACCCTCACGCTCACCATAACCCTAACCCTAAACATCACCCTAACCCTAAGTTTAACCCGAACCCTAAATCTCAAACTAACCCTATCCCTAAACCTTACCTTATCCCTAACCCTCATCCTCACCCTCACCCTCACCCTCATGCTAACCCTTACCCTAATCCTAATACTAACACTAAGCCTAACCCTCACTCTCACCCTAACCCTCACCATAAACCTAACTCTAACACTAACCTTAACCCTAACCCTCACCCTCAGCCTCAACCTAACCCTAACTGTAACCCTAAACCTCACCCTCACCCTATCCGTAACCCTAAACCTAAACCTAAACCTCACCCTAACCCTAACCCTAAACCTCACCCTCACCCTACCCCTCACCCTAAACCTAATCCAAACCCTAATCCTCATCCTAAACCTCACCCTAACCTTAACCCTAACCCTCAACCTAAAACTAACCCTCACCCTTACTGTAACCCTTACCCTAATCCTCACTCTAACACTAAACTTAAACCAAAACCTAACTCTCACCCTAACCCTAACCCTAACCCTCACTCTAACAATAACCCTCACCCTCACCCTCAGCCTAACCCTAAGCCTAACACTAACGCTAACCCTAAACCACACACTCTCCCTAACCCTAAACCTATACCTAATCCAAACCCTAACCCTAAAACTCACCCTCACCCTAACCCTCACCTTAAGCCTAACCCTCACATTAATCCTAACCCTAAACCTAACACTTAACCTCACCCTAACACTAACCCTAACCATCACCCTAACCCTAAACCTCACTCTAACACTAACCCTAATCCTCATCCTCACCCTAGATCTCACCCTAACCCTAACCCGCATCCTCACCCTATACCTCACACTAACCCTAACACTAATCCTCAATCTAACCCTAACCCTCACCTTCATCCTAACACTAACCCTATCCCTCACCCTAACGGTAACCCAAACCCTTACCGTAAACCTCACCCACAGCCTAAACCTCACCTTTACCCTTACCGTCACCCCCACTCTAACACTCACCCTAAGCCTAACACTCACCCTAACCCTATCTCTACCCCTAAAACTCACCCTCACCCTAATCCTAACTCTAAACCTAACCCTAAAAATAACACTAACCCTAACCCTTACCATCACCCTAACTTTAATCCTCACCCCCACCATCACCCTCAGAGAAACCCTAAGCCTAAGGCGAACCCTCACCCTAACCCTCACACTCACCCTCACCCTAAACCTAATCCTAAACCTAACCCTATCCCTAAACCTCAACCTAACCCTCACCTTCATCCTAACACTAACCCTAAACCTCACCCTAACCCTCCCCTCAAAACTAACTCTAACCCTAAACCTCACCCTCACCCTAAACCTAACTCAAACCCTAACCCTAAACCTCACCCTAAAACACACCCTAAACCTAACACTCACCCTCACCCTCAACCTAACCTTAACTCTAACCCTAACCCTAACAATAACACTAACACTAACCCTAACCATAACCATAACCATGACCCTCACCCACAGCCTCACCCTCACCGCAAACTTCACCCTAAACATAACACTAACAATAACCCTAACCCTAACCCTAAACCTCACCCTAACCTTAACACTAACGCTAACCCTAACCCTCACCCTAACCCTGCCCCTAAACCTAACTCTAACCCAAACCTCACCCTAAAACTCACCCTAACCCTAACCCTACCCCTCACCCTAATCCTAAGCCTAACCCTAACCCTCAATCTAACCCTAACCCTCACGATCACCGTAACCCTAACCCTAACCCTCATCCTAACCCTAAACTTAACCCGAACACTAAATCTCAAACTAACCCTACCAATAAGCCTTACCCTATTCCTAACCCTGACCCTCACCCTCACCCTCACCCTCACCCTAACCCTTACCCTAATCCTAATCCTAACACTAAGCCTAACCCTCACTCTCACCCTAACCCTCATCATAAACCTAACTCTAACACTAACCCTAACCCTAACCCTCACCTCAGCCTAAACCTAAACCTAACTCTAACACTAAACCTCACCCTCACCCTAACCCTATCACTAACCCTAACCCTAAACCTCACCCTAACACTAAACCTCACCCTCACCCTAGCCCTCACCCTAACCCTAATCCTAACCCTAACCCTCATCCTAACCCTCACCCTAACACTAAACCTAACCCTCACTGTCACACTCACCCTAACCCTAATCCGAACCCTAACCCTCAACCTAACCCTAACCCTCACCCTCACCGTAACCCTTACCCTAACCCTCAACTTAACCCTAAACTTAACCGAAACCCTAACTCTCACCCTAACCCCAAACCTAACTCTCACCCTAACAATAACCTCAACTTCACCCTCAGCCTAACCCTAATCCTCACCCTAACCTAACCCTAACCATCACCCTAACCCTAATCCTCACCCCCAACCTCACCCTCAGCCTAACCCTAAGCCTAAGCCTAACTCTAACCCTAACACTCACCCTTACCGTAAACCTCAACCTAACCCTCAACCTTACCCTAACCCTAACACTAACCCTAACCCTAACTCTCAAAGTAACCCTCGCCCTAACCCTATATATAAAACTAAACCTCTCCCTCACCCTTATCCTAATCCTAACCCTAACCCTAAACCTGACCCTAACCCAAACACTAATCCTCACCCTCACCCTCACCATAACTCTAAACTTAACCCTAACAATAACATTAATCCTAACCCTAAACCTAACCTTAACCGAAATCCTAAACATAATCCTAACACTCACCCAACCCTAACACTAATCCTAACCCTAACCCTCAAGCTAACTCTACCCCTCACCGTAACCCTAACCCTCATCCTAACCCTCATCCTAACCCTCACCCGAATCCTAATCCTAACCCTAAACCTTACCCTAACACTAACCCTAACCCTCACTCTCACCCTAGTCCTCACCCTAACCCTAATCCTAACCCTCATCCTCACCCTAACCTTAAAATTAACCAAAACCTAACACTCACCCTAAACCTAACCGTAACCCTCAACCTAACCCTAACCCTCAACCTCACCCTCACCCTCAGCCTAACCCTAAGCCTAAGCCTAACCCAAACCCTAACCCTCACACTCACCCTAACCCTAACCCTAAGCTTAATCCTAACCCAAACCCTAAACCTCACGCTAACCCTCACCCTAACCCTAAACTTAACAGTAACCCTAACCCTAACCCTAACCCTCACCCTCAGCCTCACCTTAACCCTAACTCTAAACCTAAACCTCACACTCACCCTAACCCTAACACTAACACTAACACTAAACCTTACCCTCAACCTAACCCTAAACCTCATCTTCACCCTAGCCCTCACCCTAACCTTAAACCTAAAACTAACCCTAACCCTCACACACACCCACACCCTCACCCTCACCGTAACTCTAACCCTAACCCAACCCCTAACCCTAAAGCTCACTCTAACCCTAACCCTAACCCTAACTCTAACACTTACCATCACCGTAACCCTAACACTAACCCTAAACCAAACACTTCCCCTAACCCTCTCCTAACCCTATATCTAACCCTAAACCTCACACTAACCCTAACCCTAACCCTAACCCTAAACCTAACCCTCAACCTCAGCCTCACCCTCACCATCACCCTCACCATAACTGTAAAACTAACCATAAAATTAACACTAACCCTAACCCTAAACCTAACCCTAACCCTAAACCTAATGCTAACACTCACCCTCACCCTAACCCTAATCCTAACCCTAACCTTCACCCTAAACCTAACCTCAAACTCACGGTAACCCTAACCTTCATCCTAACCCTCACCCTAAACCTAACCCTAACCTTAAACCTTACCCTAACACTAACCCTAATCCTAACCTCACCCTAACCTAACTGTAACCCTCAACCTAACCCTAACCCTCACGCTAACCGTAACCCTAACCCTAACTCTCACCCTAACCCTTAACTTAACCTGAAACCTAACTCTCAAGCTAACCCTAACCCTAACCCTCAACCTAAAGCTAACCCTCACCCTCACCCTCTCCCTCAGCCTAACCCTAAGCCTAAGCCTAACCCTAACCCTAAACCTAACATTCACCCTAACCATTACCTTAATCCTAATCCTAACCCTAAGCCTAACCCTCACCCTCTCCTTAACCCTCACCCTAACCCTAACTCTAACACTAACCCTAAACCTAACACTCAACCTCAGCCTCACCCTTACCCTAACTCTAACCCTAAACCTCACCCTCAGCCTAACCCTAATCCTAACCCTCATCCTAACCCTCACCCTAACACTAACCCTAACCCACACCCTCACCCTCACCCTAACGCTAATAACTAACCCTAACCCTCAAACTAACCCTAACCCTCACCCTCACCATAACCCTTACTCTAACCCTTACCCTAAACATAAACTTAACCTGAATCCCAACCCTCACCCTAACCCTAACCCTCACACTAACACTAACCATAAACCTCACCCTCACCATAACCATAATCCTAATCCTAACCATTATTCTATCCCTCCCCATAACCCTTACCCTAACCCTCACCCTAACCCTAAACCTCACCCTCAACCTCACCCTCACCCTAACCCTAAGCATAAACCTAAGCCTAACCCTAACACACACACTCACCCTCACCCTAACCCTAATACTAAACCTTACCCTCACCCTCACCCTCATTCTCAGTGTAAACCTAAGTCTAATCCTAACACTAAACCTAACCCTCACACTCACCCTAACCCTTACCCTAATCCTAATCCAAACCCTAACCCTCACCCTCACCCGCAGCCTAACCATAACCTTCACCCTAAACCTAACCCTCACCCTAAACCTAACCCTCACCTTCCCCATCCGCCTAACATTAAGCCTAACCCTAACCCCAACCCTAACCCTAACACTAACCCTACCCCTTAACCTACCCCTCACCCAAACCTAACCCTCACCCTCACCCTAGCCCATACCCAAACCATAAGCCTAAGCCTAACACTCACCCTAAGCCTCACTCTAACCCTAACCCCAACACTCACCCTAACCGTAACCCTCACCCTCACCCTCACCCTAACTCTAAACCTAACCCTAACCCTAACCCTAACCCAAACCCTCACACTCCCCCTCACCTTAACCCTAACCCTAATCCAAACTAACACTAACCCTCAACCCCACACTAAAACTCACCCTATCCCTAACCCTAACCCTAACACTAACCCTTACCCTCACCCTACCCCTCACACTAACCCTAACACTAACCCTTCCCCTCAACCTAGCCCATACCCAAACCCTAAGCATAAGCCTAAACCTCAACCTAACCCTCATTCTAACCCTAACCCCAACACTCACCCTACCCGTAACCCTCACCCTCACCCTCACCCTAATTCTAAACCTAAACCTAACCTTAACCCTAACCCTCACACTCACCCTCACCTTAACGCTAACCCTAATCCTAACCCTAACACTAACCCTCACACCCACACTAAACCTCACCCTAACTCTAACCCTAACACTAACCCTAACCCTAACCTTAAACCTCAGCCTCACCCTAACCCTAACTCTAACCCTAAACCTCACCCTCACCCTAACCCTAACCCTAACGCTAATCCTAAACCTCACCCTAAAACTAAACCTTACCCTAACAGTTACCCTTACCCTAACATGTACACTAACCTTAATACTAACCCTCACACTAACGCTAACAATCACCCTAAACCTAAACCTCACCCTAACCCAAACCCTAACCCTCAACTTCACCCTAGCCCTCACCCTAAACCTAACACGCATCCTCAACCTAAACCTCACACTAACCCTAACACTAATCCTCAATCTAACCCTCACCCTCACCCTAACCCTAAACAGAACCCTCACCCTTACAATAACCCTCACCCTCAGCCTAACCCACACCTTTACTCTGTCACCCTCATCCTAACCCTCACCCCAAAGCTAACCCTCATCCTAACCCTCACACTAACCGTAACCCTAACCATCACCCTAACCCTAACCCTCACCCTCGACTTCAGCCTCAGCCTAACCCTAAGCCTAAGCCTAACCCTAACCCTCATCCTAACTCTCAACCTAACCATTAACGGAACCATCACTCTAAACCTAATCCTCATCCTCAACATCACCCTCAACACAACCCTATTCCTAAACCTAACCCTAACCCTAAACCTAAACCTCAACCTAACCCTCACCCTAACCGTAATCCTAACCCTCACCCTCACTTTAGTACTCAACATAACCCTCACCTCAAACCTAACCCACACCCTCAATGTAACCCGAAACTTAACCCTCCCCCTAACCCTCCCCCTAAACCTAAACCTCACCCTAACCCTAACACTAAACCTCACCCTCACCCTAGCCCTCACCCTAACCCTAATTGTAACCCTAAAACTCATTCTAACCCAAACCCTAACCCTAACCTTAAACCTCAACCTAATCCTAAACCTAATTGTAACCCTCAAACTAATGCTAAACCTGACACTCACTGTAATCCTAACCCTAAAACTCAAACTAACAGCAACCCTCACACTCACCCTCGCCCTCAGCCTAAACATAAGCCAAACCCTAATCATAACCCTAAGTCTCATACTCACCCTCACCCTAAACCTAATCCTAACCCTGACACTAAACCTCACCCTAACCCTAACCCTAACCCTCATGCTTACCCTCACCCTCACCTTCACCGGAACTCTAACCCTAACCCTAACAATAACACTAATCCTAACTCGAAACCTAAACCTAACCCTAATCCTATCCCTAACCCTCACCCTCAGCCTCACCATCTCTGCCTAGGTAACCAGAACCATAACACTAACAATAATCCTAACCATAACCCTAATCCTAACACTCACCCTCACCCTAACCCTCATCCTCAACCTAACTCTCACCCTAACCCTAACCCTCTCCCTCACCATAACCCTAACCCTCATCCTAACCCTCACCCTAACCCTAACCCTAACCCTTAACCTCTCCCTAACAATAACCCTAATCCTCACCCTCAACCTAGCCATCGCCCTAACCCTAATCCTAAACCTAATCCTCATCCTAACACTCCCCCTAAGCCTTAACCGAAAACCTAATTCAAAACCATCACCCTAACCCTAAACTTAACCCGAACACTAACTGTCACCCAAAAGCTAACCCTAACCTGAACCCTAAACCTAACACTCACCCTCACCCTCAGCTTAATGCTAAGCCTAATCCTAACCCTAAGCCTAACCCAAGCACTCACCCTAACACTACCACTAATCATAATCCTAACCCTAACCCTAACCCTCACCCTCATCCTAACCCTCACCCTAACCCTAACCCTAACACTAACCCTTACCCTAACCCTCACCCTAACCCTAACACTAACACTGACCCTAACCCTAAACCTCACCCTAACCCTAACCCTAACCCTCAAGCTCACCCTAACCCTAACCCTAACAGGAACCCTCACACTCACCCTCAACTTAATCCTAATCCTAATCCTAACACTAATCCTCACCTTCACCCTAACCCTCACCCTAACCCTACCCCTAACACCAACACCAGCCCTAACCCTAACCCTAACTCTCACCCTAACCCTAAGCCTAACCCTACCCCTAACCATAACCCTCACACTCACCTTCAATCTAAACCTGATCCTTACCCAAACCCTCACATTTACCCTTACTGTCACCCTCACCCTAACCCTACCCCTAACACTATCACTAACCCTAACCCAATCCTCACCGTAACCATAAACCTAAACCTCACCCTAACCCTAACCCTAACCCTCACACTCACGCTCGGTCGAAGCCTAAGCCTAACCGTAAGCTTAAGCCTAACCCTAACCCTCACACTGACCCTCACCCTAACCCTAACACTATCACTAACGCTAACTCTAAATCTAAACTTAACCCTCACCCTAAACCTAACTCTAACCCTAACCCTAAACATACACCACACCCTGACCCAAACCCTAACTCTCACCCTCACCGTAAATGTAACACTAACCCTGACCTAACAATAACCCTTACCCTAACCCTAACCCTCATTCTAAACATAACCCTCACCCTAAACCTAACCCTCAAACTAACTCTTACCCTCACCCTAACATTAACCCTAACCCTAACAATAACACTCACACTAACCCTAACCATCACCCTAACATTAAACTTCACCCTTAGCCTAACCCTAACCCTCACCCTCAACCTACCCTCACCCTAACCCTAACCCTCATCCTCATTCTAAACCTCACACTAACCCTAAACTTAATCATCAATCTTAACCTCACCCTCACCCTAACCCTAACCCTCACCCTAACCCTAGACCTTACCTTAATCCTCACACTCAGCCTAACCCTCAGCTTTACCCTTACCATCACCCTCACCCAAATAACTCACCCTAACCATAACCCTCATCCTAACCTTCACCCTGACCATAATCCTAAGCATCACCCTAACACTAACCCTGACCCTCAACCTCACCATCAGCCTAACCCTAAAGCCTGAGCCTAACCCTAAAACTAACCCTCACCCTCACCCTAGCCCTCACCCTAACCCTAATCCTAACCCTAAACTTAATCATAACCCTAAACATAACACTAACACTAACCATCACCCAAAACCTAATCCTCATCCCCACTCTCACCCACAGCCTAACTCTAAGTCTACGCCTAACCCTAACCCTAACCCTCACACTCACCCTCACCATAACCATAATCCTAAACCTTACCCTAACCCTAACCCTAAACCTCAACCTAACCCTCACCCTAACCCTAACCCTAACACAAAACCTAACCCTAACCCTCACCCTAACTATCTCCCTAACCCTAATTCTAAACCTAAACCTTACCCTCACCTTCAACCTAAACCTCAAACTCACCCTCACCCTCACCATAACTCTAACCCTAATCCTAACAAAAACCCTAACCCTAACACTAAACCTAACCCTAACCTTCACCCTAACTCTCCCCCTAACCCTAATTCTAACAATAAACCTAACCCTCACCCTAACCCTAAACCTCACCCTCACCCTCACCCTCACCATAACTCTAAACCTAACCCTAACAATAACCCTAACCCTAACACTAACCTTAACCCTCACCCTCACCGTAACCCTAAACCTAACCCAAGCCCTCACCCTAACCCTAACCCTAAACCTAACACTCACCCTCAGCCTCACCCTCATTGAAAACTTAACCATAACACTAACAATAACGCTAATCCTAACCCTAATCCTAACCATCACCCTCACCCTAAACCTAACCCTAAACTTCACCCTAATCCTAAACCTCAACCTCACCGTAACCCTAATCCTAACACTCACCCTAGCCCTAAACCTAATCCTAATACGAAACTTTGCCATAATGCTAACCCTAACCATCAAACACACCCTTGCCCTCATCCTAACCCTAATCCTAACCCTAAACCTCATCCTATCCCTCACCCTAATCCTAACCCTAAACCTCACACTAAACCTAACCCTCACCCTCACCCTCAGCCTAACCCTAAGCCTAACCCTAACCCTAACCCTCACACTCAACCTCATCCTAACCCTAATCCTAATCCTAACACTAACACTAACCCTAACACTAGCCCTCCCCCTAACCCTCCCCCAAACCTAACTCTAAACCTAAACCTCACCCTCAACCTAACCCTAACCCTCACCCTCATCCTCACCCTCAGCCTAACCCTAAGCCTAACCCTAACCCTAAGCCTACCCCTCACCCTAACCCACCCACTAACCCTAACTCTAAACCTAATCCTCACCCTCAACCTAACCCTAACCCTAAACCTCACCCTAAATCTCACCGTAAGTCTAACCCGCACCCTCACCCTCACCCTCACCATAACTCTAACCCCAACCCTAACAATAACACTAACCATAACCCTAACCCTAACCATAAATCTCACCCTCAGCCTCACCCTCACTGCAAACTTAAACCTAAACATAACACTAATATTAACCCTTACCCTAACCCTAACCCTAACAGTAACTCTAACCCTAACCCTAACTCTAATCCTCACCCCACCCTCACCCTCAGCCTAACCCTAAGTCTAACCCTAACCCTATCCCTACCTTTAACCCTAAACCTCACCATCACCCTAACCCTATCTCAAACCTAACCCTAAACCTCAGCTTAACCCTAACCCTAACCCTACCCGCACACTCACCCTCATGGTAATTCTAACTCTAACCCTAACAATAACACTAACCCTAACCCTAACCATCACCCTAACCCTAATCTTCACCCACAGCCTCACCCGCAGCCTATCTTTAAGCCTAAGCCTAAACCTAACCCTCACCCTCACCCTAACCGTAATTGTAACAATAACCCTATCCCTAAAACTCAACCTAACTCTCACCCTCACCCTAATGCTAACACTAAACCTAACCCTAACCCTCACACTCACCCTCACCCTCACCCGAATTATAACCCTAAACCTCACGAGCACCCTAACCATAACCCTAACCCTAACCCTAAATCTCACCCTAAAACTCACCCAAACCCTCACCCTCACTCTCACCATGACCTTAACTCTAACCCTAACCCTAACAATTATACTAACCCTAACACTAACCCTAACCCTAATACTAACCGTATACCTCACCCTGAGCCTCACCCTCACCGCAAACTTAACACTAACCATAACACTAACAATAACCCTAACCCTAACGCTAAACCTAAACCTCACCCTAACCCTAAACCTTACCTTTATCCTCACCCTCACCGTAACCTTAACCCTAACCCTAACCTTTACAATAACCCTAAACCTAACACTAACCCTAACCATAACCATAACCCTCACCATAAAACTAACAATAGTCCTAACACTAACCCTCACCATAACCCTAACCCTCATCCTCACCCTAAACCTCACTCTAACCTTAACACTACTCCTCAATCTAATCCTCACCATCACCCTAACCCTAACCCTAATCCTCACCCTAACCCTCAACTTGACCCTTAATATCACCCTCACCCTAACCCTAATCCTCATCCTAAGCCTCACCCTAACCATGACCCTAACCATCATGCTAACCCTAACCCTCAACCTCACCCTCAGCCTCAGCCTAACACTAAGCCTATGCCTAACTCTACCCTAATCCTCACCCTCACCCTAGCCCTCACCCTAACCCTAATCCTAACCCTGACTCTCATCCTAACCCTAACGCTAACCCTAAAAATAACCCTAAACCTAACCCTAAAACTCATTCTAAACATAAACCTCACTCTAACACTAAATCTCACCCTAACACTTACCCTCACACTAACCCTAACAATCACCCTAACATTAACACTCACCCTAACCCTAAACCTAACCCTCATCGTCACCCTAGACCTCAACTTAATCCTAACCCTCATCCTCACTCTAAACCTCACACTAACCTCAAAAACGAATCCTCAATCTAAAGCACACCCTAACCCTAACCCTAAACCTCACCCTAACCCTAACCCTCACCCTTACTGTAATCCTCATTCTCAGACTAACGCTCACTTTTACCCTTACTGTCACCCTCACCCTAACCCTCACACTAACCCTAACCCTCATCCTAACCCTCACCCTGATCATAACCCTCAGCATCACCCTAATCCTAACCCTCACCCACAACCTAACCCTAACACTCACTCTCACACTAACGCTCAAATTAACACTAACTCTAACCCTAAACCTCACCCTCACCTTAACCCTAAACCTCAACCTCACACTCACCCTCAGCCTAACCCTAAACCTAACCCTAACCCTCACCCTAACCCTCACACTCACCCTCACAGTAACCCTAAACCTAATCCTAAACATAACCCTAACCCTCACCCTAACCTTAACACTAACCATAACATTAACCCTAACACTAATCCTAACCCTAACCCTCACCCTAACACTAACTCTAAAATTGAACCTCACCCTCAACCTAACCCTAACCCTAAACCTCACCATAAACCTAACCCTAAACCTCACCCTCAACCTAGCGCTCAGCCTAACACTAATCCTAAACCTAACCCTCACCCTAAACCTCACCCTAACCCTCACCCTAACCCACACCCTAAACCTAATTCTAACATTCATCCTAAACCTACACCTCACCCTCAACCTCACCCTCAGCCTAACCCTAAGCCTAACCCTTAACCTAACCCTAAACCACACACTCACCCTCACCCTTACCCTAATCCTAACTCTAACCCTAACTCTAACCCTAACCCTCACACTAACCCTCATCCTAACCCTAACCTAACACTAACCCTAACCCTAATCGTCAACCTAACCCTCACCACAAGCCTATCAAACCCTAAACCTCACCCTACCCCTAATCCTACCTCTAACTCTAATCATAACCCCAGACCTCACACTAACCCTAACCCTAACCCTCACCCTCACCCTCACCCTCAACGTAACCCTAAACCTAAAATTAAAAATAACCCTAACACGAACCCTAACCCTCAACCTACTGTAACCCTCACCCTAACCCTAACCATCACCCTAACACTAACCGTAACCCTAACACTAACCCTCACTGTAACCCTAATACTCACACTCACCCTCACCCTAAACCTCACCCTAACCCTAACTCTAACCCTAACCATCAACCTCACCCTAGCCCTCACCCTAAACCTAATTCTAACTCTTACCCTCACCTAACACTCAACCCTTATCCTCACCCTAAACCTCACACTAACCCTAACCCTAATCCTCAATCTAACCCTCCCCCTCCCCCTAACCCCTAACCCTCACACTTACCCTAACCCTCACCCTAACCCTCACACTTATCTTAACCCTCACCTACAGCCTAACCCTCAACTTTACCCTTACCATCACCCTCAACTTAACACTCAATGTATCCCTAAACCTCATCCTAACCTTCAAGCTAATCATAACACTAACCATCACCCTAACCCTACCCCTCACCCTCAATCTCACCCTCACCCTAACCTTATTCCTAACCATAACCCTAATCCTAACCATAACCCTCACCCTCAGCCTCATGCACACTCCAAAAGTAACCTTAACCATAACACTAACAATAAACCTAACCCTAACCCCAATACTAACCCTCAACCTCACCCTAACCCTAATCCTAACCCTAACCCTCACCTTAACCCTAACGGTCCCCCTCACTGTAACTCTAACCCTCATCCTAACCCTCACACTAACCCTAATCCTCACCCTCAGTGTAACACTAACCCTCACCCCCAACATCACCCTCAGCCTAAGCCTGAGCCTAACCCTAACCCTAACCCTAACCCTCACACACAACCTCACCCTAACCCTAATCCTAACCCTAACCCTATCCCTAAAATTCAACCTAACCCTAACCCTCAACCTAACCTTCCCAATAGCCCAAACTCTAAACCTAATCCTCACTCTCAACCTAAGCCTAACCCTAAACCTTACAATAAATCTCACCGTAACCCTAACCCTCACCATCACCCTCACCCTTACCAAACTCTAACCCTAACCCTAACAATAACACTAACCATAACCTTATCCCTAACCATAAACTTCACCCTCAGCCTCCCTCTCACTGCAAACTTAAACCTAACCATAACATTAACATTAACCCTTACCCTAACCCTAACCCTAACCCTAACAATCACCCTAAACCAAATCCTCAACCCCAGTCTCACCCTCAGCTTAACCCTAAGCCTAAGCCTAAACATAACCCTCACCATCACCCTCACCCTAACCTTAATCCTAACCCTAACCCTATCCCTAAACCACAACCTAACCCTCACCCTCACCCTAATACTAACACTAAACCTAACCCTAACCCTCACCCTAAACCTCCCCCTCCGCCTAACTCTAACCCTAAACCTCACCAGTACCCTAAACCTAACCCTAACCCTCACCCTAAACCTCACCCTAAACCTCACCCTAACCCTCACCCTCACTCTCACCATGACCGTAACTCTAACCCAAACCCTAATAATAATACTAACCCTAAACCAAACATTAACACTAACCATAACCCTCACCCTGAGCCTCACCCTCGCCGCAAACTTAACACTAACCATAACATTAACAATAACCCTAACCCTAACCCTAAGCCAAACCCTAACCCTTACCCTAAACCTAACCCTCGCCCTAACCTTAACCCTAACCCTAATCCTAACCCTAAAACTAACCCTAACCCTAAACCTAACCCTAAACCTCATCCTAAACCTCACCCTAAACATAACCCTAACCCTCACCCTAAAGCTAACCATAACCGTCACTCTAACCCACACCCTAACCCTCACACTAACCCTAACCCTAACACTAACCCTAACTCTAACCTTAAACCTCTCCATCACCCTAAACCTAACTCTAACCCTAACCCTAAACCTAAACCTCACCCTAACCCTAACCTAACCCTCACCCTTACCCTCAGCTTAACCGTTACCCAAACTCTAAAATAACCCTAACCCAAACCCTAACCCTAAACCTCACCCTCACCGTAACCCTAACCCTAACCCAAGCCATCACCCTAAACCTAACCTTAAACCTAACCCGAAACCTCACCATAACCCTAACCCTAAACCTCACCCTGAGCCTCACCCTCACCTTAAATTTAACCTTAATCATAACACTAACAATAACCCTAACCCTAAACCTAATCCTAACCCTCACACTCACCCTAACACTAACCCCAACCCTAACCCTCACCCTAACCCTAAACCTAACCCTAATCCTAAACCTCAACATAATTCTAACCCTAACGCTCACCCTCACACTTGCCCTCATGCTAACCCTAATCCTAACACTAAACCTCATCCTAAACCTCACCTTAATCCTAACCCTAACCCAATCCCTCACCCTAACCCTAACCCTCAACCTCACACTCAGCCTAACCCTAACACTAACCCTCAAATTCAACCTCACCCTAACCCTAATCCTAACACTAAACCTAACCCTAACGCTAACCCTTACAGTAACCCTAACATTCACCCTAACCCTAACTCTAAACCTAAACCTCACCCTCACCCTAACCCTAACTCTAACCCTAATCCTAAACCTAAGCCTCACCCTAATCCTAACCCTTACCCTCACCCTCACCTTCACCGTAAACTTAACGCTAACCCTAACCCTAACAATAACCCTAAACCTAACACTAACACTAGCCCTAACCATAACCCTCACCCTAACTCTTCCCCTAACCTTAACTCTAACCCGAAACCTCACCATCACCCTAATCCTAAACCTCACCCTCACCCTCACGCTCACCCTATCTCTAACCCAAACCCTAAAAATAAACCTAACCCTAACACTAACCCTAACCCTCATCCTCACTGTAAACCTAAACCTAACCCAAGCCCTCACCCTAACCCTAACCCTAACCCTCACCCTAACCCTAAACCTCAACCTCACCATAACCCTAACCCTAACACTCACCCTAACCCTAAACCTAACCCTAATCCTAAACCTTGCCATAATTCCAACCCAAACACTCAAACTCACCCTTGCCCTCATCCTAACCCTAATCCTAACCCTAGACCTCATCCTAACCCTCACCCTAACCCTAAACCTCATCATAATCCTAACCATAAGCCTAACCATCATGCTAACCCTAACCCTCAACCTCACCCTCAGTCTCAGCCTAACCCTAAACCTAACCCTAACCCTAACCCTAAAAATAACACTAAACCTAACCCTAACCCTCATTCTAACCATAAACCTCACCCTAACCCTAACCCTCACGGTAAACCTAACCCTCATCCTTACTGTAATCCTCATTCTCAGCCTAACCCTCACCTTTAACCTTACAGTCACCCTCACCTTAAACCCTCACACTAACCCTAACGCTCCTTCTAAACCTCACCCTTTCCGTTACCCTAAGCATCACCCTAACCCTAAACCTCACACAAAACCTAACCCTAACACTAACCCTCACACTAACACTAACTTTAACCCTAAACCTCGCCCAAACCCTAAACCTCACACTCACCCTAACCCTCAACCCAACACTAAGCCTAACCATAACCCTAACCGTCACACTCACCCTCACCCTCACCCTAAACCTAATCCTAACCATAACCCTAACCCTCAACCTAACACTAACACTAAACCTAACCCTAACCTAAACACTAACCCTAACCCTAACCCTTACCCTAACCCTAACTCTAAAATTAAACCTCACCCTCACCCTAACCCTAACCTTACACTTCACCCTAACACTAACCCAAAACTTCACCTTCACCCCAGCAATCACCCTAACCCTCATCCTATCCCTAACCCTCATCCTAACCCTCACCCTAACCCTAATCCTAACACTCACCCTAAACCTAAACCTCACCATCAACCTCATCATCAGCCTAAACCTAAGCCTAACCCTAAACCGAACTCTAACCCACACACTCACCCTCACACTAACCCTAATCCTAACACTAACCCTAACTCTAACCCTAACCTCACACTAACCCCCACTCTAACAGTAACATAACACTAACCCTAACCCTAACCCTCACACTAACCCTCACCCTAAGCCTAACTCTAACCCTAAACCTCACCCTAAACCTAACCCTAACTCTAACACTAATCCTAACCCTAAAGCTCACCCTAACCCTAACCCTAACCCACAACCTGACCCTCACCCTATATGGAACCCTAAACCTAAAATTAAAAATAACCTTAACACTAAACCTAAACCTCACCCTAACTGTAACCCTCACCGTAATCCTAACCCTCACCCAAAAACTTACCCTCACCCTAACCCTAACCCTAACACTAACACAAACCCTCACACTAACCATAACATTCACCCTAACCCTAAACCTCACCCTAACCCTAACCCTTACCCTAACCCTCACCCTCACCCTAGCCCACAACCTAACCCTAATTCTAACCCTTATCCTCACCTAACCCTAACCCTCATCCTCATCCTAAACCTCACATTAAACCTAACCCTCATCCTCACCCTAACCCCTAGCCCTCACACTTACCCTAACCCTCACCCTAACCCTAACCCTCACCCTTATCTTAACCCTCACCCACACCTTAACCCTCAACTTTCCCCTTACCCTAACACTCACCCTATCCCTAAACCTCATTCTAACCTTCAAGCTAACCGTAACCCTAACCATCAACCTAACCGTAACCCTCACTCTCAATCTCACCCTCAGCCTAAACCTCAGCCTAAGCCTAACCCTAACACTAACCCTCACCCTCACCCTAGCCCTCACCCTAATCGTAACCCTAAACCTCATCCTAACCGTCACTTTAATTCTAAACCTAACTATCACCAAACACTAATCCTCACACCCACCCTCACCCTCGGCCTAAGCCTAACCCTAACCCTAACCCTGACCCTAACCCTAACCCTGAACCTAAACCTAACCATAACCCTAACACTAACCCTCACACTAACCCTAACCCTCACCCTAAACCTAAATCTCACCCTAAACCTAACCCTAACCCTCAACCTCACCCTTAACCCTCAACCTCACCCTAACCCTAATCCTAACCCTAACCCTCACCCTCACTTCAAAGGTAACCTTAACTATAACACTAACAATAACCCTAACCCTAACCCTAACTCTCACCCTCACCCTAACCCTAATCCTAACCCTAACCCTCACCCTAACCCTAAACCTTAACCTCACCATAACACTAACCCTCATCCTAACACCCTAACCCTAATCCTCACCCTCAACATGACACTAACCCTAACCCCCACCCTCACCCTCAGCCTAACCCTAAGTCTAAGCCTAACCCTAACCCTAACCCTCACACTCACAGTCACAGTAACACTAATCCTAACCCTAACCTAACCATAAACCTCACCCTCAGCCTCACTCTCACTGCAAACTTAACCCTAACCATAACACTACCAATAACCCAAACCCTAACCCTAACCCTAACCCTAACCCTTACTCTAACCCTAACCCTAAACCTAACCCTAATCTTCACCCCCACCCTCAGCCTCAGCCTAACCCTGAGCCTAACCCTAACACTAACCCTAACTCTAATCCTAAACCTCACCCTCACCCTAACTCTATCTCTAAACCTAACCCTAAACCTCACCTTAACCCTAACCCTAAACCTCACCCGCACCCTCACCTTCACCGTAACTCTAACCCTAACCCTAACAATAACACTAACCCTAAGAATAACCATCACACTAACCCTAATCATCATTCCCATTCTCACCCTTAGCCTAAGCCTAAGCCTAAGCCTAAGCCTAACCCTAACCCTCACCCTCACACTGACCCTAACCCTAACCCTAACCCTAACCCTATCCCTGAACCTTAACCTAACCCTCACCCTCACCCTAATGCTAACACTAAACCTAAACCTAACCCTCACCCTAACCCTCCCCTTAACCCTAACTCTAAACCTAAACCTCACCATCACCCTAACCTTAACCTTAAACCTAAACCTCACCCTAAAACTCACCGTAACCCTCACCCTCACCCTCACTCTCACCGTGACCGTAACTCTAACCCTAACCCTAACAATAACACTAACCTTAAACCTAACCCTAACCATAACCCTCAAATGAGCCTCACCCTCACTGCAAAATTAACACTAACCATAGCACTAACAATAACCCTAACCTTAACCCTAAACCTAAACCTAAACCTAACCCTCACCTTAACCCTAACCATAAACCTAACCCTAACCCTGAAAGTAACACTAACCCTAACCATAACCAAAAACCTCATCCAAAACCTCACCCTAAACCTAAGGCTAACCCTCACCCTAACCCTAACCCTCACGTTGAAAATCCTCATAAGCCTAACCCGAACTCTAAACCTTACCCTAACACTAACCCTAACTCTAACCTTAAACCTCACGATCAACCTAACCCTAACTCTAACTCTAACCCTATACCTAAACTTCAACCTAAACCTAACCCTAACCCTCAGATTAACCCTCACCCTAACCCTAACCTAACACTAACCCTAACCCTAACCCTCACACTAACCCTCACTCTAAGCGTAACCCTAACCCTAACCCTAACCCTAACCCTCACCCTCACCCTCAACATAACCCTAAACATAAAATTGAAAATAACCCTAGCAGGAACCCTAACCCTCAACCTATCTTTAACCCTAATCCTAAACCTAACCCTCACCCTAACCCTCCTCTTAACCCTAATTCTAAACCTAAACCTCACCAGCACCCTAATCCTAACCTTAAAACTAAAGCTCACCCTAAACCTCACTCTAACCCTCACCCTCACCTTCACTCTCACCGTGACCGTAACTCTAACCCTAACCCTAACAATAACACTAACCTTAACCGTAAACCTAACCCTAACACTAACCATAACCCTCAACCTGAACTTCACCCTAACTGCAAAATTAACACTAACCATAACACTAACAATAAACCTAACCTTAACCCTAAGCCTAACCCTAACCCTAAACCTCTCCTTAACCCTAACCATAAACCTAAACCTAACACTAACCCTAACCCTAAAAGTAACATTAACCCTAACCATAACCAAAAACCTCATCCAAAACCTCACCCTAAACCTAACGCTAACCCTCACCCTAATCCTAACCCTCACCCTCACAATCCGCCTAAGCCGAACCCGAACTCTAAACCTCACACTGATCATCACCCTAAACCTAACCCTAACACTAACCCTAACTCTAACCCTAAACCTCACAATCAACCTAAGCCTAACTCTAACCCTAACCCTATACCTAAACCTCAACCTAAACCTAACCCTAACCCTCACACTAACCCTCACCCTAACCATAACCTAACACTAACCCTAACCCTATCCCTCACACTAACCCTCACGCTAAGCCTAACACTAACCCTAAACCTGACCCTAACCCTAACCCTAACTCTAACCTAATCCTAACCTTAAACCTCACCCTAACACTAACCCTAACCTTCACCCTCACCCTCACCCTCAGCGTAACCCTAAATTTAAAAATAAAAATAATCATAGCAGGATACCTAACCCTCAACCTATCTGTAACCCTAACCGTAAACCTAGCCCTCAACCTAACACTTACCCTCACCCTAACCCTAACCCTAACTCTAACCCTAATCCTAAACCTAAATCTCTCCCTAACCCTAACCCAAACCCTCACCCTCACCCTCAATCTCACACTCACCCTAACCCTAATCCTAACCCTAACCCTAATCCTAACCATAACCCTCACCCTCAGCCTCACGCTCACTCCAAAAATAACCTTAACCATAACACTAACAATAAACCTAACTCTAAACCTAATCCTAAACCTCACCCTCACCCTAACCCTAATCCTAACCCTAACTCTCACACTAACCCTAACCCTCACACTCACTGTAACCCTAACCCTCATCCTAACCCTCACCCTAATTCTAATCCTCACCGAAACTGTAACACAAACGCTCACTCCCACCCTTACCCTCAGCCTAACCCTAAACCTAAGTCTAACCCTAACCCTAACCCACACACTCACCCTCACCCTAACCCTAATCCTAACCCTAACCCTATCCCTAAAAATCAGCCTAACCCTAACCCTCACCCTAACCCTCCCACTAACCCTAACTCTAAACCTAATCCTCACCCTCAACCTAACCCTAACCCTAAACCTCACCCTAAATCTCACCTAACCCTCACCCTCACCCTCACCCTTACCCTCACCGTAACTCTAACCCTAACCCTAACAATAACACTAACCATAACCCTAACCCTAACCATAAACCTCACCCTCAGCCTCACCCTCACTGCAAACTCAAACCTAACACTAACCATAGCACTAACATTTACCCTTACACTAACCCTAACCGTAACCCTAACCCTAACTCTAACCCTAACCCTAAACCTAACCCTAATCCTCACGCCCATGCTCAGCCTCATTCTAACCCGAATCCTAACTCTAACCCTAACCTTAAACCTAACCCTAATCCTCCCGCCCACGCTCAGCCTCATTCTAACCCTAAGCCTAACCCTAACATTAACCCTAAACCTCACCCTCACCCTAACCCTATCACAAACCTAACCCTAAACCTCAGCTTAACCCTAACCCTAACCCTACCCGCACCCTCACCCTCACTTTAACTCTAACCCTAACCCTAACAATAACACTAACCCTAACCCTAACCATCACCCTAACCCTAATCCTCACCCCCAGCCTCACCCTCAGCCTAACCCTAAGCCTAAGCCTAACCCTAACCCTCACCCTCACCCTAACCCTAATCCTAACCCTAACCCTCACCCTCACTCTCACCATGACAGTAACTCTAACCCTAACCCTAACAGTAATACTAACCCTAACCCAAACCCTAACACTAACCATAACCCTCAACCTGAGACTCACCCTCACCGCAAACTTAACACTAACCAAAACAATAACGATAACCCTAAACCTAACCCTAATCCTAAACTTAACCTTAACCCTAACCCAAACCCTCACCCTAACCCTAACCCTAAAACTAACCCTAATCGTAACCCTAAAACTAACCCTAACCATAACCATATCCACAAACCTCATCTTAACCCTCACCCTAAACCTAACCCTAACCCTCACCCTAAACCTAACCCTAACCCTCACCCCCACGCTCGGCCTAAGCCTAAGCCTAAGCCTAACCCGAACTCTAACCCTCACCCTAACCCTCACAAACCCTCACCCTAACCCTAACTCTAACACTAACCCTAACTCTAACCCTTAAACTCACCCTCACCCTAACCCTAAATCTAACCCTCACCCTAACCCAAAACCTCACCCTCACTGTAACCCTAACAGTAACCCTCACCCTAACCATAAACCTAACCCTAATCCTAAACCTCACCATAATGCTAACCCTAACTCTCACCCTCACACTTACCCTCATCCTAACCCTAATCCTAACCTTAACCTCATCCTAAACCTCACCCAAATCCTAAACCTCTCCCTCACCCTCACCCTCAGACTAACCCTAACCCTAACCCTAACCCTAACCTCACCCTAAACCTAATCCTAACACTAACCCTAACCCTAACCCTAACCCTCACCCTAACCCTCCCCCTAACACTAACTATAACCTAAACCTCACCCTCACCCTAAACCTAACTCTAACCCTAACCCTAAACCTAAACCTCAACCTAACCCTAAACCTTAACCTCACCCTCACCCTCACCATAACCTTAACCCTAACCCTAACCCTAACAATAACCCTAAACCTAACACTAACCCTAACCCTAACCATAACCCTCACTCTAACGGTAACCCTCACCCTAACAGTTACCCTAACTCTCACCCTCAACGTAACCTTAACCCTAACCCAAACAATAACCCTAAAGCTAACACTAACCCTAACCCTAACCATAACCCTCACCCTAATGCTATAACTCACCCTAACACTAACCCTCACCCTAAAACTAACCCTAGTCCTAACACTAACCCTCACACTAGCCCTAATCATCACCTTAACCCTAAACCTCAACCTAAACCTATCCCTAACCCTCAACCTCACACTAGCCCTCACCCTAACCCTAACCCTCATTATCACCCTAAAACTCACTCTAACCTTAACACTATCCTCAATCTTATCCTCACCCTCACCCTAGCCCTCACCCTAACCCTAACCCTCATTATCACCCTAAAACTCACTCTAACCTTAACACTATCCTCAATCTTATCCTCACTCTCGCCCTAACCCTAACCCTAATCCTCACTCTAACCCTCATCTTGATCCTTACTGTCACCCTCACCTTAAACCTCACCCTAAACCTAACCCTCATCCTAACCCTCACCCTAACCATGACCCTAACCATCATGCTAACCCGAACCCTCAACCTCACCCTCAGCCTCAGCCTAACCCTAAGCCTAAGCCTAACCCTAAACCTAATCCTCACTCTCACCCTAGCGCTCACGGTAACCCTAATCCTAACCCTGACCCTCATCCTAACCCTAACCCTAACCCTAAAAATAACCCTAAACCTCACCCAAATCCAAATGAGGGTTAGGGTTAGCCCTAACCCTCATTCTAACCATAACACTCACCCTAACCCTAAACCTCACCGAACACTTACCCTCACCCTAACACTAACCCTAAACCTAACACTAACCCTCACACTAACCCTAACGATCACCCAAAACCTAACACTCACCCTAACCCTAATCCTAACCCTCATCCTCACCCTAGCCCTCAACCCAACCCTAACCCTCATACTCACCCTAAACCTCACGCTAACCCCAAAAACGAATCCTCAATCTAAACCACACCCTAACACTAACCCTAACCCTAACCCTCACCCTAGCCCCAACACTCACCCTTACCGTAATCCTCACTCTCAGCCTAACCCTCAACTTTACCCTTACTGTCACCCTCACCCTAACCCTCACACTAACCCTAACCCTCATCCTAACCCTCACCCTGATCATAACCCTAAGCATCACCCTAATCCTAACCCTCACCCACAACCTAAACCTAACACTCACTCTCACACTAACCCTCACACTAACACTAACTCTAACCCTAAACCTCAACCTCACCCTAACCCTAACCCTCACCCTCATCATCACCCTCAGCCTAACCCTAAGACCAACCCTAACCCTCACCGTAACCCTCACACTCACCCTCACAGTATCCCTAATGCTAATCCTAACCATAACCCTAACCCTCACCCTTACCCTAACACTAACCCTAACACTAACCCTCACCCTAACACTAACTCTAAAATTAAACCTCACCCTCAACCTAAACCTAACCTTAAACCTCACCCTAACCATAAACCTAAACCTCACCCTCAGCCTAACCCTAATCCTAACCCTAACTCTCACCCACCCTCACCCTAACCCTAATCCTAACACTCACCCTTAACCTAACCCTCATCTTCAACCTCACCCTCAGCCTAATGCTAAGCTTTATTCTAAACCTAAGCCTAGCCCACACACTCACCCTCACCCTAACCATAATCCTAACCCTAACCCTAACCCTAACTCTAACCCTAACCCTCACACTAACCCTCACCCTAACCTTAACCCTAACTCTAACGCTAACCCTCACCCTAACCCTAACCCTAACTCTAACCCTAATCCTAACCCTAAACCTCACACTAACCCTAACCCTCACCCTCACCCTCACCCTCAACTTAACCCTTAACCTAAAATTAAAAATAACCCTAACACGAACCCTAACCCTCAACCTAACTGCAACCCTCACCCTAACCCTAACCATCACCTAACACATACCCCCACCCTAACACTAACCATAACCCTAACACTAACCCTCACACTAACCCTAACACTCATCCTAACCCTAAACCTCACCCTAACCCTAACCCTAACCCTAACCCCCAGCCTCACCCTAACCCTAATTCTAACTCTTATCCTCACCTAACCCTAAACCCATATCCTCACCCTAAACCTCACACTAACCCTAACCCTAATCCTCAATCTAACCCTCACCCTCACCCTAACCCCTAACCCTCACACTTACCCTAACCCTCACCCTAACCCTAACCCTGACCCTTTTCTTAACTCTCACCCATAGCCTAACCCTCAACTTTACCCTTACCTTCACCCTCACCCTAACAATCAATCTATCCCTAACCCTCATCGTAAAATTCAAGCTAACTGTAACACTAAACGTCACTCTTACCCTAAACTTCACCCTCAATCTCACCCTCACCCTAACACTAATCCTAACCCTAAACCTAATCCTAACCCTAACCCTCACCCTCAGCCTCACACTCACTCCAAAAGTAACCTTAACCATAAAACAACAATTAACTTAACTCTAACCCTAATCCTAACCCTCACCCTCACCCTAACCCTAATCCTAAACGTAACCCTCACTCTAACCCTAACCTTCACCCTCACTGTAACCCTAACCCTCATCCTAACCCTCACCCTAACTCTAATCCTCACGGTCACTGTAACACAAACGGTCACTCCCACCCTCACCCTCAGCCTAATCTTAAGCCTAAGCCTAACCCTAAACCTAACCCTCACACTCACCCTCGCCCTAACCCTAATCCTAACCGTAACCCTATCCCTAAAAATCAACCTAACCCTAACCCTCACCCTAACCCTCCCACTAACCCTAACTCTAAACCTAATCCTCACCGTAACTCTAACCCTAACCCTAACAATAACACTAACCATAACCCTAACCCTAACCATAAACCTCACACTCAGCCTCACCCTCACTGCAAACTTAAACCTAACACTAACCATAACACTAATATTAACCCTTACCCTAACCCTAACCCTAACCCTAACTCTAACCCCAACCCTAACCCTAACCCGAATCCTCATGCCCACGCTCAGTCTCATTCTAACCCTAAGCCTAACCCTAACATTAATCCTAACTTTAACCCTAAACCTCACCCTCACCCTAACCCTATCTCTAAACCTAAACCTAAACCTCAGCTTAACCCTAACCCTAACCCTACCCGCACCCTCACCCTCACTTTAACTCTAACCCTAACCCTAACAATAACACTAACCCTAACCCTAACCATCACCCTAAACCTAATCCTCACCCCCAGCCTCACCCTCAGCCTAACCCTAACCCTAAGTCTAAGCCTAACCCTAACCCTCACCATCACCCTAACCCTAATCCTAACACTAACCCTATATTTAAACCTCAACCAAACCCTCAACTTCACCCTAATGCTAACACTAAACCTAACCCTAAACGTCACCCTAATACTCCCCCTCACCCTAATTCTAACCCTAAACCTCACCAGCACCCTAACCCTTACCCTAACCCTAAACCTCACCCTAAACCTCACCCTAACCCTCACCCTCACTCTCACCATGACCGTATCTCTAACCCGAACCCTAACAATAATACTAACCCTAACCCAAACCCTAACACTAACCATAACTCTCACCCTGAGCCTCACCCTCACCGCAAACTTAACACTAACCATAACACTAACAATAACCCTAACCCTAACCCTAATCCTAAACTTAACCCTAAACCTAACCCAAAACCTCACCCTAACCCAAACCCTAAAACTAACCCTAATCGTAACCCTAAAACTAACCCTAACCATAACCATAACCACAAACCTCATCCTAAACCTCACCCTAAATCTAACCCTAACCCTCACCCTAAACCTAACCCTAAACCTCACCCCCACGCTCAGCCTAAGCCTAAGCCTAAGCCTAACCCGAACTCTAACCCTCACCCTAACCCACACCCTAACCCTCACCATAACTCTAACCCTATCACTAACCCTAACTCTCACCCTAAACCTCACCCTCACCCTAACCCTAACACTAACCATCACCCTAACACTAAACCTCACCCTCACTGTAACCCTTACAGTAACCCTCACCCTAACCATAAACCTAACCCTAATCCTAAACCTCACCATAATGCTAACCCTAAACCTCACCCTCACACCTGCCCTCATCCTAACCCTAATCCTAACCTTAACCTCATCCTAAACCTCACCCAAATCCTAAACCTAATCCTCATCCTCACCCTCAGATTAACCCTAACCCTAACCCTCACACTCAACCTCACCCTATGCCTAATCCTAACACTAACCCTAACCCTAACCCTAACCCTCACCCTAACCCTCCCCCTAACACTAACTCTAAACCTCACCCTCACCTTCACCCTCACCCTAACCCTAACTCTAACCCTAACCTTAAACCTAAACCTCAACCTAACCCTAAAACTTACCCTCACCCTCACCCTCAACGTAACCTTAACCCTAACCCTAACCCTAACAAAAACCCTTAACCCAACACTAACCCTAATGCTAACCATAACCCTCACCCCAATGGTAACCCTCACCCTAACAATTAACCTCACCCTCACCCTCAAAATAACCTTAACCCTAACCCAAACAATAACTCTAAACCTAACACTAACCCTAACCCTAACGATAACACTCACCCTAACGCTATAAGTCACCCTAACACTAACCCTCACCCTAAAATTAACCCTAGTCCTAACACTAACACTCACACTAACCCTAACCATCACCTGAAACCTAAACCTCAACCTAAACCTATTCCTAACCCTCACCCTCACCCTAGCCCTCACCCTAACCCTTACCCTCATTCTAACCCTAAACCTAACCCTCACCCTAACCTTAACGCTAAACCTCACATTAACCCTAACCCTCATCCTCAACATCAAGCTCAGCTTAACCCTAACCCTAACCTTAATCCAAACGCTAACCCTCACCCTCACTCTCACCTTGACTCTAAACCTAACCCTAAACAAAATCCTCACCCTTATCCTAACCCTATCCCTGACCTTCACCCTAACCCAAACCCTAATCCTACCCCTAACCCTCACCCTCACCCTAAACTTTACCCTCACCCTAACCCTAAACCTAACCCTCATCCTAACACTAACCATAACCCTAACCCTCACACTAACCTTAACCCTAATACTATCCCTCACCAAAACCTTAACCCTCAACCTCACCCTCAACCTCACCCTAACCCTCACCCTCACTCTCACCCTAAAAATAAACATAACCCTAACCCTCACACTAAATCTAACTCTGACACTCACCCTCACCCTCAACCTAAGCCTAAGCCTACACCTAAGCCTAATCCTAAAACCTAACTCTCACTCTCACCCTCACCCTAAACCTAAACCTTACCTTATCCCTAAACCTCACCCTAGTACTCACCCTAACCCTTACCCTCACCGTCACCCTAACCCTAAACCTAACCCTCACCCTAACCCTAACCCTAACCCTCACCCTCACCCTAACTTTTACCCTCACCCTAACACTAAAACTAACACTGGGCCTAACTATCATCCTAACCCTCACACTAACCCTAAACCTCACCCTAACCATAACCGTAACCTTCAGCCAAACCCACTTCTTAAACCTAACCCTAACCCTCAACCCAACCCTAACCCTAACCCTAACCCTAACCTTCATCCTAACCCTAAACCTCACGCTCACCTTCACCCTCACCCTCAGCCTAACCCTAACCCTAAACCTAAACCTAAACCTAACCCTCACACTCATCCTCACCCTAACTCTAACGCTAACCCTAACCCTGACCCTGACCCTAACCCCAACCCTATCAATAACCCTCACCCTCACCCTAAACCTAAACCTCACTCTCACCCTAATCCTAACCCTAACACTCACCCTAAACCTAAGCCTTAAACTAAACCTCACCCTCACCCTAAACCTCACCCTAACCCTTATCCTCACCTGAACCCTAAACCTAACCCTCAGCCTAACCCTCATCCTAACCCTAACCCTAAACCTAACCCTCACCCCAACCTTAACGCTAATCCTAAACCTAACCCTCACAATAACCCTAACCCTCAACCTCACCCTCAACCTCACCCACATCCTAACCCTAACCCTACCCCTAATCCAAACACTAACTCTAACCCTCACCCTAACTCTAAACCAAACCAAAACCCTCACACTAATCATAAATCTAACCCTAAACCCTCACCCTAACCCTAACCCTAATCCAAAACCTAACCCTCGCCCTCACTCTAACCCTTACCCTCACTCTAAACCTTACCCTTACCATAACCCTAAACGTAACCCTCAGCCTTACCCTCATCCTAACCCTAACCATCACCCTAACATTAACCCTAACCGTAAACCTGACCCTCACCTAAACCCTAACCCTCAACCTCACCCTCACCCTTACCCTCATGCTCACACTAACCCTCACACTAACCCTCACTCTAACCCTAACCCTAACTCTAATCCTCACCCTAAACCTAACTATAACCCTCACCCTCATACTAACCCTAAACCTCACCTTAACGCTCATCCTAAACCTAACCCTAA
Source organism: Dipodomys merriami (assembly GCF_024711535.1). NCBI lineage: Eukaryota > Metazoa > Chordata > Mammalia > Rodentia > Heteromyidae > Dipodomys > Dipodomys merriami. The sequence goes on from NW_027202760.1 coordinate 76,398, forward strand.
CCCTAACGCTAACCCTAACCCTCACTCTCAACCTAACCCTCACCCTAACACTTATCCTCACAGTAACCCTAACCCTAACCCTAACCCTCACCCTAACCCTAACCGAACCCTCACCCTCACCTTTACCCTAACCCTCACCATCACCCCAACCATCACCACCACCCTAACACTCACCTACACCCTCACACTCACTCTCAGGCTCACCCCCACCCTAACCACCACCCTCACCCTAAACATCACTCTAACCCTAACCCAAACACTAACGTTAACCCTAATCCTCACCCTAACCCTAATCCTCAACTTAAACCTCACCCTCAACCTAATCCTCAACCTAACCCTAACCCTAAGCCTTTCCTAAGCAAATCCCTCACCCTCACCCTAACCCTAATCAGAACCCTAACCCGAATCCTAAACCTAACACTAATGCTAACCTTAAACCTCAACCTCTCCATAACCCTCACCCTAACCCTTACCCTCACACTAAACATAACCCTAATCCTAACCCTCACCCTCACCCTAACCGTAATACTCACCATAACCCTAATCCTAAACATCACCCTAACTCTAACCGTCAACCTAACCTTCACACTCACCCTAACCCTAACCCTAATCCTAGCCCTAACTCTAACACTAACCCTAAACCTCAACCTAACCCTCACCCTAACCTTAACCCTAAAACTAACCCTAACCCTAACCCTCAACCTAACCCTCAAATTAACCCTAAACCTAACCCTAAACCTCACCCTCAGCCTCACCCTAATCCTAACCCTAAAACTAAACCTCACCCTAACCCTAAACCTAAGCCTCAACCTCACCCTCACCCTCACCATAACTCTAACACTAACACTGACAATAACACTAATCCTTACCCTAAACCTAACCCTAACCCTAACCATAATGCTAACACTCACCCTCACCCTAACCCTAATCCTCACCCTAACCCTCACCCTCACAGTAACCCTAACCCTCATACTAACTCTCACCCTAAACCTAATCCTAACCTTAAACCTTACCCTAACACTAACCCTAATCCTCACCCTCACCCTAGCCCTCAACCTAACCCTAATTGTAACCCTAATCCTCATCCTAACCCTCACACTAACCCTAACCCTAAACCTAACCCTCACCCTAACCCTAAACCTAACCCTAAACCTCACCCTAACCCTAAACCTAATCCTCACCCTCACCCTTACCCTCAACTTCACTCTAACCCTAACACTAACAATAAACCTATCACTAAACCTAACCCTAAACTTCGCACTCACCTTCACCCTTACCTGAATCATAACCCTAAACCTAACCCTTACCCTAACCCTCCCCCTAACTCTCACCCTAATACTAACCCTAACCCTAACACTAACCCTAACCCTGACCCTCACCCTAACGCTAATACTAACCCTAAACTTCACCCTCACCCTAAACCTAACTCTAACCCTAACCCAAACCCTAAACCTAACCCCAACAATAACCCTAACACAAATCCTAACCCTCACCCTAACCATAAACATCACCCTAACAAAAACATCACCCTAACACTTACACTCACACTAACACTAAACCTAACCCTAAAACTAACCCTCACACTAACTCTAACCCTAAGCCTAACCCTAAACTTCATTGTAACCCTCACCCTCACCCTAAACCTAACACTAACCCTATCCCTAAAGCTCACCCTCCCCCTCCCCCTAACACTATATCTAACCATAAACCTCACCCTCACCCTCACTCAAAACCTAACCCTAAACCTCACCCTAACCCTAAACCTAACCCTCACCCTCACCCTCACGCTCACTGTAACTCTAACCCTAACCCTAACAATAGCATTAACCCTAACCCTAACCATGACCCTAACCCTAATCCTCACCCCAAACCTCACCCTCAGCCTAACCCTAAGCCTAAACTTAACCCTCACCCTAACCCTCACAGTCAACCTCACCCTAACCCTAATCCTAAACTTAATCCTATCCCTAAACCTCAACCTAACCCTCACCATCACCCTAACCCTAACACTAATGCTATCCCTAAACCTCACCCTAACCCTCCCTCTAACACTAACTCTAACCCTAAACCTCACCCTTACCCTAACCCTAAACCTCACCCTAAACCTCACTCTAACCCTAAACCTCACCCTCCACCTCACCGTAACTTGAAACCTAATCCTAACAATAACACTAACCCTAACAGTAGCACTAACCCTAACCGTAACAGTATCCCTAAGGGTAACCATAAAACTCACCCTCAGCCTCATCCTCAGCCTAACCCTAAGCCTAACCCTAACCCTAACCCTCACCATAAACCTAACCCTAACCTTAACCCTATACCTAACCTTAACACTAAACCTAACCCTGACACTAAACCTAACCCTAATCCTCAGCTTCACCCTCACCCTAATGCAAACCCTAATCCGAACCCTCACCCTAACCCTAAGCCTAAGCCTAACCCTAATCCTAACCTTCAAACAAACTCTACCCTAAACCTAATCCTAAACCTAACCTTATCCCTAAACCTAACCCTCACTGTAACCCTCAACCTAGCCCTCACCCTAACCCTAATCCTAAACCTAAACCTCATCTTAACTCTCACCCTAACCCTAACCCTAACCCTCACACTCATGCTCGGCCTAAGCCTAAACCTAAGCCAAACCCTAACCCTAAACCTCACCAGAACCCTAAACCTACCACTAACCCGAACTCTAACCCTAAACCTCACTCTCATGCTAACCCTAAATCTAACCCTAACCCTAAACCTCATCCAAACCCTCACCCTCAACCTAACCTGAACCGTAACCCTAACCCTAACCCTAACAGTACCCCTAACCCTAACAGTAACCCTCACCCGAACAATAACCCTCACCCTAACACTAATCCTAACACTCACACTAACTCTCAAACTAACCCTAACCATCACCCTAACCCTAAAACTCACCCTAACCCTAACACTAACCCTCACCCTCACCCAAGCCCTCACCTTAAACACTAAGCCTCATCCTCACCCTAAACCTCACCCTAATCCTAACACTAATCCTCAATCTAACCCTCACCCTACCCCTAACCCTCACCCTAACACTAACTCTAGCCATAAACATCACCCTCACACTAACCCTAACTATAACCCTAACCCTAACACTAAACTTCACCCTAACCCTAACACTAACCCTCACATTAACCCTAAAACTCACCCTCACTCTCACCCTCAGCATTACCCTAAGCCTAAGCCTAACACTAACCCTAACCCTCAAACTAACCCTAAACCTAACACTATCCTTAACCCTAACCCTCAACTTCAACCTCACCCTCAGCCTAATCCTAAACCGAACGCTAAATCTAACGCTCATACACACACTCACCCTCTCCCTAATCCTAATCCTAACGCTAACCTTAACCCTAACTCTAACCATCCCCCTAACTCTCACCCTAACCCTAACGCTATCACTAACCCTAACCCTAACCCTCAACCTAACCCTCATCCTAACCCTACTCTAACCCTAAATCTCACCTTCAGCCTAACCCTAACTCTAACCCTAACCCAAACCTTAAACCTCACCCTAACCCTAATCCTAAACCGCATCCTTACCCTCACCCTCACCCTACCCTTAACCCTAAACCTAACCCTAACAATAAACCTAACCCTATTCCTAACCCTCACCCTAACCATAAACCTCACCCAAAACCAAACCCTCAACCAAAAACTTACCCTCACCCTAACACAAACTCTAACCCAAAAACAAACCTTCACTCTAACCCTCCCCCTAACCCTATATCTAACCCTCAACCTGACCCTCACCCTCACCCTAACCCTAACCCTAAACCCCACCCTAACCCTAACCCTAGCACTCAACCTCATGTTCAGCCTAAGCCTAAGCATAAGCATAAGCCTAACCCTAACCCTAACCCTCACCCTAACCCTAATACTAACACTAACCCTAACTCTAACCCTAAACCTCACACTCACCATAACCCTAACTATAACCCTAACCTGAAACCTAAACCTAACCCTCAGCCTCACCCTCACCATAACCCTAACCCTAACCCTAACCCTAACAACCCTCATCCTAACCATAACCTTCACCCTAAACCTAACCCTCACCCTAACACCCACCCTTACAATAAACCTAACCATCACCCTAACCCTAAAACTCACCCTAACCCTAACCCTCACCCTCAACCTAGCCCTCAACCTAACCCTAAACCTAACCATCATTCTAAACCTAATCCTCATTCCCACCCACACCCTAAGCCTAACCCTAATCCTAAGCCAAACCCTAACCCTAACCGTCACATTCACCTTCACTGCAAAACTAATCCTAAACCTAACCCTAACTCTAATATTAAACCTCAACCTAAACCTCACCCTAATTCTAACTCTAAACCTAACCCTAACCATCCGCCAGACCCTCCCCCTAACCCTAACTCTAACCCTAAACCTCACCCTCACCCTAACCATAACCCTAATCCTAAACCTCAACCTAACCCTGATCCTAAACCTCACCCTCACCCTCACTCTCACTGTTACTCTAACCCTAACCCTAACAGTAACACTAACCCTAACCCTATCCCAAACCCTGACCCTCACCGTAACTCTAACGCTAACCCAAACCCTCACCCTAACCCTAATCCTAACCCTCACCCTAACCCTAACCCTCACCCTCACTGTAACCCTAACCCAAATCCTAACCATATACCTCACCCTAACGCTAACCCTAACCCTCACCCTAACTCTAACCCTCACCCTCACACTAATGCTAACCCTAAACATTATCCTAACACTCACCCTATCCCTAAAACCCTAACCTTAACCCTCACCCTCACCGTCACACTCAGCCTAAGCCTTAGCCTAAGCCTAAGATTAACCCTAACCCTCACACTCACCCTCACCTTAACCCTAACCATAACACTAACCCTAACCCTAACCCTTAGACTAACCCTCACCCTAATGCTAAATCTAACCCCAAACCTCACTCCCACCCTAACCCTAACCCTCACACTCAGCCTCAACCTCCGCCTAACATTAAGCCTTACCCTAACCCCAACATTAACACTAACACTAACCCTAACCCTCACCCTACCCCTCACTCTAACCCTAACCCTAACCCTCACCATCAGCCTAGCCCATACCCAAACCCTAAGCCTAAGCCTAACCCTCACCTTAACCCTCACTCTAACCCTAACCCCAACACTCACCCTAACCATAACCCTCACACTCACGCTCACCCTAACTGTAATCCTAACCCTAACCCTAACTCTCATACTCACCCTCACCTTAACCCTAACCCTTATCCTAATCCTAACAGTAACCCTCACCCCTACACTAAACCTCACCCTAACCTTAACGCTAACAATAAACCTAACCCTAAGCCTAAACCGAAACCACACCCTAACCCTAACTCTAACCCTAAACCTCACCCTCACCCTAACCCTAACACTAACACTAATCCTAAACCTCACCCTAAACCTAAACTTTACCCTAACACTTACCCTCACCCTAACACTCACACTGAACCTAACACTAACGCTCACACTAATGCTAACCATCACGCTAAACCTAAACCTAACCCTAATCCTAACCCTAACCCTCAACTTCACCCTAGCCCCACCTAAAACTAACACTCATCCTCACCCTAAACCTCACACTAATGCTAACACTAATCCTCAATCTAACCCTCACCCTCACCCTAACCCTAACCCTCACGCTAACAATAACCCTCATCCTCACCCTAACCCTCATCTTTACTATTACTGTCACCCTCATCCTAACCCTCAGCTTAAACCTTACCCTCATCCTAACCCTCACCCTAACCATAACCCTAACCATCACCCTAACCCTAACCCTCACCCTGACCTTCAGCCTCAGCCTAACACTAAGCCTAAGCCTAAAACTATCCCTAAACCTCACATTCACCCTAGCCCTCACCCTAACACTAATCCTAACCCTAACCCTCATCCTAACCCTCAACCTAACCATAACCAGAACCATCACTCTAAACCTAATCCTCATCCCCACCCTCACCATCAGCCTAACCCTAAGCCTAAGCCTAACCCTTAAACTAACCCTCACACTCACCCTCAGCCTAACCCTAATCCTAACCCTAACCCTAACCCTAACCCTAAACCTAAACCTAAACCCCAACCTATCCCTCACCCTAACCCTAACCCTCACCCTCACTTTAGTCCTCACCCTAACCCTCAGCTCAAAACTAACCCACACCTTCACCGTAACCCGAACCCTAACACTCACCCTAACCATATCCCTAACCCTAACCCTCACCCTAACCCTCACCCTCCACCTAACACTAAGCGTAACCCTAAACCCAACCCTAACCCTAACACTAAACCTAACCCTAACACTAACACTAAACATAAAACTCACCCTGAGCATCACCCTCACTGCAAACTTAAAACTAACCATAGCACTAACAATAACCCTAACCCTAACCCTAACCCTAACCCTAACCCTCACCCAAACCCAAACCCTAACCCTAAACCCAAACCTAAACCTAATCCTAAACCTAAACGTAACCCTAAGCCTAACCATAAACCTCATCCTAACACTCACCCTAAACCTAACGCTAACCCTCACCCTCCACCTAACACTAAACCTAACCCTAAACCCAACCATAACCCTAACACTAAACCTAACCCTAACACTAACACTAAACATAAACCTCACCCTGAGCATCACCCTCACTGCAAACTTAAAACTAACCATAGCACTAACAATAACCCTAACCCTAACCCTAACCTTAACCCTAACCCTCACCCAAACCCTAACCCTATCCCTAAACCCAAACCTAACCCTAATCCTAAACCTAAACCTAACCCTAAGCCTAACCATAAACCTCATCCTAACACTCACCCTAAACCTAACGCTAACCCTCACCCTAACCCTAAACCTAACCCTCACTATCATGCTCGGCCTAAGCCTAAGCATAAGCCTAAGCCTAACCTGAACTCTAACCCTCACCCTAAACCTCACCCTAAACCTAACCCTAACTCTAACCCTAAATCTCACCATCACCCTAACCCTAACTCTAACCCTAACCCTAAACCTCACCATCACCCTAACCCTAACTCTAACCCTAACACTAAACCTAAACCTCACCCTAACCCTAACCCAAACTTCACCATCAACCTCACCTTAACTGTAACCCTAACCCTAACCCTAACAATAACCCTAAAACTAAACCTAACCCTCACCCTAAACATAACCCTCAACATAACCCTAAACCTCAATCTAAACCTCACCCTCACCCTAACCGTAACCCTCAAACTCACCCTAACCCTCAGCCTAACCCTAACCCTCATCCTCACCTTAACCCTCACCCTAATCCTAACCCTCATCTTTACCCTTAATGTCACCCTCACCCTAACCCACCCCCTAACCCTAACTCTCATCCTAACCCTCACCCTAACAGTAACCCTAACCATCACCCTAACCCTAACACTTACTCTCAACCTCAGTCTCAGCCTAACCCTAATCCTAAGCCTACCCTTAACCCTAACCCTCACCCATACCTTAGCCCTCACCATAACCCTAATCCTAACCCTAACCCTCACCCTAACGCTCAACGTAACCATAACCTTAACCATCACTCTAAACCTAATCCTCATCCCCACACTCACCATCATCCTAACCTAAGCCTACCATACCCCTAAACCTAAACCTAACCCTCACTGTAACCCTAACCCTAACCATAACCCTACCCCTAATCCTCACCCTCACCCTCACCCTAAACCAAATCCTAACCCTAACACTACCTTCATCCTAACCCTCACCCTAACACTAATCCTCACCCTCACCATAACACTAACCCTCACCCCCACCCTCACCCTCAGCCTAACCCTAAGACTAAGCCTAAGCCTATCCCTAACCCTCACACTCACACTCGACCTAACCCTAATCCTAACCCCAACACTATCCCTAAACCTCAACCTAACACTCACCCTCACCCTAAGACTAACACTAACTCTAAACCGAACCCTCACACTAACTGTCCCACTAACCCTCACTCTAACCCTAAACCTCACCCTCAACCTAACCCTAACCCTAAACCTCACCCTCACCCTCAACATAACTATAACCCTAACCCTATCAATAACAGTAACCCTAACCCTAACCCTAAACCTAACCCTAACCATAAACCTCAACCTCAAACTCACCCTCACTGCAAAATTAACCCTAACCATAACACTAACAATAACTCTAACCCTGAAGCAAACTCTAACCCTAATCCTCACCCCCACCCTCACACTCAGCCTAACCCTATCTCTAACCCTAACCCTAAACCTCACCCTAACCCTAACCCTAACCCTCACCTGCAACTTCACCCTCACCGTAATTCTAACCCATACCCTAACAATAACACTAACCCTAAACCTATCCATCAACCTAACCCTAATCCTCACCCCCACACTCACCCTCAGCCTAACCATAACCCTAATCCTAATCTTAACCCTAACCCTCACCCTCAATCTCACGCTAACCTTAATCCTAACCCTAACCCTATCCCTAAACCTCAACCTAACCCTCACCCTCACCCTAATGCTAACACTAAACCTAAATCTAACTCTTTCCCTAACCCTCCCCCTATCCCTAACTCTAAACCTAAACCTCACCAGCACCCTAACCCTAACCCTAAACCTCACCCTAACCCTAAACCTCACCCTCACTCTCACCCTGACCGTAACTCTAATCCTAACCCAACAATAATGCTAAACCTAACCCTAACCCTAACACTAACCATAACCCTCACCCTGAGCCTCACCCTCACCCCAAACTTAACCCTAAACATAACACTAAAATAACCCTAAACGTAACCGTAACACTCACTGTAACCCTAACCCTAACCCTAACCCTAACACTAACCCTAACCATGATCCTCACCCTCACCCTAACCCAAACCCTATCCCTAACCCTCACCCTATCCCTAACCCTAATCCTAAACCTAACCCTAACCCTAAACCTAACCCTAACACTAACCCTAACCCTAACCCTAAACCTCATCCTAACCCTCAACCTAAACGTAACCCTAAACCTAACCCTAACCCTCACCCTCATGCTCAGCCTAAGCCTAAGCCTAACCTGAACTCTAACCCTCACCCTAACCCTCACCGTAACCCTAACCCTAACACTAACCCTAACTCTAACCCTAAACCTCACCCTCACCCTAACCCTAACTCTAACCCTAACCCTAAACCTAAACCTCACCCTAACCCTCACCCTGACCCTCACCCTCACCCTCACCTTAACCGTAACCCTAACCCTAATGCTAACAATAACCCTAAACCTAAACCTAACCCTTACCCTAAACATAACCCTCAACATAACCCTAACCCTCAATCTAACCCTCAATCTCACCCTAACCCTAACCCTAACACTCACCCTAACCCTTACCCTAACCCTAAGCTTAACACTCAACCAAACCCTCACCCTAACCCTAACCTTAATCCTAGTCCTCACCCTAAAGGTAACCCTAACCATCACTCTAAACCTAACCCTCACCCTCAGCCTCAGCCTCAGCATAACCCTAATCCTAAACCTAACCCTCACCCTAAACCTCACCCACACCTTAGCAGTCACCATAACCCTAATCCTAACACAAACCCTCACCTTAACACTCAATGTTACCATAACCCTATCCATCATTCTAAACCTTAACCTCATCCCCACCCTCACCATAAGCCTAACCCTAAGCCTAAGCCTAAACCTAACCCTAACATTAACCCTAACCATCACTCTAACCCTAAACCTAACCCTCACACTAACACTAACACTAACCCTAATCCTCAACCTCACCCTCACCCTAAACCCAACCCTAGCCCTAACCCTAAGCCTAAGCCTAATCCTAACCCTAACCCTAACCCTCAGACTCACCCTCACCCTAACCCTAATCCTAAACCTAGCACTATCCCTAAACCTAACCCTCACACGAAATGTCACCCCAGCGCTCACCCTAACCATAATCCTAAACCTAACCCTCATCCTAACCCTCAACCTAACCCTAAGCCTAACCCTCACTCTAAACCTAACCCTCAACCTCAACCTCACCCTTAGTGTAAATCTAAGCCTAACCTTAACCTAACCCTAACCCACAGACACACCCTCACCCTAACCCTAACCCTAACCCTAACTCTAACCCTAACCCTCACTCTAACCCTCATCCTAGCCCTAACATTAACCCTAACCCTAACCCTCAAACTAAACCTCACCCTAACCCTAACCCTAACCCTCAACCTCACCCTCACCCTCACCCTAACCCTAACCCGAACCCTCACCCACAACCTAACCCTAATGCTAATCCTAACACTCACCCTCACTGTAACCCTAACACTAACTCTCACCCTAAACGTAACCTTAACTCTAATACTATCCATAACCCTAACCCTCACCTTAAACCCTTACCCTAACCCTAACCCTCACTCTAACCCTAACCCTAACACTAACACTAAACCTCACCCTAACCCTCACCCTATCCCTAAACCTAAACCTAACCCTCACCCTAAAGCTCACGCTAACCCTTAACCTAAACCTAAACCATACCCTTCCCCTAGCAATCACCCTAATGTTAACCCTAACCCTAACCCTCACCCTAAATTTAACCCTAACCCTAACCCTCACACAAACCCTAACTTACCCTCAACTTACCCTCAACCTCAGCTTCACCCTCACCCTAACCCTCACCCTCAACCTTGCCCTAGCCCTAACCATAACCCTAACCCTCACCCTCATTTAACCCTCACCCTAAATCCAAACCTAACCCTCACCCTAACCCTAAACCTCACCCTCACCCTAAACCTAACCCTAATGCTCACACTCAACATAACCCTAACCCTCACACTCACCCTCACCCTCAGCTTAAACCTAAGCCTAACAATCACCCTAACCCTAAACCTCACACTCACTCTCACCCTAAACCTAAACCTAACCCTAATCCTAACCCTCTCACTGACCCTCACACTCACCCTAACCCTAACCCAAACCCTCAACCTAAACATCACCCTAAACCTAACCCTCACCCTAACCATTAGCCTAACCCTGACCCTAAACCTAACCCTCACCCTCAGCCTGCCCCACAGGCTCACCCTAAACGCAATCCTAACCCTAACCCTCACCCTCACCCTCAACCTAACCCTCACCCTAACCGTAACCCTCACCCTAACCCTAACCCTCACGCTCACAGTCACCCTCAGCCTAACCCTAAACCTAAGCCTAACCCTATCCCTAATCCTCACATTCACCGTCACCCTAAACCTAACCCTAAGTCTCACCCTCACCCTCAACCTCAACCTAACCCTAACCCAAACCCACAAGTGAACCCTCACCCTCACCCTCACCCTAACCCTCACCCACACCATAAACATCACCCTAACCCTAACCCTCACAATTACCCTCACCCTGGCACTAACACTCATACTAACCCTAAACCTCACCATAATCCTAACCCTCAACCTAACCCTTACTCTCACCATAACACTAAGCCTAAACCTAACATGAACCCTCACAGTAACCGTAAACCTCACCCTAACCCTAACCCTCACACTAACCCTAACCCTCACCCTAATCCTAACCATACCCCTCACCCTAACCCTCACTCTGACCCTAAACCCAACCCTAACCCTCACCCTCACCATCATCCTAACACTCACCCAACCCTTACCCTCACCCAAACCCTAACCCTCATACTCTCCCTCACCCTCACCCTCACTCTAACTCTCACCCTCATCCTCACCCTAACCCTCACCCTAATCCTAACCCTATCAGTCACCCTCACCCTCATCCTCACCCTCAGCCTAACTCTAAACCTAACACTACTTCTAAACCTATACCTCACCCAAACCCTCAACTTAACCCTAAACCTAACCCTCACCTTCACCCTAATCCTAACCCTCACTGACAAGCTAGTATTCACCATAACCCTAATCCTAACCCTAACCCTCACCCTAACCCTAACGCTCACCCTAACACTCACCCTTACCCTCACCCTAACCCTTACCCTCACCCTAACCCTAACCCTCACCCTAACCTTTAACTTTACCCTCACCCTAACCCTCACACTAACTCTAACCCTCAACTTAATCCTAACCCTAACCCTCACCCTCACCCTCACCCTCACCCTAAGCCTCACTGTCACCCTCACGCTCACCCTCACCCTAAACCTAACCCTCACCCTAAACCTATCCCTCACTCTAACAATAAACCTCACAATCACCCTCACGCTCACCTCACCCTAATCCTAAACCTAACCCTAACCCTCAAGCTAAACCTACCCTAACCCTAATGTAACTCTAACCCTCACACTCACGCTAAACCTCACGCTAACCCTTACTCTCAGCATAAATCTAACCCTAACCCTAACCCTCGCACTGACCCTCTCCCTTACCCTAACCCTAACCATAACCATAACCTTCACCCTAACCCTCAGCCTAACCCTCACCCTAACCCTAACCCTCATCCTAAACCTCACCCTAACCCTAACCCTATCCCTAACCCTAACGCTAACCCTAATGCTCAATCTAACTGTAACCGTACGCCTCAAACTAACTCTCATCCTAAACTTAACCCTAACCCAAACCCTTACATTAACACTAACCCTAACACTCAACCTAACCCTAATCCTCACCCACACCCTCAGCCACATCCTCAGCCTAAACCTAACCCTAACCCTAACCCTAACCCTAATCCTCACCCTCATCCTAAATCTAATCCTAAACTTCACCCTCACCCTCACCCCCACCCTCACCATAACCCTAATCCGAACCCTAAACTGAAACCTCACCCTAACCCTCATCCTAACCTTCTCCCTAACCCTCATCCTAACCCTAACCCTAACCCTTACCGTAAACCTAAACCTCATCCTGAACCTCACCCTAACCCTTAACCTATCCCTAACCCTAACGCTAACCCTAACGCTCACACTAACCATAACCGTACCCCCATCTAACCCTCATCCTAAACTTAAGCCTAACCCAAAAGCTCACGCTAACCTTAACCCTAAAACTCACCCTAACTCTAATCCTCACTCACACCCTCACCATCACACTCAGCCTAACCCTCAGCCTCAGCCTAAACCTAACCCTAACACTCACACTCACCCTCACACTCACCCTAAACCTTAGCCTCACCATCACCCTCAACCTCACCCTTACTGAAAACCTAACCCTCACATTAACTCTAACACTCACACTAATGCTAAGCCTCAACCTAACCATTACACTCACCCTAACACTAAGTGTAACCCTAAAACTTAATCTCACAATAACCGTCACCCTAAACATCACCCTATCCCTAACCCTAACCCGAACCCTCACCCTAACCCTAACCCTCACACTCACCCCCACCCTCAGCCTAACCCAAAGCCTAAGACTAACCCTAAGCCTAATCCTCACACTCACCCTCACCCTAACCCTAAGTCTAAGCCTCACCCTCACCCTAAACCTCACCCTAAACCTAACGCAAAACCACAAACCATCTCTCAAACTCACCCTAAACATCACCCTCACCCTAACCCTCACCCTAATCCGCACCAGAACCCTAACCCTCACCATAACGCTAATCCTCACCCTCACCCTCACCCTAACCCTAACCCTCACCCTCATCTAACCCTAACCCTAACCCAAACCCTAAATCTCACCCTAACCCTAAACCTCACCCTCACCCTAAACATAACCCTAACCCTCACTCTCACCCTCAAACTCAGCTTAAACCTAAGCCTAACAATAACCCGAACCCTAACCCTCACACTCTCCCTCACCCTAAACCTAACCCTAACACTAATCTTAACCCTCTCACTCACTCTCACACTCACCCTAACCCTAACCCAAACCCTCAACTTAAACATCACCCTAACCCTTAGACTAACCCGCACCCTAACCCTAACCCTCACTCTCACCCTCAGGCTCACCTTAAACCTAATCCTAACCCTAACCCTCACCCTCACGCTCAACCTAACCCTACCACTAACGCTAACCCTCACCCTAACCCTAACCTCCAACCTAACCTTAACCCTAAACTTAACGCTAACCCTCACTCAAACCCTAACACTCACACGAACAATAACCTCACCCTAACCCCAAACCTAATGCTCACCATAACACTAAAACTCAAGCTCATAGTCACCCTCAGCCTAACCCTAAACCTAACCCTAACCCTATCCCTAAACCTAACACTCACCCTCACCCTAAACCTTACCCTAAGTGTCAACCTCACCGTAAACCTAACCAAACCCTCAACTGAACCCTCACCCTAACCCTCACCCTAACCCTCACCCTCACCCTAAACATCACCCTAACCCTAACCATCACCCTTAACCTCACCCAAGCCCTAACCCTCATACTAACCCTAAACCTCACCCTAAACCTGACCCTCAACCTAACCCTTACCCTCAAGCTAAAACTAAGCCTAAACTTAACATGAACCCTCACAGTAACCCTAACCCTCACCCGAACCCTAACCCACAAACTATCCCTAACCCTCACCCGAACCCTAACCCTAAACCTCACCCTAACCCTAACCATCACCCTCACTCTCACCCTGAGCCTGACCCTCAGCCTAAAACCTAACCCTAAACCTAACCCTCACAGTCAACCTCACCCTAACCCTAACTCTAAGCGTCACCCTCACCCTCAACCTCACCCTAAACCTAACGCAAACTCTCAAACCAACCCTCACACTCACCCTAAACATCACCCTAACCCTAACCCTCACCCTAACGCTATTCCTCACCCTCAACCTAACCCTAACCCTCACCCTAACCCTAACCCGCACCCTCATTTAACCCTCATCCTAAATCAAACCCTAACCCTCACCCTAACCCTCAACCTCACCCTCACCCTAAACCTAACCCTAATGCTCACACTCAACATAACCCTAAACCTCACACTCACCCTCACCCTAAACCTAACCCTAAACCTAATCCTAACCCTCTGACTGACCCTCACACTCACCCTAACCCTAACCCAAACCCTCCACCTAAACATCACCCTAAACCTAACCCTCACCCTAAACCTTAGCCTAACCTTCACCCTAACTATAACCCTCACACTCAGCCTCACCCACAGGCTCACCCTAAACGCAAACCTAAACCTAACCCTCACACTCACCCTCAACCTAACCCTCACCCTGAACCTAACCCTCACCCTAACCCTAACCCTCACGCTCACAGTCACCCTCAGCCTAACCCTAAACCTAAGCCTAACCCTATCCCTAATCCTCACATTCACCGTCACCCTAAACCTAACCCTAAGTCTCACCCTCACCCTCAACCTCACCCTAACCCTAACCCAAACCCACAAGTGAACCCTCACCCTCACCCTCATCCTAACCCTCACCCTCACCATAAACATCACCCTAACCCTAACCCTCACAATTACCCTCACCCTAGCCCTAACCCTCATACTAACCCTAAACCTCACCATAAACCTCACCGTCAACCTAACCCTTACTCTCACCCTAACACTAAGTCTAAACCTAACATGAACCTTCACAGTAACCGTAAACCTCACCCCAACCCTAATCTTCACACTAACCCTAACTTTCACCCTAACCCTAACCATACCCCTCACCCTAACCCTCACTCTGACCCTAAACCCAACCCTAACCCTCACCCTCACCATCATCCTAACACTCACCCAACCCTAACCCTCACCCAAACCCTAACCCTCATACTCTCCCGAACCCTCACATTCACTCTAACACTCACCCTTATCCTCACCTTAACCCTCACCCTAACCCTAACCCTATCAGTCACCCTCACCCTCACCCTCAACCTCAGTCTAACTCTAAACCTAACACTACTCCTAAACCTATACCTCACCCAAACCCTCAACTTAACCCTAAACCTAACCCTCACCTTCATCCTAACCCTAACCCTCACTAACAAGCTAGTATTCACCATAACCCTAATCCTAACCCTAAACATCACCCTAACCCTAACCCTCACCCTAACACTCACCCTTAACCTAACCCTAACCCTCGCCCTCACCCTAACCCTAAACCTCACCCTAACCCTAACCCTAACACTCACCCTAACCTTTAATCTTACCCTCACCCTAACCCTCACACTAACTCTAACCCTCAACTTAACCCTAACCCTAACCATCACCCTCACCCTCACGCTCACCCTCAGCCTAACTTTTAACCTAGCCCTACTCCTAACACTAACCTTCACCTTCACCCTCACACTAACCCTAACCCTAAACCTAAACCTAATCCTAACCCTCACACTCACCCTCTCCCTCACCCTAAACCTCACTGTCACCCTCACGCTTACCCTCACCCTAAACCTAACCCTCACCCTAAACCTATCCCTCACCCTAACAATAAACCTCACAATCACCCTCACGCTCACTTCACCCTAACCCTAAACCTAACCCTAACCCTCAAGCTAAACCTACCCTAACCTAATGTAACTCTAACCATCACACTCACGCTAAACCTCACGCTAACCCTTACTCTCAGCATAAATCTAACCCTAACCCTATCCCTCGCACAGACCCTATCCCTTACCCTAACCCTAACCATAACCATAACCTTCACCCTAACCCTCACCCTAACCCTCACCCTAACCCTAACCCTCATCCTAAAACTCACCCTAACCCTAACCCTATCCCTAACCCTAACGCTAACCCTAATGCTCAATCTAACTGTAACCATACCCCTCAAACTAACTCTCATCCTAAACTTAACCCTAACCCAAACCCTTACGTTAACACTAACCCTAACACTCAACCTAACCCTAATCCTCACCCACACCCTCAGCCTTATCCTCAGCCTAAACCTAACCCTAACCCTAACCCTAATCCTCACCCTCATCCTAACTCTAACCCTAAACTTCACTCTCACCCTCACCTCCACCCTCACCATAACCCTAACCCGAACCCTAAACCGAACCCTCACCCAAACCCTCATCCTAACCTTCTCCCTAACCCTCATCCTAAACCTAACCCTAACCCTTACCATAACCCTAAACCTCATCCTAAACCTCACCCTAACCCTAAACCTATCCTTAACCCTAACGCTAACCCTAACGCTCACACTAACCATAACCGTACCTCTCAACCTAAACCTCATCCTAAACTTAAGCCTAACCCAAACCCTCACGCTAACCTTAACCCTAAAACTCACCCTAACTCTAATCCTCACCCACACCCTCACCATCACACTCAGCCGAACCCTCAGCCTAAGCCTAAACCTCACCCTAACACTCACACTCACCCTCACACTCACCCTAACCCTAAGCCTCACCATCACCCTCAACCTCACCCTTACCGAAACCCAAACCCTCACATTAACCCTAACCCTCACCCTAATGCTAATCCTCAACCTAACCCTTAAACTCACCCTAACACTAAGTGTAACCCTAACACCTACTCTTACAACAACCCTCACCCTAAACATCACCCTATCCCTAACCCTAACCCTAACCCTCACCCTAACCCTAACACTCACACTCAACCCCACCCTCAGCCTAACCCAATGCCTAAGCCTAACCCTAACCCTAACCCTCACACTCACCCTCACCCTAAACCTAAGCCTAATCCTCACCCTATCCCTAACCCTCACACAAACCCTATCCCTCACCCGCAACCTAAACCTCAATCTAAACATTACCCTCAACCTAACACTAAGCCTAACCCTAACACTAACCTTCACTAACCCTAAACCTCACCCTAACCCTAACCCTCACCCTAACTTAACCCTAACACTCACCCTAACCCTCAACCTAACCCTTAATCTCATCCTAACACTAACCCTAACACTAAACCTCAACCTCACCCTAAACTTCACCCTAACCCTAAACCTAACACTAACTCTCAACCTCACCCTCAACCTCACCCTAACCCTAACCCTCACCCCAACACTTACCTTCACCAAAACCCTGACCCTAACGCTAACCCTAACGCTAAACCTCACCTCACCCGCAACCTCACTTTAACCGTAACCCTAACCCTAACAATAACCCTAACCCTAACCCTAAACCTAATCCTTACCCTAACCCACACCATCACCCTCAACTTCACCCTAAACGGAACTCTAATCTTCTCCATCAACCTAAATCTCTCCCTAAACCTAACCCTCACACTCACCCTAACCCTCACCCTAAAACTTACCCTCACCCTAACCCTCAGCCTAAACCTAAACCTATCCCTAACCCTCACCTTAACCTTCTCCCTAAACCCAACCGTAACGGATACCCTCAAACTAACCCTGAACCTCACCATAACCCTAACCCTGCCCCTCATCCTAACCATCATCCTAACCCTCACCCTAACCCTAAATCTAACCCTAAAACTTACCCGCACCCTAACACTCACCCTCACCCTCACCCTAAGCCTCACCCTCACCCCCACCCTAACCATGACCCTATCCCTAACCCTCACCCTCACCCTAAGCCTAAGCCTCACACTAACCCTAACCCTAACTCTCACACTCACCCTCACCCTCAGCCTAATCCTAAGCCTAATATTAACACTGACCCTAACCCTCACACTCACTCTCACCCTAAACCTAACCCAAACACTCAACCAAAACCTCACCCTCACCCTCACCCTAACAATCACACTCACCCTAAACATCACACTAAACCTTATCCTCACCCTCACCCTAACCTTAACCCTAAAAATAACCCAAACCCTAACCCTAAACCTAACAATCACCCTAACCCTAAACCTCACACTAACCCTCGCCCTCACCCTCACCCTCATTTTAACCCTAAGCCTAACCTTAACCCTCACCCTTACACTCACCTTAACACTAATCCTAACACTAAACCTCACCCTAACAGTAACCCTAACCCTCACCCTTACTTTATCCTCACCCTAACCCTAACCCTCACATTAACCTTTATGCTCACCCTAACTCTAACCCTACCCTTCACCCTAACCCTCACCCTAATTCTAAACTTAACCCCTAACCTAACCCTCTCTCTAACCCTAATCCTAACACTCACCCTCACCCTAACCCTCACCCTAATTCTAACCTTAACCCCTAACATAACCCTCTCTCTAACCCTAAACCTAACCCTCACCCTCACCCTAACTCTCACCTAATCCTCACCCTAACCCTAACCTCTACCTAACCGAGACCCTCACCCTCAACCTCGCCCTCATCTTTACCCTAACACTCACCCTCACACTACCCCTCACCCTAAACCTAACCCTAATCCTAAACCTCACACTCACCCTCACTCTCACCCTCAGCCTAAACCTAACTCTAAAGCTAATCCTAAACATAACCCTCAGCATTACCCTAACCCTCACCCTTAACCCTAACCCTCACCCTCACCCTAACCCTAACCGTAACCCTCACACTAAACCTAACCCTCACTCTAATCCTAAACCTAAACCTCACCGTATCCCTCACCCTAAACCTAACCCTAACTCTCACCCTAACCCTAATCATCACACTAATCTAGCCATCACCCTAACCCTAACCCACACCCTAAACCTGACCCTCACCCCACCCTCAAATTAACACTAAGGCTAACTCTCACCCTAACCCTAACCCTCACCCTAAACCTAAACCTCACCCTAACCCTCAACCTAACCCTAACCCTAAACATCACCCTCACCCTCACCTTAACCAGAACCCTAATCCAAACCCTCAACCTATTCCTAACCCTCACCCTAACCCTAATCCTCACCCTAACACTTTCCCTCACCCTAACACCAACCCTAACCCTAACACTAAGCCTCACACTAACCGTAACAATCACCCTAAGCCTAACATTAACCCTAACCCTAACCCTCACCCTCACTCTAAACCTAACCCTAACCCTAACCCACACCCTCACCCTCACCCTCATCCTCACCCTCACCCTAAATCTAACCCTAACAATAACCCTAACCCTAACCCTAAACCTAACCCTCACCCTAATGCTAACCCTCACTCTAACCCTCATCCTCACCATCACCCTCACCTTAACCCTAAGCCGAACACTAACCCAAACACTCACCCTCAACTTAACACTAAAGCTAACTCTAACCCTCACCCTAACAGTAACCCTAACCCTCACCCTCACCCTAACTGTCACCCGAACTTTATCCTCACCCTAACCCTACCCCTCAAATTAACCCTAATGTTTACCCTAACCTTAACAGTACACCTCACCCGAACCCTCACCCTAACTCTAATCCTAACCCTAAACCTAACCCTCATCTAAACCTAACCCTAATTTTCAACGTTACCCTAACCTTTACTATCACTCGAAACCTCACACTAACCCTAACGCTCACCCACACCCTAATCCTCAAGCTCACCCTAACCCTAACCCTCACCTAATCCTCACACTAACCTTAACCATTATCTAACAAAGACCCTCACCCTCACCCTCACCCTAAACTTCACCCTAACCCTCACCCTCACACTAGCCCTCACCCTAAACGTAACCCTTACTCTAATCCTCACCCGCACCCTCACCCTCGTGTTCAGCCTTACCTTACCCTACCCCTAATCCTAACCAAAACCCTCAACCTGATCATAACACTCACCATAACCCTTACCCTCACCCTCACAATATCCCTAACCTTAACCCTCACACTAAACCTTACCCTCACCCTAAACCTAACCCTACCCCTCACCCCAAACCTCAACCTAACCTAAACCTAACCCTCACCCTAACACTAACCCTCACCCTCACCCTAGCCCTCACCCTAATCCTAACCCTCATCTTAAACTTCACCCTCACACCACCCTCAAACTAACCGTAACCCTAACACTCACCCTAACCCTAACCCTAACCCCCACACTAGCCCTCACCTTAAACTGAACCCTAACCCTCCCCCTCACCCAAATCCTAACCTTAACCCTAACCCTAACCCTCACCCTAACCCTCACCCTAACACTAACCTTAACCCTAACCCTCACCCTTACCTTAACCCTCACCCTAAACCTTAACCTCATCCTCACCCTAAACCTCACACTAAACCTAAACCTCACCCAAACTCTAACCCTAACCGTCACCCTCACCCTCACCCTCATGCTAACCCTAACCCTAACCCTCACCCTAACCCTAAAACTCACCCTAACCCTAACCCTAACAATCACCCTCAAGCTCACCTTATCCCTAACCCTAACCCTTACCCTAACCTTCACTCTAACCCTGCTGGTAACTCTAACACTCACCCTAACCCTCACGCTATCACTTACCCACACCATAAACCTAAACCTAACCCTCACCCTCACACTCACCCTAAATCTCACCCTAAACTTAACCCTAACCCAAACACGAAAGCCTAACCCTAACCTGAACCCTAACCCTCACCCGAATCCTTAACCCTAACCCTAAACCTAACCCTCAAGCTAAGTGTCACCCTATCCCTAACCCTATCCCAAACCCTAACCCTCACCCTAACCCTCACCCTAAACCTTATACTCACCCTCACCCTAACCCTAACCCTAACGCTGACGCTTACAATAACTCTAACCCTCACCCTAAACCTAACCTTACCCCTCACCCTAACCCTCATCCTCCCTAAATCTAACTCAAAACCTATCCCTAACACTAATCCTAACCCTAACCCTCACCCTCATCATAACTAACCCTAACCCTAACACTCTCAACCTCACCCTCACCCTCAGCCTAACCCTTACCCTCACACTAACCCTAACCATCACGCTAACCCTCAACCTAATCCTTAACACTAAACCTAACCATAACCCTTACACTAACCCTAACCCTAAACATCACCAAAATCCTCAATAACCATAAATCTAGTCCTAACCCTAACCCTTACCCTCACCCTAACCCTAACACTCACCCTAACCCTAACCTTCACCCTAATACTAAGCCTAACCCTAACACAAACCCTCACACTAAACCTAACCCTCAGCCTAAACCTAACCCTCAACCTAAACCTAACCCTAACCCAAATCCTCACCCTCAACTTATCCCTCACACTAACCCTTTTCCTAACACTAACCCTAACCCTCACCCTTTAAGTAACCCTAACCCTCACCAAAAACCTCTCCCTTACCCTTACCTTACCCTCACCCTAACCCTCACACTAACCCAAAACCTCAACCTAACCTAATCAAAACACTCACACTAAACCTCACCTTAAACCTAATGCTAACCCTAACACTCACCCTCACCCTAACCCTCACCCTAAACCTGAACCTCACTCTAACCCTAACCCTAACCCACAACCTCACCCTAAACCTCACCCTAACCCCAACCCTCACCCTAATCCTTACCCTCACCCTAACCCTCTCCCTAAACCTAACCCTAAGCTAACCCTAAAACTCACCCTAACCCTCACCCTCACCCTAACCCTAACCTTCACCCTAACACTAAGCCTAACCCTAACACAAACCCTCACACTAACCCTAAACCTCAGCCTAATCCTAACCCTCAACCTAAAACTAATCCTAACCCAAATCCTCACCCTCATCTTATCCCTCACACTAACCCTTTTCCTATCCCTAACCCTAACCCTAACCCTAACCCTCACCCTTTCCGTAACCCTCACCATCACCAAAAATCTCACCCTTACCCTTACCTTACCCTCACACTAACCCTCACACTAAGCCAAAACTTCAACTTAACCTAACCAAAACACTCACACTAAACCTCACCCTAACCCTAATGCTAACCCTAACACTCACCCTCACCCTAACCCTCACCCTAAACATGAACCTCACTCTAACCCTAACCCTAACCCACAATCTCACCCTAAACCTCACGCTAACCCTAACCCTCAACCTAATCCTTACCCTCACCCTAACCCTCACCATAAACCCAACCCTAAACTAACCATAAACCTCACCCTAACCCTCACCCTCATCCTAACCCTAATCCAAACCCTAACCCTCAGCCTAAACATCACCCTAACCATAACCTTAACCTTCACACTAACCCTAACCCTCACCCTATACTTAACCCTACCCCTCACCCTAACCCCAATCCTCATGCTCACCCTAAACCTAACCCTAACCCTATCTCACACCCTCACCCTCACCCTCATCCTCACCCTCACCCTAAACCTAATCCTAACAATAACCCTAATCGTAAACCTAACACTCACCTTAAACCTAACACTCAAGCTAACCCTCATCCTCACCCTCAACCTCACCTTAACCCTAAGCCTAACCCTAACCCTCACCCTCACCCTCAACTTAACACTAAATCTAACCCTAACCCTCACACTAACAGTAAACCTAACCCTAACTCTCACCCGAACCGTCACTCTAACATTAACCTCACCCTAACCCTAACCCTCACATTAACCCTAATGCTCACCCTAACCTTAACAGTATCCCTCACCCAAACCCTCATCCTAACTCTAACCCTAACCTTAAACCTAACCCTCACCTAACCCTAAATCTCAACCTTACCCTAACACTCAACATCACCTGAACCCCCACCCTAAACCTAACACGCACCCACACCCTATCCCTAAAGCTCACCCTCACCCTCACCCTCACCTAATCCTCACGCTAACCCTAACCATTATCTAACAAAGGCCCTCACCCTCACCCTATCCTTCACCCTAACCCTCACCCTCACCCCAGCCCTCACCCTAAACGTAAGCTTACCCTTAAACCTCACCCGCACTCTCACCTTCATGCTCAGCCTTACCCTAACCCTACCCCTAATCCTAACCCTAACCATCAACCCCATCATAACCCTCACCATAAACCTTACCGCCATCCTCACCCTAAGCCTAACCATAACGCTCTCACTAAACCTAACCCTCACCCTAAATCTAACCCTACCCCTCACCCCAAACATCAACCTAAACCTAACCCTAACCCTCACCCTAACGCTAACCCTAACCCTCACCCTAGCCCTCACCCTAATCCTAACCATCATCCTAAACCTCACCCTTACACCACCCACAAACTAACCCTAACCCTAACCCTCACCCTAACCCTAACCCTCACCCTAACCCTAACCCGCACCCTATCACTCACCCTAAACCTAACCCTAAACCTCCCCGTCACCCTAAACCTAAACCTAACCCTAACCCTCACCCTAACACTAAACCTAACCCTAACCCTCACCTTTACCTTAACCCTCACCCTAACCCTTAACCTCATCCTCACTCTAAACCTCACACTAAACCTAACCCTCACCCGAACTCTAACCCTAACCGTCACCCTCACCCTCACCCTCATGCTAACCCAAACCCTAACCCTCTCCCTCACCCTCACCCAAACCCTACTAATAACTCTAACACTCACTCTAACCCTCACGCTATCACTTAAACACACCATAAACCTAAACATAACCCTAACCCTCACCCTCACCATAAACCTCACCCTAACCCTAACAGTAACCCAAACACGAAACCCTTAACCTAACCCTAAACTGAGTCCGAACCCTCATCCGAAACCTTAACCCTAAACCTAAACCAAACCCTCAAGCTAAAGTCACCCTAAACCTAACCCTATCCCTAACCCTAACCCTCACCCTAACCCGCACCCTAAACCATATCCTCACCCTCACCCTAACCCTAAACCTAACGCTAACCCTCACAATAAATCTAACCTCACCCTAAACCTAAACTTACCCCTCACCCTAACCATCATCCTAACCCTAAACCAAACCCAAAACCTCTCCCTAACCCTAATCCTAACCCTAACTCTCACCTTCACCCTCACCCTCAGCCTAACCCTAACCCTCACACTAACCCTAAACGTCAAGCTAACCCTCAACTTAATCCTCACACTAACCCTAACCCTAACCCTTACACTAACCCTAATACTAAACCTCAACAAAACCTTCAATAACCCTAAACCTAGACCTTACCTTAAAACTTACCCTCACCCTAAACCTAACCCTCACCCTCACCCTAACCCTAACCCTCACCCTAAACCTAACCCTCACCCTAAACCTTACCCTCACCCTAATACTAAGCCTAAACCTAACACCAACACTCAAACTAACCCTAACCTTCAGCCTAAACCTAACCCTCAACCTAAACCTAACCCTAACCCTAATCCTCACCCTCACCTTATCCCTCACACTAACCCTTTTCCTAACCCTAACTCTAACCCTCACCCTAACGCTAACCCTCTCACTTTCCGTAACCCTCACCCTCACCAAACACCTCACCCATACCCTTACCGTACCCTCACCCTAACCCTCACACTAACCCAAAACCTCACCCTAAACTAACCAAAACACTCACACTAAACCACACCCTAACCCTAATGCTAACCCTAACACTCACCCTCACCCTAAACCTCACCCTAAAACTTCACCTCAACCTAACACTAACCCTAAACCTCAACCTCAACCTAAACCTGACCCTAAGCCTAACCCTCATCCTAACCCTTACCCTCACCCTAACCCTAAACCTAATCTAACCCTTAATCTCACCCTAACCCTCACTCTCACCCTAACCCTAATCTAAAACCTAAACCTCAACGTAACCTAATCCTAACCCAAACCCTAACCTTCAGACTAACCCTAACCCTCACCCTAACCTTAACCCTACCCCTCACCCTAAACCTCATCCTAACCCTAACCCTAAACGTAACCCTAACCCTAAACCTCACACTAACCCTAACCCTCACCCTCACCCTCACCCTCAACATAACCATAAACCTAACCCTAAACCTAAAAATAACCCTAACCCTAACCCTTATCCTAACCCTCACCTTCACCCTCACCCTAACCTTAACCCTCACCCTTAACCTAACCCTCAACCTCACCGTAACCCTAAACCTAACCCTAAAACTTACGCTCACCCTAACACTAACCCTAATCCTAAAACTAGCCATTACACTATCCCTAATCCTCAGCCTAACCCTAACCCTCAACCTAACCCTATCCCTAACCCTAACCCTCACCCTCACCCTAGGCCTCACCCTAAACCTAATCCTAATCCTAACCCTCACCCTAAACCTAACCCTCACCCTATTCCCAACCCTCAATCTCACCCTCAACCTAACCCTAACCCCAAACCTAACACTCACCCTAACCCTCACCCTTACTGTAAACCTAAACCTAACCCTCACCCAACCCACAAGCTTACCATCATCCTCACCATAACCCTAACCCTCACACTTAACATTACTCTCACCCTCAACCTAACCCTCACCCTAAACCTAACCCTCACACTAACCTTACGCTAACCCTCACACTAACCCTCACCCTAACCATAATGCTAACCCTAACACTCACACTGACCCTAACCTTCACCCTAACCCGAAACCTCACCCTAAACCTAACCCTATCCCTAACCCTCAACCTAACCTTTACCCTCAAGCTAACACTAACACTAACCCTCACACTAACAATAAACCTCACCCTAACTCTAACCTCACCCTAATCCTAATCCTCACCCTAACCCTAACCCTAACCCTCACCCTCACCCTAACCTTTAACCTTACCCTCACCCTAACCCTCACACCAACCCTAACCCTAAGCCTAACCGTTACCCTCTCCGTCACGCTCACCCTCAGCCTAAATTTAAACCTAAGCCTACTCTTAACCCTAACCCTCACCTTCACCCTCACACTAAACCTAACCCTAAACCTAACTCTAAGCATAACCCCCACACTCACACTCACCCTCACCCTAAGCCTCACTGTCACCCTCACGCACATCTGCACCCTAACCCAAAGCCTAACCCTCACCCTAAACCTATCTCTCACCCTACCCATAAACCTCACAATCACCCTCACCCTCACCTCACCCTAACCATAAACCTAACCCTAACCCTCACCCTAAACATCACC
The DNA here is from genome assembly GCF_024711535.1 of Dipodomys merriami. Lineage (NCBI taxonomy): Eukaryota > Metazoa > Chordata > Mammalia > Rodentia > Heteromyidae > Dipodomys > Dipodomys merriami. The sequence continues at coordinate 103,080 of NW_027202760.1, forward strand.
CTAACCCTAATGCTAACGTTAACCCTCACACTCACCGTAAACCTCATGCTAACCATTACTCTCACCGTAAATCTAACCCTAACCCTTACCCTCACCCTGACCCTAACCCTAACCCTAATCCTAACCCTCATCCTAAAACTCACCCTAACCCTAAACCTATCCCTAACCCTAACGCTAACCCAAACGCTCACCCTCACCCTCACCCTAACTTAATCCTAACCCTAACCCTCACCCTAACCCTCACCCTTAACCTTAAACTAACCCTCATACTAACCATCACCCTAACTCTAACACTCACCCTAACCTACCACTAAACCTCACCCTAACACTCACCCTCACCCTATCCCTATTCCTCACCCTAAACTTCACACTCACACTCACCCCACCCTATTCCTAACCCTAAATCTCACCCTCACCCACACCCTAACCCTCACCCTCACCCTCACACTAACCCTAACCCTAACCCACAGCCTAACCCTAACGCTAAACCTAACCCTCACCCGAACCCTAAACCTAACCCGAACCCTCACACTCACCCTGACCCTAAAACTAAACCTAACCCTCACGCTAACTCTTACCCTAACCCTAATGGTAAACATAACCCTCACCCTCACCCTAACCCTCACCTTAACCCTTACCCTCATCCTAACCCTCATCTTAACCCTCACCCTAACCCTAACCCTAACCATCACCCTAACCCTAATCCTCAACCCCACCCTCACCCTAAGCCTAACCCTAAGACTAAGCCTAACCCGAACCCTACCCCTCAGCCTAATGCTCACCCTAACACTAATCCTAATCCTAATACTCACCCTATCCCTAACACTAACCCTAACCCACACCCTAACACTAACACTAATGCTAACCATAAACCTCACCATCAATCTAACCCTCACCCTAACCCCTACCCTCCGCCTAACCCTAACACTCACCCTCACCCTAACCCTCACACTAATCCTTACCCTCAACCTAACCCTAAAACTAACCCTCACACTAACCCTAACCCTCACCTAACCCTACACCTACCCCTCAGCCTAACCCTCATCCTACACCTAAACCTAACCCAAAACCTCACCCTAACCCTAAGCTTAATCCTAACCATAAACCTTCTCCTAACCCTAACACTCACCCTCAACCTCACCCTCTCCCTCACCCTAAACCTAACCCTCACCCTAAACCTCACCCTAACCCTAACCCTAAAACTCACACTCACCCTCACCCTCAACATCACCCTCAGCATAACACTAACCATAACCCTAATCCTAACCCTAAACCTCACCCTCACCCTAACCGTCACCCTAATTCTTACCTTCACACTAATCCTAACCCTAATCCTAACCCCAACACTCACACTAAACCTAACCCTCACCCTAATCATAACCCTACCCCTTACCCTAAACCTCACCCTAAACCTAACCCTATCCTAACCCTAACCCTCACCCTAACCCTCACCCTTACGCTAACCCTAACCGTAACACTCAACCTTACCCTAAACCTCACCCAAAGCCTTAACCTCATCCTCACCCTAAACCTCACACTAAACCTAATCCTCACCCTTACACTAAACCTAACCGTCACCCTCACCCTTAACCTCACACTAACACTAACCCTAACCCTCACCCTAAACCTAAAATTCATCATAACCCTAACCCTAACCCTCACCCTCAAGATCACCTTAACCCTAACCCTAACACTCACCCTAACCTTCACTCTAACCCTAATGCTAAATCTAACACTCACCCTAACCGCACACTATCACATACCAACACGATAAAACTAAACCTAATCCTAATCCTCACCCTCACCGTAACCCTCAACCTAACCCTAACCCTAACCTGAAACCCTCACCCTAACCCTTACCCTAACTCTAACACTAATCCTAACTCTAACCCTAACCCTAACGCTAACCCTTACCCTAACCCTAACCCTAACCCTCACCTAACACTCAGCCTAACCCTAACACTAACTCTGACCCTCACCCTAACCCTAACCTTCACCCTATACCTAAACCTCAGCCTAACCCTTACCCTCACCCTAACACTAAGCCTAACCCTAACACCAATGCTCCCAATAACCCTACCCTCAGCCTAAGCCTAACCCTCACCCTAAACCTAACCCTAACCCTAAACCTCACCATCACCTTAGCCCTCACACTTTCACTATTGCTAACCCTATCCCTCAACCTAACACTAACCCTCACCCTAAACTTCCTCCTAACACTAACCCTAACCCTAACACTAAGCCTCACCCTAACCATAACCCTAACACTAATCCTAAACTCCACCCTAACTCTTACCCTCACCCTAACCCTAACCCTAACGCTAAACCTCACCCTAACCCTCACCCTCAACTTAACCCTAACCAAAACCCTAACCATCAACCTAACCCTAACCCTAACCCTTACCCTAATGGTCAAAATAACCCTAATCCTCACCCTAACCCTAACCCTACCCCTCACCCTAAACTTCCTCCTAACACTAACCCTCACCCTAACCCTCACCCTTAACCTTAAACTAACCCTCATACTAACCATCACCGTAACTCTAATACTCACCCTAACCTACCACTAAACCTCACCCTAACACTCACCCTCACCCTATCCCTATTCCTCACCCTAAACCTCACACTCACACTCAGCCCCACCCTATTCCTAACCCTAAACCTCAACCTCACCCACACCCTAACCCTCACCCTCACCCTCACACTAACCCTAACCATAACCCACAACCTAACCCTAACACTAAACCTAACCCTCACCCGAACCCTAAACCTAACCCTCACCCTCACACTCACCCTAAACCTAAAACTAAACCTAACCCTCACGCTAACTCTTACCCTAACCCTAATGGTAAACATAACCCTCACCCTCACCCTAACCCTCACCTTAACCCTTACCCTCACCCTAACCCTCATCTTAACCCTCACCCTAACCCTAACCCTAACCATCACCCTAAACCTAATCCTCAACCCCACCCTCACCCTAAGCCTAACCCTAAGACTAAGCCTAACCCGAACCCTACCCCTCAGCCTAATGCTCACCCTAACACTAATCCTAATCCTAATACTCACCCTATCCCTAACCCTAACCCTAACTCTCACCCTAACACTTACACTAATGCTAACCATAAACCTCACCATCAATCTAACCCTCACCCTAACCCCTACCCTCCGCCTAACCCTAACACTCACCCTCACCCTAACCCTCACACTAATCCTTACCCTCAACCTAACCCTAAACCTAACCCTCACACTAACCCTAACCCTCACCTAACCCTACACCTACCCCTCAGCCTAACCCTCATCCTACACCTAAACCTAACCCAAAACCTCACCCTAACCCTAAGCTTAACCCTAACCCTAAACCTTCTCCTAACCCTAACACTCACACTAAACCTAACCCTCACCCTAATCATAACCCTACCCCTTACCCTACCCCTCACGCTAAACCTAACCCTATCCCTAACCCTAACTCTCACACTAAACCTAACCCTCACCCTAACTGTAAGGCTACCCCTTAACCTAACTGTCACCTTAACCCTAACCCTATACCTCACCCTAAACCTCACAGTCACCCTAAACCTGACCCTAACCCTAATGCTAACCCTAACCCTAACCCTCACCCTCAGCCTAACACTCACCCTAAACCTCACACGAACCCTAATACCAACATCCACCCTAACCCTAACGTTCAGCCTAACCCTAACCCTAACCCTAACCCTCACGGTCACCCTCACCCTCTCCGTAACCCTAAGCCTAACCCAAGCCCTCACACTAACCCTAATACTAACCTCCACCCTAACCCTAACGTTCACCCTAAGCCTCACGCTCACACTCACCCTCTCCTTAACCCTAAGCCTAACCCTAACCGTCATCCTAACCCTCCCCTTAACACTAAACCTAAGCCTAACCCTCACTCTAATAGTAACCCTAAACCTCACCCTCACCCTAACTCTCACCCTTACTTTATCCTCACCCTAACCCTAACCCTCACATTAAACCTAATACTCACCCTAACCATAACCCTACCCCTAACTCTAACTCTTACCCTAACTTTAAGCCTAACCCTAACCCTAACCTAACCCTAACCCTAACCTGAACCCTAACCCTCACCTAACCCGGTTAGGGTTACTAAACCTCAACCTCATCCTAACCCTCACCATCACCTGAACCTGCACCCTCACCCTAACACTCACCTAATCCTCACCCTAACCCTAACATTACTTAACCAAGACCCTCACCCTTACACTCACCTTCACCCTAACCCTCACCCTCACCCTAGCACTCACCCTAACCGTAACCCTAACCCTAAAATTCACCCGCACCCTCATCCTCACCCTCAGCCTAACCCTAACACTATCCCTATTCCTATCTCTAACCCTTGCCCTCACCCTAACCCTCACCATAACCCTTACCTCACCCTCACCCTAACCCTAACCGTAACCCTCACACTAAACCTAACCTCACCCTAAACCTAATCCTACCACTCACCATAACCCTCACACTAAACCTAACTCAAACCCTCACCCTAACCCTAAACCTCACACTCACCCAGGCCCTCACCATAACCCTTTCCCTCACCCTAAACCTCACCCTCATACCACCCTCAAATTAACCCTAACCATAACCCTCAACCTAACCCTAACCCTAAAACTCACACTCACCCTCACCCTCACCATCACCCTCAGCATAACACTAACCATAACCCTAATCCTAACCCTAAACCTCACCCTCACCCTAACCGTCACCCTAATTCTTACCTTCACACTAATCCTAAACCTAACCCTAACCCTAATACTTACACTAAACCTAACCCTCACCCTAACATAACCATACCCATTACCCTAACCCTCACCCTAACCCTATCCCTATCCCTAACCCTAAACTTATCCCTAACCCTCACCCTAACACTAACCCTAACCCTCACCCTTACCTCACAATAAGCCTTAACCTGATCCTCACCCTAAACCACACACTAAACCTAACCCTCAGCCTAACTCTAACCCTAACCTTCACCCTCACCCTTACCCTTACCCTCACTCTAACACTAACACTAATCCTCACCCTAACCCTAAAACCCACCCTAACCCTAACCCTAACCCTCACCCTCAAGCTCACTTTAACCCTACCCATATCCCTCACCCTAAACTTCACTCTAACCCTAATGCTAACTCTAACACTCACCCTAATTCTCACACTATCACTTACTCACACGATAAACCTAAAACTAACCCTAACCGTCACCCTCACCTTAACCTTCTACCTAACCCTAACCCTAACCCTAATCCGAAAGCCTCACCCTAAACATAACCATAACTCTGACACTAATCCTAAACCTAAACCTCACCCTAACGCTAACCCTTACCCTAACCCTAACTCTAACTCTGACCTAACCCTCAGCCTAACCCTAACCCTAAACCTGACCCTCACCCTAACCCTAACCCTCACCCTAAACCTAAACCTCACTCTAACCCTTATCCTCACCCTAACACTAAGCCTAACCCTAACACCAACCCTCCCAATAACCATAACTCTCAGCCTAAGCCTAACCCTCACCCTAAACCTAACCCTAACCGTAACCCTCACCCACACCTTAGCCCTCACACTAATCCTATTGCTAACCCATCCCTCACCCTAACACTAACCCTAACCCTAAACCTCACCCTAAGCCAAACCCTCACCTTAACCCTAACCAAAACCCTACCCCTACCCTATCCCTAACCCTACCCCTCACCCTAAACTTCCTCCTAACACTACCCCTAACCTTAACCCTAAACCTCACCCTAACCGTAACCATATCCCTCACCTTCACCCTCACCCTAAACTGAACTGTAACCCTCACTCTAACCCTAACAATAACTCTAACCCTAAACCTAATCTTAACCCTCACCCTCACCCTAACACTAACCCTAACTTTAACCCTGACATTAACCCTAACCCTCAACCTAACCCTAACCCTCAACCTAACCCTTACCCTCACCCTAACACTAAGGCTAACCCTAACTTGAACCCTCACAGTAACCCTAAAGCTCACCCTAACCATAACCCTCACAGTAACCCTAACCCTCACCCTAACCATAACCCTACCCCTCACCCTACCCCTCACTCTAACCCTAACATCAACCCTAAACCTCACCCTCACCGTCACCCTAACACTCACCCTAACCCTAACCCTCACCGCAACCCTAACCCTCACACTCTCCAAAAACCTCATCCTCACTCTAACACTCACCCTCACCCTAAACATAACCCTAACCCTAACCCTCACCATAACCGTAACCCTAAACCTCACACTAAGAGTAACCCTAACCCTCACCCTCACCCTTACCTTATCCTCACCCTAACCCTAACACTCACCCTAACCCTAACCCTCACGGAAAAACCTAACCCTCATACTTTCCAAAACCCTCATCCTAACTCTAACACTCACCCTCACCCTAAACATAACCCTAACCCTAACCCTCACCATAACCGTAACCGTAACCTTCACCCTAATCCTAACACTTAACCTCACCCTAACCCTAACCCCCACTGTTACTGTAACCCTCACCCTCACCTTAACCCTCACCCATACCCTAACCCTCACACTCACCCTCACCCTAACCCTCAGCCTCATTCTACACATCACCCTAAACATAACCCTCACCCTAACCCTAATCCTCTCTCTCACCAGAACCCTAACACCCACCCTAACCCTCACCCTAACCTCCAACCTAACACTAACCCTCACCCTAACCCTAACGCTAACCCTCACCCTAACCATAACCCTGAACCTAACCCTTACCCTCACTCTAACCCTAACACTCACACTGTCCCTAATCTTCACCCTTACCCTAACCCTACCCCTCACCCTAACCCTCAGCCTAACCCTGACCCCAATCCTAACCCTAACCGTCACCATCACCCTAACACTCATCCTAACCCTCACCCTTCCTCTCACCCTAACCCTAACCCTAACCCTAAAACTCACTCTCAGCCTAACCCTCACCCTGAACCATAACCTCACCGTCACCCTAACCCTAAACCTCACCCTAACCCTAACCCTTACCTGAAACCTCACCCTAGTCCTCACCCTAACCCTAATTCTAACCCTAACCCTCCACCGAATCCTAACCCTCATCCTCACCCTAAACCTCACATTAACCCTAAACCTAATCCTCAATCTAATCCTCAACCTAACCCTAACCGGAAACCTTACCCTAACCCTCACCCTAACCCTAAACCTCACCCTTATCTTAACCCTCACCCTCCGCCTAACCCTCACATTTACAAGTACCATCACCCTCAACCTAATCCTCACCCTAACCCTAACCCTCACCCTAGACCTCACCCTAACACTAACCCTAACCCTAACCCTCACCCTCACGCTCACCCTCAGTATAACACTAACCCTATCACTATTCCTAACCCTAAACCTCACCCTCACCCTAATCATCACCGTAATTCTTACACTCACACTAATCCTAAACCTAACCCTAACCCTAACTCTCACACTAAACCTAACCCTCACCCTAACCGTAACCCTACCCCTTATCATAACCCTCATCTTAACCCTAACCCTAACCCTCACCCCAACCCTCACCCTAAACCTCACCATCATCTTAAACCTGACCCTAACCATAATAATAAACATAACCCTCACCCGACCCCTAACCCTCACCCTCACCCTAACCATCACCCTAACCCTCAACCTAATCCTAACCCTAAACCTCACCCTAACCCTAAGCATAACCGTAAACCTAACCCACACCCTAACACTCACCCTTAACCTAACCCTCACCCTAACCCTAAAACTCACCCTAATCCTCACCCTAACGCTCACTCTCTCACTCACCCTCACCCTAACCCTCACCCTAACCCTCACCCTAATCCTAATGCTAACTCTAAAACTCACCCTAACCCTCAAGCTATCACTTACCCCCACCCCAAACCTAAGCCTAACCTTAAACCTCACCCTCACCCTAAACCTCACCCTAACCCTAAACCTAATCCTAACCCTCACCCTCACCCTATCCCTAACCCTAACCCTAACCCTCACTTACCCCTAATCTTAACCTTCAACTTCACCGTAACCCTAACCATTACCCGAACCCTCACCCTAACCCTAACCCTCACCCACACCCTAACGCTAAAGCTCACCCTCACCCTAAACCTCACCTAATCCTCACCCTAACCCTAACCATTACCTAACCAAGACCCTCAGCCTAAACCTCAACTTCACCTTAACACTCACCCTCACCCTAGACCTCACCCTAACCATAAACATAACCCTAAACCTAAACCTTACCCTCACCCTCACGATCACCTTCAGCCTAAACCTAACCCTATCCCTAATCCTAACCCTAACCCTCACCCTCTCCCTAACCCTCACCATAAACCTTACCCCCACCCTCACCCTCACCCTAAACTTAACCCTCACACTAAACCTAACCCTAATTCTAAACCTAACCCTACCCCTCACCCGAAACATAACCCTAACCCTAAACCTCACCCTCACACTAGCCCTCACCCTAACCCTAATTCTAACCCTAACCCTCATCCTCACCCTAAACCTCACACTAGCCCTAACCCAAATCGTGAGTCTAACCCTAACCCTAACCCTAACCCTAACCCTAACCCTCAACCTCAAGCTAACCCTCACCTTAACTCTTACCGTCATTCTCATCCTAACCCTCACCCTAAACCTAACCTAATCTATCACTATAACCCTAACCCCCACCCTCACCATCACCCTCATCCTAACCCTATGCTTAAGCCTAACCCTAACCATATCCCTCACCTTCACCCTAGCCCTCACCCTAACCCTAATCCTAACCCTAACCCTAACCCTAACCCTCACCCTCACCCTAAGGCTAAACGTCACCCTAAGCCTAATCCTCTCCCCAACCATCACCCTCAACCTTACCCTAAGCCTAAGCCTAATCCTTATCTTAACCCTCACACTCACCCTCACCCTAAACCTAATCCTAAACCTAAACCTCAACCTAAACCTCACCCTAATCCTAACACTAACCCTAACACTAACACTAACCCTAACAATCACCATAACCCTCACCCTCAACGTAACTCTAACTCTAAACCTCACCCACACCCTATCCCTAATCCGAACCTTATCCCTAAACCTCACACTAACCCTAACCCTAATTCTCACCCTCACCCTCACCCAAACCGTAACTCTAACCCTAACACTAACATTAACACTAATCCTAACCCTAAAACTAACCCTAACCCTAAAGCTAACCTTCACACTCAGCCTCACCCTAATTGCAAATGTAACCCTAACCATAACACTTACAATGATCCTAACCCTGATCTTAACCATCACCCTCATCCTAGCCCTAACCCTAACCATAACCCTCACCCTAACCCAAACCCTAACCCTAACCCTCAACCTAACCCTAAGCCTAATCCTAACCCTAACCCTAACCCTCCTACTCACCCTCACCGTAAACCTAATCCTATCCCTTAACCTAACCCTCACCATAACCCTCACCCTAGCCCTAACCCTAACCCTAATCCTAACCCTAAAACTCATCCTATCCCTCACCATAACCCTAAACCTAACCCTGACCCTAACCCGAACCCTAACCCTCACCCTCATCCTCGGACTAAGCCTAAAACTAAGCCTAAGCCTAACACTAATCCTAACCCTTACCCTAACACTAACCCTGACATTAACCCTAACTGTAAACGTAAACCTCACTCTCACACTAACCCTAACTCTAACCCTAAACATAAACCTAAAACTCACCCTAACCCTAACCCTAAACCTCACCTTCACCCTCACTGTAACTGTAACACTAACCCTAACCATAACAATAAACATAACCCTAACCCTCACCATAACCACAACACTTACCCTAACCCAAACCCTCACCCTAACACTTACCCTCACCCTAACACTAACCCTAACCCTGACACTAACCCTCACACTAACCCAAACCCTAACCCTAACCCTAATCCTCAACCTAAACCTCACCATCACCCTAGCCCTAACACTAACCCTAACCCTAACCCTCACGCTAACCATCCCCCTAACCCTATATCTAAACCTAAACCTCACACTCATCCTAACCCTAACCCTAACCGTAACTCTAAACCCCACCCTAGCCCTAACCCTAAACCTCACCTGCACCCTCACCCTCACCGTAACTCTAACCCTAACACTAACAATTACATTAATCCTAACCCTAACCATCGCCCTAACCCTAATCCTCACACCCAGCCTTACTCTCAGCCTAACCCTAAGCCTAAGCCCAACCCTCTCCATAACCCTCACACTCACCCTCCACCAAATCCTAAATCTACCCTAAACCTCACCCTCACCCTAACTCTAACACTAACACTAACACTAAACCTTACCCAAACCCTAACCCTAAACCTAAACTTAACAATAACCCTCACCCTCAGCCTCACCCTCACCCTAACACTTACCCTCACCCTAAAACTAACCCTAACCCTAACACTAACCTTCACACTAACCCTAAACCTCACCCTAATCCTAAAACTCACCTGAACCCTAACCTTAATCCTAAACCTCACCCTCATGCTAGCCCTCACACTAACCCTAATTCTAACCCTCACCTTAAAAATAACCCTCATCCTCACCGAAACCTCACACTAACATTAACCCTAATCCTCAATCCAACCCTCACCCTAACCCTAACCCTAACCCATACCCTAACCCTAACCCTCACCCTTATCTTAACCTTCATTCTCAGTCTCAACCTCAACTTAACCCTTACTGTCATCCTCACCCTAACCCTCACTGTAACCCTAAACCTCATCCTAACCCTCACCGTAACCGAGAACCTAAACATCACCCTAACCCTAACCCTCACACTAAACCTCACACTCAGTCTAACCCTAAGCCTAATCCTAAGCCTTACCCTAATCCTCACCCTCACCCTATCCAACATCCTAACCCTAATCCTAAACATCACCCTAAACCTAATCCTCATCCCCACCCTCACCCTCAGCCTAAGCCTAAACCTAACCGTAAACCTCACAATCACCCTAACCCTAACCCAAATCCAAACCCTAAACTTAACCCTAACCCTAAAACTCAACCTAACCCTCACCCTAACCTTAACCCTCACACTGACCCTAATCCTAACCCTCGACATAACCCGCACCCTAACCCTACATCTAACCCTAAACCTCACCCTCACCATAACCATAATCCTAACCATAACCCTAAACCTCACCCCAAACCTAACCCTCAACCTCACCCTCACCCTCACGCTCACTGTAACTCCAACACTAACACTAGCACTAATCCTAAACCTAAACCTAAACCTAACCCTAACCCTAACCCTAATCCTAACACTCACCCTCACCCTAACACTAATTCTAACCCTAACCTAAACTCTAACCCTGACCCTCATGTCACCATAACCCTAACACTCATCCTAACCCTCACCCTAAAACTAACCCTAACCCTAATCCTCACCCTAACACTAACCCTAACCCTCAACCACACACTAGCCCGCACCCTAACCCTAATCCTAACACTAAACCTCATCCTAACCCTCACCCTAACTCTAACCCTAACCGTTACAATAACCCTAACCCTAATCCTAACCCTCAACCTAACCCTAACTCTCATGCTCACTGTAAGACTAACCGTAACCCTCAGCCTAACCCTAAACTTAAGGCAAACCCTAACTCTCACCCTAACCCTAATCCTAAAACTCACCCTAACCCTAAACTTCAACCTCACCCTCACCCTCGGCCTAAACCTAAGCCTAATCCTAAGCCTAACCCTCAGACTCACCCTAACGCTTACCATAATCCTAATCCTAACCCTTAGCCTAACCCTCACCCTAACCATAAATGTAACACTAACCCTAAACCTAAACTTCAACCTCAGCCTCACCCTAACCCTAACTCTAACCCTAAACCTCACACTCATCCTCACCTTAACCCTAACCCTAACCCTAAACCTCACCCTCACAATAGCCCTCACCATAACCCTAATCCTAAAACTAACCCTCATCTTAACCCTCACCATAAGCCTAACACTCATCCTCACCCTTACCCTAAACCTAAACCTAACCGTCAACCTAACCCTAACCCTCACCCTCACCATAACCCTTACCCTAACCCTCACTCTAACCCTAAACTTAACCCGAACCCTACCCCTCAACCTAATCCTAACCCTCACCCTCAACCTCACCCTCAGCCTAACCCTAAGCCTAACCCTAAACCTAACCCTAACACACACACTCACACTCACCCTAACTCTAATCCTAACCCTAACCCTCCCCCTAACTCTCACTGTAAACCTAATCTTAACACTAACACTAACCCTAAACCTCAACCTAACCCTCACCCGAACCGTAATTTTAACCCTAAACCTCACCCTCACCCTAAACCTAACTCTAACCCTAACCCAAACCCTAAACCTCACCCTAACCCTAACCCTCAACCGCACCCTCACCCTCACTGTAACGCTAAACCTAACCATAAAAATAACACTAATCCTAAACTGAAAAATCACCCTACACCTAATCCTCACCCCCACCCTCACCTTCAGCCTAACCATAAGCCTAAGCCTAACCCTCAACCTAACCCTTACACTCACTCTCACCCTAACCCTAATCCTAAACCTAACCTTAAACCTAACCCTAACCCTAACCCTAAACCTAACCCTAATCCTCATCCTCACACTCACCCTTGCCCAATCCCTAAACTTAACCCTCACCCTAACCTTAAGCCTAATCCTCACCCTAAGCCTCACACTCACCCTCACCCTAACCCTAATACTAACCCTAACCCTAACCCTCACCCTAACCCTCACCCTAGCCCTAATCCTAACCCTAATCCTAATCCTAAATCTCATCCTAACCCTTACCCTAAACCTAACCCTAAACCTCACCCTCAACCTAGCCCTCACCCTAAACCTAATCCTAACCTTAAAGCTCATCCTAAAAACAAACAACTATCAACCAAGAATACTGTACCCAGCTAAACTCTCCTTCATAACTGAAGGCCAAATAAAAACCTTCCATAGCAAAGAAAAATTGAAACAATACATCTCCACCAAACCAGCCCTGCAAAAGATTCTTAAAGATGTCCTACACATAGAAAACCAACAAGAACGCAACAAAGGCCAAGAAACTGCACCCAAACTGAGAATCCAAGAACCTTAGGAAGAACCCAGTTTTCACAGCCCCCAAGAAGGTGGATAACATGGCAGGAACTCCCAAATACCTCTCAGTCCTATCTCTTAACGTTAACGGAGTGAACTCTCCAATTAAGCGACATAGACTGTCTAGTAGGATTAAAAAACAAGACCCTTCTATCTGCTGCCTGCAGGAGTCACATCTTGTCCGTAAAAACAAACATATTTTCAAGGTTAAAGGCTGGAACAAAATCTACCAAGAAAACGGCCCTCATAAACAGGCGGGAGTTGCAATCCTAATATCAGATAAAATAGACTTCAAATTAAAATTCGTGAGAAGAGATAAAGAAGGTCGCTACATACTAATTAAAGGATCTCTCCTTCAGGAGGATATTACAATTCTAAATATCAATTCGCCAAACAATGGAGCACCCAAATTTATCAAAGAAACACTACTTTCCCTCAAATCCCAGATAGATCCAAAGACATTAATCGTTGGGGATTTTAACACACCACTCTCCCCACTAGATAGATCAACTCGGCAAAAACTCAACAGAGAAACCGCAGATCTAAACAGCTGCATACATCAACTAGACTTAACAGACATTTACCGAACATTTCACCCAGCAGCATCAGAATACACGTTCTTCTCAGCAGCACATGGAACGTTTTCTAAAATAGACCACATTTTAGGCCACAAAGCAAACTTGTCTAAATTCAGAAACATTGAAGTTATACCTTGCATTCTCTCTGACCACAAGGGAATAAAATTAGAACTCAACACCAAAAGCCACCAAAGAAAGTCCGGTATCACATGGAGGCTGAACAACACACTGCTGAATCATGAGTGGGTCATGGAAGAGATTAGAAAGGAAATTCAAATGTTCATGCTATTCAACAAAAATGAACACACAAATTACCAGCTCCTCTGGGACACAGCAAAGGCAGTACTCAGAGGCAAGTTTATAGCTCTGAGCTCCTACATCAACAAATTGGAGAGATCTGAAACTAACAATTTAGTGACACATCTAAACCTCCTTGAAAAAGAGCAGCAAGATAAACCCCAATCCAGTAGACGGAAAGAAATAATCAAAATTAAATCAGAATTAAATGAATTAGAATCCAAAAAAACGATAGAAAGAATCAACAAAACAAAGAGTTGGTTCTTCGATAAACTTAACAAAATTGACAGACCCTTAGCAAACCTTATCAGAAAAAGGAGAGAGCACACCCAAATTAATAAACTCACAGATGAGAATGGAAACATCACCACGGAAACAACCAAGATTCAGAACATTATAAGGGAATACTTCTCAAAACTTTATGCTAATAAGTTTGAGAACTTGACAGAAATGGACCTTTTCCTAGCAAATATTGACATGCCAAAACTAAACCAAGATGAGTTAAACCAGCTTAACAGGCCCATATCAAGCATTGAAATAGAAACAGCAATAAGAGACCTCCCAGCTAAGAAAAGCCCAGGACCAGATGGTTTTACAGCGGAATTTTACAAGGCCTTCAAAGCAGAGCTCACACCAATACTCCTCCAACTCTTCAATGAAATTGAAAGAGAAAGCTCACTACCGAACACATTCTATGAAGCCATCATAACCCTCATCCCAAAACCGGGCAGGGACTCATCAAAGAAAGAGAACTATAGACCCATTTCTTTGATGAACATTGATGCAAAACTTCTCAACAAAATTTTGGCCAATCGACTTCAACACTTCATCCAAAAAATCATACACCATGATCAAACAGGATTCATTTCAGGAATGCAAAGCTGGTTCAATATACGCAAATCAATTAATATTATTCATCACATCAACAGGAGCAAGAATAAGAACCACATGGTTATCTCAATAGATGCAGAAAAAGCATTTGACAAGATCCAACACCCCTTTATGATGAAGGTTCTGGAAAAATTAGGAATCCATGGAACATTCCTCAATACAATAAAGGCTGTATATGACAAACCTACAGCCAGCATTATACTCAATGGTGAAAAACTAAAGCCATTTCCTCTTAACTCAGGAACAAGACAAGGATGCCCACTCTCTCCACTTCTCTTCAATCTAGTATTAGAATGCCTAGCTACAGCAATAAGGCAAGATGCAGACATAGAGGGGATCTAAATAGGGAAAGAAGAAATAAAACTCTCCCTCTTTGCAGATGACATGATCTTGTATTTAAAGAATCCCATAGACTCCACTCCCAAATTACTCAAGCTGATTCAAAACTTTGGCAAAGTAGCAGGTTATAAAATTAACCCCCAAAAATCAATGGCTTTTCTATATGCCAACAATGAGAAAAGTGTGGCTGAAATTAGGAAAGCAACTCCATTTGTAATAGCCCCGCAAAAAATAAAATACCTAGGAATTAACTTAACCAAAGAAGTGAAGGACCTCTATGATGAAAACTTTAAAATCTTGAAAAAGGAAATCAACACAGAACTTAAAAAAATGGCAAAACCTCCCATGCTCCTGGATTGGCAAGATTAACATCGTGAAAATGGCAATACTTCCCAAGGCTATCTACAAATTCAACGCAATACCTATCAAAATTCCACCCTCATTCTTCAAGGAAATAGAGGAGGCAATCCAAAAATTCATATGGAACAATAAAAGACCCCGAATAGCAAAAACGCTCCTCAACGGAAAGAACACTGCTGGAGGAATATCAATACCAAATTTCAAACTCTACTATAAAGCCATAGTAATCAAAACAGCTTGGTATTGGCATAAGAACAGACCTCAGGACCAATGGAATAGAATTGAAAACCCAGAAATGAACCTACAGACCTATAGCCATCTAATCTTCGATAAGGAAGCTAAAACAATAGAATGGAAGAAAGACAGCCTCTTCAGTAAATGGTGCTGGCAAAATTGGTTAACTACATGTAGAAAACTAAAGCTAGATCCTTATATATCACCCTGCACCAGAATCAACTCCAAATGGATCAAAGACCTTGAACTCAAAGCAGACACTCTGAAAACATTACAGGATGGAATAGGAGAAACCCTAGGTCTCCTTGGCTCAGGTCGAAAATTTCTGAATAGAGACCCGGAAGCACAACAAATCAAAGTAAGGTTGGACAAATGGGATTGCATAAGATTGCAGAGCTTCTGCAGGGCAAATGACATAGCTAGCAAGATCAATAGAAAGCCCACTGATTGGGAGAAGATCTTTACTAGCCATACAACGGACAAGGGTCTCATATCTAAAATATACTTGGAACTCAAAAAATTAAACCACCCAACAACAAATCCTCAAAGAAACAACTGCCCAATAAATAAGTGGGCGAAAGACTTAAAGAGAAGCTTCTCTGAAGAAGAAAGAAGGATGGCCAATAGACACATGAAGAAATGTTCAACATCCCTAGCCATAAAAGAAATGCAAATCAAAACAACATTGAGATATCACCTCACTCCAGTTAGAACAGCAAAAATCAAGAACTCTAATAACAACAGATGCTGGAGGGGATGTGGACAGAAAGGAACCTTACTTCATTGTTGGTGGGAATGTAAACTTGTTCAACCACTTTGGAAAGCAGTATGGAGGTTCCTCAAAAGACTTCACATAGATCTCCCCTATGATCCAGCAATCCCACTTTTGGGCATTTACCCAAATGTTTACAAACAAGACCACACTAAAGCTACCAGCACAACTATGTTTATTGCAGCATTATTTACCATAGCTAAGATATGGAACCAACCCAGATGCCCCTCAGTAGATGAATGGATCAAGAAAATGTGGTATATATACACAATGGAATTCTATGCCTCCATCAGAAAGAATGACATTTCCCCATTTGTTAGGAAATGGAAAGGTTTGGAAAAAATTATATTAAGTGAAGTAAGCCATGCCCAAAAAGCATAGGTCCCATGGTTTCCCTTATTTGCAATATCTAGTATAGGTATGAGTCAAGCGGAAAAGGCCAGATAATGTGATGTTAGGAAAATGAACCCTTAAATATGTATTTTAATGTTTTCGTTTCTTTCATGCATGTGTTTCTAATGCATTTATAAGATTATTTCTTTGTTGCTTTGTATGTCCCTCCCCCACAGTGTAACCCCCACTTTCACTATATTTGATGTCAGTATAACATGTGGAGGAGATGGGGACAAACAAGTCGTTTAAGGATTCAGGTGGACCTGTTGCAACAATGAGAAGTACAAAATCTCATGTCAAAACCAGCTTTACAATTTCGGTGTGGGGGGGGAGGGGGGTATAATTGGGTGGGGGGAGGGGGGTAAAATTGGGTGGGGGAGGGGGGAGGCGGGGAAGGGAAGTGAAGGGTAAACAAAGGAGGAGGCTGCAATGCTTGGTAAGAAATGTATGCATTATCCTGCCCATGTAATTGTAGCCCCTCTGTACAGTATGTTCTCAAATAAAATAAAATACAATTTAAAAAAAAAAAAAAGCTCATCCAAAACCTCCCCATAACCCTAACCCTAGCTCTCAACCTAAACCTAACCCTCACCCTCAACCTCACTCTCAGCCTAACACTAACCTTCACACTAACCATCACATTCATCCTAACAGTAACCCTAATCCTAAACCTAACCCTATCCCTAAACCTCAACCTAAACCTCACCCTCACCCTAAACCCAACACTAACCCTAACCCTTAACCTCTCCATAACCCTAACTCTAACCCTAAACTTCACCCTCAACCTAACCCTAACCCTAAGCCTAACTCTCACCCTCCCCCTAACCCTAACCCTATCACTCACCCTAACCATAAACTTAATCCGAATCCTAACTCTCACACTAACCCTAAACCTCAGCATAACCCTAAACCTAAACGTAACCCTAACCCTAACCATCACACTCACCCTCACCCTACCCTCCCCCTAACCGTATATCTAACCCTAAACCTCACCCTCACTCTAACCCTAACCCTAACACTAAACCCCATTATAACCCTAAACTTAACCCTCACCCTCACCCTCACCCTCACCGTAACTCTAACCCTAACCCTAACAATAACACTAACCCTAACCCAACCATCACCCTAACCCTAATGCTCACCCCCACACTCATCCTCACCCTAACCCTAATCCTAAACCTAGCCCTATCCCTAAACCTCAACCTAAACTTCACCCTCACCCTAACCCTAACACTAATCCTAACCCTAATTCTCATCCTAACCCTCCCCTTAACGCTAACTCTAACAATAAACATCACACTGACCCTCACCCTAACCCAAACCCTAACGTTAAACCTCTCCCTAAACCTCACCCTAATCGTAACCCTCACCCCCATCCTCAACCTCACCGTAACTCTAACCCTAACTATAACAATAACACTAACCCCAACCCTAACCATAACCATAAACTGCAACCTCAGCCTAACCCTCACCACTAACTTAACTCTAACCATACCACAAACAATAACCCTAATCCTAACCCTAACCCTAATACACACACCCACTCTCACCCTAAGCCTAACCCTAAACCTAACCCTAACCCTAAACATAACCCTCACTGTAACTCTAACCCTAACCCTAACTCTAACACTAAACCTAACCCTAAGCCTCAGCCTCATCCTCACCCTACCCCAAACACTAACCTTAACCCTCACCCTAACCCTAATCCTAACCCTAACCCTAAACCTAACCCATAAACTCACCCTCTCCCTACCCCTAATCCTATACCTAAACCTATCCCTAACCCTAACCCTCACCCTCACCCAAAACCTCAAAGTAACTCTAACTCTAAACCTAATAATAACACTAACCCTAATCCTAACCATAACCCTCACCCTCAGCCTCATCCTCACCGCAAACTTAACTCTAACCATAATACTAACAATAACCCTAACCCTAACATTAACCGTAATCCTCACCCCCACCCTCACCCTCAGACTAACCCTAAGCCAAACCCTAACCGTAACTCTAACACTAACACTCACCATAACCCTAACCCTAAACCTAATCCTAAACCTAAACCTAAGCCAAACCCTAACCCTAAACCTAAATCTAATCCTCAGCCTCACTCTCACCCTAAACCAAAACCTAACCCTAATCCCCAACCTAAACCTAAACCTAACCATAACCATAACCCTCACTGTAACTCTAAAACTAACCCTAACCATAACAATAACCTAACCCTAATCCTCAGGCTCAAGCTCACCCTAACCCAAAACCTAACCCTAACCCTCACCCTAACCCTAAGTCTAACCCTAACCCTAACCCTCACACTCACCCTCACCCTAACCCTAAACATAAACCTAACCCTATCCCTATCCCCAACCCTCACAGTCAGCCTCAACCTAGCCCTCACCCTAACCCTAATCCTAAACCTAAACCTTATCCTAACCCTCACCCTAACCCTAAACCTAACCATCACCCTAACCCTAAACCTAACCCTCTCCCTCATGCTCAGCCAAAGCCTACGCCTAAGCCTAAACTTAAGCCTAAACCTAACCCTAACCCTCACCCTAACCCTTACCCTAACACTAACCTTAACTCTAAACCTAAACCTCACCCTTTCCCTAACCCTAACTCTAACCCTAACAGTGAACCTAAACCTCATCCTAACCTTAACCCTCACACACGCCCTAACCCTTACCCTAATCCTAATCCGTTCACTAAGCTTAACACTCACCCACACCCTAACCCTAACTCTAACACTAACCCTAACCCTAACCCTCACCCTCAGCCTCACCCTAACCCTAACTCTAACCCTAAACCTAAACCTCACCCTAACCCTAACATTAAACCTAACGCCAAACCTCACCCTAAGACTAATCCTAAAACTCAACCTCACGCTAGCCCTCACACTAACCCTAATCCTAACCCTAACGCTTATCCAAACCCTCCCAATAACCCTAAACCTAGCCCTCACCCTATCCCTAACCCTCAAAGTCTCCCTCATCCTCAGCCTAACCCTAAGCCTAAACCTAACCCACACCCTAACCCTCACACTCAACCTCACCCTAACCCTAATCCTAAACCTAACCCTATCCCTAAACCTCAACCTAAACCTCAGCCTCACCCTAAGCCTAACAATAACCCTAAACCTGAACCTCACCCTAACCCTGCCCCTAACCCTAACTCTAACCCTAAACCTCACCCTCACCCTAATCCTAACCCTAACCCTAAACCTCACCCTAAACCTCACCCTAACCCAAAAACTCACACTCATCCAAAACCTCAAAGTAACTCTAACTCTAAACCTAAAAATAACACTAACCCTAAACCTAATCCTAACCATAACCCTCACCCTCACCGAAAACTTAACCCTAACCATAACACTAACAATAACCCTAACCCTAACACTAACCCTAATCCTCACCCCCACCCTCACCCTCAGCCTAACCCTAAGCCAAACCGTAACCCTAACCCTAAAGCTAACCCTTACTGTAACCCTAACTTTAAACCTAACCCTAACCCTAAACCTATCCCAAACCTTATCCCTAAACCTAACCCTAATCCTCAGCCTCAACCTCACCCTAACCCTAACCCACACACTAACCCTAAGCCTAACCCTAAACCTAAACCTAACCCTCACACTCACCCTCCCCCTAAACCTAATCCTAAACCTAACCCAAACCCTAACCCTAACCCTCACCCTGAGCCTCAACCTAGCCCTCACCCTAACCCTAAATCTAAACCTAACACTAAACCTAAACCTCATCGTAACCATAAACCTAACCCTCACACTCACCCTCACCATCACCGTAGCCTTAACTCTAACAGTAACCCTAACCCTAGCTCTAACCCTCACCCTTACCATAACGCTCACCCTAACCCTAACGCTCACCCTAACACTTACCCTCACCCTAACACTAACTCTAACCCTAACACTAACCTTCACACTATCCCTAACCATCACCCTAACCGTAATCCTCAAACTAACCCTAACCCTAATCCTCACCCTCAACCTAACCCTCACCCTAAACGTAACCCTCATCCTCACCCTAAACCTCAAAATAACTCTAAGACTAATCCTCAATCTAACCCTCACCCTCACCCTACCCCTAAACCTAACCCTCACCTTAACCCTAACCCTCAACCTAACCCTCACCCTAACCCTAACTCTACGCATAAACCTCACCCTAACCTTAACCCTCAGGCACACCCTCTCCATTACTGTAACCCTAAGCCTAACCCTAACCCTAATCCTAACCCTCACACTAACTCTAAGCCTTACCCTCACCCTAACACTAACCCTCACCCTCACCCTCACCCTCAGCTTAACCCTAAGCCTAAGCTTAACCCTAACACTCACACTCACCCTAAACCTTACCCTAATCCTAATCCTAACCCTAAGCCTAACCCTCACCCTCACCCTAACACTCACCCTAACCCTAAACCTAAACCTAATCCTCAGCCTCACCCTTACCCTAACCCAAACCCTAACCCTAACCCCCAGCCTAACACTAAGCCTAACACTAACACTCACACTCACCCTCACCCTAAACCTAATACTAAACCTAAACCTATCCCTAACCCTAAACCTCACCCTAAGCCTCAACCTAGCCCACACCAGAAACCTAAATCTAACCCTAACCCTAAACCTAAACCACATCCTAAACCTAAACATAAGCCACACCCTCACCCTCACCGTAACCGTAGCCCTAACCCTAACAGTAACCCTAACTCTAGCCCTATTCCTCACAATTACCATAATCCTCACCCTAACCCTAACCCTCAACCTAACACTTAACCTCACCCTAACACTAACTCTAACCTTAAGACTAACCCTCACACTATTCCTAACCATCACTCTAAACCTTATCCTCACCCTAACCCTAACCCTATCTAACACGCTCAACCTAACCCTCACCCTAAACCTAACCCTCATACTCACCCTAAACCTCACAATAACCGTAACACTAATCCTCAATCTAACCCTCACCCTCACCCTACCCCTAAACCTAAACCTCACCCTAACCCTAAACCTCACCCTAACCCTCACCCTAATCCTAACTCTACACCTAAACCTCAACCTAACCCTAACTCTAACACTAACCCTAACCCTAACCCTCACCCTCAGCCTCACCCTAACCCTAAACCTCAACCTCACCCTAACCCTAAACCTAAACCTAACGCTAAACCTCACCCTAACCCTAACTCTAACACTAACCCTAACCCTAACCCTCACCCTCAGCCTGACCCTAACCCTAAACCTCAACCTCACCCTAACCCTAACCCTAAACCTAACGCTAAACCTCACCCTAACCCTAACCCTAAAACTCACCCTCACCCTAGTCCTGATCCTAACCCTAATCCTAACCCTAACAATCATCCAAACCCTCCCCATAACCCTAACACTAGCCCTCA
The DNA here is from genome assembly GCF_024711535.1 of Dipodomys merriami. Classification (NCBI taxonomy): domain Eukaryota; kingdom Metazoa; phylum Chordata; class Mammalia; order Rodentia; family Heteromyidae; genus Dipodomys; species Dipodomys merriami. The sequence continues at coordinate 125,494 of NW_027202760.1, forward strand.
CCCTAACCCTAAACCTCAAACTCACACTCACCCTCAGCCCAAACCTAAACCTAAACCTAAACCTCACCCTAACCCTCACACTCACCCTCACCCTAACCCTAATCCTAAACGTAAACCTATCCCTAAACCTCAACCTAAACCTCACCCTCACCCTAAACCTAACACTAACCCTAACCCTGAAACTCACCCTAACCTTCCCCCTAACCCTAACTCTAACCCTAAACCTCACCCTCACCCTAACCCTAACCTGAACCCTAAACCTTACCCTAAACCTCACCCTCACCCTCACCCTCACCCAAAACCTCAAAGTAACTCTAACTCTAAACCTAACAATAACACTAACCCTAACCCTAACCCTAACCCTAAACATAACCCTCACCCTCAGCCTCACCCTCACCGCAAACTTAACTCTGACCATAACACTAACAATAACCCTAACGGTAACACTAACTCTAATCCTCACCTCGACCCTCAGCCTAACCCTAAGCCAAACCCTAACCCTAACCCTAAACCTAACTCTAACCCTAAACCTCACCCTCACCCTAAACCTAACTCTAAACCTAACCCTGAACCTAAACGTCATCCTAAACCTAACCCTCACACACACCCTAACCCTTACCCTAATCCTAATGCTTTCACTAAGGCTAACCCTCACCCACACCCTAAACCTCACCCTAACCCTAACTCTAACACTAACCCTAAATCTAACCCTAAACCTCAGCCTCACCCTAATCCTAACCCTAAACCTAACGCTAAACCTCACCCTAACCCTAACCCTAAAACTCACCCTCACCCTAGCCCTCACCCTAACCCTAATCCTAACCCTAACGCTCATCCAAACCCTCCCCATAACCCTAAACCTAGCCCTAACCCTAACCCTCAAAATTTCCCTCACCCTCAGCCTAACCCTAAGCCTAAACATAACCCTCACGCTAACCCTCACATTCAACCTCTCCCTAACCCTAAGCCTAAACATAACCCTATCCCTAAACCTCAACCTAAACCTCCCCCTCACCCTAAACCGAACCCTAACACTAACCCTGAACCTCATCCTAACTGTCCCCCTAACCCTACCTCTAACCCTAATCCTCCCCCTCACACTAACTCTAATCCTAACCCTAAACCTCACCCTAAACCTCACCCTAAACCTCACCCTAACCCTAACCCTCACCCTCACCTAAAACTTCAAAGTAACTCTAACGCTAAACCTAACAATAACACTAACTCTAACCCTAACCCTAACCATAAACCTCACTCTTAGCCTCACCCACACAGTAAACTTAACCCTAACCATGACACTAACAATAACCCTAACCCTATCCCTAACCCTAACCCAACCCTAACCCTCACACTCACCGTCACCGTAAACTAAATCCTAAACCTAACCCTATCCCTAACCATAACCCTCACCCTAAGCCATAACCTAGCCCTCACCCTAACCCTAAATCTAACTCAAACCCTAAACTTAAAACTCATCCTAACCCTAAACTTAACCCTCACCCTCACCCTCACCGTAACCATAGCCTTAACCCTAACAGTAACCCTAAATCTACACCTAACCCTCACCCTTACCATAACCCCCACCCTAACACTAACCCTCACCCTAACACTTATCCTCACCCTAACACTAACTATAACCCTAGCACTAACACTCACACTATCCCTAACCATCACCCTAAACCTAATCCTCACCCTAACCCTAACGCTAACCCTCACCTTGAACCTAACACTCACAATAAACCTATAAACCTAACCCTCATCCTCACCCTAAACCTCACAATAACTCTAACACTAATCCTCAATCTAACCCACACCCTCACCCTACCCCTAAACCTAACCTTCACCCTAACCCTAAACCTCACACTAACCCTCACCCTAACCCTAACTCTAAACCTAAACCTCACCCTAACCCTCTCCCTCACGCTCACCCTCTCCCTCAGTGTAACCCTAAGCCTAACCCTAACCCTAACCTTAACCCTAACCCTCACACTAACTCTAACCCTTACCCTCACCTAACCCTCAACCTAACCCTAGCCCTCACGCTCACTGTAACCCTAACACTTACCCTCACCCTCACCCTAACCTTCACCATCACACGCACCCTCAGCTTAACCCTAAGCTTAAGCCCAACCCTAACCCTAACCCTCACCCTCACCCTAACACTCACCCTAACCCTAAACTAAACCCTAAACCCTAACACTAAACCTAACCCTCATCCTCAGCCTCACCCTAACCCTAACTCTAACCCTAAACCTCACCCTCACCCTAACTCTAACCCTAAGCCTTACCCTAAATCTCACGCTCATCCTAGCCCTCAACCTAACCCTAATCCTTACCGTAATGCTCATCCTAACCCTAACCCTAACCCCCACCCTAATCCTCAACCACACCCTCACACTCAACCTAACCCTAAGCCTAACCCTGTCCCTAACGCTAACCCTAACCCTCACTGTAAACCTAACCCTATCCCTAACGCTAACCCTAAACCTAAACCTAAACCTAAACCTAACCCTAATCCTCAGCATCACCGTCACCCTAACCCAAACCCCAAACCTAATCCTCACCCTAACCCTAAGCCTAAACCTAACATAACCATAACCCTCACACTAACCCTCACCCTAACCCTAATCCTAAGCCTAACTTAACCCTAAAACTTAACCTCACCCTATCCCTAACTCTAACATTAACCCTAACCCTAACCCTCACCCTCAGCCTCACCCTAACCCTAACTCTATTCCTAACCCTAACACTAAACCTCACCCTAAGCCTAAGCCTAAACCTAACCCTCACCCTTACCCTCATCGTAACCGTAACCCTAACCCTAACCCTAAAAATAACCCTAACCCTATCCCTATTCCTCACCCTAACCATAACCCTCACCCTAAGGCTAACCCTCACCATAACACTTACCCTCACTCTAACACTAACCCTAACCCTAACACTAACACTCACACTAAACCTAACCCTCAACCTAATCCTAAACCTCACCCAAACCCTAACCCAAACCCTCACCCTCACCGTAGCCCTAACCCTAACCCTGATTCTAACCCTCACCCTCACCCTAAACCTAACCCTCATCCTCACACGAAACCTCACACTGACCCTAACCCTAATCCTCAATCTAACACTCATCCTGCCTCTAACCCTAACCCTTACCCTAACCCTAAACTGAACTTTAACCCTCACCCTTATCTTAACCTTCACCCTCAGCCTAAACCATACCTTTACACTTAGCATCTTCCTCACCCTAAACCTCACCCTAACCCTAAACCTTATCCTAACCCTCACCCTCACCCTAAACCTAACCCTCATCCTCACACTAAACCTCACACTGACCCTAACCGTAATCCTCAATCTAACACTCACCCTACCTCTAACCCTAACCCTTACCATAACCCTAAACTGAACTTTAACCCTCACCCTTATCTTAACCTTCACCCTCAGCCTAAACCATACCTTTACCCTTAGCATCTTCCTCACCCTAAACCTCACCCTAACCCTAAACCTCATCCTAAACCTCACCCTAACCATAAACCTAACCATCCCCCTAAACCTATCCCTCACACTCAACCTCAAGCTCAGCCTATCCCTAAGCATAAGCCTAAGCCTAAGCCTAAACCTCACCCTCACTGTAACTCTAACCCTAACCCAAACAATAAAACTAATCCTAAGCCTAAAAATAACCCTAAACCTAACCCTACCCTAATCCTCACACTCACCCTCACCCTCACCCTAACCCTAATCCTAACCCAACCCTCACCCTAATGCTAAACCTCACCCTTACAATAAATCTATCCCTCATCCTAACACTCACCCTGACCCTCACCCTAATACTAAACCACACCCTAAGCCTAACCCTAACACTCACCCTCACCCAAGCCCTCACCCTAACACTAATTCTAACCCTAACCCTCACCCTAACCCTAACCCTCATCCTCAACCTAAACCTCACACTAACCATAACCCTAATCCTCAATCTAATCCTCACCCTAACCCAAAACCTAACCCTAACTCTAAACCTAAACCTCACCCTCACCCTCACCCTAACGTTAACCCTAACCCTAAACCTCACCCTAACCCTAACCCTCACCTTCACCCTCAACTTCACCGTAACTCTAACCCTAACAATAACACTAACCCAAAACCTAACCATAACCCTATCCATAACCCTAAACCTCATTATAAGCCTAACCCTTACACTAACACTAACCCTAACCCTAAACCTATCGCGAAACCTAAAACTAATCCTCAGCCTCACCCTCACCCTAACCAAACCCTAACCCTAAACCTCACCCTAACCCTAAGCCTAACCCTAACCCTAACCCTAATCCTCACACTCACCCTCATCCTAACCCTTATCCTAAACCTAACCCTATCCCTAACCTTAACCCTTACCCTAACCCTCAACCAAGCCCCTACCCTAACCCTATTCCTAACCGTAAATCTCATCCTAACCCACAGCCTAACCCTAACTTTAACCCTCACCCTAAACCTAAACCTATCGCTCACCCACATGCTGGGCAGAAGCCTAAGCCAAAGTCTAACCCTAACCCTAACCCTCAGCTTCGGCCTAACCCTAAACCTAACACTAACTCTAAACCTAAACCTCACCCTCATCCAAACCCTAACTCTAAACCTAACCCTAAACCTAAACCTCATCCTAAAACTAAAACTAAAAATAACCCTAACCCTAACCCTAACCCTACCCTAAATCTAACCCTAAAACTAAACCTAACCCTAACCCTAACCTTAACCCAAACCCTAACCCTAACCCTAACCCTAACACTCACACTAACCCTAACCCTCACCCTAATACTAAACCACACCCTAAGCCTAACCCTAACACTCACACTCACCCAAACCCTAACTCTAACACTCACCCTTATCCTAATTTTAACCGTAACCCTCACCCTAACCCTAAACTTAACCAAACCCTAACTCTCACGCTAACACTAACCCTAACCCTCACCAAAACCCTAACATTCACCCTCACCCTCACTCTCAGCCTAACCCTAAGCCTAATCCTAAACTTAACTCTCACACTCACCATAACCCTTACCCTAATCTTAAACGTAAACCTAAGCCTAAGCCTCACCCTCACCTTAACCCTCACCCTAAACCTAACTCTAACACTAACCCTAAACATAAACCTCAACCTAAGCCTCACACTTACCCTAACTTTAATCCTAAACCTCACCCGAACCCTAACCGTAACTCTAACCCTAACCCTAACACTAAACCTCAAATTGACCCTAAACATAACCCTCACCCTCACCTTAACCTTAACCCTAAGCCTAACCCTAACAATAACCCTCACCCTCACCGTAACACTAATCCTAACCCTAACCCTAACCCTAACCCTAAAACTCACACTCACCATAACTCTAACCCTCATCCTAACCCTCACCCTAACCCTAACCCTAAACCTCACCCAAACACTAACCCTAACACTTACCCTCACCCTAACCCTAATCCTAACCCTAATCCTCATCCTAACCCTCACCCTAAATTTAACCCTAACCCTCACCCTCACCCTCAACCGAAACCTAAGCCTAACTCTCACCCTAACCCTATTCCTAACACTCCCCCTCACTCTAACCCTAAATCTAAACCTAACCCTCACCATAACCCTAACCCTCACCCTCACCGTAACCCTAACCCTCAAGCTAACCCTCACCCTAACCATAACCCTAAACCTAAACCTTAATCTAACACTAACCCTAAACCTAACCCTCAACCTAAACCTCACCTTAACCCTAACTCTATCCCTAAATATCACCCTCACCCTTACCCTAACCTTACCCTTAAACCTAAACTTAAACCTCAACTTAACCCTAACCGTAAACCTTACCCTCACCACAGCCCTCACCCTAACCCTAATCCTAACCCTCAAGCTAACCCTAACCCTCACCCTCACTGTAACCCTTACTCTAACACTCACCCTAACCCAAAACTTAACCCGAACCTTAACTCTCAGCCTAACTCTAACCCTAACCCTCACCCAAACCCTAATCCTCCTCCCTCACTCTCACTTTCAGCCTAAAACTAGGCCTAACCCTAACCCTAACCATAAACCTCACACTAACCCTCACCATAACCCTAATCCTAATCCTAACACTAACCCTAAACCTCACCCTCACCTAACCCTCACCTTAAGCCTAACCCTAACATTAAGCCTAACACTAACCCTAACCCTAACCCTCATCCTCACCCTAAACCTCACACTAACCCTAACACTAATCCTCAATCTAACCCTCACCTTCACCCTAACCCTAACACGAAACATTACCCCAAACCTAACCCTCACCCTTACCATAACCCTCACATTCAGCCAAACCCTCACCTTTATCCTTACCGTCACCCCCACCCTAAAACTCACCCTAACCCTACCCCTCACCCTGACCCTAATCCTACCCTTAAACCTCACCCTCACCCTAACCCTAACTCTAACCCTAACCCTAACACTAAACCTCACCCTAAACCTAACGCTAACCCTCAACCTCACTGTAATCGTAACCCTAACCCTAACCCTAACAATAACCGCAACCATAACCATAACCCTCACCCTAACCATAACCCTCACCCTAACACTAACCCTCACCCTCAACCTCATGCTAAGCATAACCCTAAGACTAAGAGTAACCCTTACAATAACCCTCATCCTCACCCTAGCCCTCACCCTAACCCTAATCCTAATGCTAATCCTCAACCTAACCCTAACCCTAACCATCACCCTAACCCTAATCCTCACCCCCACCCTCACCCTCAGCCTAACACTAAGCCTAAGGCTAACCTTAACCCTATCCCTTAACACTAAACCTAACCCTAACCCTAATCCTAACCCTAAAACTAATCCTAACCCTAAACCTCAACCTAACCCTCACCCTAACCTTAACCCTAACAGTAACCCTAAATCTCTAATCTTAATCCTAACCCTAATCCTAAACCTCACCCTAAGCCTCACCTTAACCCTAACCCTAACAATCACCCTCACACTAACCATCACCCTAAAACTAATCCTAAACCTAACGCTCATCCTAACGCTCCCCATAACCCTAACCCTAACCCTCACCCTAACCCTAACCCGCACCATCACCCTCGCGTCAGCCTAACCTTAAACCTAACCCTAAGCCTAACCCTAAACTTAAATCTTTCCCTCACACTCACCCGAACCCTCACCCTCTCCATAATTCTAACCTTAACCCTAACCCTAACCCTAAACCTCAGGCTCACCCTAACCCTAACCCTAACCCTCACCCTCACCCTCACCCTATCCCTAATACTAACCCTAACACTAACCCTTCCCCTAAGCCTCCCCCTAACCCTATATCTAAACCTAAACCTCACCCTCACCCTAATCCTAACCCTAACCCTTAACCCCACCCTAACCCTAACCCTAACCCTCAACCGCACCATCACCTTCACCATAAATCGTAACTTAACCCTAACAATAACACTAACCCTAACCCTAACCATCACCCTAACCCTAACTCTACCCCTAAACCTCACCCTCACCCTAACCCTAACTCTAACACTAACCCTAACACTAAACCTCACCCTAAAATTAAACCTAACCCTCACCCTCACCCTCACCGTAATCGTAACCCTAAACCTAACCCTAACAATAACCGTAACCGTAACCCTAACCCTTACCCTAACAATAATCCTCACCCTAACATTAACCCTCACCCTAACAATTACACTCATCCTAACACTAACCCTAAACCTAACACTAACCCTGGCACTAACCCTAACACTCACTCTAATCCTAAACCCCACCCTAAACCTAACACTAACTCTAACACTCACCCTCACCCTAGCCCTCATCCTAACCCTAATCCTAACACTCACCATCACCCTAACCATAATCGTAACCCTAACCCTCAACCTAACCCTAACCCTCACCCTCACCGTAACCTTAACCCTCATCCTAACCCTAACCCAAACCCTAATCCTAACTCTAAACCTCACCCTAACCCTAACCCTAACCCTCACCCTCACCCTAGCACTCACCCTAATACTAATCCTAACCCTAACCCTCAACCTAACCCTAAAATTAATCAAACCCTAACTCTCACACTAAACCTAACCCTAACCATCACCCAAACCCTTACCCTCACACTCACCCTCACTCTCAGCCTAACCCTAAGCCTAAGCCTAACCCTAACTCTAACCCTCACACTCACCCTAACACTTACCCTAATCTTAATCCTAACACTAAGCCTAACCCTCACCCTCATCCTAACCCTCACCTTAACCCTAACTCTAACACTAACCCTAAACCTAACCCTCACCCTCAGCCTCAACCTTACCCTAACTCTAACCCTAAACCTCAACCTCACCCTAAACCTAACCCTAACCCTAACCTTCAAACTCACCGTATCCCTGAAACTAAACCTCACCCTCACCCTAGCCCTCACCCTAACACTAATCTTAACCCTAACATTCATCCTAAACCTCCCCATAAACCTAAACCTAAATCTCACCCTAACCCTAACACTCAACCTAACCCTCACTCTCAGCCTAAACTTAATCCTAACCCTAAACCTAACCCTAACCCTCAGACTCACCCTAACCCTAATCCTAATCTTAATCCTAACCCCAACCCTAAAGCTCACCCTCACTCTAAACCTCAACTAAACCTAACCCTAACCCTAACACTAACCCTAAACCTAACCCTCACCCTCAGCCTCACCCTAACCCTAACTATAACCCTAAAATTCACACTCACCCTAACACTAACCCTAACGCTAACCCTAAACCTCAACCGAAACCTAACCCTAAACCTCACCCTCACCCTAGCCCTTACCTTAACCCTAATCCTAACCCTAACCCTCATCCTAACCCTCCCCCTAAGCCTAACCCTAACACTCAACTTGACCCTAACCCTCACCCTCAACATCAACCTCAGCATATCCTTAAACCTAAACCTAAACCTAACCCTAACACACACACTCACCCTCGACCTATCCCTAATCCTATCCCTAACCCTAACCCTAACCCAAACCCTCCCCCTAACTCTCACTCTAAAGCTAACCCTAACACTAACCCTAACCCTCACTCTAAGCTTAATTCTAATCCTAAACTTCACCCTCACACTAACACTAACTCTAACCCTAACCCAAACCCTAACCCTCACCCTAAACCTAACCCTCACCCTCACCCTCAATCTCACCGTAACTATAACCCTAACCCTAACAATAACACTAAGCCTAACACTAACCATAACCATAACCCTCACCCTCAGCCTCACCCTCACCGCAAACTTATCCCTAACCATAACAATCACAGTAACCCTAACCATAACCCTAATCCTAATCCTCACCACCACCCCCAATCTCACCATCAGCCTAAGCCTAAACCTAACCCTAACGTTAACTCTAGCCCTCACCGTAACCCTAACAGTAAACCTAACAATAACCCTAACCCTACCCCTAATCCTAACCCTCACCCTCACCCTAACCCTCACCTTTACTATAACCCTAACCCTCACCCTAACCATCACTCTAACCCTAAACCTAAACCTAAACCTCACCCTAACACTAACCCTAAACCTCACCCTCACCCTAGCCCTCAACCTAACCCAAATCTTAACTCTAATCCTCATCCTAACCCTCACCCTAACCCTCACACTAACCCTAAACTTAACCTGAACCCTAACTCTAACCCTAAAGCTAGCCCTAATCCTAAGCCTAACCCTAAAGCTCACCTTCTCCCTCACCCTCAGTGTAATGCTTAGCCTAATCCTAACCCTATCCTTAACCCTCACACGCACCCTAATGCTTACCCAAACCATAATCCTAACCCTAATCCTAAACTTCACCCTCAGCCTCACGTTAACCCTAAGTCTAAGCCTAAACCTCACCCTCACCCTAACCCTAACCCTAAACCTAACCCAAAACCTCACCCTAACCCTAAACCTAAACCTCATCCTCACCCTAACCCTCACCCTAAACCTAATCCTAACCCTAACCCTCATCCTAACCCTCACCCTAACACTAACCCTAACCCTCACCCTCAACCTCACCCTAAATCTAACCCTAAACCTAACCCTCAACCTAACCCTAACCCTAACCCTAACCCTCAACCTAACCCTAACCCTCACCCTCAATTTAACCCTTACCCTCACCCTCACCCTATCCCTAAACTTAAACTGAAACCAAACTCTCACCCTAATCCTAAACATAACCCTCCCCCTAACCCTAACCTTCAAACTTACCCTCACCTTCAGCCTAACACTACCCCTAACCCTAACCCTATGCCTAACCCTCACACTCACCCTAACCATAATGCTAATCCTAATCCTAACACTAACCTTAAACCTCACCCTCACCTTAACCCTCAACATATGCCTAACCCTAACATTAATCCTAAACCTAACCCTAACCCTAAACCTCATCCTCACACAAAACCTCACACTAACCCTCACACTAATCCTCAATCTAACCCTCACCCTCACCTTCACCCTAGCCCTCATCCTAACACTAACACTCATCCTCACCCTAAACCTCACACTAAACCTAACACTAATCCTGAATCTAACCCTCACCCTCACCCTAACCCTAACCCTAAACATCACCCTAAACGTAACCCTCACCCTTACCATAACCCTCATCCTCAGCCTAACCCTCACCTTTACACTTACCGTCACCCCCACCTTAACCCTCACCCTAAACCTACCCCTCACCCTGACCCTAAACCTACACCTAAACCTCAACCTCACACTAACCCTAACTCTAACCCTAACCCTAACACTAAACCTCATGCTATCCCTAAACCTAACCCTCACCCTCAACCTCATGCTCACCCTAACCCTAAGCCTAAGCCTAACCATTAACCTAACCCTCACCCTCAACCTAGCCCTCAACCTAACCCTAATGCTAACCCAACCCCTCATCCTAACACTCACCTTAACCCTAACCCTAACCATCACCCTAACCCTAATACTGACCCCCACCCTCACCCTCAGCCTAACACAATGCCTAAGCCTAACCCTAACCCTAAACCTCACACTGACCCTCAGCCTAACCCTAATCCTAACCCTAACCCTAACCCTATCCCTAAACCTCAACCTAACCCTCACCCTCACACTCACCATTACTCTAACCCTAACTCTAACAATAACACGAATCCTAACCCTAAACCTAACCCTAACCCTAACCCTAATCCTAACAATCACCCTCACCCTAACCATAATCTTAACCTTAACCCTCATCCTAACCCTAATGCAAAACCTACCCCTAACCCTAAACATTACCCTAACACTAACCCTAATCCTCACCCCCACCCTAGCCCTCACCCTAACACTGATCCTTACCTTATCCCTCACTCTAACCCTAACTTTAACAGAACCCTCACTCTCACCCTAACCCTAACATTAACCCTCAACCTAACCCTAACCCTCACCCTCACCATGACTCTCAGCCTAACCCTAAGCCTAAGCCTAAACCTAAACCTAAACCTAAACCTCACACTCACCCTAACCCTTACCCTAATCCTAAACCTATCCCTAAGCCTAAACCTAACCCTCAACCTCAGCCTCACCCTTACCCTAACTCTAACCCTCAACCTCAGCCTCATCCTTACCCTAACTCTAACCCTAAACCTCACCCTCACCCTAAACCTAACTCTAACCCTAACCTTAACACTAAACCTCACCCTTACCTAACCCTAAACCTCAATCTCACCGTAACCCCAACCCTAAACCTAACCTTAACAATAACACTCACCTTCACCATAACCCTAATTCTAACCCTAACCGTCACTCTAACCCTAACCCTCACCCTTGCCGTAACACTAACCCCCATCCCAACCCTCACCCTAACCCTAATACTAAGCCTAAACCTTACCATAACACTAAACGTAACTCTCACCCACACCATAGCCCTCACCCTAATGCTAATCCTCACACTAACCCTAAATTTAACCAATCCTTAACTCTCACCCTAAACCTAAACCTAACCCTAACCCTAACCCTAACCCTCACCCTGACCCTCACTCTCAGCCTAACCCTCACCCTAATTCTAACTGTAACACTAACCCTAACACTAACCCTGAACTTCAGCCTCAACCTTACCATAAATCTAACCCTAAACCTCACCCTCACCCTAACCCTAACCCTAACCCTAAACCTCACCCTAACCCTAACCCTAAACCTCACCCTCACCCTAACCCTAATCCTAACCCTAAACCTCATCCTAAACATCCCCATAACCCTAAACCTAACCCTCACCCTAACCCTATCCCTCACCCTCACCCTCAGCCTAACCTTAGTCCTAAACCTAAACTTAAACCTAACCCTCACACTCACCCTAACACTAAACGTAATCCTAACCATAACTCTAACCCTCACCCTCACCCTAACCCTGACCCTAACCCTCACCCTAACCCTGACTCTAACCCTAACTCAAACCCTAAACTTAACCCTCACCCTCTGCCTCACCCTAACCCTAACTCTAACCCTAAACCTCAACCTCACCCTATCCCTCACCCTAACCCTAAAGCTAAACCTAAGCCTAAACCTAACCCTAAACCTCATCCTCACCCTAGCCCTTACCTTAACCCGAATCCTAAACCTGACACTCATCCTAACCCTGCCACTAAACCTAACCCTAACCCTCACCCTAACCCTAACCCTCACCCTCAACCTCAACCTCAGCCTCACCCTAAGCCTAACCCTAAACCTAACCCTAAAACACACACTCACCCTCACCCTAACAATAATCCTATCCATAACCCTAACAATAACCCATACCCTTCCCCTAACACTAACCCTAACACTAAATCTAAACCTAACCCTCACCCTAAACCTAGCTCTAAGCCTAAACCTCACCCTCACCCTAACACTAACTCTAACCCTAAACCTCAACATAACCATAACCCTAACCCTCACCTTCACCCTCACCATAACCCTAACCTTAACTCCAATAATAACCTTAACCCTAACCCTAATCTGAACCCTCACCCTCAACCTAACCCTAATCCTAACACTAACCCTCACCCTAACCCTAACTCTCACCCTTAATGTAACCCTAACACTCACACTAGCCCTCACCCTAACCCTAATCCTAACCCTAATATTCATCCTAAGCCTCTCACTAACCCTAAACCTAAACCTCATCCTAACCCTAACCCTAACCAACAACCTAACCCTAAACCTCACCCTCAATGTAACCCTAACCTTCACCCTAACCCAAAACTTAACCTGAACACTAACTCTCACCCTAACCCTAAACCTAACCCTCACCCTAAACCTAACACTCACCCTCACCCGCAGTGTATCCCTAAGCCTAACCCTAACCAAAACCCTAACACTCACACTCAACCTAATCGTTACAGTAATCCTAATCCTAACCCTAATCCTAAACCTCACCCTAAGCCTCACCTTAACCCTAAGTTTAACCCTCACCCTCACCCTAACACTAACCCTAACCCTTACCCTCACCCTAAACCTACACCTAACCCTATATCTAACACTAAACCTCACCCTCACCCTAAACCTAACCCTAACCCTAAACCCCACCCTAACCCTAAAACTAACTCTCACCCGAACCCGAACCCTCACTGAAACTCACACCCTAACCCTAACAATAACACTAACCCTAAACCTAACAATCACCTTAACCCTAATCCTCACAACCACCATCACCCTCAGCCTAAACCTAAGCCTAAGCCTCACCCTAACCCTCATACTCATGCTCAGCCTAACTCTAATCCTAACCCTAAACCTATCCCTAAACCTCAACCTAACCCTCACCCTCACCCTAACCCTAAAACTAACCCTAACCGTAAACGTCACTCTAACCCTCCCCCTAAACTAACTCTAACCCTGAACCACACCCTCACCCTCACCCTAACCCTAACCCTAACTATAATCCTTAACTTCACCCTAAACCTAACCCTGACCCTCAACCTTAACCTCACTGTAACTCTAACCCTAACACTAACAATAACACTAACCCTAACCCTAATCCTAAACCTAAACATAACCCTCACCCTCAGCCTCACCCTCACCCCAAACTTAACACTAACCATAACACTAACAATAACCCTAACCCTAACCCTAACCCTAATCCTCACTCCCACCTCATCCTTAGCGTAACCCTAACCCTAACCCTAAACCTAACCCTCAAGGTAACCCTAACCATAACATTAACACTAACACTAATCCTAAACCTAATTTAAACACTAAACCTAAACCTAAACCTAACCCTCATCCTCAGCCTCATCCTAACCCTTATCCAAACCCTAACAATAACCCTCACCCTAACCCTAAGCCTCACCCTAACCCTAACCCTAACACTCACACTCACCCTCACCCTAACCCAAATCCTAAACCTAAACCTATCCCTAAACCTCACCCTAACCATCACCCTAGTCCTCACCCTAAACCTAATCCTAACCCTAAACCTCATACTAAAACTCACCCTAACCCTAACCCTCATCCTATTCCTAACCCTAACACTATCCCTAACTCTAACCCTAAACCTCACCCTCACCCTAACCCTAACTCTAACCCTAACCCTAAAACTAAACCTCATCCTAAACCTAACCCTAACTCTCACTGTAACAGTAACCCTAAACCTTACCCTAACAATAACCCTAACCCTAAACCTCACCTCAACCATTACCCTCACCCTAACCCTCATCCTCACCCTAACATTTACCCTCACCCTAACACTAACCCTAACGTAACACTAATGCTCACACTAACCCTAAGCATCACCCTAACTCTAAACCTTACCCTAACACTAACCCTATCCCTCACCCTCACCCTAGACCTCACCCTAAACCTAATCCTCATCCTCACCCTAAACCTCACACTAACCCTAACACTAATCCTCAATCTAACCCTCACCCTAAACCTGACCCTAAACCTAACCCTCACCCTAACCCTAACCCTCACTCTTAAGGTAACCCTCACACTCAGCCTAACCCTCAACTTTACCCTTACCATCACCCCCACGCTAAAACTCACCCTAACCCTAACATTCACCCTCGCCCTAACTCTACCCCTAAACCTCACCCTCACACTAATCCTAACTCTAACCTGAAACCAAACACTAAACCTCACCTTAACCCTAAGCCTAACCCTCACCCTCACCCTCACCGTAAACGTAACCCTAACACTAACCCTAACAATAAACCTAAACCGACCTCTAAACCTCACCCTAACCATAACCCTCACCCTAACATTAACCCTCACCCTAACACTTACCCTCACCTAACACTAACCCTAACCAAACCCTAACCTTCACACTAACCCTAACCCTCACCCTAATCCTAAACCTCACCCTAACCCTAACCCTATCTCTAACCCTCACCCTCACTCTAGCCCTCACTCTACCCCTAATTCTAATCCTCACCCTCATCCTAACCCTAACCCTCATCCTCACCCTAAACCTCACACTAACCCTAAACCTAACCCTAATGTTCAATCAAAACCTCACCCTAACCCTAACCCTAATCCTAAATCTAATGCTAACCCTCACCTTTATCTTAATCCTCACCCTCAGCCTAAACCTCAGCTTTACCCTTACCATCATACTCACCCTAACCCTAAACCTCATCCTAACCCTCACCCTAACCGTAAACCTAACAATCACCGTAACCCTAACCCTCACCCTCAACCTCATGCTCAGCCGAAACCTAAGCCTAAGCCTAACCCTTATCCTTACCCTCACACTCATCTTAGCCCTCCCCCTAACAATAATCCTAACCCTATCCCTCATTATAATCCTCACCCTAACGCTAACGCTAACCATCACCCTAACCCTAACACTCACACCCACCCTCACCCTCAGCATAACCCTAACTCTAAGCCTAGGCCTAACCCTAACCCTCACATACCCTATCGCTAATCCTAATCCTAACCCTAACCCTAACCCTAAACCTCAACCTAACCCTCACCCTAACCTTAACCCTAATACTAACCCTAACCCTAACACTTGACCTAATCCTCCCCCTAACCCTAAATATAATCCTAAAACTCACCCTCACCCTAACCCAAATACTAACCCTAAACCTCACCCTAACCCTAACACTCATGCTCACTGTAACCCTAACCCATGTCCTAAACCTCACCCTAACCCTAACCCTAAACCTCACCAAAACACTAATCCCAACCCTCACCCTCAACCTAGCCCTCAGCCGAACCCTAATCCGAACCCTAACCCTGACCCTAACACTAACCCTAACCCTCATCCTAATCCTAAGCCTAACCCTAACCCTCACTGTAACCCTAAACCTAACCTTCACCCTAACCCTAAACTTAACCTGAACCCAAACTCTCACCCTAAACCTACTCCTAACTCTCACCCTAACCCTAACCCTCACCCTCACCCTCACCCTAAGCGTAAACATAAGCCTAAACCTAATCCTAACCCTAAACCTCACACTCACCCCAACACTTACCCTAATCCTAATCCTAACACAAAACCTTCCCCTCACACTCACACTAATCCTCACTGTAACCCTCTCTAACACTAACCCTAACCATCACCCTAACCCTCAGCCTCATCCTAACCCTAACTCTAACACTAAACCTCAACCTCACCCTAACCCTAAAGATAAACCTAACCAAAAATCTCACCCTAACCCTAACCCTAAACCTCACCCTCAACCTAGCCCTCACCCTAACCCTAATCCTAACCCTAAACCTCATCCTAAACCCCACCCTAACACTAACACTAACCATCACCCTCACCCTCACCTTAAGACTAACACTAACGCTAACCCTAACCCTCAAACTAACCCTAACCCTCACCCTCACTGTAACCCTTACCCTAACCATCACCCTAACCCTTAACTTAACCTGAACCCTAACTATCAACCTAACACTAACCCTAACACTCACCCAAACCATAAACCTCAACCTCACCCTCACCTTCAGCCTAACACTAAGCCTAAGCCTAACCTAACCCTCACACTCACCCTAACCCTAACTCTAATCCTAGTCCTAACACTAACCCTAAACCTCACCCTTACCTTAACCCTCACCTAACGCCTCACCCTAACATTAAACCTAACCCTAAACCTAAACCTAAATCTTAACCTCACCCTAAACCTCACACTAACCTTAACACTAATCCTCCATCTAACCCTCACCCTCAATCTCAACCTAGCCCTCACCCTAACCCTAACCCTCATCCTCACCCTAAACCTCACAGTAACCCTAACACTAATCCTCAATCTAAACTTCACCCTCATCCTAAACTTAACACTAACCCTCACACTTAAACAAACCCTCACCCTTATCATAACCCTCACCCTCAGCCTAAACCTCACCTTTACCCTTACCGTCACCCCAACACTTACCCTAACCCTAACCCTACACCTCACCCTGACCCTAACCCAACCCCTAAACCTCACCCTCACCCTAACCCTAACTCTAACACTACCCCTAACACTAAACCACACCCTATCCCTAACCCTAACCCTCACCCTCAACCTCATGCTCAACCTAACCCTAAGCCTAAGCCTAAACCTTTCCCTAACCCTCACCCTCACCCTAGCCCTCACTCTAACCCTAATCCTAACCCTAAACCTCATCTTAACCCTCACCCTAACCCTAAACCTAACCATCAACCTAACCCTAATCCTCACCCCCACCCTAACCCTCATCCTAACCCTCACCCTAACCCTAACCCTAACCATCACGCTAACCCTAATCCTCACCCCCACCCTCACCCTCAGCCTAAACCTAAGCCTAAGCGTAACCTTGACCCTAAACCTCACACTCACCCTCACCCTAACTCTAATCCTAACCCTAAACATAACCCTAAACATCAACCTAACCCTCACCTTAACCTTAACCCTAACACTAACCCTAACATTAACGCTTGACCTAACCCTCCAACTAACCCTAAATCTAACCCTAAACTTAACCCTCACCCTAACTCTAATGCTAACCCTAACCCTAAACCTCACCCTAAAGCTAACCCTAACGCTTAACCTCACCCTCACCCTCATCCTCACCATAACTCTAACTCTAACCCTAACAATAACACTAATCCTAACCCTGAACATAACCCTAACTCTAACCCTAATCCTAACATTCACCCTCACCGTAACCATAATCTTAACCCTAACCCTCATCCTAATCCCTAACCCTAACCCTAAACTTTACCCTAACACTAACCCTGAACCTCACCCTCACCCTAGCCCTCACCCTTACCCTAACCCTAACCCTAACCCTAAACTTAAGCGAAACCTAACACTCACCCTAACCCTAACCCTAACCCTCAACTTAACCCTAACCCTCACCCTCACCATCACTCTCAGCCTAACCCTAAGCCTAAGCCTAAGCCTAACCCTAACCCTCACACTCACCCTAACACTTACCCTAATCCTAATCCTAAACTTAAGCCTAACCCTCACCCTCACCCCCACCCTAACC
Organism: Dipodomys merriami; assembly: GCF_024711535.1. Classification (NCBI taxonomy): domain Eukaryota; kingdom Metazoa; phylum Chordata; class Mammalia; order Rodentia; family Heteromyidae; genus Dipodomys; species Dipodomys merriami. The sequence continues at coordinate 143,891 of NW_027202760.1, forward strand.
CTCACTCTAAACCTAACTCTAACACTAACCCTAAACCCAACACTCAACCTCAGCCTCACCCTTACCCTAAATCTAAACTTAAACCTCACCCTCACCCTAACCCTAACTCTAACACTAAACCTCGCCCTAACCCTAACCCTAACCCTCACCCACACTGTAATCATAATCCTAACCCTAACCCTAACAATAACCTTCAGCCTCACCGTAACCCTAATCCTAACCCTAACCCTCACCCTAACCCTAACCCTCACCCTCACCGTAACCCTAACCCTCACCCTAAACCTCACGCTAACTCTAACCCTAAACCTCACCCTAACCCTAACCCTAATTCTCACCCTCACCCTAGCCCTCACCTTAACCCTAATCCTAACCCTAATCCTCATCCTAACCCTCACCCTAACCCTAACCCTAACACTTACCCTAATTTTAAGCCCAACCCAAACCCTCAACCTAACCCTAACCCTCACCCTCACTCTAACCCTAACCCTAACCTTCACCCTAACCATAAACTTAACCCAAACCCTAACTCATACCCTAACCCTATACCTAACTCTCACTCTAACCCTAAACATCACCCTCACCCTCACCCTAAGCCTAACCCTAAGCCTAACCCTAACCTGTATCCTAACACTCACACTAACCCTAACCCTTTCCGTAATACTAATCTAACACTAAGCCTTACCCTCACCCTCACCCTAACCCTCACCGTAACGCTAACTCTAAGATTAACCCTAACCCTAACCCTCACCCTCAGTCTCACCCTAACCCTAAATCTAACCCCAAACCTCAGCCTCTCCCTAATCCTAAACCTAAACCTAACCCTAAACCTCAAACTACCCCAAACCCTAACCTCAACCTCACCCTAGCCCTCACCCTAACCCTAATCCTAACGCTAACCTTCATCCTAACCCTTACCCTAACACTAACCCAAACCCTAAAACTCACCATAACCCTAACCCTCACCCTCACACTCAACTTCAGCCTAACACTAAGCCTAACCCTAACCCTAACCCTCACACTTACCCTAACCCTACCCCTAATCCTAATCCTAACACTAACCCTAAATCTCACCCTCACCCTAACCCTCACTTTAAACCTAACCCTAACATTAATCCTAACACTAACCCTAAGCCTAAAACTCATCCTCACACTAAACCTCACACTATCCCTAGAACTAATCCTCAATCTAACCCTCACCCTCACCCTCAGCTTCAGCCTAACATTAAGCCTAACACTAACCCTAACCGTAATCCTCACATTCACCCTAACTCTAAGCCTAATCCTAATCCTAGCACTAACCCTAAACCTCAGCCTAACCCTAACCGTCACCTTAAGCCTAACCCTAACATTAATCCTAACCCTAACCCTAACCCTAAACCTCAACCTCACCCTAAACCTCACACTAACCCTAACACTAATCCTCAATCTACCCCTTACCCTCACCTTCACCTTAGCCCTCACCCTACCCTAACACTCATCCTCACCCTAAATCTCACACTAACCCTAAAACTAATCCTCAAACTAACACTTACACTCACCTTAACCCTAACCCTAACCTTCAGCCTAAACATAACCCTCACCCTTAACATAACCCTCAAACTCATCCTAACCCACACCTTTACCCTTACCGTCACCCCCAACCTAAACCTCAACCTAACCCTACCCCTCACCCTGACCCTAACCCTACCCCTAAACATCACCCTCAACCTAACCCTAACTCTAAACCTAACCCTAGCACTATACCTCACCCTATCCCTAACCCTAAAACTCACCATAACCATAACCCTCACCCTCACCCTCACTAAGCTTAATACTCACCCTCAACTTCATACTCATCCTAAACCTAAGCCTAAGCCTAACCCTTACCCTAAACCTCATCCTTACCCTAGCCCTCACCCTAAGCCTAATCCTAACCCGGACCCTCATCCTAACCCTCACCCTAACCCTAACCATCAGCCTAACCTTAATCCTCACCCCCACCCTCACCCACAGCCTAGCCCTAAGCCTAACCCTAACCCTCACACTCACCCTAACACCCTAATCCTAACTCTAACACTAAGCCTTACCCTCACCCTCACCTTAATCCTCACTGTAACCTAACTCTAACCCTAACCCTAACCCTAACGCTCACCCTCAGTCTCACCCTAAGCCTAACTCTAACCCTAAACCTCACCCTCACCCTACCCCTAACCCTAAACCTCACACTCACCCTAGCCCTCACCCTAACCCTAATCCTAACCCTAATCCTCATCCTAACCCTCAGCCTAACACTAACCCTAACCCTAACTCTCAACCTAACCCTAAACATCACCCTCACTGTAACCATTACCCTAATCTTCAACCTAACCCTAAACTTAACCTGAACCCTAACTCTCACCCTAACCCTAACCCTAACACTCACCCTAATCCTAACCCTCACACTCACCCTCACTTTCAGCCTAAAACTAAGCCTAAACCTAACCCTAACCCTAACCCTCACACTCACCCTAACACTAACCCTAATCCTAATCCTAACACTAACCCTAAACCTCACCCTCACCCTAACCCTCACCTTAAGCCTAACCTTAACATTAATCGTAACCCTAAACCTAACCCTAAACCTCATCCTCACCCTAAACCTCACACTAACCCTAACACTAATCCTCAATCTAACCCTCACCCTCACCCTCACCCTAGTCTCACCCTAACCCTAACACTCATTCTCATCCTAAACCTCATACTAACCCTAAACCTAACCCTAAACCTAACCCTCACCCTTACCATAACCATCACCCTCAGCCTAACCCTCACCTTTACCCTTGCCGTCACCCCCACCCTAACCCTCGCCCTTACCCTACCCCTCACCCTGACCCTAACCCTACCCCTAAACCTCACCCTCAACCAAACCCCAACTCTAACCCTAACCCTAACCCTCACCCTCAACTTCATACTCAGCCTAACCCTAAGCCTAACCCTAAACCTAACCCTCACACTCACCCTAACCCTTACCCTAATCTTAATTCTAACACGAAGCCTTACCCTCACCCTCACCCTAACCCTCACCATAACCCTAATTCTAACACTAACCCTAACCCTAACCCTCATTCTCACCCTCATCCTAACTCTAGCCCTAAACCTCACACTCACCCGCACAATCACCCTCACCGTAATTCTAAATCTAACCCTCACCCTAACCCTAAACCTCACCCTAACCCTAACCATAACCCTAAGCCTCACCCTCACAGTAACTCTAACCCTAACCCTAACCCTAACTGTAAACCTCACCCTAACTATAAACCTAACCCTAAGCTAACCCTAACCCTCCCCCAGATCCTATATCTGAACCTAAACCTCACCCTCACCGTGACCCTAACTCTAAACCTAACCATAACCCTCCCCCTAACCCTATATCTAACCCTAAACCTCACACTGACCCTAACCCTAACCCTAACCCTAACCCTCACCCGCACCCTCACCTTCACTATAACTCGAACCCTAACCCTAACAATACCACTAAACCTAACCTTAACCATCACCCTAACCCTAATCCTCACCCCCACCCTCACCCTCAGCCTAACCATAAGCCTAAGCCTAAGCCTCACCCTTACCATCATACTTACGCTCACCCTAACCCTAATCCTAACCCTAACCCTATCCCTAAACCTCAGCCTAACACTCACCCACACCCTAACCCTAACACTAACCCTTACCCTAAACCTCCCCCTAACCCTCCCCCTAACTCTAAATATAAACCTCACCCGAACCCTAACCCGAATCCTAACCCTAACCCTAAACCTCACCCTAAACCTAACCCTCACCCTCAACCTCAACCTCACTGTAACTCTAAACCTAACCCTAACAATAACACTAACCCTAACCCTAATTCTAACCCTAAACATAACCCTCACCCTGAGCCTCACCCTCACTGCAAACTTAACCCTAACCATGACACTAAAAATAACCCTAACCCTAAACCTAAACCTAATCCTCACACCCACCCTCACCTTCAGCCTAACCCTAACCCTAACCCTAACCCTAACCCTCAAGGTAACCCTAACCCTAACCATAAACCTCACACTCACCCTCACCGTAAACCAAATCCTAAACCTATACCTATCCCTAAACCTCACTCTAAACCTCACCCTAGTCCTCACCCTAAACCTAATCCTAACCCTAAACCTCATCCTAAATCTCACACTAACCCTAACCCTAACCCTCACCCTAACCCTATCCCTCACCCTCGTGCTCCGCCTCAGCCTAAGCCTAAGCCTAAGCCTAAGCCTAACCCTAACATTATCCCTAACTCTAACCCTAAACCTCATCCTCAACCTAACCCTAACTCTGACCCTAACCCTAAACCTAAACCTCATCCTAACCCTAAACCTAACCCTAACCCTCACCCTCAGTGTAACATTAACCCTAACACTAACAATAAACCTAACCTTAACCCTAAACCTCACCCTAACCATAACCCTCAACCTAACCCTCACCCTCACCCTAACATTTACCCTCACTCTAACACTAACCCTAACGTTAACACTAATGCTCACACTAACACTAACCATCACCCTAAACCTAAACCTCAGCCTAACACTATCCCTGACCCTCACCCTGACCCTAGGCCTCACCCTGACCCTAGCCCTCACCCTAAACCTAATCCTCATCCTCACCCTAAACCTCACACTATCCCTAACACTAATCCTCAATCTAACCCTCACTCTCACCCTAAACCTAAAACTAATCCTAAACCTAACCCTAAACCTCACCCTTACTGTAACCCTCATCCTCAGCCTAACCCTCACCTTTACATTTACCGTCACCCCCACCCTAACCTTCACCCTAACCCTAAACCTCACCCTAAGCCTAACTCTACCCCTAAACCTCACCCTCACCCTAACCCTCACCCTAACAATAACACTAAACCTCACCCCAAACTTAACCCTTACCCACACCCTCACCCTAACCGTAAATGTAACACTAACCCTAACACTAACAATAACGTGAACCCTAATCCTAAAACTCACCCTAACCATAACCCTCACCCTAACATTAAACCTCACCCTAACACTTACCCTCACCCTCACACTAACCCTAAACCTAACCCTAACCTTCACACTAACCCTAACCATCACCCTAATCCTAAACCTCACCCTAAACCTAACCCTAACTCTAACCTTCATCCTCATCCTATCCCTCACACTAATCCTAATTCTAACCCTCACCCTCAACCTAACCCTAACCCTCATCCTCACCATAAACCTCACACTAACCCTAACCCTAACCCTAATGCTCAATCAAACCCTCACACTAACACTAACCCTAAACCTAAACCTAAACCTAATCCGAACCCTCACCCTTATCTTAATCCTCAACCTCAGCCTAAACCTCAACTTCACCCTTACCATAATCCTCACCCTAACCCTAAACCTCATCATAATCCTCACCCTAACCATAAACCTAACCATCACAATAATCCTAACCCTCACCCTCAACCTCATGCTCAGCTTAAACCTAAGCCTAAGCCTAACCCTTATGCTTACCCTCACCCTCACCCTAGCCATCACCCTAACAATAATCCTACCCCATCCCTCATACTAACCCTCACCCTAACCCTAAACCTAACCTTCACCCTAACCCTAATCCTAACTCTCACCCTCACCCCAGCCCTCACCCGAACCCTAATCCTAACCCTAATCCTCATCCTAACCCTCACCCTAACACTATCCCTAACACTCACTCTAATCCTAAGCCTAACCCTAACCCTCAACCTAACCCTAAAACCCACCCTCACTGTAAACTTAACCCTAACCCTCACCTTAACCCTAAATTTAATCCGAACCCTAACTCTCACTCTAAATCTACCGCTAACTCTCACCCTAACCCTAACCCTCACCCTCACCTTCACACTAAGCCTAACCCTAAGACTAAACCTAAACCATAACCCTAACCCTCACACTCACCCTAACTCTTACCCTAATCCTAATCCTAACACTAAGCCTTCCCCTCACCCTCACCCAACCCTCACCATTAACCTAACTCTAACACTAACCCTAACAGTTACCTTCATCCTCAGCCTCACCCTAACCCTAACTCTAACCTTAAACCTCACACTCACCCTAACCCTAACCCTAAACCTAACCCTAAACCTCGCCCTAACCCTAACCCTAAAACTCACCCTCACCCTAGCCCTCACCCTAACCCTAATCCTAACCCTAACCCTCATCCTAATCCTCACCCTAACACTAACACTAACCCTAACCCTCAACCTAACCAAAACCCGCACTCTCAATGTAACCCTTCCCCTAACCCTCACCCTAACCCTAAAATTAACCCGAATCCTAACTCTCACCTTAACCCTAAAAATAACACTAACCCTAACCCTAAACCTCACCCTCACCCTCACCTTCAGCCTAACACTAAGCCTAACGCTAACCCTAAACCTCACCCTCACCCTAACCCTCACCTGACGTCTAACTCAAACATTAATCCTAACCCTAACCCTAACCCTAAAACTCATCCTCACCCTATAGCTCACACTAAACCTAACACTAATCCTCAATCTAACCATCACACTCACCCTCACCCTAGCCCTCACCCTAACCCTAACCCTCAGCCTCAGCCTCACCCTCACCCTAACCCAAACCCACACACTAACCCTCACCCTAAACCTAAGCCTCAGCCTAACCCTAACCCTAACCCTCACCCTTACCCTAGCCCTCACCGAACCCTAATCCTAACCCTAATCCTCATCCTAACCCTCACCCTAATATTAACCCTAACCCTCACCCTAATCCTCAGCCTAACCCTAACCCTCAACCTAGCCGTAACCTTCACCCTTACTGTAACTCTAACCCTAACGCTCACCATAACCCTAAATTTAATCCGAACCCTAACTCTCACCCTAACACTATCCCTAACTCTCACCCTAAGCCTAACCCTAACCCTCACATTCACCCTAACACTTACCCTAATCCTAACCCTAACGCTCACCCTAACCCTAACCCTCAACCTCACCCTCACCTTCAGCCTAACACTAAGCCTGAGCCTAACTCTAACCCTAAGCCTCACACTCACCCTAACTCTTACCCTAATCCTAATCCTAAACCTAAGCCTAACACTCACCCTCACCCTCACATTCATCCTAACCCTCACCCTAACCTTAACTCTAACACTAACCCTAAACCCAACCCTCAACCTCAGTCTCACACTTACCCTAACTCTAAACCTAAACCTCACCCTCACCCTAACCCTAACTCTAAACTTAACACTAACACTAAACCTCACCCTCACCCTAACCCTAACCCTAACCCTCACCCTAAACCTAACTCTCACCCTTACCATAACCCTCACCATCAACCTAACCCTCACTTTTACCCTTACCGTCAACCCTACCCTAACACTCACCCTAAACCTAACTCTCACCCTTACCATAACCATCACCCTCAGCCTAACCCTCACCTTTACCCTTACCGTCAACCCTACCCTAACACTCACCCTAAACCTAACTCTCACCCTTACCATAACCATCACCCTCAGCCTAACCCTCACCTTTACCCTTACCGTCAACCCTACCCTAACACTCACCCTAACCCTACCCTTCACACTCACCCTAAACCTATTCCTAAACCTCACCCTCACCCTAATCCTAACCCTAACCATAACCCTAATATTAAACCTCACCCTATCCCTAACCCTAAGACTCACCCTAACACTTACCCTAATCCTAAATCTAACCCTAAGCCTAACCCTCACTCTCACCCTCACCGTCACCCTAACCCTCACCCTAACCCTAATTCTAACACTAACCCTAAACCCAACCCTCAACCTCAGCTTCACCATTACCCTAACTCTAAACCTAAACCTCACCCTCAGCCTAAGCCTAACGCTAACCCTAACCCTAACACTAAACCTCACCCTAAACCTAACCCTAACCCTCACCCTCACCATAAACATAACCCTACCCCTAACCCTAACAATAACACACACCCTCACTGTAACCCTAAACCTAACCCTAACCCTCACCCTAAACCTAACTCTCACCCTCACCGTAACCCTAACACTCATACTAAACCTCACCTTAACCCTAACCCTAAACCTCACCCTAACCCTAACCCTAACTCTCACCCTCACCCTAGCCCTCACCCTAACCCTAATATTAACCCTAATCCTCATCCTAAACCTCACCCTAACCCTAACCCTAACCCTCACACTAATCCTAAGCCTAACCCTAACCCTCAACCTAACCCTAACCCTAACCCTCACTGTAACCCTAACCCTAACCTTCACCCTAACCCTAAACTTAACCCAAACCCTAAATCTCACCCTAACCCTACCCCTAACTCTCACCCTAACCCTAACCATCACCCTCACCCTCACAATAACCCTGACCCTAAGCCTAACCCTAAACCTAATCCTAACCCTCAAAATCACCCTAAACCTTTCCCTATATGTAATCCTAACACTAAGCCTTACCCTCACCCTCACACTAACCCTCACCGTAAGGCTAACTCCAAGATTAACCCTAACCCTAACCCTCAGCCTCAGCCTCACCTTAACCCTAACTCTAACACTAAACCTCAGCCTCATCCTAAACCTAACCCTAACCCTACCCCTAACCCTAAACCTCACCCTCACCCTAACTCTAAACCTCACACTCACCCTAGCCCTCACCCTCACCCTAATCCTAACCCTCAAACTCACCCTAACCCTATACTTAACCGAACCTTAAATCTCACCCTAACCCTAACCCTAACCGTCACCCAAACCCTAACCCTCACCCTCATCCTCACTCTCAGCCTAACCCTAAGCCTAAGCCTTACCCTAACCCTAACCTTCACACTCATCCGAACCCTTACACTAATCCTAATCCTAACCCTTAGACTAAACCTCACCCTCACCCTAACCCTCACCGTAACCCTAACTCTAGTATTAACCCTAAACCTAACCCTCAACCTTACCCTAACTCTAACCCTAACCCTAACACTAAACCTCACCCTAACCCTAACCCTATCCCTCAACCTCACAGTAACTGTAACCCTAACCCGAACAATAACCCTAACCCTAACCCTCACCCTAACCATAACCTTCACCCTAACATTAACCCTCACCCTAACACTTACCCTCACCCTATCACTAACCCTAACCCTCACACTAAATCTTACACTAACCCTAACCCTCAGCGTAATCCTAAACCTCACCCTAATCCTAACCTTAACTCTAACCCTCACCCTCACCCTAGCCCTCACCCTAAACCTAATTCTAACCTTCACCCTCACCCTTATCTTAACCCTCAACCTCAGCCTAAACCTCACCATTACCCGTACCATCATCCTCACCCTGTCACCCTAACCCTAAACCTCATCCTAACCCTCAACCTAAACTTAAACCTCACCATCACCCTAACCCTAACCCTCACCGTCAACCTCATGCTCAGCCTAACCCTAAGCCTAAGCCTAACGCTCACTTTAACTCTCACCCTCACCCTAGCACTCACCCTAACCCCAATCCTAACCCAATCCCTCATCCTAACACTAAACATAATAGAACCTTAACTCTCAAGCTAACAGTAACCCTAACATTCACCGTAACCTTAACCCTCACCCTCACCCTCACTCTCAGCCCAAACCTAAGCCTAAGCCTAACCCTAACCATAAACATCACACTCACCCTAACCCTTGCCCTAATCCGAATCCTAACCCTAAGCCTAAGCCTAACCCTCACCCTCAAAATCACCCTAATCCTAACCCTCACCCTAACCTTAACTCAAACACTAACCCTAACCCTAACCCTCAAACTCAGCCCCACGCTTACCCTAACTCTAAACCTAAACCTCACCCTTGCCCTAACTCTAACCCTAACCCTAAACCTAAACATTACACTAAACCTAACACTAAACCTCACCCTCAACCTAGCTCTCACCCTAACCCTAATCCTAACACTAACCCTCATCCTAACCCTCCCCATAACCCTAATCCTAAACCTCACCCTCAACCTAACCCTAACCCTAAACTTAACCCTAACCCTAACACTAACCCTAACCCTAACCCTAACCCTCAACATAACCCTCACCCTAACCCTAACTCTAACTCTAAACCTCACCCTCACCCTAACCCTAACTCTAACCCTAACCCAAAACCTAAACCTGACCATAACCCTAAACCCTAACGCTCACCCTTTCTCTCAACGTTACCTTAACCCAAAACCCAACACAAACAATAACCCTAACCCTAATCCTAACCCTCACCCTAACCAAAACCCTCACCGTAACCCATAACCTAACCCAAACACTAACCCTCACAGTAACCCTAACACTAACCTCACCCTATCCCTAACTCTAACCCTAACCCTAACACTAAAAACCTCAACCTAACCCTAACCCCAACCTTCACCCTCACCCTCACCATAACGGTAACCCTAAAAATAACCCTAACCCTAACCCTAATCCTAACCCTCACCCTCACCCTAACCCTAAACCTAACCCTAACACTCACCCTAACCCTAACCCTCACCCTTACCGTAACCCTAACCCACATCCTAACACTTACCCTAACCCTAACCCTAAACCTCACCCTAACCCAAACCCTACCCCTAATCCTCAACCTAACCCTAACCCTCACACTCAACGTAAACCTAACCCTAACTCTCACCCTAACTCGCAACAACCTGAACCCTAACTCTCCCCCTAACCCTCACCCTCACGCTCACGCTCAATGTAACCCTAAGCCTAACGCTAACCCTAATCTTGACCCTCACACTCACCCTAACCCTTACCCCAATCTTAATCCGAACCCTAACGGTTACCCTCACCCTCACCCTAACCCTAACCCTAACCCTAAGCCTCACCCTAACCTCACCGTAAATCTCACCCACACCCTAGCCATTACCCTAACCCTAATCCTAACACTAACCCTCATCCTAACCCTCTCCATAACCCTAACCCTAACCCAAACAATAACCCTAAACCTCAAGCGCACCCTTAGCCCAAACCTAAGCCTAACCCTAAGCCTAACCCTAAACTTAACCACAACCCTCACACTCATTCTGCACCCTCACCCTCACCATAACTCTAACCCTAACCATAAACCACAGCCTTACCCTATACCTAACCCTAACGCTAACCCTCATCCTCACCCTAACCCTAACACTAAACCTAACCCTAACCCTCACCCTAACCATCACCCTAAACCTATATCTAACTCTAAACCTCACCCTAAACCTCATCCCAACCCTAACCCTAACCCTAAACCCCACCCTAACCCTAACCCTAAACCTCAACCGCACCCTCACCCTCACCATAACTCTAACCCTAACCCAAAAAATATCACTACACCTAACCCTAACCATCACCCTAACCCGAATCCTCACCCCACCCTCACCCTCAGCCTATCCTTAAGCCTAAGCCTAAACTTTACCCTAACCCTCACACTCATGCTCACCCTAACCCTAATCCTAAACCTAACCCTATCCCTAAACCTCAACCTAACCCTCACCCTCACCCTAACCCTAACACTAACCCTAAACCTAAACCTCACACTAACCCTCCCGCTAACCCTAACTCTAAACCTAAAGCTCAACCTCACCTTAAACCTAACCCTAAACCTTACTCTAAACCTCACCCTAACCCTAACCCAAACCCTCAACCTCAACCTCACCGTAACTCTAACCCTAACCCTAACAATAAAACTAACCCTAACGCTAACCCTAACCCTAAACATAACCATCACCCTCAGCCTCACCCTCACTGCAAACTTCACCCTAACCATAAAACTAAAAATAACGCTAACCCTAACCCTAACCCTAATCCTCAATCCCACATGAACCCTCAGCCTAAACCTAACCGTAACCCTAACCCTAACCCTCACCATAACCCTAACCCTAACCCTAACCCTAAGACTAACCCTAACCCTAATCCTAAACCTCACCCTAACGTAACCCTAAACCTCACCCTCAACCTAGCCCTCAGCCTAAACCCTAATCCTAACCCTAACCATCATCCTAACCCTCCCCATAACCCTAATCCTAAACCTCACCCTCAACCTAACCCTCACCCTAACCCTAACCCTAACCCTAATCCTAACCCTCAACCTAAACATCACCCTAAGCCTAACTCTAACCCTAAACCTCACCCTCACCCTAACCCTAACTTTAAACCTTACCCAAACCCTAAACCTCACTTTAACCCTAAACCATAACCCTTACCCTTACCCTCACCGTAACTGTAACCCTAAACATAACCCTAACAATAACCATAACCCTAATCCTAAACCTCACCCTTACAAAAACCCTCACCGTAATCCATACCCTTACCAAACACTAACCCTCACACTAACCCTAACCCTAACCTCACCCTAACCCTAACTCTAACCTTAACCCTAACACTAAAAACCTCAACCTACCCCTAACCCTAATCCTCACCCTCAACCTCACCATAACTGTAACCCTAACAATAACCTTAACCTTAATCCTAACCCTCACAGTCACCCTAACCCTAAACCGAAACTTAACCCTCACCCTAACCTAACCCTCACACTTACTGTAAACCTAACCCTCATGCTAACCCTCACCCTAACCAGAACCCTCACCATAACCCATACTCTAACCCAAACACTAACACTCACACTAACCCTAACCCTAACCTCACCCTAACCCTAACTCTAACCCTAACTCTAACATTAAAAACCTCAACGTAACCCTAACCCTCACCCTCACCCTCACCATAACCATAACCCTAACAATAACCCTAACCCTAACCCTAATCCTAACACTCACCCCCATCCTAACCTTAAACCTAACCCTAACCCTCACCCTTACGGTAACCCTTACCCTCATCCTAACCCTCACTCTAACTCTACCCATGAACCTAAACCTCACCCTAACACTAACCCTAACCCTCACCCTCAACCTAGCCCTCAACCTAACCCTAATCATAAACCTAATCCTCATCCTAACCCTCACCCTAACCCTAACCCTAAACCTCACCCGAAACCTAAACCTAACCCTAACCCTAAACCTAAGTCTAACCCTCACACTCAACGTAAACCTAACCCTAACCCTCAACTTAACCCTAAACTTAACCTGAACCCTAACTCTCACCATATCCCTAACCCTCACCCTCACCCTCAGTGTAAGCCTAAGCCTAACCCTAACCCTAACCCTAACATTCACACTCACCCTAACCCTTACCCTAATGCTAATTCTAAACCTAACCCTCACCCTCAGCCTCACCCTAACCCTAACCCTAACCCTAAACCTCACCCTAACCTCACCTTAAACCTCACCCACACCCTGACCATTACACTAACCCTAATCCTAACACTAACCCTCATCCTAACCCTCCACATAACCTTAACCCTAAACCTCACCCTCACCCTAGTCCTCACCCTAACCCTAATCCTAACCCTAATACTCATCCTAACCCTCAGACTAACCCTAATCTTAACTCTCACCCTCACCCTCACACTAACCATAACCCTAACCCTCAACCTAACCCTAACCCTCACCCTCAATGTAACCATTACCCTAACCATCACCCTAACCCTAAACATAACCCGAACCCTAACTCTCACCCTAACCCTGACCCTAACCGTCACACTAACCCTAACCCTCACCCTCACCCTCACCCTCAGCCTAAACCTAAGCCTAACCCTATCCTTAACCCTAAACCTATCCCTCAACCTAACCCTAAACCTAATCCTAATCCTAACCCTAACCCTAAACCTCACCCTCACCCTAACCCTCAACTTAAGCCTAACACTAACATTAATCCTAAACCTAACCCTAACCCTATACCTCAGCCTAAACCCTAAACCTCACACTAACCCTCACACTAATCCTCAACCGAAACCTCACCCTAACCTTAATCCTAACACTAACCCTAACATTAACACTGAACCTAACCCTACAACTAACCCTAAATCTAACCCTAAACTGCCCCCTCATCCTAAACCTAATCCTAACCCTAACCCTAAACCTCACTCTAACCCTAAACCTAACCCTCAACCTCACCCTCACCCTCACCATAACTCTGACCCTAACCCTAACAATAACACTAATCCTAACCCTAAAGCGAACTCTAACCCTAAACCTAAACCTAACACACACCCTCACCCTAACCATAATATTAACCCTAACCCTCAACCTAACCCTAACCCTCATCCTCACAGTAACACTAACCCTCACCTAACCCTAACCCAAATCCTAACCCTAACCCTAAACTTTATCCTAACACTAACCCTAACCCTCACCCTCACCCTAGCCCTCATTCTAACCCTAATCCTAACCCTAACCCTCACCCTACCCCTAAATATAATCGAACCCTAACTCTCACCCTAAACCTAACCCTAACTTTCACCCTAACCCTAACCCTCACCCTCACTCTCAGCCTAACCCTAAGCCTAACCCTAACCCTAACCCTAACGATCACACTGACCCTAACCCTTACCCTAATCCGAATCCTAAACCTAAGCCTAATCCTCACCCTCATCCTCATCCTAATCCTAACCCTCACCCTAAAACTAACTCTAACACTAACCCTAACCCTCAACCTCAGCCTAACCCTTAACCTAACTCCAAACCTAAACCTCACCCTTACTGTAACCTAACCCTAAACCTAAACCTAACCCTAACCCTAACACTAAACCTCACCCTCAAACTAGCACTCACCCTAACCCTAATCCTAACCCTAACCCTCATCCTAAACCTTCCCATAACCCTAAACCTAAACCTCACTCTCAACCTAACTCTCACCCTAACATTAACTCTAACCCTAACACTAACCCTAACCCAAGCCCTCAACCTAACCCTCACCCTAACCCTAACTCTAACTCTAAACCTCAACCTCACCCTAACCCTAACTATAACCCTAACCCAAAACCTAAAACTCACACTAACCCTAAACCCTAACGCTCACCCTTACCCTCAATGTTACTTAACCCAAAACCTAACCCAAATAAAAACCCTAACCCTAATCCTAACCCTCACGCTAACCACAGCCCTCACCGTAACCCATAGCCTAACCCAAACACTAAACCTCACAGTAACACTAACCCTACCTTCACCCTAACCCTAACTCTAACCCTAACCCTAACACTAAAAACCTCAACTTAACCCTAACCCTAACCCTCAAACTCACCTAAATGTAACCCTAAAAATAACCCTAACCCTAACCCAAACCCTAACCCTCACCCTCACCCTAACCCTAAACCTAACCCTAACGCTCACCCTCACCCTAACCCTAACCCTCACCCTTACCGTAACCCTAACCCTCATCCTAACCCTCAAAATAAACGTAACCCTAACCCTAAACCTGACCCTAACACTAACCCTAACCCTCACCCTCACACTAGCCCTCACCCTAACCCTAATCCTAAACCTAATCCTTATCCTAACCCTCACCCTAACCTTAACCATAACCATTACCCTAACCCTAAACCTAAACTTAAACTTCAACCTAACCCTAACCCTCACATTTACCTTAACCCTTAACCTCATCCTAACCCTCACCCTAACTCTAAGTCTAATCCTCATCCTAACCCTCACCCTAACCCTAACCCTAAACCTCACCCTAACCCTAACTCTAACCCTCACAATCAATGTCAACCTAACCCTAACCCTCAACCTAACCCTAAACTTAACCTGAACCCTAACTCTCATCCTAAACCTAAACCTCACCCTCACCCTCAGTGTAACCCTAAGCCTAAGCCTAAACCTAACCCTAACCCTCACAGTCTCCCTAACCCTTACACTAATCCTAATCCTAACACTAACCCTAACCCTCACCCTCAGCCTCACCTTAACCCTAACTCTAACCCTAAACCTTAACCTCACCTTAATCCTAACCCGAACCCGAACCCTAAACCTCACCCTAACCTAACCCTAAACCTCACCGTCAAACTAGCTATCACCCTAACCCTAGTCCAAACATTAACCCTCATCCTAACCCTCCACATAACCCTAACTCTAACAGTCACCCTAACCCTAAACCTCACCCTCACCCTTAACCTAACCCTATGCCTAACCGTAAGCCTCACCCTAAACCTAACCCTAAACCTCACACTCATCTGCACCCTCAACCTCACCGTCATTCTAACCTTAACCCTAACCTAAACCCTAAACCTCACACCTACCCTAACCCTAACCCTAACCCGAACCCTAACCCTCATCCTAACCCTAACCCTAACACTAAACCTAACCCTAACCCTCACCTGAACCCTCCCCCTAACAATAACCCTAACTGTCACCCTAACCCTAATCCTCACCCCCACCCTCACCCTCAGCGTAACCATAAGCCTAAGCCAAACCCTCACCCTAACCCTCACACTCCCCCTCACCCTAACCATAATCCTAAATCTAACCCTATCCCTAAACCTCAAACTAACCCTCAAACTCACCCTAACCCTAACACTAACCCTAACCCTAAACCTCCCCCTAACCCTCCCCCTAACCCTAACTCTAACCCTAAATATCACCCTCACCCTAACCCTAACCAAAACCCTAAGCCTAAACCTCACCCTAACCATAACCTCACCCTCACCCTCAAACTCACCGTAACTCTAACCCTAACCCTAACAATAACACTAACCCTAACCCTAATGCTAACTCTAAACATAACCCTCACCTTCAGCCTCACTATCACTGCAAAATTAACCCTAATTATAACACTAAAAATTACCCTAACCCTAAGCCTAACCTAACTCTAAATCTAATCCTAACCCCCACCCTCAGCCTCAGCCTAACCCTAAGCCTAACCCTAACCCTAAACCTAACCATAATCCTCAGCCTCAGCTTCACCCTAACCCAAACCCTAAACCTAACACTCACCCTAACTCTAAGCCTAACCCTAACCCTAACCCTCACACTCACCCTCAAACTAACCCTAATCCTAAACCTAACCCAATCCCTAACCCAAACCCTCACCCTAACCCTCACCCTAGCGCTTACCCTAACCCTAAACCTAACCCTCACCCTCAACCTAGCCCTCAACCTAACCCTAAACCTCACCCTCACCTTAACCCTTACCCTAACCCTCACTCTAACCCTAAACTTAACCCAAACCCTAACTCTCACTCTAACCCTAACCCTAACACTCACCCTAACCCTAACCATCAACCTTACCATAACCCTCACCCTCAGCCTAACCCTCATGTTTGCCCTTACCATCACCCCTACCCTAACCCTCACCATAACCCTCACACTCACCCTAACCCTCACCCTAAAACTAACTCTACCCCTAAACCTCACCCTCACCCAAACCATAACTCTAACCCTAACCCTAACACTAAACCTCACCCTAACCATAACCCTATCCCTCAGAATAACCCTAACCCTCAACTTCACGCAAACCCTCAGCCTAAACCTAAGGCTAACCCTAACCCTAACCATAAGCCTCACACTCTCCGTAACCGAACCCTAATCCTAATCCTAACCCTAAACCTAACCCGAACCTGAATCTACAGCCTCACCCTAAACCTAATTCTAACCATAAACCTCACACTGACCCTAACCCTAATCCTAAAACTGACCCTCACCATAACGGAAAACCTAAACCTAACCCTTAACTTAACCTAACCCTAACCCTAACCCTATCCCTAACTCTCACCCTAACCCTAACCCTAACACTAACCCTAACCCTTAACCTCACCCTAACCCTCACCCTAACTCTAACACTAACTGTAAACCTCACCATCATCCTAACCATCACTCTAACCCTAACCCAAACCATAAACCTTACCCTAACCCTAACCCTAAAAGTCACCCTCAACCTCACCGTAACCAAAACCCTAAACCTAACCCTAACAATAACCCTAACCCTAATCCTAACCCTCCCCCTAACCATAACCCTCATCCTAACCCAAACCCTCACTGTAAAACTTACCCTCACCCTAACACTAACCCTAACCGTAAAACTAACCCTCACACTAACCACAACCATAACCCTAACCCTAAACCTCAAACTAACCCTCACCCTAAGCCTAACTCTAACACTAACCCTATCCCTAACCCTCACCCTAACCCTCCTCATAACACTATATCTAACCCTAAACCTCACCCTCACACTAACCCTAACCCTAAACCTAAACCATACCCTAACCCTAACCCTACTCCACACCCCCACCCTCACCCTCACCGTAACTCTAACCCTAACCTTAACAGTAACACTCACCCTAACCCAAACCATCAGCCTAACCCTAATTCTCACCCCCACCTTCGCACTCAGCCTAAACCTAGGCCTAAGCATCGCCCTCACCCTAACTGTCACACTCACCCTCACCCTACCCCTAATAATAAATCTAACCCTATCCGTAAACCTCAACCTAACCCTCCCCCTCCCCGTAACCCTAACACTAACCCTAACCCTAAACCTCACCCTAAATCTCACCCTAACCCTAACCCTCACCCTCACCCTCAATCTCACCATAACTCTAAACCTAACCCTAAACCTAACACTAACACTAACCCTAACCATAAACATAACCATAACCCTCACCATCAGAATCACCCTCAGCTCCAACTTAACCCTAAACATAACACAAACAATAACCCTAATACTAAACCTAACCCTAATCCTCAACCCCACCCTCACCCTCAGCCGAATCCTAAGCCTAACCCTAAGCCTAAACCTAACCCTAAACTTAACTGTAACCGTAACCCTAACCGTAACCCTAACCCTAAACCTAACCATAAACCTAACCCTAATCCTCAGCCTCACCCTCACCCTAACCAAATCCCTAACCCTAACCCTCACCCTAACCCTAAGCCATAACCCTGACCCTCACACTCACCCTCAACCTAACCCTAACCCTAAACCTAATCATATCCCTAAACTTAAACCTCACCCTAACCCTCACCCTAACACTAATCCTAACCCTAAACCTCATCCTAACCCTCACCCTAACCGTAACCCTAAACCTCACCCTAGCCCTAAACCTAACCCTCACCCTCATGCTTGGCCTAAGCCTAAGGCTAAGCCTAAATCTAACCCAAACATTCAACATAACGCTAATCCTAGCTCTAAACCTAATCCTCACTCTCACACTAACCCTAACTCTAACCCTTACCCTAAAACTAAACCTCATCCTAACACTAATCCTAAACCTCACCCTCACTGTAATCCTAACCCTAACCCTAACCCTAACAATAACCCTAACACTAACCCTAATCATCAACCTAACCCTAACCCTCACCCTAACCCTAACCCTCACCCTAATACTTACCCTCACCCTAAAACTAACACTAATCCTAACACTAACCCTCACACTTACCCTAACCATCACCCTAACCCTAAACCTCACCCTAAACCTAAACCTAACCCTCACCTTCACCCTAGCCCTCACAATAACCCTAATCCTCATCCTCACCCTAAACCTCACACTGACCCTAACACTAATCCTCAAGCTAACCCTCACCCACACCCTTCCCCTAACCCTAACCCTCCCTCTAACCCTAACCCTCACCCCACTGTAACCCTCATCCTCAGCCTAAACCTCACGTTTACCCTTACCATCACCCCCACGCTAAACCTTACCCTAAACCTAACCCTCACCCTAATCCTCACCCTAACCCTAATTCCACCCCAAAACCTCACGCTCAACCTAACCCTAACCCTAACCCTAACCCTATCCCTCATCCTCACCCTAAACCTCACACTAACGCTAATCCTAAACCTCAATTTAACTCTCACCCTAACCCTAATCCTAACCCTTACCCTAACCCTAAACCTAACCCTAACACTCACCATTATCTTAATCCTCATACTCAGCCTAATCCTCACCTTTACCCTTACTATCATCCTCACCCTAAACCTCCCCCTAACTCTAAACCTCATCGTAACCCTCACCCTAACCATAAACCTAACCCTCACCCTAACCCTAACCCTCAACCTCAACCTCACCCTCAGCCTAACCCTAAGCCTAAGCCTAAACCTTACCATAATCGTCACCCTCACCCTAGCCCTCACTCTAACCCTAATCCAAACCCTAACCCTCATCCTAACCCTCACCCTAAACCTAATCCTAACCCTCACCATCACCCTCACCCTAACCCTCATCCTAACCCTAAGCCTCAACCTAATCCTAACCCTCACCCTCACAGTAACTCTTTCCCTGACACGCACCCTAACCCTAAACTTAACCCAAAACCGAACTCTCACCCTAAACCTAACCCTAACCCTCACCCTAACCCTAACGCTAAACTTCATCCTCACCCTAGCACTCACCCTAACCATAATCCTAAACCTAACCCTCATCCTAACCATCCTCCTAACCCTAAACCTAACTCTCACCCTAAACCTAACCCTCACACTCAACCTCACCCTCATCCTAACCCTAACCCTAAACCTCCCCCTAACTCTCACCCTAACCCTAACACTAACACTAATCCTAACCCTCAACCTAACCATCACCCTAACTCTAACTCTAACCCTAAACCTCACCCTCACACTAAATCTCACCCTAACCCTAACCCTAACCCTCACCCTCACCCGCACCATAACCGTAACCTTAAACCGAACCCTAACAATAAACCTAAGGCTAATCCTAACCCTCACCCTAACCATAACCCTCACCCTAACCCTAAACCTAAACCTCACCCTCACCCTAACTCTCACCCTAACCCTAATCCTAAACCTAACCCTCATAATAACCCTCCCCCTAAACCTTACTCTAACCCTCACCGTAACCCTAACCCTCAACCTCAACCTCACCCTCAGCCTAACCCTAAGCCTAACCCTAAACCTAAAACTAACACACACACTCACCCTCACTCTAACCCTGATCCTGTCCCTAACCCTAACCCTAACCCTCATCCTCACTCTAAACCTCACACGAACGCTAACCCTAATCCTCAATCTAGCCCTCAACCTAAACCTAAACCAAACCCTAACCCTCACCCTTATCTTAACCCTCACCCTCGGCCTAAACCTCACCTTTACCCTTACCATCATCCTCACCTTAACCCTCACCCTAACCCTAAACCTCATCCTAACCCTCACTCTAACCGTAAAAATAACCCTCACCATAACCATAACCCTCACCCTCAAACTCACCCTCAGCCTAACCCTAAGCCTAACCCTAAACCTAACCCTAACACACAAACGCACCCTCACCCTGACCCTAATCCTAACTCTAACTCCTACACTCCCCATAACTATCACCCTAACCCTAACTCTAACACTAACCCTAACCCTCAGCCTCACTCTCACCCTAAGTCTAATCCTATCCCTAACCCTCCCCCTAACCCTTACCCTAAACTTCACCCTAAACCTAACCCTCAAAGTCAACCTCAACCTTAGCCTAAACCTTAGCCTAAACCTAAACCTAAACCGAACACACTCACTCACGCTTACCCTAACCCTAATCCTAACCCTAACCTTCACCCTCAACCTCACCCTCAGTGTAAAAATAAGCCTAACCCTAACCCTAACCATCACACTCACCCTAACCTTTACCCTAAACCTAATCCTAAACCTAACCCTAAGCCTCACCCTCAGCCTCACCTTTACCCTAACTCTAACCCTATACCTCACACTCACCTTAACCCTAACACTAACCCTAACCCTAAACCTCATCCTAACCCTCCCCATAACCCTAACCCTACCCCTCACCCTAACCCTAACCCTCAAACTCACCCTGAACCTCAGCCTAAGCCTAAGCCTAAACCTAAAACTAAACCTAACACCCTCAATCATCCTCATCCTAACCCTAATCCTAACCCTATCCTTCACCCTCACCCTCACCCTCAGTCTAAACCTAAGCCTAACCCTAACCCTAACCATCACACTCAACCTAACCGTTACCCTAATCCTAATCCTAACCCTAACCCTAAGCCTCTCCTTCAGCCTCAACTTTACCCTAACTCTAACCCTATACCTCACACTCACCTTAACCCTAACCCTAACCCTAAACCTAAACCTCATCCTAACACTAACCCTAAACCTCAACCTCACCCTAGCACTCACCCTAACCCTAATCCTAACCCTAACCCTCATCCTAACCCCACCCATAACCCTAACCCTAACCCTCACCCTAACCCTAACCCTCAAACTCGCCCTCAACCTCAGCCTAAACCTAAGCC
Organism: Dipodomys merriami; assembly: GCF_024711535.1. Classification (NCBI taxonomy): domain Eukaryota; kingdom Metazoa; phylum Chordata; class Mammalia; order Rodentia; family Heteromyidae; genus Dipodomys; species Dipodomys merriami. Next base: position 165,938 of record NW_027202760.1, read on the forward strand.
TAACACTAAACCTAACACTAACCCTCACACTCAACCTTACCATAAACCTAATCCTAACCCTATCCCTCACACTCACCCTAACGCTCACCCTACACCTAAACCTAAACCTAACAATACCCCTAACCCTAACCCTAAACCTCAACCTCAGTCTCACCCTAACCCTAACTCTAACCCTAAACCTCAAACTCACAGTAAACCTAACCCTAACCCTAACCTTAAACCTCACACTCACACTCACCCTTGCCCTTACCCTAACCCTAATCCTAACCCTAACCCTCATCCTAACGCTCCCCCTAAACCTAACCCTCACCCTCAACCTCACCCTCAGCCTAACCCTAAGGCTAACCCTAAACCTAAAACTAACACACACACTCACCCTCACTCTAACCCTGATCCTGTCCCTAACCCTAACCCTCCCCCTAACTATCACCCTAACCCTAATCCTAAAACTAAACCTTAGATTTACCCTCAACCTAAACATCACCCTAACCCTAACTCTAAACCTAAACCTCACCCTCATTCTAACCCTAACTCTAACCCTAACCCAAACCCTAAACCTCACACTAACACTAATCCTAACACTAACCCACACCATCACCCTCATTCTAATCCAAGCCTAACTCTAACCCTAACCCTCACACTCACCCTAAACCTAACCGTAAACCTCACCCTCACCCTCAACCTCAGACTAACACTAATCCTACTCCTAACCCAAAACCAAAACCTCACCCTCAACCTAACCCTCACCTTAAGCCTAACCCTAACATTAATCCTAACCCTAACCCTCACATTCAGCCTCACCCTAACTCTACTCTAACACTAAAACTAACCCTGACCCTAACCCTAACCTTAACCCTACCCCTAAACCTCATCCTAGCCCTAACCTTAACCCTAACCCTCACCATAACCTTAACCCTAACCCTAAAGCTAAAATAAACCTAACCCGAGCCCTAAACCTCACCCTAAACATAACCTCACCCTAACCCTAACCCTCACCATAGCTCACCCTAACACTAACCCTAACCCTAACACTAAACCGCACACTAACCCTAACCATCACCCTAACCCTAAACCTCACCATAACACTAACCTTAAACCTCACCCTCTCCCTAGAACTCGCCCTAACCCTAACCCTCAATCTCACCCTAAACTGCACACTAACCCAAACCCTAATCCTCAATCTAACCCTCACCCTTAACCTATACTTAACTCTCACCCTCACCCTAAACCTAACCCTCATCCTAACCCTAACCCCCAACCTCACCCTCACCCTCAGCCTTACCCTAAGCCTAACCCTAACCCTAACGCTCACACACCCTAACCCTTACCCTAAACCTAATCCTAACCCTAAGCCTAACCCTCACCTTCAACCTAACCCTAAATCGAACACTAACCCTAAACCTCACCCTCACCCTATCCCTCACCCTTACCATTACCCTCCCCCTCAGCCTAACCCTCACCTTTACACGTATCGTCAATCCCACCCTAACCCTCACTCTACCTCTAACACTCACCCTAACCCTAACTCTAACACTAACCCTAACAATAACCCACAACCTAACCCTAAGCCTAACCATCACCCTAACCCTAATACTCACCACCACCCTCACCCTCATCCTAACCCTAAGTAAGTCTAACCCTAACCCTAAACCTCACACTCACCCTCACCCTAACCCTAACCCTAACCCTAAACCTCAACATAACCCTCAACCTAACCTTAACCCTAATACTTACCCTAACCCTAACCCTCCACCTAACACTCCAACTAAACCTAAGTCTAACCATAAAACTAACCCTCACCATAACACTAATCTTAGACCTAACCCTAAACCTCACGCTAACCCTAACACTCACCCTCACCCTCACCCCAAACCTAACCCTAATCCTCACCCTAAACCTAACCCTCACCCTCACCGTAACCCTAACCCTCATCGTAACCATCACCCTAACCCTAACCCTAACCCTAAACTTTACCCTAAAACTAACCCTAATCCTCACCTTCACCCTAGCCCTCACCCTAAACCGACTGGTAAACCTAATCCTCATCCTAACCCTCACCCAAACTCTAAGCCTAACTCTAATCCTAACCCTAACCCCAAAACTAACTCTAACCCTAACACTAACCCTAACACTAACACTAACCCTAAAGCTAACCCTAAAACTAACACTAAACCTAACCCTAATCCTCAGCCTCACCGACACCCTAACCCAAACCCTAACCCTAACCCTCATAATAACTCTAAGCCTAACCTTAAACCTAATCCTAACCCTCACACTCAAACTCACCCTAACCCTAATCCTAAACCTAACCCTATCCCTAACCCTAACCCTCACCCTAACCCTCAGCCTAGCCCTCACCCTTACACTTATCCTAACCCTAACCCTCACCCTAACCATAACCCTCACCCTAACCCTAACCCTCTCCCTAAGACTTACCCTCACCCAACACTAACCCTAACCCTAACACTAACCCTCACACTAACCCTAAACATCACCCTAACCCTAAAACTCACCCTAAGTCTAACCCTAACCCTCACCCTCACCCTGTCCTTCACCCTAACCCTAACCCTCATACTAACCATAAACCTCACTTTAACCCTAACCCTCACCCTAACCCTCACACTAACCCTAACTCTAGCCCTAACAATAACACTAATCCTAAACCTAAACCTAACCCGAACCCTAAACCTAATGCTAACACTCATCCTCACCCTAACCCTCACCCTAACCCTAAATGTACCCCTAAACCTCACCCCCACCCTAACCCTAACTCTAACCCTAACCCTAACACTAAACCTCATTGTAACCCTAAACCTAACCCTTACCCTCACATTAAACATAACCCTAACGCTAAACCTAAGAACAACCCTAAACCTAACCCTAACCCTCACCCTAAACATAAAACGTACCCTAACTTTAACCCTCACCCTAAAACTAACCCTAACCCTCACCCTTATCTTATCCCTCACCGTCAGCCTAAACCTCACCTTTACCCTTACCTTCAACCTCACCCTAAACCTATACTTCATCCTAACCCTCGCCCTAAGCATAAACCTAACCATCATCCTAACCCTAACCCTCTCCCTCACCCTAGCCCTCACCCTAACCCTAATCCTAATCCTAACCCTCATCATAACCCTCAACATAACCCTAACCCTAACGATCATACCTAAACATAATCCTCACCCCCATCCTCACCCTCAGCCTAACCCTAAGCCTAAGCCTAACCCTAACCCTAACCCTAAACCTCACCCTCACCCTAGGCCTCACCCTAACCCTAATCCTTACCCTAACCCTCAACCTATCCCTCACCCAAACACTAAACCTAAACCTCACCCTCACCCTCACCCTAACCTTAATCCGAAACCTAACCCTCAATCTCACCCTAACCATCACCCTCACCATAACCCGTACCCTAACACTCAACCTAACCCTAAATTTAAACTGAACCCTAAATCTCACCCTTACCCTAACCATAACCCTCACCCTAACCCTAACCCGAAAAATCACCCTCACCCTAGCCCTCACTCTCAACCTCACCCTCAGCCTAACCCTAACCCTAACACTAAACCTAATGCTAACACACACACTCACCCCCACCCTAACCCTAATCCTAACCCTAACCCTCATCCTAACCCTCCAAATAACCCTAACTCTCAACCTAAATCTAACCATCACCCTCAGCCTAATCGTAAGCCTAACCCTAACCCTAACCCTCACACTCAACCTAACCCTATCCCTAAACCTCATCCTAGCCCTAAACCTAACCCTCACCCTCACTCACAATAACCGGAACCCTAACCCTAATGCTAACAATTATCCTAAACCTAACCCTAACCCTCACCCTAACCATAACCCTCACCCTAACCCTACCCCTCACCCTAACATTTACCCTAACCCTAACCCTCACCCTAACACTGACCCTCACCCTAACACTAACCCTGACACTAACACTAACCCTCACAATAACCCTAAACATCAATCTATACCTAAACCTTACCCTAACCCTAACCCTAAACCTCACCCTCTCCCTAGAACTCACCCTAAACCTAACCCTCATCCTCACCCTAAATTTCACACTAACACTAACACTAATACTCAATCTAACTCTCACCCTCACCCTAAACCTCACCCTAACCCTAACCCTAACCCTTAACCTTACCGTAACCCTCACCCTCAGCCTAACCCTCAACCTTACCCTTACTGTCACCCTCAAACTAACCCTCACTCTAACGGTAACCCTCACCCTAACTATAACTCTACCCCTAAACCTCAACCTCACCCTAACCCTAACTCTAACCCTAACACTAACACTAACCCTCACCATAACCCTAACCATAACCATCACCCTAACCGTAATCCTCACCCCCACCTTCACCCTCAGCCTAATCCTAAACCTAAACCTAACCCTAACCCTAAACCTCAAACTCACCCGCAGCCTAATCATAATCCTAACAATAAGCCTAACCCTAACCCTCGACCTACCCCTCCAACTAAACCTAAATCTAACCATAAACCTCACCCTCACCCTAACACTAATCCAAACACTAATCCTAACCGTAACACTAAACCTCACACTAACCTAACCCTCACCCTAATCCTAATCCTAACCCTAACCCTCATCCTAAACCTCACCCTCAGTGTAAGCCTAAGCCTAAACCTAACCCAAACACTCACACTCACCCTAACCCTTAACCTAATCCTAATCCTAACCCTAACCCTAAGCCTCACCCTCAGCCTCAGCTTAACCTTCACTCTAACCCTGTACCTCACACTCACCCTAACCCTAACCCGAAACCTCACCCTAACACTAACCCTAAACCTCAACCTCACCCTAGCCCTCACCGTAACCCTAATCCTAACACTAAAACTCATCCCAACCCTCCCCATAACCCTAACCCTAACCCTCACCCTAACCCTGAACCTCACCCTCACCCTCACCCTCAGCCTAACCCTAAGAATAACCCTAAATCTAACCCTAACACTCACACTCACCCTAACCCTAACCCTAATCCTAATCTTAAACCTCACCCTCACCCTAACTCTCCCCCTAAACCTAACCCTAAACCTAACACTAACCCAAAACCTAACACTAACCCTAACCCTAACCCTCATTCTCAGCCTCACCCTAACCCTAACACTAACCCTAAACCTCACCCTCACTCTAACCCAAACTCTAACCCTAACCCAAACCCTAAACCTCACCCTAACACTAAACCTAACCCTAACCCACACCTTCAGCCTCAGCCTAATTCTAAGCCTAACCCTAACCCTAAACCTCACACTCACCCTAATCCTAACCCTAAACTTCACCCTAACCTTAACCCTCACATTCACCCTAACACTAATCCTAATCCTACTCCTAACCCTAACCCTAACCTCACCCTCACCCTCACCCTAAGCCTAACCCTAAACCTTACCCTAACACTAACCCTAAACCTCACCTTCAACATAGCCCTCACCCTAAACCTAATCGAAAACCTAATCGTCATCCTAACCCTCACCCTAAATCTAAGCCTAAGCCTAACCCTAACCCTAACCCCAACCCTCACTGTAACACTAACACTAACCCTAACACTAACACTAACCCTAAACCTAACCCTAAATCTAACCCTAAACCTCAGCCTCACCCTAACCCTAACCCAAAACCTAATCCTATCCCTCATCCTAACTCTAAGCCTAACCCTAACCCTAATCCTAACCCTCACACTCGTCCCCACCCTAAACCTAATCCTAAATCTAACCCTATCGCTAACCCTAACCCTCACCCTAACCCTCAGCCTAGCCCTCACCCTTACACTTATCTTAACCCTATCCCTCACCCTAACCATTACCCTCACTCTATACCTAACCCTCACCCTAACACTTACCCTCACCCTAACACTAACCTTAACCCTAACACTAACCCTCAAACTAACCCTAAACATCACCCTAACCCTAAACGTCCCCCTAACACAAACTCTAACCCTCATCATCACCCTAGCCTTCATCCTAACCCTAACCTTAATCCTCACAATAAACCTCACACTAACCCTAACACTAATCCTGAATTTAACCCTCAACCTCACCCTAACACTAACACTAACCCTCACACTAACCCTAACACTCACACTTACGGTAACCTTCACCCTCAGCCTAACCCTCACCTTTACCCTTACCATCACCCCCACGCTTACCCCCACCCTAACCCTAACCCTCACTCTAACCCTAAATGTACCACTAAACATCACCCTCACCCTAACACTTACTCTAACCCTAACCCTAACACTAAACCTCACTGTAATTCTAACCATAACCCTCACCCTCACCGTAACCATAACCCTAACCCCAAACCTAACAATAACCCTAACCCTAACCCTAAACCTCACCCTAAACATAACCCGCACCCTAACCCTAACCCTCAACCTAACACTTATCCTCACCCTAACACTAACCCTCACATTAACCCTAACCCTCACCCTAATCCTAAACCTCACCCTAACCCTAATCCTCACCCTCATCCTAGCCCTCACCCTAAACCTAATTCTAACCCTCACACTCACTCTAACCCTAACCCTCATCCTCACCCTAAACCTCACACTAACCCTAACTCTAATCATCAATCTCAACCTCACCCTCACCCTAACACTAACCCTTACCCTAAACCTAAACCTAACCCTAACACTCACCATTACCTTAACCCACACCCTCAGCCTAAACCTCACTTTTACACTTACCACCATCCTCACCCTAACCCTCACCTTAACCCTAAACCTCATCCTAACCCTCACCCTAACAGTTAACCTAACCATCACCGTAACCTTAATCCTCACCCTCACCCTAGCCCTAAACCTAACCTTAATCCTAATGATAACTATCATCCTAACACTCACCCTAACCCTAACACTAACACTTAACCGAAACCTAACTCTCACCCTAAACCAAAACCTAACCCTCAACATCTCCCTCATTCTCAGCCTAACCCTAAGCCTAAGCCTGAGCCTAAACCTAAACCTAACACTCACACTCACCCTAAACCTTACCCTAATCCCAATTCTAAACCTAATCCTAACCCTCACCATCACCCTCACCCTCACCCAAACCCTCAACCTAACCCTAACCCTAACAGTAACCCTACGACTAACCCTCAAACTCAGCCTCACCCTTACCCTAACTCTAACCCTAAACCTCACCCTCACTCTAACCCTAACTCTAACACTAACACTAACACTGAACCTCACCCTAATCCTAACCCTAACCCTTTCTCCAACTATAACCCTCACCCTAATATTAACCCACACCCTAACCCTTACCATCACTTTAACACTAACACTAACCCTAACACTAACCCTCACACTAAGACTAACCCTCCCCCTAATCTAAAACCTCACCCTAACCCTAACCCTTATTCTAACCCACACCCTTAACCTAGCCCTCAACCTAACCCTAATTCTAACCCTCACCCTCACCCTAACCCTAACCCTCATCCTCACCCTAAACCTCACACTAACCCTAACCTTAGTCCTCAATCTAACCCTCACGCTAACTCTAACCCTAACCTTAAACCTAACCCTAACCCTCACCCTTATCTTAACCCTCACACTCAGCCTAAACCTCACCTTTACCGTTCCCATCATCCTCACCCTAACCCTAAACCTCATCCTAACCTTCACCCTAACCATAAACCTAACCATCACCCTAACCCTAACCCTCACACTCAACTTCATGCTCAGCCTAACCCTACGCCTAAGCCAAACCCTTACTCTAACCCTCACCCTCATCCTAGCCCTCACTCTAACCCTAATCCTAAACCTATCCCACATTGTAACCCTCACCCTAACCCTAACTCTAACAATCACCTTAACGATGATCCTCACCCCCACCCTCACCCTCAGCCTAACCCTAACCCTAAACCTAACCCTCACATACCCTCACCATAAACATAACCATAAACCTTAACATCACCCAAACACTCACCCTAAACCTCACCCTCACCCTAGCCCTCATCCTAAGCCTAACCCTAACCCCAATCCTCATCCTAACCCTGATCCTAACCCTAAACCTAAACCTCACCCTAATCCTAAGCCTAATCCTAACCCTCACCCTAACCCTAACCCTCATGCTCATTGTAACCCTAACTCTAACCCTCAGCCTAGCCCTAAACTTAACCCGAACCCTAACTCTCACCCTAACCCTACCCTTAACACTCGCCCTTACCTTAACCCTCACCCTCACCCTCACCTTCAGCCTAACATTAAGCCTAACCCTAACCCTAACCCTAACCCTCACACTCAAGCTAACCCTAAACCTAATCCTAATACTAACACTAACCCTAAACCTCACCCTCACCCTAATCCTCACCTTAACCCTAACCGTAAATTTAATCCTAACCCTAAGCCTAACCCTAAAACCCAACCTCACCCTAAACCTCACACTAACCCTAACACTAATCCTCAATCTAACCCTCACCCTAACCCTAACCATAACCATAAACCTAACCCTAAACCTCACCCTTATTTTAACCCTCAACCTCAGTCTAAACCTCATCATTAGCCTCACCATCATCCTCACCCTAAACCTCACCCTAATCCTAAACCTCATCCTAACCCTCACCCTAACCTTAAACCTCACCCTAACCCGAACCCTCACCCTCAAGCTCATGCTCAGCCTAACCCTAAGCCTAAGCCTAATCTTATTCTAACCCTCACCCTCATGCTAGCCCTCACCCGAACCCTAATCCTAACCCTATCCCTCATGCTTACCCTCACCCTAGCCCTAACCCTAACCATCACCCTAACCATAATCCTCAGCCCCACCCTCACCCTCAGCATCACCCTAACCCTAAGCCTAACCCTAACCCTAACCCTCACATACCCTAACCTTAATCCTAACCCTAACCCTAAACATCAACCTAACCCTCAACCTAACCTTAACCCTAACACTAATCCTAACCCTAACCCTCGACCTAACCCTCCCCCAACCCTAAATCTAAAACAAAAACTCACCATCACCCTAACCCAAATACTAACCCTAACCCTCACCCTAACCCTAAACCTCACACTCACTGTAACCCTCACCCTCATACTAACCCTCACCCTAACCCTAACCCTAACCCTAAACCTCACCCAAACACTAACCCTAACCCTCACCCTCACCCTACCCCTAATCCTAACCGTAATCCTCATCTTAACCCTCAACCTAACCCTAACCCTAAACCTCACCCTCACTGTAACCCAAACCCTAAACCTCACCCAAACCATAAACTTAACACTCATCCTAATCGTCACCCTAACCCTTACACTAACCCTAACCCTAATCCTCAACCTAACACTAACCCTCACACTAACCCTAACCCTAACCCTAACCGTAAACCTAAACATTAACCTAACCCTATCTTCACCCTCAAACTCACACTCAGCCTAAACCTAACCCTAAGCCTAACCCTGACTCTAACAATCACCCTCAACCTAGCCCTCACCCTAACCCTAATCCTAACCCTATCCCTCATCCTAACCCTAACCATAAGCCTAACCCTAACCATCACCCTAACCCTAATCCTCACCCGCACCCTCACCCTCAGCCTAACCCTAACCCTAAGCTTAACCATAACCATTACATACTCTCACCATTACGCTAACCCTAACCCTAACCCTAAACCTCAACCTAACCCTCACCCTAAACTTATCTCTAGCACTAAGCTTAACCCTCGACCTAACTTTCCCCCTAACACTAAATCTAACCCTAAAACTCACCCTCACCACAACTCAAATCCTAAACCTAACCCTAATCCTTACCCTAACCCTCAACCTCACTGTAACCCTAACCCTCAAAACCCTCACCCTAAACCTAACCCTAAACCTAAACCTCACCCAAACACTAACCCTAACCATCACCCTCACCCTAGCCCTCACCCTAACCCTAACGCTAATCCTCATCCTAACCATCACCCTTAGCCTAACCCTAACCCTCACCCTAATCCTAAACCTACCCTAACCCTCAACCTAACCCTATCCCTCATGCTCACTGTAAACCTAACCCTAACCCTCACCCTAACCCTAAACTTAAACAGAACCCTAACCCTCACCCTAACGATACCCCTAACTCTCACCCTAAACCTAACCCTTACCCTCACCTTCACCCTCAGCCTAACCCTAAGGGTAAACCTAAACATAACCCTAACCCTCACACTCATACTAACCCTTACCCTAATCCTATTCCTAACAATAACCCTAACCCTCACAATCACCCTAACCCTCATGGTAACCCTAACTCTAACACTAACCCTAAACCTAACCCTCAACCTCAGGCTACCCTAACCCTAAACCTAACCCTAAACCTCACCCTAATCCTCACCCTAAACCTCACCCTCAACCTAGCCCTCACCCTAACCCTAATCCTAACCCCAACCCCCATCCTAACACTAACCCTAAAACTCACCCTCCCCCTCACCCTAACCCTAACCCTAACCCTAACCCTAACCCTCATCCTAACCCTAACCCTCAACCTCACTGTAACCGGTACCCTAACCCTCACTTAACCCTAAACTTAACCTGAACCCTAACTCTCACCCTAACCCTAAACCTAACCCTCACCCTAACCGTCACCCTCACCCTCACCCTCACCCTCAGCCTAACACTAAGCCTAACCCTATCCCTAAACCTAACCCTCATCGCATCCCTCACCCTAACCCTAACCCTAATCATAATCCTACCCCTAACCCTAAATCTCACCCTATCCCAAACCCTCAAGTTAAGCCTAACCCTAACATTAATCCTAACCCTCACCCTAACCCTAAACCTCATCCTAAACCCTAAATTTCACTCTATCCATCACACTAATCCTCAACCTAAACCTCATGCTAACCTTAACCCTCACACTAACCCTAACATTAACGCTCAACCTAACCCTACATCTAACCCTAAATCTAATCCTACACCTCCCCCTCATCCTAACCTTAATCCTAACCCAAACCTAAACCTCACTCAAACTCTAACTCTAATCCTCACACTCAAACTAGCCTTCACCCTAACTCTAATCCTTACCCTAATCCTCATCCTAACCCTCACCATAACCCAAACTCTAACACTGACTCTAACACTAACCCTCACCCTCAGCCTCACCCTAACTTTAACTCTAACCTTAAACCTCACCCTCACCCTAAACTTAACCCTAAATCTAACACTAAATCTCACCCTAACCCTAACCCTAAACCTCACACTAACCATAACCCTCACCCTAACCCTAATCCTAACCCTAAACCTTATCCTAAGCCTCACCCTAACACTAACCCTAACCCTCACCCTCACCCTCACCCTAACCCTAACCCTAACCCTAACCCTCAACCTAACCATATCCCTCATCCTCACTGTTACCATTACCGTAACATTCACCCTAACCCTAAACTTAACTGAACCCTAACTCTCACCCTAAACCTAACCCTAACCCTCACATACCCTAACCCTAATCCTAATCCTAACACTAACCCTAACCCTAACCCTAAACATCAACCTAACCCTCAACCTAAACTTAACCCTAACACTAATCCTAACCCTAATCCTCGACCTAAACCTCACCGTAACCCTAAAACTAACCCTAAATCTAACCCTAAAACTCACCATCACCCTAACCCAAATCCAAAGCCTAACCATTACCCTAACCCTAACCCTCACCCTCACTGTAACCCTCACCCTCAACCTAACCCTCACCCTCACCCTAACCACACACAAACACTAACCCTAAACCTCACCCTCACCCTAGCCCTCACCCTAACCCTAATCCTAACCCTAATCCTAATCCTAAACCTCACCCTAAACCTAACCCTAACCCTCACCCTCACTGTAACCCGAACCCTAAACCTCCCAAAACCATAAACTTAACCCTCATCCTAATATTCACCCTAACCCTTACACTAACCCTAACCATAACCCTCACCCTAACCCTCACCCTAACCCTTACTCTAACCCTAAACCTCACCCTCACCCTCACACTAACCCTAACCATAACCCTAAACCTCACCCTAACCCTAAACCTCACCTTCACCCTCACCGTAACCCTAACCCAAACCCAAACCCTCAGCCTCACCCTAACCCTAAGCCTAACCCTAAACCTCACCCTAACCCTAACCCTAAACCTAGCCCTCACCCTAACCTTAAACTTAACCGAACCCTAACCTAAACAATAACCCTAAACCTACCCTAACCCTCACCCTAAACATAAACCTCACCCTAACATTAACTCTTACCCTAACACGTACCCTCACCCCAATACTAACCCTAACACTAACACTAACCCTCACACTAACCCTAAACCTCACCAAAACTGTAAACCTAACCTTCACCCTAATCCTACCTTCACACTCAAACTCACGTTCAGCCTAAACCTAAGCCTTAGCCTAACCCTTACTCTTAACCTCATCCTCATCCTAGCCCTCACGCGAACGCTAATTCTAACCCTATCCCTCATCCTAACCCTCACCCTAAGCCTAACCCTAACCATCACCCTAACCCTAATCCTCACCCGCACCCTCAGTCTCATACCTACCCTAACTCTAAGCTTAACCCTAACCCTCACATACCCTCACCCTTACCCTAACCCTAGACCTAACCCTAACTCTAAACCTCAACCTAACCCTCACCCTAACCTTATCCCTAACACTAACCCTAACCTTCGTTCTAACCTTCGGCCTAAAACTAAATTGAACCCTAAAATTCACCCTCAAAACAACCCAGATTCTAACCTTAACCCTCACCATTACCCTAACCCTCACCCTCACTGTAACCCTAATCCTCAACCTAACTCTCACCCTAACCCTAACCCTACACCTAAACCTCACCAAACACTAACCCTAACATTGACTCTAACCCTAGCCCTCACCCAAACCCTAATCCTAACCGTAATCCTCATCCTAACCCTCACCCTAAGCCTAACCCTAACCATCACCCTAATCCTAAGCCTAGCCTAACCCTCAAACTAACCCTAACCCTCATGCTCACTTTAACCCTAACCCTAACCCTCACCCTAACCCAAACTTAAACTGAACCCTCACCTTCATCTTAACCCTAACACTAAACCTAAACCTAACCCTAACCATCACACACACACTAATCCTTACCCTAATCTTATTCCTAATAATAACCCTAACCCTCACACTCAACCTAACCCTCATCGTATCCCTAACTCTAACACTAACCCTAACCCTAACCCTCAACCTCAGGCTTACCCTAACCCTAACTCTAACCCTAAACCTCACCCTCACCCTAACCCTAACCCTAAACCTAACCCTAAACCTCACCCTAATCCTAACCCTAACCCTCATGCTCACTCTCCCCCTCCCCCTCACCATAACTCTAACCCTAACCCTAACAATAACACTAATCCTAACCCTAACCCTAACCCTAACCCTAATCCTAAAACTCACCCTCACCCTAACCATAATCTTAACCCTAAACCTCAAACTAAACCTAACCCTCACCCTCACTGTAACCCTAACCCTCATCATAACCCTAACCCAAAAACTAACCCTAACCCTAAACCTTTCCCTAACACTAACACTCAACCTCACCTTAGCCCTCACCCTAACCCTAATCCTAACCCTAACCCTCACCCTAAACCTAACCCTCACCCTCACCCTCACCACAAACCTAACACTCACCCTATCTCTAAATCTAACCCTAAACCTAACCCTCAACCTCAGCATCACCCTTACCCGAACTCTAAACCTAAACCTCAACCTTACCCTAACTCTAACCCTAACCCTAAACCTCACCCTAACCCGAAAACTAAACCTCACCCTCAACCTAGCCCTCACCCTAACCCTAATCCTAACTCTAACCCTCATCCTAACCCTTCCCATAACCCTAACCCTAAAGGTCAGCCTCAAACTAACCCTCACCCTAAACTTAACCCTAACCCTGACACTAACCCTAACCCCAATGGTCAACCTAACCCTCACCCCAACCCTAACCCAAACCCTAAACCTAATCTTAATCCTACAACTAACCCTAAGCCTCACCCCCACCGTAACCCTCACCATAAGCCTAACCCTAACATTAATCCTAAACCTAACCCTAATCCTAAACCTCATCCTCACCCTAAACCTCACACTAACCCTAACACTAGTCCTCAATATAAACCTCACCCTCATCCTCACCCTACCCCTCACCCTAACCCTAACCCTCGTCCTCAACCTAAACCTCACACTAATCATAACAATAATCCTTAATCTAACCCTCACCATCACCCTAACCCTAACCCTAACGCTCATTTTAAACCTAACCCTCACCCTTACGATAACACTCTACCTCAGCCTAACCCTCATCTTTACCCTTACCGTCACCCCCACCCTAATCCTCACCTGAACCCTAACCCTCACCCTGACCCTAACCCTACACCTAAACCTCACCCTCACCCTAACCCTAACTCTAACCCTTACCCTAACACTAAACCTCAAATTATCCCTAACCCTAACCCTCACACTAAAACTCATGGTCAGCCTAACCCCAAGCCTAAGCCTTACCCTTACCCTTGCCATAACCCTCACCCTGATCCTAGCCTTCACCCTAACCCTAAGCCTAACCCTAACCCTCATTCTAACCCTAACACCCTAACTCGAACACTAACAATCACTCTTACCCTAATCCTCACTCCAACCTCACACTCAGCCTAACCCTAAGCCTAAGCCTAAGCCTAACCCTAACCCTCACACTCACCCTCACCCGAACCCTAATCATAACCCTAAACCTAACCCTAAACCTCAACCTAACCCTCACCCTAACCTTAACCCTAACCCTAACCCTAACAATAACGCTCGAACTTACCCTCCAACTAACCCTAAATCTAACCTTAAACCTCACGCTCACCCTCACCCTAATCCTAACCCTAACCCTAAACCTCACCCTAACACTAAACCTAACCCTCACACTCACCCTCACCATAACTCTAACCCTAACACTAACAATAACACTAATCCTAACCCTAAACCTAACCATAACCCTCACCATAATCCTAACACTCACCCTCACCCTAACCATAATCTTTACCCATACCCTCAACCTAACCCTAACCCTCACCCTCACCATAAACCTAAGCCTCATCCTAACCCTAACCGAAACCCTAAATCTAGCCAAAACCTTACCCTAACACCAACCCTAACCCTCACCATCACCCGAGCCCTCACCCTCACACTAATCCTAGCCCTTACACTCACCCTAACCCTATACTTAACCGAACCTTAACTCTCACCCTAACCTTAACCCTAACCATCACCTAAACCTAACCCTCACTCTCACCCTCACTCTCAGCCTAACCCTAAGCCTAAGCCTAACCCTAACCCTAACCTTCACCCTCAACCTCATGCTCAGCCTAACCCTAAGCCTAAGCTTAACACTTACTCTAACCCTGACCCTCACACTAGCCCTCAGCCTAAACCTAATCCTAATGCTATCCCTCATCCTAACCCTCACCCTAACCCTAACAATCACCCTAACCCTAATCCTCACTCCCACCCTTACCCTCAGCATAATCCTAACCCTAAGCCTAAGCCTAACCCTAACCCTCACATACCCTAACCCTAACCCTAATCCTAACCCTAAACCTAACCCTAAACATCAACCTAACCCTCACCCTAACCTTAACCCTAACATTAATCCTAACCCTAACCCTGGAACTAACCCTCCCCCTAACCCTAAATCTAACCCTAAAACTCACCATCATCCTTACCCTAATCCTAACCCTAACCTTCACCCTAACCCTAAACCTCACCTTCACTGTAACCCTAAACCTCAACCTTACCCTCACCCTAACCCTAACTCTTAGCCTAAATCTCACCCAAACACTAACCCTGATCCTCACCATCACCCTAGTGCTCACCCTAAACCTAATCCTAACACGAAGGTGAACCCTTAACCTCACCCTAACCATTGCGGTAACCCTAACTGTAACACTGACCGTAACACTAACCCTCAACCTCATTCTCAACCTAACCTTAACTCTAATCTTAAACCTCACCCTCACCCTAACCTAACCCTAAACCTGACCCTAAAGCTCACCCTAATCCTAAGCCTAAACCTCACCCTAACCCTAGCGCTCACCCTAATCCTAATACTAACCCTAAACTTCATCCTGAGCCTCAAACTAAAACTAACCCTAACCCTCACCCTCACCCTCACCCTAACCCTAACTCTAACGCTCAACCTAACCCTATCCCTCACCCTCACTCTAACCCTTACCCTAACACTAACCCTAACCCTAAAATTAACCGAACCCAACTCACACCCTAACCCTAACTCTAAACCTCACCCAAACCCTAACCCTCAACCTCACCCTCACTCTCAACCTAACCCTAAGCCTAATCCTAAAACTAACCCTAACCCTTTCCCTAATCCTAATCCTAACCCTAACCCTAACCCTCACCCTGTTGCTCAGCTTAAGCCTAAGCCTAAGCCTAAGCCTAACTCTAACCCAAACCCTCACCCTAGCCCTAACCCTAACAGTAACCCTAACTCTAACCGTAAACCTCGCTCTCACCCTAACCCTAACTCTAACCCTAACCCTAAACCTAAACCTCATCGTAACCCTAACCCTAACCCTCACCCTCACCCTAACCGTAACCCTAACACTAACCCTAACAATAAACCTAACCCTAACCCTCAACCTAACCATAACGCTCACCCTAACCCTAACCCTCAACTTAGCATTTACCCTCAACCTAACTCTAACCCTAACCCTAACCCTCACCCTCACCATAACCCTAAACCTAAACCTCATCCTAACCCTAACCCTAACCCTCACCCTCACCCTCACCGTAACCGTAACCGTAACCCTAACCCTAACAATAAACCTAACCCTAACCCTCAACCTAACCATAACGCTCACCCTCACCCTAACATTTACCCTCACCCTAACCCTAACCCTAACCCTAACACTAACCCTCACACTAACCCTAACCATCACCCTAACCCTAAACCTCACCCTAAAACTAAACCTAACCCTCACCCTCACCCTAGCCCTCACCCTAACCCTAACCCTCATCCTCACCCTAAGCCTCACACTAAAACTAACACTAATCCTCAACCTAACACTCACTCACACCCTTCCCCTAACCCTAACCCGCACCTAAACCCTAACCCTCAGCCCACTGTAACCCTCACCCTCACCCTAACCCTCACATTTACCCTTACCATCACTGCCAAGCTAAACCTTACCCTAACCCTAATCCTCACCCTAACCCTCACCCTAACCCTAACGCTAAACCTAACCCTCAACCTAAACCTATCCTTCACCCTCATCGTAACCCTTTCTCTAACCCTCAACCTAACCGTAAACTTAACCCGAACACTAACTCTGACACTCATCCTAAAACTCCCCTAACCTTAGCCCTAAACGTCACCCTAACCGGAACCCTAACCCTCAACCTCATGATCAGCCTAAGCTTAAGCCTAACCCTAAACCTAACATTCACCCTAACCCTAACACCAAACCTAACTCTAACCCTAAACGTCATCCTCAACCTAATCCTAACTCTAACTCTAACCCTAACACTAAACCTGACCCTAACCCTCACACTAACCCTCATCCTCACCGTAACCGAAACCCTAACCCTAAACCTAACAACAACCCTAACACTAACCCTAACCCTCAACCTAACCATAACCCTCACCCTAAGCCTAACCCTCATCCGAACCCTTACCCTCACCCTAACCCTAACACTAACCCTCACACTAACCCTAACCCTCACCCAAATCCTAAACCATACCCTAACCCTAACCCTGAACCTAACCCTAAACCTCATGCTCAGCCTAACCCTAAGCCTAAGCCTAACACTTACCCTAACCCTCCCCCTCACCATAGCCCTCACTCTAATCCTAATCCTAAACCTAACCCTCATCCTAACCCTCACCCTAACCCTAACCCTAACCATCACCCTAAACCTAATCCTTACCCCCACCCTCACTCTCAGCCTAAGCCTAACCCTAATCCTAACCCTCACACTCACCCTCACCCTCACCTTATCCTAAACCTAACACTAAACATAACCCTAAACCTCAATCTAAGCCTCATTCAAACTTTAACCCTAATACTAAACCTAACCCCAACTCTCGAACTAACCCTCCAACTAACCCTAAATCTAACACTAAACCTCACTCTCATCCTAACGCTAATCCTAAACCTAACCCTAATCCTCACCCTAACCCTAACCCTAACCCTCACCCTCACCCTCAACCTCACCATAACTCTAACCCAAACCTTAACAACAACACTAACCTAACCATAAACCTAACCCTAACCCTAAACTTAACCCTAATCCTAACACTCCCCCTCACCCTAACCGTAATCCTAACCCTAACCCTCAACCTAACCCTAAACCTCACCCTCCCTGTAACCCTAACCCTCAAGCTAACCCTCACCCTAACCCTAACCCAAACCTAAACCTTAATCTAAAACTAACCCTAACCCTCACCCTCACTCTAGCCCTCATCCTAACCCTAATCCTCATCCTCACCCTCACCCTAACCCTAAACCTAACGCTAACCCTCAACCTAACCCTAACCCTCACGTTCACGATAACCCTAACCCTAACCCTCACCCTAACCCTAAACTTAACCGAACCCTAATTCTCACCCTAACCCTAACCCTAACTCACCCGAACCCTAACCCTCACCCTCACCCTCTATGTTAGACTAACCCTAAGCCTAAACTTTACCCTAACCCATACAGTCACACTCACCCTAACCCTTACCCTAAACCTAATCCTAACCCTAAGTGTAACCATCACACTGAACCTAACCCTCATGCTAACCCTAACTCAAACAGTAACCCTAACCCTCAAACTCAGCCTGATCCTAACCCTAACTCTTACCCTAAACCTCACCCTCACTCTAACCTTAAACCTAAACCTACACTTCACCCTAACCCTAACCCTAAGCCTAAACGTAACCCTAACCCTGACCCTTACAGTAACCCTCACCCTCAGCCTAAGCCTCACCTTTAACCTTACCATCATCCTCACCCTAACCCTCACCCTAACCCTAAACCTCATCCTAACACTCACCCTAACCGTAAACCTAACCATCACCCTAACCCTAACCGTCACCGTCAATCTCATGCTCAGCCTAACCCTAAGCCTAAGCTTAAGCCTAACCCTTAGCTAAGCCTCACCCTCACGTTAGCCCTCACCCTAACCCTAATCCTAACCCTAACCATCACCCTACACCTAATCCTTACCCCCAACCTCACTCTCTGACTAATCCTAAGCCTAAACCTAACCCTAACCCTAACCCTCACACTCACCATTACCCTCACCCTAATCCTAACCCAAACCGTAATCATAACCCTAAAACTCAACTTAACCGTCACCCCAACCTTAACCCTTAAACTAACCCTAACACTAACCCTCGACCTAACCCTCCAACTAACCCTAAATCTAACCTTAAACCTCACCCTCACCATAACCCTAATCCTAACCCTAACCCTAAACCTCATTCTAACCCTAACCCTAACCCTCACCCTCACCCTCACCCTCACTATAACTCTAACCTAACCCTAACAATAACACTAATCCTAACCCTAAACCTAACCCTAACCCTAATCCTAACAGTCTCCCTCACTCAAACCCTAATCCTAACGCTTACACTAAACCTCACACTAACCCTAACCCTAACCCTTACCCTAGCCCTCACCCTAACCTTAATTCTAACTCTCACCCTCACCCTAAACCTGACCCTCATCCTCACCCTAAACCTCACACTAACACTAACACTAATCCTCAATCTAACCCTCATCCTATACCTAACACTAACCCTTACACTAACCCTAAACCTAACCCTAAACCTCACCCTTATCTTAACCCTCACCCTCAGCGTAAACCTCACCTTTACCCTTACCATCAACCTTACCCTAACCCTAACCCTCATCCTCACCGTAAACCTAACCCTCAAACTAACCCTCACCCTAAGCCTAACTCTAACCCTAACCCTTAATCTAACACTAACCCTAAACCTCACCCTCAACCTAGCCGTCACCCTATCCCTAATCCTCATCCTTACCCTCACCCTAACCCTAATCTTAATCCTTACCGTAACCCTAATCCTAACCCTAAGCCTCAACCTAACCGTAACACTCAAGCTCACCATAAATCTAACCCTAACCCTCACCCTAACCCTAAACTTAACCAAACCCTAACTCTCACCATAAACCTAACCCTGACCCTGACTCTGAACCTCACCCTCAGCCTAACCCTAAGCCTAACCCTAACCATAACCCTCACACTCACCCTAACCCTTATGCTAATACTAATCCTAAACTTAAGCCTTACCCTCAACCTCAACCTAACCCTCACTCTAACCCTAAGTCTAACATTAAACCTAAACATCAATCTCAGCCTCACCCTAACTCTAACTCTAACCGTAAACCTCACCCTCACCCTAACCCTACCCCTAACCCTAACCCTAAATCTCACCCTAACTTTAACCCTAAAGCTCAACCTCAAACTAGCCCTCACCCTAACCCTAACCATAACACTAACCCTTAACCTAACCCTAACAATCACCCTCACTTTAACCCTTACCCTAACCCTCAACCTAACCCTAAACTTAACACGAACCATCTCACCCCAACCCTAACACTAACCCTCACCCTAACCCTAACCCTCAACCTTACCGTAACCCTAACCCTCAGCCTAACCCTCACCTTTAACCTTACCGACACCCTCACCCTAACCCTATACCTAACCCTAAACCTCAACCTAACGCTAACCCGAAACCTCAACCTCAAACCAGGCCTCACCATAACCCTAATCCTAAACCTAACCCTCATCCTAACCCTCACCCTAACACTAACCCTAACCTTCACATTCACCCTAACCCTAATCCTAACACTAACCCTCAACCTAACCCTAACCCTCATCCTCAACATAACCCTTAACCTAACCCTCAACCTAAACGTAAACTTAACCCGAACCCTCTCACCCCAACCCTTACTAACGCTCAGCCTCAGCCTAACGCTCACCTTTAACCTTACCGACATGCTCACCCTAACTCTATCCATAACCCTATCCCTAACCCTAAACCTCACCTTAACCCTAAACCTCACACTCACCATCAACCTCACCATAACTCTAAACCTAACCCTAACAATAACACTTACCCTAAACCTAACCCTAACCCTAACCCTAACCAAAACCCTCACCCTCAGCCTCAACCTCAGCCTAAATGTAAGCCTAAGACTAACCCTAACCCTAACCCTCACCATAATCCTAACCCTAACCCTAAACTTAACCTTAACCCTAACCCTAATTCTAACCCTCACCCTCACCCTAAACCTGACCCTCATCGTCACCCTAAACCTCACACTAACTCTAACACTAATGCTAAATATAACACTCTTCCTATCCCTAAACCTAACCCTTAAACTAACCCTAAACCTAACCCTAACCCTCACCCTTATCTTAACCATTACCCTCAGCATAAACCTCATCTTTACCCTTAAAATCATCCTCACCCTAACCTCACCCTAACCCTAAACTTCATCCTAACCCTCACCCTAAACGTAAACCTAAACATCACCCAAACCCTAAACCTCACCCCCAACCTCACCCTCAGCCTAACCCTAAGCCTAAGCCTAAACCTAACCCTAAGCCTCACACTCAACCTCACCCTCACCCTAATCCTAACACTAACAATAACCCTAACCCAAAACCTCATCCTAACCCTCATCCTCACCCTCACCCTCAACCTCACTGTTACTCTAACCATATCCCTAACAATAACACTAATCCTAAAGCTAAACGTAAACCTAACTCTAACACTAACCTTAATCCTAACACTCACCCTCACCTTAACCCTAATACTAACACTGAACATCACTCTAACCCTAACCCTCACATCACCATAACACTAACTCTCATCCTAACCCTCACTCTAAACCTAACCCTAAACCTAAACCTCATCCTAACACTAACCCGAATCCTCACCTTCACCCTAGCCCTCAACCTAACCCTAATCCTAACCCTAATCCTCATCCTAACCCTCAACCTAACCCTAATATTAACCCTAACACTCACCCTAACCCTCAACTTAACCCGAACCCTAAGTCTCACCCTAACCTTAACCCTCACTCTCATCCAAACCCTAACCCTAACCCTCACCCACACATTCAGTCTAAAGGTAGCCTAACCCTAATCCTAAACCTAACCCTCACACTCACCCTAACCCGTATCCTAATCCTAATCTTAACCTTAAGCCTAAACCTCACCCTCACCCTAACCCTCAGCCTAAACCTAAATCTAAAACTAACCCTAACCCTAACCCTCACCCTCAGCCTCACCCTAACCCTAATTCTAACCCTAAACCTCACCCTCACCCTAACCCTAACCCTAAACCTAAGCCTCACCTTAACTCTAACCCTAAACCCCACCCTCACAATAGCCCTCCCCATAACCTAACCCTAACCCTAACCCTTATCCTAACCCTCACCCTAAACCTAATCCTAAATCTCATCCTCACACTCACCCTAACTCTAAACCTAACCCTAACCCTCAACATAACCCTAACCCTCACCCTCACCATAACCCTTACCATAACCCTCACCCTAACCCTAAACTTAACTCAAAACCTAACCCTCACCCTAACCCTAACCCTCACCCTCAACCTCACCCTCAGCCTAACCCTAAGCTTAAACTTAAACCTAACCCTAACACACACACTCACCCTCACCCTGAACCAAATCCTAAACTTAACCCTAACCCTAACCCTAACCCTCCCCCTTACTCTCACTGTAACCCTAATGCTAACACTAACCCTAACCTTTTCCTAACCGTCACCCTAACCCTAACTAACTCTAAACCTCCCGCTCACAATAAACCTAACTCTAACACTAACCCAAACCCCTAAACCTCGCCGTAACCCTAAGCCTAAAACAAACCCTCACCCTAACCCTAACCCTAAACCTAAACCTCATCCTAACCCTAACCCGAACCCTCAACTTCACCCTCACCATAACCGTAACTCTAACCCTAACCCTAACAATAACCTCACCCTAACCCTAACCCTCACCTTAAAACTTACCCACACACTAACACTAACCCTAACCCTAACACTAACCCTCACACTAACCCTAACCATCACCCTAACCATAACCCTCATTCTAACCTTATCCCTAACCCTCATCCTCACCCTAGCCCTCACCCTAACACTAACCCTCATCCTCACCCTAACCCTCAACCTCACCCTCACCCTAAGCCTAACCCTAACCCTAAACCTAATCCTAAACCAATCCCAAACCCTCACCCTCACCCTAACCCTCACCCTAACCCTAACCCTAAAACTAACACTATCCCTAAACTTAACCCTCACCATCACCCTCACCCTAACCCTAAATCTAAATCCGAACGTCAACCCTAACCCTAACCCTAAACCTCACCCTCACCCTAGCCCTTACCCTAACTCTAATCCTAACCCTAACCCTCATACTAAACCTCCCCCTAACCCTAAACCTAACCCTCACCCTAACTCTCAACCTCATGCTCACCCTCAGACTAAACCTAAGCCTAACCCTAGACCTAACCCTAACAAACACACTCACCCTCAACCTAATCCTAATCCTATCCCTAAATCTAACACTAACCATAACCATCCCCCTATCACCCTAACCCTAACCCTAAACCTCACCCGAACCTTAATTATAACCCTAAACCTCACCCTCACCCAAACCCTAACTATAACTGTAACCCCAACCTAGACTTCAACCTAACACTAACCCTAACCCTCAACCTCACATTAACCGTAACCCTAAACCTAACCCTAACAATAAACCTAAACCTAATCCTAACCCTCACCCTTACCATAACCCTCACCCTAACCCATACCTTCAACCTAACACTTACCCTCATCCTAACACTAACCGTAACCCTAACACTAACCCTCACACTAACCCTAAACCTAACCCTAAACCTCAACCTAACCCTCACCCTCAACCTAATCCTAACATTAAGCCTAATCCTAACACTCACCCTAACCCTCCCCCAAACGGTATATCGAAACCTAACCTCCACCCTAACCCTAACCCTAACCCTCACCCGCCCCCTCACCTTCACTGTAACTCTAACCCTAACCCTAAAAATAACACTAACCCTAACCCGAACCATCACCCTAACCCTAATCCTCACCCCACCCTCACCCTCAGCCTAACCCTAAGCGTAAGCATAACCCTCACCCAAACCCTCACACTCACCCTCAATCTAACCCTAATCCTCAACCCTCAACCTCAACCTAAACTTCAACCTCAAACTAACCCAAACACTAATCCTAACCCTAAACCTCACCCTAACCCTCCCCCAAACAATAACTCTAACCCTCAACCTCACCCTCACTCTAACCCTAACCCTATCCCTAAACCTCATCCTAACCCTAACCCTCACCCTCACCCTCAAACTCACCATAACTCTAATCCTGACCCTAAGAATAACACTAATCCTAACCCTAACCCTAACAATAACACTCACCCTCAGCCTCACCCTCACCGCAAACTTTAACCTAAACATAACCCTAACAATAACCCTAACCCTAAGCCTAACCCTAACCCTAACTCTAATCCTCACCCACAACCTCACCCTCAGCCTAACCCTAAGCTTAACCCTAACCCTAAACCTCACCGGAACCCTAACCCTAACCCTAACCCTATGAGTAACCCTAAACCTAAACCTAACCCTAAACTTAACCCTAATCCTCAGCCTCACCTTCACCCTAACCCAAACCATAACATTAACACTCACCCTAACTCTAAGCCTAAACCTATCCCTAAACCTAACTCTCACACTCACTCTCACCCTAACCCTAATCCTAAACCTAACTCGATTCCTATACCTAGCCCTCACCCTAACCCTCACCATAGCCCTCACACTTACCCTAATCCTAACACTAAACCTCATCCTAAACATCACTCTGACATTAACCCTAACCCTCACCCTCACCCTCACACTCAGCCTAACCCTAAGCCTAACCCGAACCATAACCCTAACCCTCACTGTAACCCTAACCCTAACCTTAACCATGACACTAACCCTAAACCTAAACCTAACCATAAACCTAACCCTAAACCTAACCCTAATCCTCAGCTTCACCCTCACCCTACCCCAAACCCTAACCCTAACCCTCACCCTAACCCTAAGCCTAAACTTAACCCTATCCCTAACCCTCACCCTAACCCTCCAACTAACCCTATATCTAACCCTAAACCTCACCCTCACGCTAAGTCTAATCCTAACCCTAACCCTCCCACGCACCCTCACCCTCACCTTAATTCTAACACTAACGCTAACAATAAAACTAACCTTCTCCCTAACCATCACCCTAACACTATTACTCACCCCCACCCTCACCATCAGCCTAACCCTAAGCCTAAGCCTAACCCTCACCCTAAGCCTTACGCTCACCCTCACCCTAAACCTAATCCTAAACCTAAGCCTATCCCTAAACCTCAACTTAAACCTCACCCTCACCCTAACCCTAACACTAACCCTAACCCTAAACCTCACCCTAACCCTCCAACTAATACTAACTCTTATCCTAAACCTCACGCTCACACTAACCCTAACCCTAACCCTAAACCTCACCCTAAAACTCAACCTAACTCTAAACCTCACCCTCATGCTCAACCTCACCGTAACTCTAACCCTAATCCTAACAATAACATTAACCCTATCCCTACCCCTAACACTAATCATAACCCTCACCCTCAGCATCACCCTCATCACAAACTTAACCCTAACCATAAAACTAACAATACCCCTAATGCTAACCCTAAACCTAACCCTAATCCACACCCCACCCTCACCCTTAGCCTAAGCTTAAGCCTAACCCTCAACTTAACCCTAACCATAACCATAACCCTAAACCTAAACCTAACCATCACCCTAAACCTAACCCTAATCCTCAGCCTCACCCTCAACCTAACCCACAACCTCACCCTAAGCCTAAGCCTAACCCTAAACCTAACTCTCACACTCACCCTCACCCTAAAGCTAATCCTAAACCTAACCCTATCCCTAAACGTAACCCACACACTACCCTCATCCTAGCCCTCACCCTAACCCTAATCCTAACCCTAAAACTAATCCTAAGCCTCACCCTAACCTTAACCCTAACCTTCACCCTAACCCTAACCCTAAACCTCACCCTCATTCTCTGCCTAAGCCTAAACCTAGCCTAACCCTAACCCTAACGTTAACCCTCATGGTAAAGATAACCCTAACACTAACCCTACCTGTAACCCTAAATCTCACCCTCATCCTAAACCTAACTCTAACCCTAACCCCAAACCTAAACCTCATCGTAACCTTAACCCTAACCCTCACCCTCACTGTAACTGTAACCCTAACCCTAACCCTAACCCTAACAATTACCCTAACCCTAACACTAACCCTCACCCTAACCCTAACCTTAAGTGAACCCTAACTCTCACCCTAACCCTAACCCTCACACTAACCCTAAACCTCACACTCACCCTCATCCTAAATCTAAGCCTAACCCTAACCCTAACCCTCACAATCACCCTAACCCTTACCCTAATACTAATCCTAACCCTAAGCCTAACCCTCACCCTCTACCTAACCCTCACCCTAACCCTAACTCTAACACTAACCCAAACCCTAACCATCAACCTCAGTCTCAACCTAACCCTAAACCTAACCCTAAACCTCACCCTCACCCTAACCCTAAACCTAACCCTAAACATAAAGCTCACCCTAACCCTAAACCTAAACCTCACCCTCACCCTAGCAGTCACCCTAACCCTAATACTAACACTAACCCTCATCCTAACCCTCACCCTAACACTAAACCTAACACTCTCCCTTACCCTAACCCTAATCCTAACCCTAACCCTCAACCTAAACCTAACTCTCACCCTCACCCTAACCCATACCCTAACCCTCACCCTAACCCTAAAATTAACCCGATCCCTAACACTCACCGTAACCCCAACCCTAAACCTCACCCTAACCCTCACACTTAGCCTAACCCTCACGTTTACCCTTACCTTCACCCCCACCCTAAACCTCACCATTACCCTAACATTCAACCTAACACTCACCCTAACCCTAACTCTACTCCTAAACCTCACCCTCACCATAACCCTAACTCTAACACTATCCCTAACACTAATCCACAACCTAAAACTAACCCTAACACTCAAACTAACCCTAACACTCACCCTCAACCTCACCCTCAGCCTAAACCTAAGGCTAACCCTAACCCTCACACTCACCCTAACCCTAACCCTAATCCTAATCCTAACACTTACCCTAACCCTCACCCTCTGCCTCAGCCTCACCCTAACCCTAATTCTAACTCTAAACCTCAACCTCACCCTAACCCTAACGCTATCCCTAACCATAACCTTAACCCTAACCCTAACCCTCCCCCTAACTTTCACCCTCACCCTGACCCTAAGCCTAAACCTAACCGTAACTCTAACCCTGACACTCCCCCTCTCCTTAAACCTAATCCTAATCCTAACCCTAACCCTAAGAGACACCCTCACCTTAAACCTAGCTCTAACACTAACACTAAGCCAAACCCTCACCCTAACACTCACCTTAAACCTATCTGTAACACTAAACCTCAAACTCACACTGACCCTAACCCTAACCCTAATCCTAATCCTAACACTTACCCTAACCCTCACCCTCTGCCTCAGCCTCACCCTAACCCTAATTCTAACTCTAAACCTCAACCTCACCCTAACCTTAACGCTATCCCTAACCATAACCTTAACCCTAACCCTAACCCTCCCCCTAACTTTCACCCTCACCCTGACCCTAAGCCTAAACCTAACCCTAACTCTAACCCTGACACTCCCCCTCTCCTTAAACCTAATCCTAATCCTAACCCTAACCCTAAGAGACACCCTCACCTTAAACCTAGCTCTAACACTAACACTAAGCCAAACCCTCACCCTAACACTCACCTTAAACCTATCTGTAACACTAAACCTCAAACTCACACTGACCCTAACCCTAACCCTAAACCTCACCCTAACCCTAACCCTAAACCTCACCTTCAACCTAGCCCTCACCCTAAACCTAATCCAAAACCAAACCTTCATCCTAACACTCACACTAACCCTAACCCTAACCCTCACCCGAACCCTAACCCTCCCGCTCAACCTAACCCTCAGCCTAAACCTAAGCCTAACCCAAAACCTAACCCTAACCCACACACTCACCCTCACCCTAACCCTAATCTTAACCATATCCCTAACACTTAACCTCACCCTAACCCTAAACCTAAAACTAACCCTAACTCTAACCCTCATCTTAAACCTCACCTGAACCCAAAATCTAACATTAAACCTCACACTCACCCTAACCCTAACTCTAACCCTAACCCTAAACCTAAACCTCCCCTAACCTTAACCCTCATCCTCACCCTCACTGTACCCCTAACCCTAAACCTAAAAATAACTCTAAAACTAACCGTAAACCTCACCCTAACCATAACCCTCACCCTAACACTAACCCTCACAGTAACCCTAATTCTAACCCTAACCCTAAACCTCACCCTAACCCTAACACTACCCCTCAGCCTCACCCTAGCCCCCACAATAAACTTAATTCTAACCCTAACCCTCACCATAACCTAACCCTCATCCTCACCCTAAACCTCACACTAACCCTAACCATAATCCTCAATCTATCCCTCACCCTCATCCTAACCCTCACCCTAACCCTTACCCTAACCATCACCCTAATCCTAACTCTGACGCTTAGGGGAACACTCACCCACAGCCTAACCCTCACCTTTACTCCTATGGTCACACTCATCCTAACACTCACCCTAACCCTAACCCTCATCCAAACACTCAACTTTAACCTAACCCTATCCATCACCCTAACCCTAACACTCACCCTCACCCTCACCCTCAGCCTAAACCTAAGCCTAAGCCTAACCCTAACCCTAACACTCACCCTCACCCAAGCCCTCAGGCTAAACCTAATCCTATCCCTACCCTCATCATAAACTTCACCCTAACCCTAATCCTAAACATCAACCAAAATATATTCCTCACCCCCACGATCACTGTCAGCCAAAACCTAAGCCTATAACTAACCCTAGCCATAACCCTCACCCTCAGCCTCACCTTCACTGCAAACTTAACACAAAACATAACACTAAAAATAACCCTAATTTAAACCCTAATCCTAACCCTAATCCTCACCCCCACCCTCACACTCAGCCTAAACCTAAGCCTAAGCCTCGGACGAACCATAATCCTCACTGTAACCCTAAAACTATCCCTAACCCTAAACCTAAGCCTAGTCCTCAGCCTCATCCTCACCCTAACCCAAAACCTAACCCTAACCCTCAACCTAACCCTAACCCTAACCATAACGCTCACACTCAACCTCCCCCTAACCCTAATCCTAAACCTAACCCTATCCCTAACCCTAACCCTCACCCTAACCCTCACCCTAGCCCTCATCCTAACCCTAAATCTAAAACTTAACCTCAACTTAACCCTAACCCTAACACTAACCCTAACCCTCACACACATGCTCAGTCTAAGCCTAAGCTTAAGCCTAAGCCTAACCCTAACCCTAAACCTAACCCTTACACTAATCCTAACCCTAACCCTCACCCTAAACCTAACACAAACCCTAACTCTAACCCTAAACCTCACCCTCACCCTAACCCTAACCATAAACCTAATCCTAAACCTAAACCTCATCCTAACCCCAACCCTAATCCACACCCTTACCCTCACCGTAACCCTGAACCTAACCCTAACCCTAACCCTAACCCTAACCTTCAACCTAACCCTAACCCTAACCCTAACACTAACCCTCACACTAACCCTAACCATCACCCTAACCCTAAACCTCACCCTAACACTAACCCTAACCCTCACACTCATCCTAGACTTCACCCTAACCCTAACTCACACCCTCACCCTAAAACTCACACTAACCCTAACACTAATCCTCAATCCAACCCTCACCTTCACCTTAACCCTAACCCTAACCCTCACCCTAACCCAAACCCAAACCCTCACCCTTACAATAACCCTCGCCCTCAGCATAACCCTCATTTTTGGCTTACCATCACCACCACCCTAACACTCACCCTAACCATAACCCTAACCCAAACCCTCCTGCCTAACCCTAACTCTACCCCTAAACCTCACCCTAACCCTAAGCCTAACTCTAACCCTAACCCAAACACTAAACCTCACCCTAACCCTAACCCTCACACTCACCCTCACCGTAACCATAATACTAGACCTAAATATAACCCTCACCCTAACCCTAACCCTCGACCTAATAATATCCCTAACCCTCACACTCACCGAAAAACAAACCCTAATCCTAATCCTAACCCTAAACCTAACCCTCAGCCTCAGCTTAACCCTCACCCTAACCCTAAACCTAACACTCACCCTAACCCTAATCCTCACCCTCAGCCTCACGCTAACCCTAACTCTAACCCTAAAACTCACCCTCACCCTAACAGTAACCCTAACCGTAAACCTCAACCTAACCCTAAGCCTAAAACTCACCTTCACCCTAGCCCTTACCCTAACCCTTATCCTAACCCTAAGCCTCATCCTAAACCTCCCCCTAACCCTAACTCTAACCCTAAACCTCACCCTCACCCTAACCATAACCCTAACCCTAACCCTAAACCTCACCCTAAACCTCACCCTAACCAAAACCCTCACTCTCACCCTCAACCTCAACGTAACTCTAACCCTAAACATAACAATAACACTAACCCTAACCCTAACGCAGACCCAAACCCTAACCCTAACAATTACCCTCACCCTAACCCGAACCCTCACTTTAACACTTACCCTCACACTAACACTAACTCTAACCCTAACACTAACCCTCAAACTAACCCTAAACATCACCCTAAACCTCACCCGCAATCTAACCCTTTCCCTAACCCTCATCCTCACCCTAAACCTAACCCTCACCCTCACCCTCAGCCTAACCCTAATCCTAATCCTAATCTTAAACCTATCCCTAAACCTCAACCTCACCCTAACCCTCACCCTAACACTAACTCTAAAACTAACACTAACCCTAAACCTAACCCTCACCCTCAGCCTCACCCTAAACCTAACTCTAAAATTAAACCTCAGGGTCACCCTAACCCAAACCCTAAGCCTAAACATAAACCTCACCCTAAACCTAAACCTAAACCTAAACCTCACTCACCCTAGCCCTTAACCTAACCCTAATCCTAAACCCTACCCTCATTCTAATCCTCCCACTAACCCTAACCCTAACCCTCACCCTAATCCTAAAACTCAACCTCACCCTCACCCTCAGCCTAAACCTAAGCCTAAACCTAGACCTAAAGCTAACACACACACTCAGCCTCAACCTAATCCTAATCCTATCCCAAACCCTAACCCTAACCCTAAACCTCCCCCTAACTATCACCCTAACCCTAACCCTAACCCTCACCCTAACCCTAACCCTATAAACCTATAACCCTAAACCTCAACCTCAACCATACCCTAACCCTAACCCTCACCCTAACCCTCACCCTAACCCTCACCCTCACCCTCACCCTAACCCTAATCCTAAACCTAACCCTATTCCTATCCCTAGCCCTCACCCTAACCCTCACCATAGATCTCACCCTTACCCTATTGCTAACATTAAACCTCATCATAAAACTCACACTAACCCTAACCCTAAACCTCACCCTCAGCCTAACCCTAAGCCTAAGCCTAACCCTAACCCTAAACCTCACCGTAACCCTAACCCTAACACTAACACTAACACTAACCTTAAACCTAAACCTAACCCTAAACCTAACCCTAAACTTAACCCCAAAGCTCAGCCTCACTCTCACCCTAAACCAAACCGTAACCATAACCCTCAAACTAACTCTAAGCCTAACCCTAACCCTAACCCTAACCTTCATGTTAACCCTCACTCTAAACCTAACCCTAACACTAAACCTAACTCTATCCCTAAATCTCACCCACATCCTAAACCTAACTCTAAACATAACCTAAACCTAAGCCTCATCCTAACCCTAACCCTAACCCTCACCCTCACTGTAACTGTAACCCTAACCCTAAAAATAACCCTAAACCTAATCCTAAACCTCACCCTAGCTCTCAACTTAACTGAACCCTAACTCTCACCCTAACACTAACCTTAACCCTCAACTTTACCCTAACCCTGACCCGTACCCTCACCCTCAGCCTAAACCTAAGCCTAAACCAAAACCTAACCTTAACACGCACAGTCACCCTAACCCTTACCCTAATCCTATTCCTAACTCTAAGCCTAATCCTCATCCTCAACCTAACCCTCACCCTAACACTAACTCTAACACTAACCCTAACCCTAACCCTCAACCTCAGTCTCAACCTAACCCTAAATCTAACCCTAATCCTTTCCCTCACCATAACCCCAAACCTTACCCTAACCCTAAGCCTCACCCTAAACCTAATCCTAAACCTCACCCTCAGCCTACCCCTCACCCTAACCCTAATCCTAAACATAACCCTCATCCTAACCCTCACCGTAACCCTCACCCGCAGCCTCACCCTCACCTTAACTCTAACACTAACCCTAACAATAAAACTAACCTTAACCCTAACCATCACACTAACCCTATTCCTCACCCCCACCCTCACCCTAAGCTTAAACCTAAGCATAAGCCTAAGCCTTACACTCACCCTCACCCTAAACCTAATCCTAAACCTAACCCTATCGCTAAACCTGAAACTAACCCTCACCCTAACCCTATCCCTAACCCTAACCCTAAACCTCCCCCTAACCCTCCCCCTAACCCTAACTCTAACCCTAAACCTCAACCTAACCCTAACCCTCACCCTCACGCTCAACCTCACCGTAACTCTAACCCTAAGTCTAAAAATAACACTAAACCTAACCCGAACCATCACCCTAACCCTAATCCTCACCCCACCCTCACCATCGGCCTAAACCTAAGCGTAAGCCTAACACTCGCCCTAACCCTCACACTCACCCTCAAACTGACCCTCATCCTAAAGGTAACCCTATCCCTCAACCTCAACATAACCTTCACCCTCACATTAACCAAAACACTAACCTAAACTCTAAACCTCAACCTAACCCTCCCCCTAACAATAACTCTAACCCGAAACCTCACACTCACCCTAACCTTCACACTCACCCGCAAACTCACCGTAACTTTAACCCTAACCCTAACAATAACACTAACCCTAACCCTAACCCTAACGATTATCCTCACCTTCACCCTCACCCGCACCGCAAACTTAAACCTAATTATAACTCTTACAATAAACCTAACCCTATGCCTAAGCCTAACCCTAACTCTAATCCTCACCCCAACCCTCACCCTCAGCCTAACGCTAAGCCTAACCATAACCCTAACCCTACCCTCACCGTAACCCTAACCCTAACACTAACCCTAACCATAAACCTAAACCTAACGCTAAACCTAAACCTAATCCTCAGCCTCACCCTCACCCTAACCCAAACCCTAACCCTAATCCTCACCCTAACTCTAAGCCTAAAACCTACCGCTAACCCTAACTCTCACACTCACCCTAACACTAACCCTAATCCTAAACCTAACTCTATTCCTATCCATAGCCCTCAACCTAGCCCTCACCATAGCCCTCACACTTACCCTAATCCTAACACTAAACTTCAACCTAAACCTCACCGTAACCCTAACCCTAAACCTCACCCTCACCCTCACCCTCAGCCTAACCCTAAGCCTAAGCCTAAGCCTAACCCTAACCCTAACCTTAACCCTAACAGTAACCCTAACCCTAAGCCTAACACTAACATTAAACCTAAACTTAACCCTAAACCTAACTCTAAACTTAACCCTAATCCTTAGCCTCACCCTCACCCTAACCCAAACCATAAACCTAACCCTCCCCCTAACTCTAAGCCTAAACCTAACCCTAACCCTAACTCTCACACTCACCCTCACCCTAACCCTAATCCTAAACCTAACCCTATCCCTATCCCTAGCCCTCACCCTAACCCTCAAACTAGCCTTCACCCTTAGCCTAATCCTAACCCTAAAACTCATCAAAGACCTCACCCTAAACCTAACCCAAACCCTCACCCTAACCCTAACCCTAAACCTCACCCTCATGCTCAGTCTAAGCCTAAGCCTAACCCTAAACCTAACGTTAACCCTCACCTTCAACCTAACCCTAAAACTAACGCTAACTCTAACCCTAAATCTCACCCTCATCCTAAACCTAACTCTAAACATAACCTAAACCTAAACCTCATCCTAAGCCTAAACCTAACACTCACCCTCACTGTAACTGTAACCCTAACGCTAACAGTAACCCTAACCCTAACCCTAACCCTCACCCTAACCCTAAACTTAACCGAACCCTAATTCTCACCCTAAACCTAACCCTAACCCTCACCCTTACCCAAACCCTCACCCTTACCCAAAACCTCACCCTTACCCTCACCCTCAGCCTAAACCTAAGCCTAACCCTAACCCTCACAGCCACCCTAAACCTTACCCTAATCCTAATCCTAACTCTAAGCCTAACCTTCACCCTCAACCTAACCCTCACCCTAACAGTAACTCTAACACTAAACCTAACCCTAACCCTCAACCTCACACTCACCCTAACCCTAACCCAAAACCGCACACTAATCCTAATCCTAAACCTCACCCTCAGCCTAGCCCTCACCCTAACCCTAATCCTAACGCTAAACCTCATCCTAACCCTCACCCTAACCCTCACCTGCACCCTCACCATCACCTTAAAACTAACACTAACCCTAACAATAAAACTAACCTTAACCCTAAACATCACCCTAACCCTATTCCTCACCCCCACCCTCACCCTCAGCATAACCCTAAGCGTAAGCCTAACCCTCACCCTAAGCCTTACATTCACCCTAACACTAAATCTAACCCTAAACCTAACCCTATCCCTAAATCTCAACCTAACCCTCACCCTCAACCTAACCCTCACACTAACCCTAACCCTAAACCTCAACCTAACCCTCCCCCTAACCCTAACTCTAACCCTAAACCTCACCCTCACCTTAACACTAACCCTAACCCTAACCCTATAATTTACCCTAAAACTCACCCTAACCCTAAACCTCACCCTCACGCTCAAACTCACCGTAACTCTAACCCTAACACTAACAATAACACTAACCCTAACCCTACCCCTAACACTAATTATAAACCTCACACTCAGCCTCACCCTCAACGCAAACTAAACCCGAACCATAACACTAAAAATACCCCTAACCATAACCCTAACCCTAACCCTAATCCACACCCTCAACCTCACGCTCAGCCTAAGCCTAAGCTTAAGCCTAACCCTCAATTTAACCGTTACCCTAACCCTAACCCTAATCCTAACCCTAACCCTAACCCTAATCCTCAGCCTCACCCTCAACCTAACCCAAAACCTCACCCTAACCCTAAGCCTAACCCTAACCCTAACCCTCACACTCACCCTCACCCTAAACCTAATCCTAAATCTAACCCTACCCCTAAACGTAACTCACACCCTAACCCTCACACTAGCCCTCACCCTAACCTTAATCCTAACCCTAAAACTCATCATAAGCCTCACCCTAACCCTAACCCTAACACTCACCCTAACCCTAACCATAAACCTCACCCTCATTCTCTGCCTAAGTCTAAGCCTAAGCCTAACCCTAACCCAAACGTTAACCCTCACCCTAAACCTAACCCTAACACTAACCCTAACTCTAACCCTAAATCTCATCCTCATCCTAAACCTAAAGCTAACCCTAACCCAAAACCTAAACCTCATCCTAACCTTAACCCTAACCCTCACCCTCACTACAATTGTAACCCTAACTCCAACCCTAACCCTAACAATAACCTTAAGCCTCACCGTAACCCTAACCCTAAACCTAAACCTAACCCTAACCCTAAACCTCACTCTAAACCTAATCCTAAACCTCACCCTCAGCCTAGCACTCACCCTAAACCTAATCCTAACCATAACCCTCATCCTAACCCTCACCGTAACCCTCAGCCGCACCCTCACCCTCACCTTAACTCTAACACTAACCCAAACAATAAAACTAACCTTATTCCTAATCATCACCCTAACCCTATTCCTCACCCCGACCCTCACCCTAAGCCTAACCCTAAGCCTAAGCCTAACCCTCACCCTAAGCCTTACACTCACTCTCAGCCTAAACCTAATCCTAAACCTAACACTATCCCTAAACCTCAACCTAACCCTCACCCTCACCTTAACCCTAACACTAACCCTAACCCTATACCTCCCCCTAACCCTCCCCCTAACCCTAACTCTAACCCTAAACCTCAACCTAACCCTAACCCTCACCCTCACGCTCAACCTCACCATAACTCTCACCCTGGCCCTAAGAATAACACTAACCCTAAACCTAACCCTAACGATAACACGCACAGTCAGTCTCACCCTCACCGCAAACTTAAACCTAAACATAACCCTAACAAGAAGCCGAGCCCTAAGCCTAAGCCTAACCCTAACTCTAATCTTCAGCCCCAACGTCACCCTGAGCCTAACCCTAAGCCTAAGCCTAACCCTAAGCCTAACCCTCACCTTAACCCTAACCCTAACACTAACCCTAAACCTAACCCTAACCCTAACCCTAACTCTCACACTCACCCTCACCCTAACCCTAATCCTAAACCTAAACCTATCCCTATCCCTAGCCCTCACCCTAACCCTCACCATAGCCCTCACCCATACCCTAATCCTAACACTAAACCTTATCCTAAACCTCACCCTAACCCTAACCCTAACCCTCACCCTCACCCTCATCCTCAGTCTAACCCTAAGTCTAACCGTAAACCTAACCTTAAACCTAACCCTCACCGCAGCCCTAACCATAACCATAAACCTAACACTAACCCTAAACCTAAACCTGACCCTAAACCTAAGCCTAATTCTTTGCCTCACCCTCACCCTAACCCAAACCCTAACCCTAACCCTCACCCTACCCCTAAACTTAACCGAACCCTAACTCTCACCCTAACCCTAACCCTAAACCTCACCCTTAACCTAAGCCTCAACCTCACCCTCACCCTCAGACTAAACCTAAGCCTAACCCTAACCCTAACCCTCACACTCAGCAAAACCCTTACTCTAATCCTAATCCTAATCCTAACCCTAAGCCTAACCTGAACCCTCAACCTAACTCTCACCCTAACCCTAACTTAACACTAACCCTAATCCTAACCCTCAACCTCAGTCTCAACCTAACCCTAAATCTAAGCCTAAACCTCACCCTCACCCTCACCCTCACCCTAACCCTAACGCGAAACCTCACCCTAACCCTAATCCTAAACATCACCCTCAGCCTAGCCCTCACCCTAACCCTAATCCTAACCCCAACCCTCATCCTAACCCTCACCCTAACACTAACCCTAACCCTCACCCTCACCCTAACCCTAATCGCATCCCTAACCCTCAACCTAACCCTAACTCTCACCCTAACCGTAACCCTCACCCTAACCCTCACCCTAACCCTAAACTTAACCTGAACCCAAACTCTCACCATAACCCTAACCATAACCCTCACCCTAACCCTCACTTTTACCTTAACCCTCAACCTTAGCCTAACCCTGACGTTTACTCTTACCATCACCCCCACCTTAACACTCACCCTAACACTAACACTCTACCTAAACCTTACCCTAGCCCTAACTCTACACCTAAACCTCACACTCACCCTACCCCTAACTCTAACACTAACCCTAACACTAAACCACACCCTAACCTTAACCCTAACATTCAAACTAACCTTAACACTCACCCTCACCCTCACCCTCAGCCTAAACCTAAGGCTAACACTAAACTTCACACTCACCCTAACCCTAATCCTAAGTCTAATCCTAACCCTAACCCTAACACTCACCCTCTCCCTCAGCCTCATGCTAACCCTAATTCTAACCTTAAACCTTACCCTCAACCTAATCATAATGCTAAGCCTAACCCCCAACCTAACCCTAACCCTAACCCTCACCCGCACCCTCACCCTCACTTTAACTCTAACCCTAACCCTAAAAATAACACTAACCCTAACCCGAACAATCACCCTAACCCTAATCCTCCCCCACCCTCACACTCGGCCTAACCCTAAGCGTATGGCTAACCCTCACCCTAACAATCACACTCACCCTCAAACTGACCCTCATTCTAAAGGTAACCCTATCCCTCAACCTCAACATAACATTCACCCTCACACTAAGATAAACACTAACCTTAACTCTAAAACTTACCCTAACCCTCCCCCTAACAATAACTTTAACCCTGAACCTCACCCTCACCCTAACCAAAACCCTAACCCTAATCCTCACCCTAACCCTAACCCTTACCCTCACCCTCAAACTCACCGTAACTTTAACCCTAACCCTAACAATAACACTAACCCTAACCCTAACCCTAACGATAACTCTCACCCTCAGCCTCACCCTCACCACAAACTTAAACCTAAATATAACTCTAACAATAAGCCTAACCCTAAACCTAACTCTAATCATCACCCCATCCATACCCTCAGCCTAACCCTAAGCCTAACCATAACCCTAACCTTAACCCTCACCGTAAACCTAAGCCTAAACCTAACCCTAACCCTAACCTTAACCCTCACCGTAACCCTAACCCTAACCCTATCACTAACCCTAAACCTAAACTTAACCCTAAACCTAACCCTAAACTTAACCCTAATCCTTAGCCTCACCCTCATCCTAACCCAAACCATAACCCTAACCCTCCCCCTAACTCTAAGCCTAAACCTAACCCTAACCCTAACTCTCACACTCACCCTCACCCTAACCCTAATCCTAAACCTAACCCTATCCCTATCCCTAGCCCTCACCCTAACCCTCAAACTAGCCCTCACCCTTAGCCTAATCCTAACCCTAAAACTCATCAATGACCTCACCCTAAACCTCACACTAACCCTAACCCAAAACCCCACCCTCATGCGCAGCCTAAGCCTAAGCCTAACCCTAACCCAAAGGTTAACCCTCACCCTAATCCTAACCCTAACACTAACCCTAACTTTAACCCTAAATCTCACCCTCATCCTAAACCTAACTCTAAACATAACCTAAACCTAAACCTCATCTTAACCCTAACCCTAACAATAACCCTAACACTAACCCTAACCCTCACCCTAAACCTAAACTTAACCGAACCCTAATTCTCACCCTAAACCTAACCCTAACCCTCACCCTTACCCAAACCCTCACCCTTACCCTCATCCTCAGCCTAAACCTAAGCCTAACCGTAACCCTAACACTAAGCCTCACAGCCACCCTAAACATTACCCTAATCCTAATCATAACTCTAAGCCTAACCCTCACCCTCAACCTAATCCACACCCTAACCCTAACTCTAACACTAACCCTAACCCTAACCCTCAACCTCAGTCTCACCCTAACCCTAAATCTAACCCTAAACCTCACCCTCACCCTAACCCTAACAAAAAACCGCACACTAATCCTAATCCTAAACCTCACCCTCAGCCTAGCCCTCACCCTAACCCTAATCCTAACCCTAACCCTCATCCTAACACTCACCCTAATCCTCACCCGCACCCTCACCCTCACCTTAACTGTAACACTAGCCCTAACAATAAAACTAACCTTAACCCTAAACATCAACCTAAAACTATTCCTCACCCCCACCCTCACCCTCAGCATAACCCTAAGCGTAAGCGTAACCCTCACCCTAAGCCTTACATTCACCCTAACACTAAACCTAACCCTAAACCTAACCCTATCCCTAAACCTCAACCTAACCCTCACCCTCACCCTAACCCTCACACTAACCCTAACCCTAAACCTCAACCTAACCCTCCCCTAACCCTAACTCTAACCCTAAACCTCACCCTCACCTTAACACTAACCCTAACCTTAACCCTATGCCTCACCCTAAAACTCAACCTAACCCTAACCCTCACCCTCACGCTCAAAGTCACCGTAACTCTAACCCTAACACTAACAATAACACTAACCCTAACCCTACCCCTAACACTAATTATAACCCTCACCCTCAGCCTCACCCACAAGGGAAAATAAACCCTAATCATAACACTAACAATACGCCTAACCATAACCCTAACCCTAACACAAATCCACACCCCCACCCTCACTCTCAGCCTAAGCCTAAGCCTAAGCCTAACCCTCTACTTAACCCTAACCCTAACCCTAACCCTAACCCTAACCCTAACCCTAACCCTAAACCTAACCCTAACCCTAACCCTAATCCTCAGCCTCACCCTCAATCTAACCCAAAACCTCACCCTAACCCTAAGCCTAACCCTAACCCTAACCCTCACACTCACCATCACCCTAACCCTAATCCTAAATCTAACCCTACCCCTTAACGTAACCCACACCCTAACCCTCACACTAGCCCTCACACTAACCCTAATCCTAACCCTAAAACTCATCATAAGCCTCACCCTAACAATAACCCTAACACTCACCCTAAACCTAACCCTAAACCTCACCCTCATTCTCTGCCTAAGTCTAAGCCTAAGCCTAACTCTAACCCAAACGTTAACCCTCACCCTAAACCCAACCCTAACACTAACCCTAACTCTAACCCTAAATCTCACCCTCATCCTAAACCTAACTCTAACCCTAACCCAAAACCTAAACCTCATCATAACCTTAACCCTAACCCTCACCCTCACTACAACTATAACCCTAACCCCAAACCTAAACCTAACAATAATCCTAAACCTCACCCTAACCCTAACACTAACACTAAAACTCACCCTAACCCTAATCCTAAACCTCACCCTCAGCCTAGCCCTCACCCTAACCTTAATCCTATCCCTAACCCTCATCCTAAAACTCACCCTAAAACTAACCCTAACCCTCACCCTCACCCTAAACCTAATCCTAACCCTAACCCTCAACCTAACCCTAACTCTCACCCTAACCATAAACCTAACCCTCACTATAACCCTAACCCTAACCCTAACCCTAAACCTAAACCTAGTCCTCAGCCTCACCCTCACACTACCCAAAACCTAACCCTAACTCTCACCCTAACCCTAATGCTCACACTCAACCTCACCCTAACTCTAATCCTAAACCTAACCCTATCCCTAACACTAACCCTCACCTTAACCCTAAACCTAAACCAAAACCTCAACCTAACCCTAACCCTAGTCCTAACCCTCACACTCATGCTCAGTCTAAGCTTTAGCTTAAGCCTAAGCCTAACCCTAACCCTATCCCTTACCCTAATCCTAACAATAACCGGACCCTAACCCTAACACTAACCCTAACTCTAACCCTAAACCTCACCCTCATGCTAACCCTAACCCTAACCTAATGCTAAACCTGAACTTCATCCTAACCCCAACCCAAACCCACCTGCTTAGCCTCACCGTAACCCTAACCCTAACCCTACCACTAAACCTAACCCTAACCCTAACCCTAACCCTCAACCTAACACTAACCCTAACCCTAACACTAACCCTCACACTAACCCTAACCCTCACCCTCACCCTAGCCCTCACCCTAACCCTAACTCTCATCCTCATCCTAAACGTCACACTAACCCTAACACAAATCCTCAATCTAATCCTAACCTTCACCCTAAACCTAACCCTTACCCTCACCCTACCCCTAACCCTCACCCTAACCGTAACCCTCACCCTCAGCATAACCCTAAAATTTATCCTTACCATCACCCCCAACCTAACCGTCACCCTAACCATAACTCTCACCCAAACCCTCCTCCCTAACCTTAACTCAACCCCTAAATCTTACCCTAAACCTAAGCCTAACTCTAACCCTAAACCAAACACTAAACCTCAACCTAACCCTAATCTTCACACTCAACCTCAGCTTAACCGTATTCCTAGCCCTAACCATAACTCTCACGCTAATCTTAACACTCAACCTAACACTATCCCTAACCCTCACCCTCAGCTTAACCCTCACCCTACCCCAAACCCTAAAACTCAACTTAACCCTAATCCTCACCCTCAGCCTCAGTCTAACAATAACTCTAACCCTAAACCTCACCCTTTCCCTAAACCTAACCCTAACCCTAAACCTCAACCTAACCCTAACCCTAAAACTCACCCTCAACCTAACCCTTACCCTAACCCAAATCCTAACCCTAACCCTCATCCTAAACCTTCCCCTAACCCTAACTCTAACATTAAACCTCACCCTCACACTAACCCTAACACTAACCCTAACCCTTAACCTCACACTCAACCTCACCCTAACCAAAACCCTCAGCCTCAACCTCAACATAACTCTAACCCTAAACCAAACAATAACACTAACCCTAACCCTAACCCTGACCCTAACCCTAACACTAACAATAACCATCAGCCTAACCCTAACCATCACCTTAACACTTACCTTCACACTAACACTAACTCTAACCCTTACACTAACCCTCAAACTAACCCTAAACATCACCCAACCCTCACATTCACTCTAACCCTATTCCTAACCCTCACCCTCAGGCTAGCCCTCACCTTAACACTAACCCTCATCCTCACCCTAACACTCACCCTCACCCTCACCCTCAGGCTAACTCTAACCCTAATCCTAATCCTAAACCTATCCCTAAACCTCACTCTCATCCTAACCCTAACCCTCATCCTAACACTAACCCTAAACCTCACCCTCACCCTCAACCTCACCCTAACCCTAACTCTAAACCTAAACCTCACTGTCACTCTAATCCTAACACTAATCCTAAACATAAACCTCACCCTAAACCTAACCCTAAACCTCACCCTCACCCTAGCCCTTACCCTAACCCTAATCCTAACCCTAACCCTCATCCTAACCCTCCCACAAACCCTAACCCTAACCCTCACCCTAAACCTAACCTTCAACCTGACCCTCACCCTCAGCCTAAACCTAAGCCTAACGCTAGACCTAACGCTAACACACACACCCTCAACCTAATCCTAATC
Source organism: Dipodomys merriami (assembly GCF_024711535.1). Classification (NCBI taxonomy): domain Eukaryota; kingdom Metazoa; phylum Chordata; class Mammalia; order Rodentia; family Heteromyidae; genus Dipodomys; species Dipodomys merriami. The sequence continues at coordinate 208,881 of NW_027202760.1, forward strand.
CTATCCCTAACCCTAACCCTAACCATAACCCTCCCCCTAACTATCACCCTAACCCTCATCCTAACCCTAACTATATCCCTAAACCTCACCCTCACCCAAACCCTAACTCTAACCCTTACCCCAACCAAACCTCAACCTAACCCTAACACTAACCCTCACCCTCACATTAACTGTCACACTAAACCTAACCAACACAATAACCCTAACACTAATCCTAACCCTCACGCTTACCATAATCCTCACCCTAACCCATACCCTCAACCGAAAACGGAACCTCATCCTAACACTAACCCTAACCCTAACACTAACCCTCACACTAACCCTAACCCTAAACCACAACCTAACCCTCACCCTCACCCTAACCCTAACCCTAACCCTAAACCCAAACCTAACCCTATCCTTAACACTCACCCGCACCCTCCCCCTCACTTTAACTCTAAACCTAACCCTAAAAATAACACTAACCCGAACCCGAACCATCACCCTAACCCTAATCCTCACCCCATCCTCACCCTCAGCCTAACCCCAAGTGTAAGCCTAACCCTCACCCTAAGCCTCACACTCACCCTCAAGCTGACCCTAATCTTAAAGTTAACCCTAACCCTCAACCTCAACCTAACCTTCAACCCCACACTAACCCAAACACTAACCTTAACTCTAAACCTCAAAGTAACCCTAACTCTAACCCTAAATCTCACACTCACCCTAACCCTAACCCTAACCCTAAACCTCACCCTAACCCAAACCCTCCCCCTCCCCCTCAATCTCACCATAACTCTAACCCTAACCCTAACAATAACACTAACCCTAACCCTAACCCTAAAGATAAACCTCACCCTCAGTCTCACCCTCACCACAAACTGAAACCTAAACATAACCCTAACAATAACCCTAAACCTAACCCTATCCCTAATCCTAACTCTAATCCTAACCCCCAACCCTCACCCTCACTGTAACCCTAAGCCTACCACAAACCCTAACCCTAACACTAACCCTAAACTTAAACCTAACCATAAACCTAACCCTAATCCTCAGCCTCACCCTCACACACTAACCCAAACCCTAACGCTAACCCTTACCCTAACTTTATCCCTAAACCTAACCCTAACCCTCACTCTCACACTCACCCTCACCCTAACCCTAATCCAAAACCTAAACCTATTCCTACCCCTAGACCTCACCCTAACCCTCACCATAGCCCTCCACCTTACCCTAATCCTAACACAAAACTTCATCCTAAACTTCACCCTAACCCTAATCCTAACCCTCACCCTCACCCTCACCCTCAGCCTAACCCTAAGCACAAACCTTACCTTAACCCTAATCCTAACCTTAACCCTCACCATAACCCTAACCCTAAGCCTAAGCCTAACCGAGACACTAAACCTAAACCTAAACCTAACCCTAAACCTAACCCTAAACTTAACCCTAATCCTCAGCCTCACACTCACCCTAACCTAAACCATAACCCTAACCCTCACCCTAACTCTAAGCCTAAACCTAACCCTATCCAGAACTCTCACACTCACCCTCACCCTAACCCTAATCCTAAACCTAACCCTATCCCTATCCCTAGCCCTTAACCTAACCCTCACCCTAGCCCTCACCCTTACCCTAATCCTAACCCTAATCCTCATAAATAACCTCACCCTAACCCTTACCCTAAACCTCACCCTAACCCGAAGCCTAAAACTCACCCTCATATTCAGCCTAAGCCTAAGCCTAAGATTAACCCTAACTCTAATGTTAACCCTCACCCAAAACCTAAACCTAACACTAACCCTAATTCTAACTCTAAATCTCACCCTCATCCTAAACCTGACTCTAAACATAACCTAAACCTAAACCTCATCCTAACCCTAACCCTAACAATAACCCTAAAACTAACCCTCACCCTCACCCTAACCTTAAAATTAACCGAACCCTAATTCTCACCATAACCCTCACCCTTACCCAAAACCTCACCCTTACCCTCACCCTCAGCCTAAAGCTAAGCCTAACCCTAACCCTAACCCTCACAGCCACCCTAACCCTTACCCTAATCCTAATCCTAACTCTAAGCCTAACCCTCACCCTCAACCTAACCCTCACCCTAACCCTAACTCTAACACTAACCCTAACGCTAACCCTCAACCTCAGTCTCACCCTAACCCAAAATCTAACCCTAAACCTCACCCTCACCCTAACCCTAACAAAAAACCGCACACTAATCCTAATCCTAAACCTCACCCTCAGCCTAGCCCTCACCCTAACCCTAATCCTAACCCTAACCCTCATCCTAACCCTCACCCTAACCCTCACCCGCAACCTCACCCTCACCTTAACTCTAACACTAACCCTAACAATAAAACTAACCTTAACCCTAAACATCACACTAGCCCTATTCCTCACCCCCACCCTCACCCTCAGCATAACCATAAGCGTAAGCCTAACCCTCACCCTAAGCCTTACATTCACACTAACACTAAACCTAACCCTAAACCTAACCCTATCCCTAAATCTCAACCTAACCCTCACCCTCACCCTAACCCTCACACTAACCCTAAACCTAACCCTCACCCTCACCCTCATCTTAACTCTAACCTTAACCCTAACAATAACACTAATTCTAACAATAAATCTCACCCTAACCCTAATCCTAACCCTAATTCTCCTCATAACCCTCAGCCTAAACTTAAACCTAACCCTCACCCTAACCCTAACCCTAACCATCAACCTAAACCTAACACTCACGCTCACCGTAACCCTAATCATAATGCTAATCCCAACCCTAACCCTCACCCTAACACTTACCCTCACCCTAACACTAACCCTAACACTAACACTAACCCTCACACTAACCCTAACCATCATCCTAACCCTAAACCTCACTCTAACCCTAGCCCTCATGCTATCCCTAACTCTCAATCAAACCCTAACCCTCAACCTTCCCCTAACCCTAACTCTCACCCTAACCCTAACCCTTACCCTCACCCTAAACCTAACCCTCACCCTCACCCTAACCCTAACCCTAACCCTAACCTTAACACTACCCCTAACCATAACCCTAACCCTAATCCTAAACCTAACCTTAACCCTCATCCTCAACCTAACCCTAACAGGAACCCTAAAGCTAACCCTCACCCTCAGCCTCACCCTAATACTAATTCTAACACTAAACTTCACCCACATCCTAACGCTAATGCTAACACTAACGCTAACCCTAACCTTCCCCATAACTCTAAACCGAACCCTAACCCTAACACTAACCCTAAACCTAAACCTCAACCTAACCCTCACCCTAACCCTAACTCAATCCCTAAACCTCACCCTCACCCTAACTCTCATTCTGATACTAACCCAAACACTAAACTTCACCCTAACCCTAACCCTAAACCTCACCCTAACACTCACAGTAACTGTAACCCTAAACCTAAACCTAACAATAACCCTAACACTAATCCTAACCCTCACATAACCATAACCCTCACCCTAAACCAAACCCTCACCCTAACACTTACCCTCACCCAAACACTAACCCTAACCCTAACACTAACCCTAAACCTCAACCTAACACTCACCCTAACCCTAACCCTAACAATAACCCAATCCCTAACCCTCACCTGAACCCTCTCCCTAACCCTATATCTAACCCTAAACCTCACCCTCACCCTCACCCTAACCCTAACCCTAACACTAAAACCCATCCTAACCCTAAACCTAACCCTCACCTGCACCGACACCCTCATCGTAACTCTATCCCTAACCCTAACAATAACACTAACCCTAACCCGAACCATCACCCTAACCCTAATCCTCACCCCCACCCTCACCCTCAGCCTAAGCCTAACCCTCACCCTCAACTTCACCCTAACCCTAGTCCTAAACCAAACCCTATCCCTAAACCTCAACCTAAGCCTCACTCTCACCCTAACCCTAACACTGACCTTAACCCTAAACCTCATCCTAACCCTGCCCCTAACCCTAATTCTAACCCTAAACCTCACCCTCACCCTAACCCTAACCCTATCCCTAACCCTAAGCCAAACCCTAACCCTAATCCTAATCCTCAATGTAACCATAACCAGAGCAGTAACCCTAAACCTAACAATAACCCTAACCCTAAACCTAACACTAATCATAAGCTTCAACCTCACCCTAACCCAAAACCAAAACCTAACCCTGACCCTCACTGTCAGCCTAAACCTAAGCCTAAACCTAACCCTAATCCTAAGCCTCATCGTAACCCTAACCCTATCCCTAAACCTAAACCTAACCCTAACCCTAAACCTAAACCTAATCCTAATCCTCAGACTCACCCTCACCCTAACCCAAACCTAATCCTAAGCCTCACCCTAACCCTAAGCCTAACCCTGACCCTAACCCTAACCCTCAAACTCACCCTAAGCCTAACCCTAATCCTAAACCTAAGCTATCCCTAAACCTAACCCTCACCCTAACCCTCAGCCTAGCACTCACCCTAACCCTAATCCTAAACCTAAACCTCATCCTAACCCTCACCCTAACCCTAACCCTCACCCTAACCCTAAACCTAACCCTCAACCTCATGCTTGGCCTAAGCCTAAGCCTAAGCCTAAGCCTAACCTAACCCAAACACTAACCCTCACCCTAACCCTAACCCTAACACTAACCCTAACTCTAACCGTAAACCTCACTCTCACCCTAAGCCTAACTCTCACCCTAACCCTAAATCTAAACCTAATCCTAACTCTAACCCTAACCCTCAACATCACCCTCACCATAACCATAACCCTAACCCTAACCATAACAATAACCCTAACCCTAAACCTCACCCTCACACTTACCCTCACCTAACACTAACCCTAACGCTAACACTAACCCACACACTAACTCTAACCATCAACCTAACCCCAAACCTCAACCTAAACCTAAACCTAAACCTCACCCTCACCCTAGCCTTCACCCGAACCCTAACCCTCATCCTCACCCTAAACCTCACACTAACCCTAACACTAATCCTCATTCTAACCCTCACCCACAACGTTCCTCTAACCCTAACCCTTACCCTAATCCTAATCCTCACCCGAACGTAACCCTTACACTCAGCCTAACCCTCATGTTTACACTTACCATCACCCCACCCTAATATGTTCCCTAACCCTAACGCTCACCCTAACCCTCACCCTAACCCTAACTCTACACCTAAACCTCATCCTCACCCTAAGCCTAATCCTACCCCTAAACATAAACCTTACCGTAACCCTAACCCTAACCCTCACCCTCACCTTAACTCTAAACCTAACCCTAACAATAACACTTATTTTAACCCTAACCCTAACCCTAACCCTAACGCTTATCCTAACCCTCACCCCTCAACCTCAGCCTTACCAGAATCTAATTCTAAAACTAAACCGCACCCACATCGTAACCCTAACGCTAACCCTAACCCTAACCCTAAAACTCCCCCTAACTCTCAACCTAACCCTAACACTAAAAATAACCCTAACCCTAAAACTCAACCTAACTTTCACCCTAACCCTAAATCTATACCTAAACCTCACCCTCACCCTAACCCTCACTCTAACCCAAACCCAAACCCTAACTATAACCCTAACCCTCACCCTCACCCTCACAGTAACAGTAGGTTACCCCTAAACCTAAACCTAAAAATAGCCCTAACCCTAATATTAACCCTCACCATAACCGTAAACGTCACCATAACCCAAACACTCACCCTAACACTTAGCCTCACCCTAACACTAACCCTAACCCTAACACTAACCCTCACACTAAACCTAACCCTAACAGTAAACCTATACCTCAAACTAACCCTCACCCACACACTAACCCTAACACTAACCCTATCCCTAACCCTCACCTTAACCCTCTCCTGAACCCTATATCTAACCCTAAACCTCACCCTCTCCCTAACCCTAACCTAACCGTAACCCTAAACCCCACCCTAACCCTAAAACTAACGCTCACACGCATCCTCACCCTCACTGTAACTATAACCCTAACCATAACAATAACACTAACCCTACACCGAACCATCATCCTAACCCTAATCCTCACACCCACCCTAACCCTCAGCCTAACACTTACCCTCACAATAACACTAACCCTAAACCTTACACTAAATCTCACACTAACCCTAAACATACCCAAACCCTAAACCTCACCTTAACCCTAAACCTAAAACTCACCCTCACCCTAGCCCTCACTCTAATGCTAATCCTCAATCTAACCCTCACCCTCACCCTCAGCCTAAACCTAAAGCTAACACTAACCTTAACCCTAACCCTCACACTCACAGTAACCCTAACCCTAATCCTAATCCTAACCCTAAACCAAACCCTCACCGTCACCCTAACCCTAACACTAAACCTAACACTAACCCTTACTCTAAACCTCACTATCAATATCAAGCTCAGCCTGTTCCTAAGACTAACCCTAACCCTTACCCTAACCCTCACCCTCACCCTAGCCCTCACCCTAAACCTAATCCTAACCCTAACGCTCATCCTAACCCTCACACTAAACCTAACCCTAACCATCACCCTAACCCTAATCTTCACTTCCACCCTCACCCTCAGCCTAACCCTAAGCCTATGCCTAACCCTAACCCTAACCCTAACCCTCACACTCACACTCACCCTAAACCTAATCCTAACCCTAACCCTAACCCTAAACCTCAACATAACCCTCACACTAATCTTAACCCAAACATTTACCCTAAACCTAACCTGCAACCTAACCCTCCAACTAACCCTAAATCTAACACTAAACTTCACCCTCACCCTAACCCTAATCCTAACCCTATCCCTAAACCTCACCCTAACCCTAACCATAACCCTCACATGCACACTCACCCTCACCCTCACCCTAACTCTAAACCTAACCCTAACAATAACACTAATTCTAACCCTAAACCGAACCCTAAGCCTAACCCTAATGCTAACAATCACTCTCACCCTAACCATAATCCTAACCCTAACCTTCATCCTAACCATCACCCTAACCATAACCATAACCCTAAACCTTACCCTAAAACTAAACCTAAACCTAACCCTCACCCTAGCACTCAACCTAACCCTACTCTTAACAATAATCCTCATCCTAACACTCACCCTAACCCTAAACCTCAAACTCACCATCAGATTAACCCTAAGCCTAACACTAACCCTAACCCTAACCCTAACCCTCACACTCACCCTAACCCTTACCCTAATCCTAATGGTAACTCTAACCCTAACCCTCACCCTCAGCCTCAGCTTAACCCTAACTCTAACCCTAACCCAAACTCTAACCCTAAACCTCACCCTCACACTAACCCTAACTCTAACCCTAACCCTAACCCTAAACCTCACCCTCACCCCAGCCCTCACCCTAACCCTAATCCTAACCCTACACTCATCCTAACCCTACCCATAACACTAACCCTAACCCTCACCCTAACCCTAACATTCACCCTCACCCTAAGCCTAACTCTAACCCTAACCCTCACCCTCACACTCACCCTAACCCTAACCCTAATCCTCACACTAACCCTAAACCTCAACTTCACCCTCACCCTCAGCCTAAACCTAAGCCTAACCCTAATCCTCACTCGAACCTTCACACTCACCCTAACCCTAACCCTACTCCTACACTTAACCCTAATCCTAACCCTCACCCTCAACCTAACCCTCTCCTTAAGCCTAACCATAACATTAATCCTAACCCTAACCCTCACCCTCAGCCTCACCCTAACCCTATGTCTAACACTAAACCTCACCATGACCCTAACACTAAACCCAACACTATGCCTCAACCTCATTCTAAACCTAACCCTCACCCTAACCCTAACCCTCACACTTAACATAACCCTCACCCTCAACCTAACCCTCAACTTTACCGTTACCGTCACCCCCACCTTAACCCTCAGCCTAATCCTAACAATCACCCTAACCCAAACTCTACACCTAAACCTCACCCTCACCCTAACCCTAACTCTAACCCTAACCCTAACACTAAACCTCACCGTCACCCTACACCTCACCCTAAGCCTAAGCTTAAACCTCACCCTAATCCTTACCCTAAACCTCACCCTCACCCTAGCCCTCACCCTAACCCTCACCCACACCCTCAGCCTCAACGTAACTCTAACCCTAACCCTAACAATAACCCTAACCCTAAGCCTAACCCTAAACATAACTCTAACCCTCACCCACACCCTCACCTTCAGCATAACCCTAAGCCTAACTCTAAACCTAATTCTAAACCTCACAGTAACCCTAACCTTAACCCAAACCCTAATAGTAATCCTAACCCTAAACCTAACCCTAAACCTAAACCTAATCCTCAGTCTCACCGTCACTCTAAAGCAAACCCAACCCTAACCCTCACCCTAACTCTAAGCCTAAACCTAACCCTAAACCTAATCCTCACACTCACCCTAACCCTAACCCTAATCCTAAAACTACCCCTACACTTAACCTTAACCCTCACCCTAAACCTCAGCCTAGCCCTCACCCTAACCATAATTCTAACCCTAAACCTCAACCTAACCCTACCCCTAACCCTAATTCTAACCCTAAACCTCACCCTAACCCTAAACCTAACCCTAACCCTAACCCTAAACCTCACCTTAACCCTAACCCTAGCCCTAACCCTAAACCTAACACTAACCCTAACACTAAACTTAACACTAATCCTCAACCTCACCTTCACCCTAACCCAAACACTAACCCTAACACTCACCCTCACCCTCACCCTAACCCTAAGCCTAAGCCTAACCCTAACCTCACCCTAACCCTAACCCTAACCCTAAAACTAACCCTAACCCTAACCCTAAACCTAAACCTAACCCAAATTCTCAGCCTCACGCTCACCCTAACCCAAACCCTTACCCGAACCCTCACACTAACCATAAACCTCACCCTAACCCTAACCCTCACCCTAAAACTTACCCTCAACCTAACATTTACCCTCACCCTAACACTAACCTTAACCCTAACATGAAACCTAACCCACCAACTAACCCTCCCCCTAAACCAAATATAACCCAAAACCTCACCCTCACTTTAACCATAATCCTACCTCTAACCATAAACCTCACCCTAACCTTAACTCTAACCCTCACCCTCTCCCTCACCCTCACCTTAACTCTAACCTTAATGCTAACAATAACACTAATACTAACAATAAACCTAATGCTAACCGTAACCCTAATCCTAACACTCACCCTAACGCTAACCCTAATCCTAAACCTCACTCTCACCCAAACCCTAACCCTAAACCTCAGCATATAAATAACCCTCACCCTAACACTAACCCAAACCCTAAACCTCATTCTAACACTAACCCTAACCCTAACCCTCACCCTAGCCCTCACCCTAACCCTAATCCTAACCCTAATTCTCATCATAACCCTCAGCCTAAACCTAAAACTAACCCTCACCCTAAACCTAACCCTAACCATCAACCTAACCATAACCTTCACGCTAAACGTAACCCTAATCTTAAACCTCACCCTAACCCTAAACCTCACCCTAACACTTACCCTCACTCTAACCCTAACACTAACACTAACACTAACCCTCACACTAACCCTAACCATCACCCTAACCCTAAATTTCACCCTAACCCTAACCCTAAACCTCACCCTCACCCTAGCCCTAACCCTAAGCCTAATCCTCAATCAAACCCTCACCCTCAACCTTCCCCTAACCCTAACACTCAACCTTACCCTAATTCTCACCCTTACCCTACCCTCACCCTCAGCCTAACCCTCAGGGTTACCCTTTCTGTCACCCCCAACATAACCCTCACCCTAACTCTAACCCTCAACCAAACCCTCATCCTAACCCTAAAGCTAATCCTAAACCTCACCCTCACCCTAACCCTAACTCTAACCCAAAACCTAACACTAATCGTCAACATAACCGTAACCCTTACCCTCACCCTAAACCTAACCCTCACCCTCACCCTAACCCTAACCCAAACCCTAACCCTAACACTACCCCTAACCCTAACCCTAATCCTAATCGTAAACCTAACCCTAACCCAAACCCTCACCCTAACCCTCTCCCTCACCCTAACCCTAATTCTAAGACTAAACCTCACCCACATGCTAACCCTAATCCTGACACTAACGCTAACCCTAACCGTCCCCCTAACTCTAAACCTAACCCTAACACTAACACTGAACCTAAACCTAAACCTCAACCTAAACTTCACCCTACCCATAACTCTATCCCTAAACCTCACCCTCACACTAACCCTCACTCTAATCCTAACCCAAACCCTAAACCTCATCCTAACCCTAAACCTAACCCTCAACCTCACCGTCCCAGTAACTTTAACCCTAAACCTAAACCTAACAATAACCCTAACCCTAATCCTAAACCTCACCCTAACCATAACCCTCACCCTAACCCAAACCCTCACCCTAACACTTACCCTCACTCTAACACTAACCCTAAACCTAACACTAACCCTCACACTAACCCTAACCCTAAACCTAACTCTAAACCTCAACCTCACCCTCACCCTCACCCTAGCCCTAACAATAACCCTATCCCTAACCCTCACCCTAACCCTCTCCCAAACCCTATATCTAACCCTAAACTTCACCATCACCCTCACCCTAACCCTATCCCTAACCCTAAAACCCACCCTAACCCTAACCCTAACCCTCACCCGCACCCTTACCCGAACCCTCACCCTAACACTTATTTTAACCTAACACTTACCCTCAACCTAACACTAACCTTAACCCTAACGCGAACCCTAACCATAACCCACGAACGAAACCTCCCCCTAACCCAAACCTAACCCGAAACCTCACCCTCACTCTAACCCTAATCCTCCCCCTAACCCTAAACCTCACCCTAACCCTAACCCTAACCCTCAACCTCACCTTAACTCTAACCTTAACCCTAACAATAACACTAATTATAACCCTAAACCTAACGCTAACCCTAACCCTAATCCTAAAACTAACCTTAAACCTAACTGTATTCCTAAACCTAACTCTCACCCAAACCCTAACCCTCACCCTCAGCATAACTTTAACCCTCATCCAAACCCTGACCCTAACACTAACCCTAACCCTAAACTTCACTCTAACGCTAAACCTACCCCTAACCCTCACCCTAGCCTCACCCTAACCCTAATCCTAACTTAATTCTCCTCATAACCCTCAGCCTAAACCTAAACCTAACCCTCACCCTAACGCTAACCCTAACCATCAACCTAACCCTAACTCTCACGCTCACCGTAACCCTAATCATAACCCTCACCCTAACCCTAACCCTCACCCTAGCCCTCACCCTAACCTTAATCCTAACCCTAATTCTCCTCATAACCCTCAGCCTAATCCTAAACATAACCCTCACCCTAACCCTAACCCTAATCATCAACCTAAACCTAACTCTCACGCTCACCGTAACCCTAATCATAACCCTCACCCTAACCCTAACCTTCACCGTAGCCCTCACCCTAACCCTAATTCTCCTCATAACCCTCAGCCTAAACCTAAACATAACCCTCACCCTAACCCTAACCCTAACCATCAACCTAAACCTAATACTCACGCTCACCATAACCCTAATCATAACCCTCACCCTAACCCTAACCCTCACCCTAACACTAATCCTAACACTAACACTAACCCTCACACTAACCCTAACCATCACCCTAACCCTAAACCTCACCCTAACTCTAACCCTAAACCTCACCCTCACCCTAGCCCTCACCCTAACCCTAATCCTCAATCAAAACCTCAAGCACAACTTTCCCCTAAACCTAACACTCACCCTAACCCTAATCCTCACCCTTACCGTAAACCTCACCCTCAGCCTAACCCTCAGGACCACCCTTACCGTAACACCCAACATAACCTAGACCCTAACTCTAAACCTCAACCTAACCCTCATGCTAACCCTAACATTACCCCTAAACCTCACCCTCACCCTAACCCTAACTCTAACCCAAACCCCAGCACTAAACCTCAACCTAACCCTAACCCTTACCCTCACCCTAAACCTAACCCTCACCCTCACCCTCACCCTAACCTAACCCTAACACTATCCCTAACCATAACCCTAATCCTAATCCTAAACCTGACACTAACCCTCACACTCACCCTAACCCTCACCCTAACCCTAACCCTAACAGTAACCCTAAACCTAAGCCTCACACTCAGCCTCACCCTAACCCTGATTCTAACACTAAACCTCACCCACATCCTAACCCTAATGCTAACACTAACGCTAACCCTAACCCTCCCCCTAACTCTAAACCTAACACTAACACTAACACTAACCGTAAACCTCAACCTCAACCTAACCCTCACCCTAACCCTAACGTAACCCTATCACTCACCCTAAACCTAACCCTAACACTAACTCTATCCCTAACCCTCACCCTAACCCTAACTCTAACACTCAATCTCACCCTCACCCTAACCCTAACACTAAACCTCAAACTAACCCTAACCCTAAACCTCACCCTAACCCTAGCCAACACCCTAACCCTAATCCTAAACCTAACCCTCACTCTAACCGGAACCCTCACACTCAAACTCACTCTCAGCCTAACCCTAAGACTAACCCTAAACCTAACCCTAACCCACACACTCACCCTCACCCTACCCTTAATAGTAAACCTAACCCTAACTCTAACCGTAACCCTCACACAAACCCACACCCTAACCCTAACCTAACACTAACCCTAACCCTAACCCTCACACTAACCCTCACCCTAAGCCTAAATCTAACCCTAAACCACACCCTCACCCTAACCATAACTCTAACCTAATCCTAACTCAAAAACTCACCCTAACCCTAAACCTAACCCTCACCCTCACCCTCACCGTCAACATAACACCAAACCTAAAATTAACAAAAACCCTAACCCTAACACTAAACCTCACCCTAACTATAACACTCACCCTAAACCTAACCCTCACCCTAACAATTACCCTCACCCTAACACTAACCCTAACCCTATCACTAACCCTCACACTAACCCTAACCCTCACCCTAACCTTAAAACTCACCTTAAACCTAACCCTAACCCTAGCCCTCACCCTCACCCTAGCCCTCGCCCTAACAATAAACCTAACCCTAACCCTCATCCTAACCCTCACCCTAATCCTAATCCTAACCCTAACCCTCATCCTAACCCTCACCCTAATCCTAAACCTAATCATCACCCGAACCCTAATCCTCACCACCACCCTCACCCTCAGCCTAACGCTAAGCCTAAGCCTAACCTTAACCCTCACCCTCACCCTCACTCTAACCCTAATCCTAAACCTAACCCTAACCCTAACCCTGAACCTCAACCTAACCCTCACCCTAACCCTCCCCCTAACCATACCTCTAACCCTAAACCTCACCGTAACCCTCCCCCTAACCATAAATCTAACCCTAAACCTCACACTCACCCTAACACTGATCCTCACCCTAACCCTAAATCTAACCAAAACCCTAAACCTAACCCACACCCTCACCATAACTCTAACCCTAACCTTAACAATAACACAAATCCTAACTCCAAACCTAACCCTAACCCTAATCCTAACCCTAATCCTCACCCTCAGCCTCAGCATCACAGCAAAGGTAACCTTAACCATAACAATAACAATAACACAAACCCTAATCCTATCCCTCACCCTCACCCTAATCCTAACCCTAATCGTAACCCTCACCCTCACCCTAACCCTAATCCTAACCCTAACCGTCACACTAACCCTAACCCTCACCCTCACTTTAAACCTAAACCAAATCCTAACCCTCACCCAAACAAGAATTCTAACTCTTACTGTAACCCTAACCCTCACACCTACCTACACCCTCAACCTAACCCTTAGCCTAAGCCTAACCCTAACCCTCACACTCACCCTCACCCTAACCCTAATCCTAACATTAAGCCTATCCCTAAACCTAAACCTAACCCTCACCCTCACCCTAAGACTAACACTAACCCTAACCCTACCCCTCACACTAACCCTCACCCTAAACCTAATTCTAAACTTAACTCTAACCCTCAACCTAACCATAACACTAAACCTCACCGTAAACCTCACTATAACCCTAACCCTCACCCTAACACTCACTGTAACTCTAACCCTAACCCTAACAATAACACTAACCCTAACCCTAACCCTAAACCTAACCCTAACCATAAACCTCACACTGAGCCTCACCCTCACCGCAAAATTAACCCTAACCATAACACTAACAATAACCCTAACCCTAACCCTAACACTCATCCTCACCCTAAAGTTCACCCTAACCCTAACACTAATCCTCAATCTAACCCTCACCCTCACCCGACTCCTTACCCTAACCCTCACCCTAACCATAATCCTAACCCTTACAGTAACTCTAAACCGCAGCCTAACCCTAACCTTTAGCCTTAACGTCACCCCCACCCTAACCATCACCCTAACCCTAACCCTCACCCTCAAAACAGGCCATAATCAAACCCTAGGCCTAAGCCTAACCCTGACCCTAACCCTTACTCTAACCCTAAACCCAACACTCACCCTAACGGGAACCCTCACCCTCACCCTCACCCAAACTCTAATCCTAATCCTAACCCTAATCCTAACCCTCACACTCACCCTCACCTTAAACCTAATCTTAATCCTAACCCTAACAGTAACCCTCACACCCACACTAAACCTCACCCTAACCCTAATCTTAACAGTAACCCTAACCCTAACCCTAACCATCACCCTAACCCTAACTCTAACCCTAAACCTCACCCTCACCCTAAACCTAACCCTATCCCGAATTCTAAACCTCACTCTCAACCTAAACCTTACCCTAAAGCTTAACCTCACCCTAACACTAACACTAACCCTAACACTAACCCTCACACTAACGCTAACCATCACCCTAAACCTAAACTTCACCCTAACCATAACCCTAACCTTCAACTTCACCCTATCCCTCACCCTATCACTAACCCTCATACTCACCCTAAACCTCACACTAACTCTAACACTAAACCTCAATCTAACCCTCACCCTCAACCTAACCCTAACCCGAACTCTCACCCTAAACATAACTCTCACTCTCAGCCTAACCCTCAACTTTACTCTTACTGTCAACCTCATCCTAATGCTCACCCCAATCCTAAACCTCATCCTAACCCTCACCCTAACCGTAAATCTAACCATCACCCTAAACCTAACCCTCATCCTCACCTTCAGCCTCAGCCAAAACCTAAGCCTAAGCCTAAACCTAACCCTTAACCTCACACTCAACCTAGCCCTCACCCTAACCCTAATCCAAACCCTAACCCTCATCCTAACCCTCAACCTAACCAAAACCGGAACCATCACTCTAAACCTAATCCTCATCCCAACCCTCACCCTCAGCCTAACCCTAACCTAAGCCTAACTCTAACACTAACCCTCACATTCACACAAAACCTCACCCTAATCCTAACCCTAACCCTAACTCTAAACTTAAACCTAAACCCAACCCTCACCCTAACCCTAACCCTAACCTTCACCCTCTCCTTAGTCCTAACACTAACCCTCACCCCATACCTAACCATCACCCTCACTGTAACCCGAACCCTAACGCTACCCCTAATCCTAATCCTAACCCTCACCCTAACCCTAACACTAAACCTCACCCTCAACCAAGACCTCACCCTAACCCAAATTGTAACCCTAACCCTCATACTAACCCTCACCCTAACCCTAAAACTAACCCACATCCTAACCCTAAACCAAGTTCTAACCCTCACCCTAACCCTAACCCTGACCCTCACCGTGACACTCACCCTAACCCTCACCCTAAACCTAAACATAACCCTAAACCTCACTGTAACCCTAACCCTAACACTCAGCCTCAATCTAGCACTCATCCTAACCCTAATCCTAACCCCGACCCTAATGCTAAACTTCACCTTAAACCTAAACCTCACCTTAAACCTAGACCTAATCCTAATCCTCAACCTAACCCTAACCCTCACCCTCAACATAACCCTAACCCTAACCCTCACCCTATACCTAAACCTAACCCTAACCCTAAACCTCACCCTAACCCTAACCCTCACTCTCATGCTAGCCCTCGCCCTAACTGTAATCCTAAACCTAACCCTCATCCTAACCCTCACCCTAACACTAAACCTAACCCTCACCCTAACCCTAACCCTCACCCTCACCCTCAGCCTAACCTTAAGCCTAATCCTAACCCTAACCATAACCCTCACAACCACCCTCAACCAAAACCTAATCCTAAACCTAACCCTGTCCCTAACCCTAACCCTCAACCTAACCCTCACCCTAAACCTAACCCTAATACTAACCCTCACACTAACCCTCAACTTAACACTAACTCTAACCCTAAACCGCACCCTCACCCTCACCCTCACCCTCACTCTCACCCTCACCCTCAGCCTATCCCTAAGCCTAAACCTAACCCTAACCCTCATACTCACCCTCACCCAAACCCTAATCCTAATCCTAACCCTAAATCTAACCCTCACACTAACAGTAACCCTCAAGCTAAACCTAACCCTAACACTAACCCTGATCTTGAACCTCAGCCTATCCCAAGCCCTAACGCTAACTCTAACCCTAAACCTTACCCTCACCCTAACCCTAAACCTCACTCTAACACTAACCTTAACCCACACCCTCACTCTAGCTCTCACAATAACACTAATCCTAACCCTAATCCTCATCCTCACTCTCACCCTAAACCTAACCGGAACCCTCACCCTAACCATAATCCTAACACTAACCATCAAACTAACCCTAACCCTCAACCTCACAATAACCCTAACCCTAACCCTCACCCTAAACTTAAACTTAACCCGAACCCTAACTCTCACCCAAACGCTAAACCTAACCCAAACCCTAACGCTAAACCTCAAACTCACCCTCACCCTCAGCTTAACACTAAGCCTAACCCTAAACTTAAGCCTAACCCAAGCACTCAACCTAACACTAAATCTAATCCAAATCCTAACCCTAAAGCTAATCCAGACCCTAACCATCAACTTCATCCAAACCCTCACCTAACTCTAACCCTAACAATCACACTAACCCTCACCTTAACCCTAACACTCACCCTTACCGTAACCGTAACCCTTACCCAAACCCTCACCCTAACCCTTACCCTAACCCTAACCTAAACCTCACCCTAACCCTAAACCTAACCCTCACCCTCATCCTCACCCTCACTGTAAATTTAAACCTAACCATAACACTAAAAATAACACTAAACCTAACTCTAACCCTCACACTCCCTCTCACCCTCACCGTAACCGTAACACTAACCCTAACCCTCACACTAACCCGCACCGTAACGCTAACCCTAAACCTAATCCTCACCCTCACCCTAAAGATAACCCTCACCCTCACCCTCACCCTCCGCCTAGCACTAAGCCTAACCCTAACCCAAACCCTAACCCTAATCCTCACACTCAACCTCAGCCTAACCCTAAGCCTAAGCTTAACCCTAACCCTCACCCTCAGCTTAACCGTAAGCCTAAGCCTAACCCTAACAATACCCTCACCCTCACACTAGCCCTCACCATAAACCTAACCATAGCACTAAACCTAACCCTAACACTCACACTAAACCTAACCCTAACCCTAACAATAACCCTAAACCTCACCCTCACCCTAACACTAAACCTAATCCTAACCCTAATCCTAACACTCAACATCACCCTGACCCTCACCCTTACCTTAACCTTAACCCTAACCCTAACCCTAACAATAACCATAACCCTAAACCTAAACTTAAACCTCACCCTCACCGTAACTCTAACCTTAACCCAAACCCTCACACTAACCCTAATCCTGATCATAACCCTAAAGCTAAACCTCACCCTAAACCTAAACGTTAGTGTTAGGCTAACCCTCACCCTAGGACATACACTAACCCTAATTCTAACCCTAACCCTCACCCTAACCCTCACTCTAACACTAAACCAAAAACTCAGCATAAATCTAACCCTCACCTTCACACTCAGCCTCAGCCTAACCCTAAGCCTAAAACTGACCCTAACCCTAACTGTTACACTCACAGTCACCATAACCCTAATACTAACCCTAACACCAACCCTAACCTTAAAACTAACCCTAACCCTAACCCTCAACCTAACCCTCACCCTAACCCTAGCCCTAACCCTATTGCTCATCCTAGCACATAACCTAACGTTAATCCTAACCCTTACTCTCACCATAACCCTCACCCTAACGCTCATTCTAAACATAACCCTAACCCTAACCCTCATCCTCACCCTAACCCTAATCCTAAACCTAACACTAACCCTCACACTCACCCTCACCTTAACCCTAATCATAATCCTAAGCCTTACCGTAACACTCACCCTCACCCTAACCTTCATCCTAACCCTACCCCTAACACTAACACTAACCCTAACCCTCACCCTAACCCTCACCTAAACCTAACACTAAACCTAACCCTCACCATCGCCCTAACAATAACCCTAACCATAACCCTAAACTACACCCTAACACTAACCCTAAACCTCATCCTCACCCTAAACCTCACCCTAACCGTAACCTTAAACCTAACTCTAACCCTCACCATAACCATAACCCTCACCTTAACCCTAACATTCACACTAACCCTAACACTCACCCTAACCCTAAGCCTAACCCTAACCCTAAACCTAACCCTCACATTCACCCTCAATCTAAACCTAATCCTAAACCTATCCCTATCCCTAACCCTAACCCTCACACTAACCATCACCCTAGCGCTCACCCTAACCCTAATCCTAACCCTACACCTCATCCTAAGCCTCACCCTAACCCTAACCCTAACCCTCACCCTAACCCTAACTTTAACCCTATTGCTCATCCTAGCAAATACCCTAATGGTAATCCTCACCCTTACCCTCACCATAACCCTCACCCTAACCCTCAATCTAAACACAACCCTAACCCTAACCCTCACCCTCACCCTAACCCTAATCCTAAACCTAACCCTAACCCTAACACTAACCCTCACACTCACCCTCACCTTAACCCTAATCCTAATCCTAACGCTTACCCTAACCCTCACCGTCACCCTAACCTTCATCCTAACCCTACCCCTAACACTAACACTAAACCTAACCCTCACCCTCACCCTCACCTAACCCTAACTCTAACCCTAACCCTCACCATCGCCCTAACAATAACCCTAAACATAACCCTAAACCACACCCTAACCCTAACCCTAAACCTCATCCTCACCCTAAACCACACCCTAACCCTAACCCTAAACCTAACTCTAACCCTCACCATAACCATAACCCTCACAATAATCTTAACATTCACACTAACCCTAACACTCACCCTAACCCTAAGCCTAACCCTAACCCTAAACCTAACCCTCACATTCATCCTCAATCTAAACCTAATCCTAAACCTATCCCTATCCCTAACCCTAACCCTCACACTAACCATCACACTAGCGCTCACCCTAACCCTAATCCTAACCCTACACCTCATCCTAAGCCTCACCCTAACCCTAACACTCACGTCACCCTAGCCCTCACCCTAAACCTAACCCTCATCCTCACCCTAAACCTCGCACTAACCCTAAAACTAATCCTCATTCTTAACCTCAAACTCACCCTAACCCTAACCCTAAACCTCAACCTAACCCTAATCCTCACCCTCACCCTCAGACTCAGCCTAACTCTCAGCCTAACCCTCACCCTCACCCCAGCCCTCACCCTAACCCTAATCCTAACCCTAACCATAACCCTAAACCTAACCCTAAACCTAACCATCACCCTAAAGCTAATCCTCATTCCCACCCTCACCCTCAGCCTAACCCTAAGCCTAAGCCTAACCCTAACCCTAACCCTCACACTCACCCACACCATAACCCTAATCCTAAACCTAACCGGAAACCTAACCCTAAAACTCAACCTAACCCTCACCCTAACAATAACCCCAGCACTAACCCTAACCCCAACCCTCACCCTCACCCTCACCATCACAGTATCCGTAACCCTAAGCCTAACCCTAACAATAAACCTAACCTTAACACTAAGCCTAAACCTAACCATAACCCTCACCCTAAGCTTAACCCTCATGCTAACACTTACCCTCACCCTAACAGTAACAATAATCCTAACACTTACCCTCACACTAACCCTAAAAATCACCTTAAACCTAAACCTGAACCTAACTCTATCCCTAACCCTCAACCTCACCCTAGCCCTCACCCTAACCCTAACCCTCATCCTCACCCTAAACCACACACTAACCATAACACTAATCCTCAATCTAACCCTCAACCTCACCTTAACCCTTACCCTAATCCTCACCCTAACCCTCACCCTAACCCTAATAATCACCTTTACCCTTACAGTCACCCTCAGCCTAACCCTCACCCTAACCCTAACACTCATGCTAACCCTAAGCCTAACTGTAACCCTAACCATCACGCTAACCCTAACCCTCAACTTCACCCTCAGCCTCAGCCTAACCCTAAATTTAAGCCTGACTGAAACCCTAAACTTCACCCTCAACCTTGTCCTCACCCTAAACCTAATGCTAACACTAACCCTCATCCTAACACGAACACTAACCCTAACAATAACCCTGACCCTATCCCTAACCCTCATTCTAACCATAACCCTCACCCGAACCCTAACCCGAACAATAACACTTACCCTCACACTAACACTAACCCTAACTCTTACACTAACCCTCACACTAACCCTAACCATCACCCTAACCGTAACACTCACCCTAACCCTAACCCTAACCCTCAGCCTCACCCTAACCCTAACCCTCATCCTCACCCTAAACCTCACACTAACCCTAAAACTAATTCTCAATCTAAACCACACCCTCACCCTAACCCTAACTCTAATCCTCACCATAACACTAACACTCACATTTACCGTAAGCCTCACTCTCAGCCTAACCCTCAACTTTACCCATACTTTCACCCTCACCCTAACCCTCACACTAAACCTTACCCTCACCCTCACCCTCAGCCTAATCCTAAGCCTAACCCTAACCCTACCCCTCACAATCACACTCACCCTCAGCCTAACCCTAGCCCTAACACTAACACTAACCCTAGACCTCACCCTAACCCTAATTCTAACCCTAAACCTCACACTAATCCTCAACAAAAACTAATCCTCACCCCCACCCTCACCCTCAGCCTAAGCCTAAACCTAACCCTAACACTCACCCTCACCTTCACCCTAACCCTAATCCCGACCCAAACCCTAACGCTAACTCTAACCCTAACCCTAAACCCAACCCTAATCCTCACCTCCACTCTCACCTTCAGCCTAACCCTAAGCCCAACACTAAATCTAACCCGAACTCTAAACCTAAACATCACCCGGAACTTAACCCTATCTCCAAACCTAACTCTAAACCTCACCCTAACCCTAACCCTAACCCGGACCCGCAACCTCACCCTCACCGTAACTCTAACCCTAACCCTAACAATAACACTAACCCTAACCCTAAACCTCACCCTAACCCTAACCCTCATCCTCACCCTAAACCTCACACTAAACCTAACCATAATCCTCAATCTAACCCTCACCCTCACAATAAACCCTAACCCTCAACCTTACACTAATCCTCACCCTAACCCTAACCCTAACCCTTATCTTAACCCTCCCCCTCAGCGTAATCCTCAACTTTACACTTACCATCACCCTCACTCTAACCCTCACCCTATCCCTAAACCTCATGCTAACCTTCAACCTAACTGTAACCCTAACCATCACCATAAGCCTAAACCTCACCCTCAACGTCACACTCAGCCTAACCCTAAGCCTAACCCTAACCCTAACGCTCACCCTCACCCTCACTCTAGCACTCACCCTAACACTAATCATAACCCTAACCCTCATCCTAACCCTCACCCTAATCGTAACCCTAACCATCACCCAAAAACTAATCCTCACCCCCACCCTCACCCTCAGCCTAACCCTCAGCCTAAGCCGAAGCCTAACCCTAACCCTCACAGTCACCCTCACCCTAACCCTAATCCTAAACCTAACCCCAACCCTAACCCTAAACCTCCACCTATCCCTCATCTTAACCCTCACAGTAAACCTTTCCCTAATCCTAACTCTAACCCTAACCCTAACCCTCATCCTAACACTCTCTCCCCCTAACATTAACCCTCACACTAACACTAACCCTAACCCTAACCCTATACCTCAACCTAACCCTTCCCTCACCCTCAACCTAGCCCTCAACCTAACCCTAACCCTCATCCTCACCCTAAACCTCACACTAACCCTAATCCTAAACCTCACCCTAAGCCGAACCCTCACCCTCACCCTCACCCTCACCCTCATCCTCACCATAACTCTAACCATAAGCTTAACAATAACACTAATCCTAACCCTAAAACTAACCCTAACCGTAATCCTAACCCTAAATATCACCCTCAGCCTCACCATCACTGCAAAGGTAACCTTAACCATAACATTAACAATAACCCTAACCCTAACTCTAATCCTAACCCTCACCCTCACCCTAACCCTAATCCTAATGCTAACCCTCACCCTAACCCTAACCCTCACCCTCAACTTAATCCTAACCCAAATCCTAAACCTCACCCTAAACCTAATCCTCACCCTCACCATAACCCTAACACTCACACCTATCTTCATCCTGAACCTAATCCTAAACCTAATCCTCAACCTAACCCTCACACTCACCCTTACCCTAACCGATAATTCTAACCCTAAGCCTATTCCAAAACGTCAACCTAACCCTCACCCTCACACTAAGACTAACACTAACCCTAACCCTACCCCTCACCCTAACCCTCCCCCGAAACCTAAACCTCACCCACAAACTAACCCTAACCCTAAACCTCACTGTAAACCTCAACCTAACCCTAACCCTCACCTCACCCTCACTGTAAGTCTAACCCTAACCTTAACAATAACACTAACCCAAACACTAAACCTAAACCTAACCCTAACCATAAATCTCACCCTCAGCCTCACCCTCATCACAAACTTAACCCTAACCATAACACTAACAATAACCCTAACCCTAACCCTAATCCTCACCCTAAACCTCACCCTAATCCTAACACTAATCCTCAATCTAAACCTCACCCTCACACTACCCCTAGACCTAACCCTCACCCTAACACTAACCCTCAGCCTTACAGTAACTCTCACCCTCAGCCGAACCCTAACATTTACTCTTACCTTCACCATCATCCTAACAATCACGCTAACCCTAACCCTCACTCTAACCCTCAACCTAACCCCAACTGTACCCCTAAACCTCACCCTCACCATAACCCTAACTCTAACCCTAACCCTAACACTAAACCGCACCATAACCCACAGAGTCACCCTCACCCTAACCCTAATCCTAACTCTAACCCTCATCCTAACCCTCAACCTTACCCTAAACCTAACCCTAACCTAAACCTATCCCTCACCTTCAGCCTCAGCCTCAGCCTAACCCTAAGCCTAACTTTAAACCTAACCCTAACCCACACACTCAACCTCACCCTACCCTAATCCTAACCCTAACAGTCCCCCTAACCCTTACCCTCACAATAAACCTCACTCTAACCCTAACCTAAGACTAACCTTAACACTAATCCTCACACTAACCCTCACATTAAGCCTAACTCTAAACCTAAACCTCACCCTCACCCTAACCCTAAACCGGACCCGCAACCACACCCTCACCATAACTCTAACCCTAACCCTAACAATAACACTAACCCTAACCCTAACCCTCACCCTAACCCTAACCCTCATCCTCAACCTAAACCTCACACTAAACCTAACCCTAATCCTCAATGTAACCCTCACCCTCACAATAAACCCTAACCCTCACGCTTACCCTAACCCTAACCCTCACCCTTAACTTAACCCTCCCTCTCAGCCTAACCCTCAACTTTACCCTTACCATCATCCTCACTCTAACACTCAACCTACCCCTAAACCTCATGCTAAACGTCAACCTAACTGTAACCCTAACCATCACCATAACCTTAACCCTCACCCTCAACATCACCCTCAGCCTAAACCTAAGCCTAACCCTAACCCTAACCCTCACCCTCACCCTCACTCTAGCCCTCACTCTAACACTAATCCTAACCTTAACCCTCATCCTAACCCTCACCCTAATCGTAACCCTAACCATCACCCAAAAACTAATCCTCACCCCCACCCTCACCCTCAGCCTAACCCTCAGCCTAAGCCGAAGCTTAACCCTAACCCTCACAGTCACCCTCACCCTAAACCTAATCCTAAACCTAACCCCAACCCTAACCCTAAACCTCCACCTATCCCTCACCTTAACCCTCACCGTAACCCTTTCCCTAATCCTAACTCTAACCCTAACCCTAACCCTCACCCTAACACTCTCTCCCCCTAACACTAACCCTCACACTAACACTAACCATAACCCTAACTTTAAACCTTTCCTTTACCCTTACCCTCACCCTCAACCTAGCCCTCAACCTAACGCTAACTCTCATCCTCACCCTAAAACTCACACTAACCCTAAACCTATACCTCACCCTAAGCCGAACCCTCACCCTCACCCTCACCCTCACCCTCACCATAACTCTAACCATAAGCTTAACAATAACAATAATCCTAACCCTAAACCTAACCCTAACCGTAATCCTACCCCTAAACATCACCCTCAGCCTCACCATCACTGCAAAGGTGTCCTTAACCATAACATTAACAATAACCCTAACCCTAACTCTAATCCTAACCCTCACCCTTACCCTAACCCCAATCCTAATGCTAACCCTCACCCTAACCCTAACCCTCACCCTCAACTTAATCCTAACCCAAATCCTAAACCTCACCCTAAACCTAATCCTCACCCTCACCATAACCCTAACACTCACACCTATCTTCACCCTCAACCTAATCCTAAACCTAACCCTCAACCTAACCCTCACACTCACCTCACCCTCACTGTAACACCAACCCTAACCTTAACAATAACACTAACTCAAACCCTAACCCTAAAACTAACCCTAACCATAAACCTCACCCTCAGCCTCACCCTCATCGCAAACTTAACCATAACCATAACACTAACAATAACCCTAACCCTAACCCTAATCCTCACCCTAAACGTCACCCTAATCCTAACACTAATCCTCAATCTAAACGTCACCCTCACACTAACCCTAAACCTAACCCTCACCCTAACACTAACCCTCAGCCTTACAGTAACTCTCACCCTCAGCCCAACAATAACATTTACTCTTACCTTCACCACCACCCTAACACTCACGCTAACCCTAACCCTCACCCTAACCCTCAACCTAACCCCAACTGTACCCCTAAACCTCACCCTCACCATAACCCTAACTGTAACCCTAACCATAACACTAAACCGCACCATAACCCACAGAGTCATCCTCACCCTAACACTAATCCTAACCCTAACCCTCATCCTAACCCTCAACCTTACCCTAAACCTAACCCTAACATAACCCTATCCCTCACCTTTAGCCTCAGCCTCAGCCTAACCCTAAGCCTAACTTTAAATCTAACCCTAACCCACACACCCAACCTCACCCTAACCCTAATCCTAACCCTAACAGTCCCTCTAACCCTTACCCTCACAATAAACCTCACCCTAACCCTAACCTAAGACTAACCTTAACACTAATCCTCACACTAACCCTCACATTAAGCCTAACTGTAACCCTAAACCTCACCCTCACCCTAACCCTAACTCTACCCCTAAACCTAAACCTCACCCTAATTCTAACCCTAACCCTCACACTCACCCTCACCCTGAATGTAACCCTAAACCTAAAAATCACACTAACCCTAACCCTAAACCTAACCCTAACCCTCACCCTAACTATAACCCTCACCCTAACCCTAACCCACACTCTAACACTTACCCTCACCATAACACCAACCCAACCATAACACTAACCCGCACACTAAACCTAACCCTCACCCTAACCCTAAAACTCACCATAACCCTAACCTTACCCTCACCCTCACCCTCAGCCTAGCCCTCATCCTAACCCTAATTCTAACCCTAACCCTCACCCTAACCCTAACATCATCCTCACCCTAAACCTCACACTAAACCTAACCCTAATCCTCAATCTAATGCTCACACTCACCCTAACCCCTAACCCTCACCATTACCCTAACCCTCATCCTAACCCTAAGCCTCACCCTTATCTTTACCCTGACCCTCAGCCTAACCTTCAACTTTACCCTTACCATCACCAACAACCTATCCCTCACCCTATCCCTAAACCTCAGGCTAACCTTCAACCTAACCGTAACCCTAACCTCACCCTAACCCTGACCCTCACCCTCAAACTCACACTCAGCCTAAACATAAGCCTAAGCCTAACACTAACCCTAACCCTCACCCTCAAACTAGCCCTCACCCTTAACCTAACCCTCAACCTAACCCTCCCCCATAACCCTAACTCTAACCTTAAACCTCACCCTAACCCTAACTCTAACCCTAAACCTCACACTCGCCCTAAACCTAAACCTAACTATAACCCTAAACCTCAGCCTAACCCTAACCCTAAACAGCACCCTCACCATAAATTTCACCCTAACCCTAACCCTAAACCTCACACTCAACGTAGCCCTTAACCTAACCCAAAACCTAATCGTAACCGTCACCCTAAACATAACCCTCACTGTAACCCAAAGACTCACACTAAACCTAACCCTCAGCCTCAACCTCACCCTCTGCCTAACCCTAAGCCTAACACTAAAACTAACCTTAACCCACACACTCACCCTCACCCTAACCCTAATCCTAATCCTAAACATAACCATAACATCACCCGAACACTATCACTCACCCTAACCCTAACCCTAACACTAACCCGATCCCTAACCCTCACCCTAACCCTAACTCTAACACTCAACCTCACCCTAAACCTAACACTAAACCTCACCCTAACCCTAAACCTAAACCTCACCCTCACCCTAGCCATCACTCTAACCCTAACCCTAACCCTAACCCTAACAGTAAACTTAACCCTAACACTAACACTCACACTAACCCTAAACCTCACCCTAAGCCCAAACCTCAACCTAACCCTAAACCTAACCCTCAACCTCACCCTAGCCTTCACCCTAAACCTAATCCTAACCCTAACCCTGATCATATCCCTCACCTTCATCCTAACCCTAACCATCACCCAAACACTAAGCCTCACCCTCACCCTCACACTCAGCCTAAGCCTAAACCTAACCCTAACACTCACACTCACCCTCACTCTAACCCTAATCCTAAACCTAACCCTAACCCTAACCCTAAACCTCAACCTATCCCTCATACTAACCCTAACTCTCACAGTAACCCTAACCCTAATGCTGACCCTAACCCTCCCCCTAATCCTAACACTAAACCTAATCCTCACCCTAACTCTAACCCTCACCCTAACCCTAAACCTCACCCTAAACCTAAGCTTAACACTCACCCTCACCATAATCCCAAACCTAAGCCTAAGCCTAATTCTAACCCTAACACTCACATTCACACTCACCCTAAACCTAATCCTAACCCTAAACCTATCCCTAAACCTCAACCTAACCCTCACCCTCACCCTAAGAATAACACTAACCCACAACCTAATCCTAACCCTAAACCTCACCCTAAAACTCACCCTAACCCTAACCTTCACCCTCACCTTCACCCTAAACTTAACTCTAACCTTAACCCTAACAACACTAACACTAACCCTAACTCTAAACCTACCCCTAACCATAAACCTCACCCTCAGCCTCACCCTCACTGCAAAATTAATTCTAACCATAACACTAACAATAACCCTAACCCTAACCCTAACCCGAACTCTAACCCTAACCCTAACCCTAAACCTAATCCTCACCCCCACGCTCACCCTCAGCCTAAACCTAAGCCTAACGCTAAAAATAACCCTAACTCTAACCCTAAACCTTACCCTCACCCTAACCCTATCTCTAACACTAACCCTAAACCTCACCTAACCCTAACCCTAATCCTCAACCCCACCCTCTCACCATTAGCCTAACCCTAACCCTAACACTAATCCTAATCCTCACCATCACCCTCACTCTAAACCAAACCCTAATCCAAACCCTAACCCTATGCCTAACCCTAACCCTAAGCCTAACCATCACACTCACCCTCAACCTAACCCTAATCCTAATCCTAACCCTATCCCTATACCTCACACTAAACTTCACACCAGCGGTCAACCTAACCCTCATCCTAACCCTAACCCTCATCCTAACCCTCAATCTAACCCTAACTCTAACACTCACCCTAACCCTAATCCTCACCCTCAACCTCACCCTCAGCCTAACCCTAAGCCTAACACTAAACCTAACCCTAACCCAAACACTCACACTCACCATAACCCTAATACTAATGCTATCACTCTAACCCAAACTCTCAAACTAACCCTCACCCTAACCCTAACCTAACACTAACCCTAACCCTAACCCTCACACTAACACTCACCCTAAGCCTAACTCTAACCGGAAACCTCACCCTCACACTAACCCTAAATCTAACCCTAATCCTAACCCTAAATCTGACCTTAACCCTAATCCTAAACCTAACCCTCACCCTCACCCTCACCCTCAATGTAACCCTAACAATAACAATAACCCTAACCCTAACCCTCACCCTAACTATAAACCTCATCCGAACCCTAACCCTCACCCTAACACTTACCCTCACCCTAACACTAACCCTAACCCTAACACTAACCCTCACACTAACCTTAAACCTCACCCTAATCCTAAAACTCATCCTAACCCTAACACTAACCCTAACCCTCATCCTCTCCCTAGCTCTCAACCTAAACCTTATTGTAACCTTAACCCTCACCATAACCCTTACCCTCATCCTCACCTAAACCTAACCCTAATCCTCAATCTAACCCTCACCCTCAGCATAACCCCTAACCCTCTCTCTTACCCTAAGCCTCACCCTAACCCTAACACTCACCCTTATTTTAATTCTCGCTCTCAGCCTAAACCTCAACATTACCCTTACCATCACCCTCACTCTAACCCTCACCTTATCACTAAATATCATGCAAACCTTCAACCTAACGGTAACACTAACCATCACCCTAACCATAACCCTCATCCTCAACCTCTACCTCAGCCTAACCCTAAGCCTAAGCCTAACCCTAACCCTAATGCTCACCCTCACCCTAGCCTTCACCCTAACCCTAATCCTAACCCTAACGTTCATCCTAACCCTCACCCTAATCCTAACCCTAACCATCACCCGAACCCTAAACCTCACCCCCACCCTCATCCTCAGCCTAACCCTAAGCCTAAGCCTAAGCCTACCCTAACACTCACACTCACCCTCACCCTAACCCTAATCCTAAACCTAACCCTAACACTAACCCTAACCCTCACCTTAACCTTCCCCCTAACCCTAACTCTAACCCTAAATCTCACCCTCACCCTAACCCTAATCCTCACCCTAACCCTAAACCGTCACCTAACCCTAAACATAAGCCTCACCCTCACCCTCACCCTAACCCTCACCATAACTCTAACCCTAACCTTAACAAAAACACTAATACTAACCCTAAACCTAACCCTAACCCTAATCCTAATCCTAAACCTCACCCTCAGCCTCACCATCACTGCAAAGGTAACCTTAACCATAACACTAAAAATAAGCCTAACCCTAATCCAAACACTCACCCTCACCCTAATCCTAATCCTAACCCTAACCATCACCCTAACCCTAACCCTCACCCTCACCTTAATCCGAACCCAAATCTTAACCCTCACCTTAACTGTAATCCTCACCCTCACTGTAACCATAACCCTCACACCTACCTTCACCTTCAACCTAAACCTAAGCATAAACCTAAACCTAACCCTCACACTCACGCTCACCCAAACCCTAATTCTAACCCTAAGCCTATCCCTAAACCTCAACCTAAACCTCACCCTCACCCTAACACTAATTGTAACCCTAACCCTACCTCTCACGCTATCCCTCACAATAAAACAAATTCAAACTCTAAAACTCACCCTCAACCTAACCCTAACCCTAAACCTCACCGTAAACTTCACCCTAAACCTAACCCTCACCCTCACCCTCACTGTAAATCTAACCCTAACCCTAAAAATAATACTAACCCTAACCCTAACCCTAAACCTAACCATAACCATAAACCTCACCCTCAGCCTCACCCTCACTGCAAACTTAACTGTAACCATAACACTAACAATAACCCTAACCCTAACCTTTACAATCATCCTCACCCTAAACCTCACCTTAACACTAATCCTCAATCTTACCCTCACCCTCACACTACCCCTAACCCTAACCCGCACCATAACCGTAACCCTAATCCTCACATTTACCGTAATCCTCACTCTCAGCCTAACCCTCAACTTTACCCTTACTATCACCCTCACCCTAACCCTCACCCTAACACTCACCCTAATGCTAACCCTCTCCCTGACCATAACCCTAAGTATCACCCTAACCCTAACCCTCACCCACACCCTAACTTTAACACTAACCCTCACACTAACCCTCACCCTAACCCTAACACTCACCCTAACTCTCACACTCACCCTAAACCAAATCCTAACCCTCACCTTCACCCTAGCCCTCACCCTAACCCTAACTCTCATCCTCACATTAAACCTCACACTAACCCTAAAACTAATCCTCAAACTAAACCACACCCTCACCCTAACCCTAACCCTAACCCTAACCCTCACCCTAACCCT
This sequence comes from Dipodomys merriami, assembly GCF_024711535.1. Lineage (NCBI taxonomy): Eukaryota > Metazoa > Chordata > Mammalia > Rodentia > Heteromyidae > Dipodomys > Dipodomys merriami. The sequence continues at coordinate 239,580 of NW_027202760.1, forward strand.
CACATTTACAGTAATCCTCACTTTCAGTCTAACCCTCAACTTTACCCTTACTGTCTCCCTCACTCTAACCCTCACACTAAATCTCACCCTCATGCTAACCCTCTCCCTGACCGTAAACCTAAGCATCACCCTAACCCTAACCCTCACCCACACCCTAACTTTAATAATAACCCTCACACTAAACCTCACCATAACCCTAAAACTAAACCTAACCCTCACACTCACCCTCACCCTAAACCTAACCCTCATGCTCAAACTAACCCTAACCCTTACCCCAACCCACACACTCACCCTCAACCTAACATTAATTCTAATCCTAACCATAACCATAACCCTCACCCTAAACCTAACACTCACCCTATCCCTAAACCTAACACTAACCCTAACCCTATCCCTCACCCTAACCCTAACTCTAACACTAAACCTCACCCTCACCCTAACCCTAACCCACAACCGCACCCTAACCCTAACCGTAAACGTCACCCTCACCCTTGCCCTCACTCTAAACGTAATCATAAACCTAACCCTCATCCTAACCCTCACACTAACCCTAATCCTAACCCTCACCCTAACCCCTAACCTCACCCTCAACCTCACCCTCAGCCTAACGCTAAGCGTAACCCTAAAACTAACCGTAACCCACACACTGAACCTCACCTTAACCCTAATCATAACACTAACCGAACTCTAACCATAACCCTCACACTGACCCTTACCCTAACCGAAACCTAACACTAACCCTCACCCTAAGCCTAAATCTAACCCTAAACCTCACCCAAACCCTAACCCTAACTCTAACCCTAATCCTAAACCTATACCTCACCCTAACCCTAACCCTAACCCTCACCCTCACCCTCATACTTAACGTAAATCTAAACCTAAATCTAACAATAACCCTAACCCTAACCCTAACCCTCACCCTAACTATAACCCTCACCCTAACACTTACCCTCAAAATAACACTAACCCTAACCCTAATACTAACCCTTACACTAACCCAAAACCTCACGCTAAGCCTAAACCTCACCCTAACCCTAACCCTAATCCTCACCCTCAACCTAGCCCTCACCCTAACCCTAATTCTAACCCTTACCCTCACCTAACCCTAACCCTTATCCTCACCCTAAACAACAACACTAACCCTAACCCTACTCCTCAATCTAACCCTCACCCTAATACCTAACCCTCAACCTTAACCTAACCCTCACCCTAACCGTAACCCTCACACTTATCCTAAACCTCACCCTCAGCGTAACCCTCAAATTTGCCCTTAACATCACCCTTACCCTAACCCTCACCCTATCCCTAAACCTCATCTTAACTTTCAAGCTAACCGTAACCCTAACCATCACCCTAACCCTAACCCTAACCCTAACCCTAACCCTAAGCCTGACCCTAACACTCCCCCTAAACGTAACACTAAACATAAACCTAACACTAACACTCACACTAACCTTAACCCTCACCTTAATCCTAAACCTCACTCTAACCCTAACCCTCACTCTCACCCTAGACCTCACCCTAACCCTCACCCTAAACCTAACCCTAACCATCACACGAAAACGAATCCTGACCCACACCCTCACCTTCAGCCTAAGCCTAAGCCTAACCCTAACACTCACCCTCACCCTCACCTTAACCCTAACCCTTAAACTAACTATAACCCTAATATTAACCCTAACCCTAAACCTGACCCTAACCCTCCCCCTAACCCTAACACTAAACCAAACCCTAACACTAACACACTAACCCTAAACCACACCCTAACCCTAAACCTCAATCTAACCCTAACCCTAACACTCACCCTCATCCTAATTCTAACCATAAGCCTAAGCCTAAACCTAATCCTAATCCTCACATTCACCCTCACCCTAACCCTAATCGTAAACCTAACCCTATCCCTAAACCTCAACCTAACCCTCAACCTCACCCTAAGACTAACACTAACCCTAAACCTAACCCTCACCCTAACCCTCCCACTAAACCTCACTCTAAACCTAAAACTCACCCTCAACCTAAATCTAACCCTAAATCTCACCCTAACCCTAACCCTCACCCTCACGCTCACTGTCACCGTAACTTTAACCCTAACACTAACACTAAAACTAACATTAACCCTAACCCTAAAGCAAACCCTAACCATAAACCTCACCCTCAGCCTCACCCTCACTGCAAACTTAACTTTAGACATAACACTAACAATAACTCTAACCCTAACCCTAACCCTACATCTAACCCTAACCCTAAACCTATCCCTAATCCTCACCCCCACTCTCACCCTGAGCCTAACCCTAAGCCCAATCCTAACACTAACCCTAACTCTAACCCTAAACATCATCCTCACCCTAACCTTATCTCCAACCCTAACTCTAAACCTCACCCAAACCCTAACCCTAACCCTCACCCACAACCTCAGCCTCATAGTAACTCTAACTCTAACCCTAACAATAACACTAACCCTAAACCTAACCATCACCCTAACCCTAAAACTCACCCCCACCCTCACCCTCAGCCTAACCCTAACAGGAACACTAACACTAACCCTAATCCTCACCCTACCCCTCACCCTAAACCAAACTCTAACCCTAAACCTAACCCTAACCCTAAGCCTAACCCTAACTCTAACCCTAAAACTCACACTGACCCTCAACCTAACCCTAATCCTAAACCTAACCCTATCCCTAACCCTAAGCCTCACACTAACCCTAACCCTCACCCTCAACCTCAGCCTCAGCCTAACACGACGCAAAAATCTAAACCTGACCCTAACCCACACACTGACCCTCACACTAACCCTAATCCTAACCCTAACCCTCATCCTAACCCTCAAACTTACCCTAAACCTAACCCTCACCTAACCCTCACCATCACATTCAACCTCAGCCTCAGCCTAACCCTAAGCCTAACTCTAAACCTAACCCTAACCCAAACACTCAACCTCACGCTAACCCTAATCCTAACCCTAACCCTCCCTCTAACCCTAACGCTCACACTAACCTCACCCTAACCCTAACCTAACACTAACCCTAACCCTAATCCTCACACTAACCCTCACCCTAAGCCTAACTCGAGCCCAAAACCTCACCCTCACCATAACTCTACCCGTCATACTAAACCTAAACCTCACCCTAACTTTAACCCTAACACTCACCCTCACCCTCACCCTCAATGTAACCATAAACCTAACAATAACAATATCCCTAAACCTAACCCTAACCCTCACCCTAACACTTACCCTCACCCTAACACTAACCCTAACCATAACACTAACCCTCACACTAACCCTAACCCTCACCCTAACCCTAAAATTCACTCTAACCCCAACCTAACCCTAACCCTCACCCTCACCCTAGCCCTCATCCTAACCCTAATTCTAACCCTAACCCTCACCCTAACCTTAACCCTCATCATCACCCTAAACTTCACACTAACCCTAACCTAATCCTCAATCTAACCCTCACCCTCACCCCAACCCCTAACCCTCAACCTTACCTTAACCCTCACCCTAACCCTAACCCTCACCCTTATCTTTACCCTGACCCTCAGCGTAATCCTCAACATTACCCTTACCATCACCCTCACCTTAACCCTCACCCTATCCCTAAAACTCATGCTAACCTTCAACCTAACCGTAACCCCTAACCTCACCCTAACCCTAACCTCACCCTCAACCTCACCCTCAGCCTAACCATAAGCCTAAGCCTAACACTAACCCTTACCCTCACCCTCAACCTAGCCCTCACCCTAAACCTAACCCTCACCCTAACCCTCCCCCTAACCCTAACTCTAACAGTAAACCTCACCTTAACCCTCACTGTAACCCTAACTCTAACCCTAAACCTCACACTCACCCTACCCCTAACCCTAAATATAACCCTAAACCTCAGCCTAACCCTATCCTTAAACCTCACCCTCACCATAAACTTTACCCTAAAGCTAAACCTAAACCTCACCCTCAACGTAGCCCTCAACCTAACCCTAAACCTAACCGTAACCGTCACCCTAAACATAACCCTCACTGTAACCCAAACACTCACACTAAACCTAACCCTCAGCCTCAACCTCACCCTCAGCCTAACCCTAAGCCTAACACTAAACCTAACATTAACCCACACACTAACCCTAACCGTAACCCTAATCCTAATCCTAACCATAACCATAACCCTCACCCTAACCCTATCACTCACCCTAACCCTAAACCTAACACTAACCAGATCCCTAACCCTCACTCTAACCCTAACTCTAACACTCAACCTCACCCTCACCATAACCCTAACACTAAACCTCACCCTAAACCTAACCCTAAACCTCACCCTCACCCTAGCCATCACCTAACCCTCATCCTAACCCTCACCATAACCGAAATCCGTACCCTCACCCTAACCTTAACCCTCACCCTCAACCTCACTCTCAGCCAAAAACTAAGCCTAACCCTAAACCTAATCCTAACCCACACACTCACCCTAACCCTAACCTAATATTAACCCTAACCCTAACCCTCACCGTCACCCTCAACATAACCCTAAACCTAAAATTAACACAAACCCTAACCCTAACCCTAACCCTCACCCTAAGTATAACCCTCACCCTAACCCTAACCCTCAACCTAACACTTACCCTCACCCTAACACTAACACTAACACTAACCCTAATACTAACCCTCACACTAACCCTAACACTCACCCTAAGCCTCACCCTCACCCTAACGCTAACACTAACCCTAACCCTCACCCTGATCCTAGCCCTCACCGTAACCCTAATTCTAACCCTTACCCTCACCTAACCCTAACCCTCATCCTCACCCTAAAACAGACACTAACCCTAACCCTAATCCTCAATCTAACCCTCACCCTCACCATAACCCCTAACCCTCACCCTTATCTTAACCCTCACCCTCAGCCTAACCCTCAACTTCAACCTTACCATCACCCTCACCGTAACCCTCACCCTATCCCTAAACATCCTAACCATCAAGCTAACCATAACCCCAACCATCACCCTAACCCTAATCCTAACACTAACCCTAAACTTAACCCTGACCCTAATCCTCCCCCTAACCCTAACACTAAACTTAACCCTACCACTAACACTCACAATAGCCCTAACCCTCATCCTAAGCCTAAACCTCACCCTAACACTAAACCTAACCCTCACCCTCACCCTAGCCTTCACCTTAAACCTAATCCTAACCCTAACCCTCATCCTAACCCTCACCCTCATCCTAACCCTAACCATCACCCAAACGCTAAGCCTCACCCTCACCCTCACCCTCAGCCTAAGCCTAAACCTAACCCTAACACTAACAAATACCCTCAACCTAACCCTAATCCTAAACCTAACCCTAACCCTAACCCTAAACCTCAACTAAACCCTCACCCTAACCATAACTTTCACACTAACCCTAACCCTAACTCTGACCCTAACCCTCCCCCTAACCCTAACACTAAACCTAAACCTACACTAACACTCACACTAACCCTAACCCTCAACCTAACCCTAAACCTCACCCTAATCCTAAGCCTAACACTCACCCTCACCATAATCATAAACCTAAGCCTAAGCCTAACCCTAACCCTAACGCTCACATTCACCCTCACCCTAACCCTAATCCTAACCCTAAACTTATCCCTAAACCTCAACCTAAACCTCACCCTCACCCTAAGACTAACAATAACCCTAAACCTAACACTCACACTAACCCTAACCCTCAACCTAACCCTAAACCTCACCCTAACCCTCCCACTAACCCTCACTCTAAACCTAAACCTCACACCTTACCTAACCCTAACCCTCAACCTCACCCTAAACCTCACCCTAACCGTAACCCTCACCCTCACCCTCATCCTCACCATAACTCTAACCCTAACCCTAAAAATAACACTAACACTAACCCTAATCCTAAACCTAAACCTAACCATAAACCTCACCCTCAGCCTCACCCTCACTGCAAACTAAACCTAACCATAACACTAACAATAACCCTAACCCTAAGCCTAACCCGAACTCTAACACTAACCCTAACGCTAACACTAATCCTCACCCCCACCCTCAACCTCAGCCTAACGGTAAGCGTAACCCTAACACTAACCCGAACTCTAACCCTAAACCTCACCCTCACCTTAACCCTATCTGTAACACTAACCCTAAACCTCACCTAACCCTAACCCTAAAACTCACCCGCACCCTCACCCTCACCCTCACCTTAACTCTAACCCTAACCCTAACAATAACACTAATCCTAACCCTAACCATCACCCTAACCCAAATCCTCACCCCACACTCACCCTTAGCCTAACCCTAACCCTAACACTAACACTAACTCTAATTCTTACCCTCAACCTCACTCTAAATCAAACCCTAACCATAACCCTAACCCTAATCCTAACCCTAACACTAAGCCTAACCCTCACACTCACCCAAAACCTAACCCTAATCTTAAACCTAACCCTATCCCTAACCCTAAACCTCACACTAACCATCACCCCAGCGCTCAACCTAACACTTATCGTAACACTAACCCTCATCCTAACCCTCAATCTAACCCTAACTCTAACTCTCACCCTAACCATAACCCTCACCCTCAACCTCACCCTCAGCCTAACCCTAAGCCTAACATTAAACTTAAGCCTAATCCACACACTCAACCTCACCCTAACCCTAATACTACACCTAATTATCACTCTAAACCTAACCCTCACCCTAACACTAACCTATCACTTACCCTAACCCTAACCCTCACACTAACACTCAACCGAAGCCTAATTCTAACCCTAAACCTCACCCTCACACTAAACATAACTCTAACACTAATCCTAACCCTAAATCTCACCCTAATCCTAACCCTAAACCTAACCCTCACTGTCACCCTCACCCTCAACCTAACTCTAAACCTAACAATAACAATAACCCTAACCCTAACCCTCACCCTAACTATAACCCTCAACCTAACCCTAACCCTCACCATAACCCCTAACCCACACCCTTACCCTAAGCCTCACCCTAACCCTAACCCTCACCCTTAGCTTAATTCTCACAGTCAGCCTAACCTTCAACTTTACCCTTACCATCACCCTCACTCTAACCCTCACCCTATCCCTAAACCTCATGCTAATCCTCAACTTAACCTTAACCCTAACCATTACCCTTAACTTAACCCTTACCCTCAACGTCACTATCAGCCTAACCCTAAACCTAACCCTAACCCTAACCCTCAACCTCACCCTAGCCCTCACCCTAACCCTAATCCTAACCCTAACCCTCATCCTAACCCTCACATTAATCCTCACCCTAATCATCACTCGAACACTAATCCTAACCCCCACCCTCATCCTCAGCCTAACCCTAAGCCTAAGCCTAAGCCTAACCCTAACACTCACACTCACCCTCAACCTAACCCTACTCCTAAACCTAACCCTAACCCAAACCCTAATACTCACCCTAACCCTCCCCCGAACCCTCACTCTAACCCTAAACCTAACCCTCACCAAAACCCTAATCCTCACCCTAACCCTAAAGCTCACCCTAACCCTAACCCTAACCCTCACCCTCACCCTCACCATAACTCTAACCCTAACCTTAACAAAATCATTAATCCTAACCCTAAACCTAACCCTAACCCTAATCCTAAACCTAACCCTCACCCTCAGCCTCACCATCACTGCAGCTAACCTTAACCATAACACTAACAATAACCCTAACCATAATCCAAACACTCACCCTCACCCTAATCCTAATCCTAAACCTAAAACTCACCCTAACCCTAACCCTCACCCTCACCTTAATCCTAACCCAAATTCTAACCCTCACCCTAACCCTAATCCTCACCCTCACCCTAACCATAACGCTCACACCTACCTTCACCCTTAACCTAACCCTGAGTCTAAGCCTAAACCTAACTCTCACACTTATCCTCAACCAAAACCTAATCCTAAACCTAAACCTATCCCTAAAACTCAACCTAACCCTCACCCTCACCTTAAGACTAACTCTAACCCTAACCCTATCTCTCACCCTAACCCTCCCCATAAACATAATTCTAACTCTAAACCTCATGCTCAACCTAACACTAACCCTAAACCTCACCGTAAACCTCACCCTAACCCTAACCCTCATCCTCATCGTCACTGTAAATCTAACCCTAACCCTAAAAATAATACTAACCCTAACCCTAAACCTAAACCTAACCCTAACTATAAACGTCACCCTCAGCCTCACCCTCACTGCAAACTTAACTGTAACCATAACACTAACAATAACCCTAACCCTAACCCTCATCCTCACCCTATACCTCACCCTAACATTAATACTCAATCTTACACTCACCCTCACCCTACCTCTAACCCTAAACCTCACCCTCACCTTAACCCTAACCCTCACATTTACCATAATCCTCACTCTCAGCCAAACCCTCAACTTTACCCTTACTGTCCCCCTCACTCTAACCCTCACACTAACTCTCACCCTCATGCTAACCCTCTCCCTGACCGTAACCCTAAGCATGACCCTAAACCTAACCCTCAACCACACCCTAACTTTAACACTAACCCTCACACTAACCTTCACCCTAACCCTAACACTAATCCTAACACTCACACTCGCCCTCACCCTAAACCTAACCCACACCCTCAACCTAACCCTAAGCCAAACCCTTACCTTAACCTCACACTCATCCTCACCCTAACCCTAATCCTAATCCTAAACATAACCATAACCCTCACCCTAACCCTAACACTCATCCTTACCCTAACACTAACCCTAACCCTAACCCTCAACCTAACGCCAACCCTCACCCTTATCTTAATTCTCACCCTAAGCCTAACACTCAACTTTACCCTAACCATCACCCTCACGCTAACCCTCACCCTATCCCTAAACCTCATGCTAACCTTCAACCTAACCGTATCCTTAAACATCACCCTAAACTTAACACTCACCCTCAACCTCACCCTCAGCCTAACCCTAAGCCTAAGCCTAACCCTAAACCTCACCCTCCCCCTAGCTTTAACCCTAAACCTAATCCTAACACTAACCCTCATCCTAACAGTCACCCTAATCCTAAACATAACAATCAACCGAACCCTAATCCTCACACCCACCCTCGTCCTCAGCCTAACCCTAAAACTAAGAATAAGCCTAACCCTAACCCTCACAGTCAGCCTCACCCTAACCCTATTCCTAAACTTAACCCTAACCCTAACCCTAACCCTCAACCCTAGCCCTCTGCCTAAACCTAACTCTAACCCTAAACCTCACCCTCACCCTAACCCTAATCCTCACCCTAACCCTAAACCACACCCTAACCGTAACCCTAACCCTCACCCTCACCCTAACACTAACCATGAGTCTAACCCTAACCTTAAAAAAAACACTAATCCTAACCCTAAACCTAACTCTATCCCTAATCCTAACCCTAACCCTCCCACTAACCCTCACTCTAACCATAAACCTCACCCTCAACCTAATCCTAACCCTAAACGTCACCCTAAACCTCAACCTAACCCTAAGACTCACTCTCACCATAACTCTAACCCTAACCCTAAACCTAACACTAACACTAACAATAACCCTAACCCAAAACCTAACCCTAACCATAAACCTCACCCTCAGCCTCACCCTCACTGCAAACTTAATCCTAAACATAACACTAACAATAACCCTAACCCTAACCATAAACCTAACTCTAACCCTAACCTTAACCGTATCCCTAATACTCACCCCCACTCTCACCCTCAGCCTAACCCTAAGCCCAACCCTAACACTAACCCCAACTCTAACCCTAAACATCACCCTCACCCTAATCCTATTTCCAACCCTAACTTTAAACCTCACCCTAACACTAACCCTAAACCTCAACCAGAACCTCACCCTCACCGTAACTCTAACCCTAACCCTAACAATAACACTAAACCTAACTCTAACCATCACCCTAACAATAATCCTCACCGCCACCCTCACCCTCAGCCTAACCCTAAACCTAACACTAACACTAACTCTAATTCTCACCCTCACCCTAATCCTAAACCTAACCCTAACCCTCACCCTAACCCTAACCCTCACCCTCACCTTAATCCTAACCCAAATCCTAACCGTCACTGTAACCCTAATCCTCACCCTCACCGTAACCATAACCCTCAAACCTACCTTCACACTCAACCTAAACCTAAGCCTAATCCTAAACCTAACCCTCACACTCAACCCCAACATAACCCTAATCCTAACCCTAAGCTTATCCCTAAACCTCAACCTAACCCTCAACCTCACCCTAAGACTAACACTAACACTAACCCTACCTCTCACCCTAACCCTCCCCATAAACCTAATTCTAAATCTAAACCTCACCCTCAACGTAACACTAACCCTAAACCTTACCGTAAACCTCACCCTAACCCTAACCCTCACCCTCACCCTCACTGTAAATCTAACCCTAACCCTAAAAATAATACTAACCCTAACCCTAACCTAAATCTAACCCTCACCATAAACCTCACTCTCAGCCTCACCCTCACTGCAAACTTAACTATAACCATAGCACTAACAAAAACCCTAACCCAAACCCTCATCCTTACCCTAAACTTCACCCTAACACTAATCCTCAATCTTACACTCACCATCACCTTACCCCTACACCTAACCCTCACCCTAACCCTAACCCAAACCCTTACAGTAACTCTCACCCTCAGCCTAACCCTAAAGTTTACCTTTACTGTCACCCCCACCCTAAACCTCACCTTAACCCTAACCCTCAGGCTAACCCTCACCCTAAGCCCAACTCTAACCCTAGACCTCACCCTCACCCTAACCGTTACCCTAACACTAAAACTCATCATACCCCTAACCCTAACCCTCACCATAACACTAACCTAACCCTCACCCTAACCCTAACCCTCTCCCTCACCATCACCCTCAGCCTAAACCTAAGGCTAACCCTAAAACTAACCCTAACCCTCACACTCACCCTCACCCTAACCCTAACCCTCACGCTCACCCTCACCCTCAGGCTAACCCTAAACCTAACCCTTACCCTCACCCTCACACTCACCCTAACCCTACCCTAATCCTAATCCTAACCATCACCATAACACTCACCCTAACCCCAACACTCACCCTAACCCTAACACTAACACTAACCCTAATCCTAACCCTCAACCTAACCCGAACTCTAACACTAAACCTCACCCTCACACTAACCCTAACCCTAAACCTCACCCTAACCCTAACACTAAACCTCACGCTCACCCTAGCCCTCACTCTAACCCTAATCCTAACCCTAACCTTCATCCTAACCCTCACACTAACCCTAATCCTAACCCTCACACTAACCGTAACCATCACCCTCAACCTCACCCTCAGCCTAACCCCAAGCCTACCCCTAAACCTAACCCTAAACCACACACTCAACCACACCATAACCCTAAACCTAACCCTAACATAACACTAATCCTAACCGTAACCATAACACTTACCCTAATCCTAAGATAAATCTAACCCTAAACCTCACCCTAAACCTAACCCTAAACCTCACCCTCACCCTCACCCTCAACATAAACCTAAACCTAAAATTAACAATAACCCTAACCCTAACCCTTAGCCTCACCCTAACTATAACCCTCACCCTCAACCTAACCCTCTCCCTAACACTTACCCTCACCCTAACACTAACCCTAACCCTAACACTAACCCTCACACTAACCCTAATCCTCACCTTAAGCCTAAACCTCACCCTACCCCTAAACCTAACCCTCACCCTCACCCTAGTCCTCACCATAACCCTAATTCTAACACTTAACTTCACCTAAGCCTAACCCTCATCCTCACCCTAAACCACACACTAACCCTAACCCTAATCCTCAATCTAACCCTCAGCCACACCTTAATCCTTAACCCTCACCCTTACCCTAACCCTCACCCTAAATGTAACCCTCACACTTATCCTAACCCTCACCCAAAGCTTAACCCTCAAATTTACCCTTACCATCACACTTACCCTAACCCTCACCCTATCCCTAAACCTCATCCTAACCTTCAAGCTAACCGTAAGCCTAACCATCACCCTAACCATAACCCTAACACTAACCCTAACCCTAACCATGACCCTAACCCTCCCCCTAACCCTAACTCTAAACCTAAACCTAACACTAACACTCACACTAACCCTAACCCTCACCTTAACCCTAAACCTCACCCTAACCCTAACCCTAAACCTCAGTCTCACCCTTGCCCTCATCCTAAGCCTAATCGCAACTCTAACCCTCATCCTAACCCTCACCCTAATCCTAAGCCTAACCATCACCCGAAAACTAATCCTCACCCCCACCCTCACTCTCAGCCTAAGCCTAACCCTAACTCTAACACTCACCCTCACCTTCACCCTAACCCTAACCCTAATCCCTAAACTAACCCTAACCCTAACTCTAACCCTAACCCTAAACCCAACCCTAATCCTCACCCCCACTCTCACCCTCAGCCTAACCCTAAGCCCAACCCTAACACTAACCTGAAATCTAACCCTAAACATCACCCTCAACCTAACCCTATCTCCAAACCTAACTCTAAACCTCACCCTAACCATAACCCTAACCAGGACCCGCAACCTCACCCTCACCGTAAATCTAATCCTTAACCTAACAATAACACTAAACCTAACACTAACCCTCAACCTAACCCTAACCCTCATCCTCACCCCAAAGCTCACACTGAACCTAACCCTAATCCTCAATCTAACCCTCACTCTCACCCTTACTCTAACCCTCACCCTAACCCTAACCCTCACCGTTATCTTAATTCTCACCCTCAGCCTAACCCTCAACTTTACCCTTACCATCATCCTCACTCTATCCCTCAACCTATCCCTAAACCTCATGCTAAACTTCAACCTAACTGTAACCCTAAACATCACCCTAACCTTAACCCTCACCCTCAACCTCACCCTCAGCCTAACCCTAAACTTAAGCCTAAACCTAACCCTAACCCTCACCCTCACCATAGCCCTCAGCCTAACCCTAATAATAACCCTAACCCTCATCCTAACCCTCACCCAAATCCTATCCGTAACCAACACCCAAACCATAATCCTCAACCCCACCCTCATCCTCAGCATATCCCTAAGATTAAGCTTAAGCCTAACCCTAACCCTCACACTCACCCTCACCCTAACCCTAATCCTAAACCTAACCCTAACCCTAACCCTAACCCTCACCCTAACTCTCCCCCTAACCCTCACTCTAACCCTAAACCTCACCTTCACCCTAACCCTAATCCTCACCCTAACCCTAAACTCACCCTAACCCTAACCCTCACCCTCACTCTCACCCTCACCATAACTCTAACCCTAACTATAACAAAAACACTAAAACTAAGCCAAAACCTAACCCTCACTCTAATCCTAAACCTAACCCTCATACTCAGCCTCACCATCACTGCAAAGGTAACCTTAGCCATAACACTAACAATAACCCTAACCCTAATCCTAACCCTCACCCTCACCCTCACAATAATCCTAATCCTATCCCAAACACTCACCCTAATCCTAACCCTCACCCTCACCTTAATCCTAACCCAAATCCTAACCCTCACCCTAACCCTAATCCTCACCCTCACCGTAACCATAACCCTCCCACCTACCTTCAACCTCAACCTAATCCTAAGCCTAAGCCTAAACCTAACCCTCACACTAACCCTCACCCTAAAACTAACACTAACCCTAACCCTCACACTCACCCACACTCTAAACCTAACCCTCACCCTCAACCTAACCCTAAGCCTAAAGCTTACCCTAACCCTCACACTCACCCTCACCCTAACCCTAATCCTAATCCTAACCATAACCATAACCTTCAACCTAACCCTAACACTAACACTAACCCTAACCCTAAACCTCACCCTAACCCTAACTCTAACACTAAACCTCATGCTCACCCTAACCCTAACCCTACACCTCACCCTAACCCTAACAGTAAAGGGCACCCTCACCCTAGCCCTCACTCTAATCCTAATACTAACCCTAACCCTCATCCTAACCCTAACACTAACCCTAATCCTAACCCTCAGCCTAACCCAAACCCTCACACTCAACCTAACGCTAAGCCTAACGCTAAGCCTAACCCTAAACATAACCCTAACCCACACACTAAACCTCACCCTAACCCAAATCCTAACCCTAACCCTAAATCTAACCATAACCCTCAACCTAACCCTCACCCTAACCCAAACCTAACACTAATCCTAACCCTAACCCTAACAGTAACCCTCACCCTAAGCCTAAATCTAACCATAAACCTCACCCTCACCCTAACCCTATCTCTAACCCTAACCATAAACCTGACCTAACCCTAACCCTAAACCTCACCCGCACCCTCACCCTCACCTTCACCTTAACTCTAACCCTAACCCTAACAATAACACTAACCCTAAACCTAACCATCAACCTAACCCTAATCCTCACCCCCAACCTCACCCTTAGCCTAACCCTAACCCTAACCCTAACCCTAACCCTAATAATCACCCTCACCCTCACCCTAAACCAAACCCTAACCCGAACCTAACCCTAAGCCTAACCCTAACCCTGCCCATAACCCTCACACTCACCCTCAACCTAACCCTATCGTAACCCTAACACTCACACTATCCGTCACAGCAGCGCTCAAACTAACCCTATTCCTAACCCTAACCCTCTGCCTAACATTCAATCTAACCCTAACTCTAACCCTCACCATAACCCTAACCCTCACCCTCAAACTCACCCTCACCCTAACCCTAAGCCTAACACTAAACCTAACCCTAACCCTCACACTCACCCTCACCCTAACCCTAACGTAACACTAACCCTAAACCTAACCCTCACACTAACACTCACCCTAACCCTAACTATAACCCGAATCCTAACCCTAAATCTCACCCTAACCCTAACCCTAAACCTAACCCTTACCCTCACTCTCACCGTCAACGTAACCCTAAACCTAACAATGACAATAACCCTAACCCTAACCCTCACCCTAACTATAACCCTCACCCTAACCCTAACCCTCACCCTAACACTTACCCTCACCCTAACACTAACCCTAAACCTAACACTAACTCTCACACTAACCCTAACCCTCATCCTAACCCTAAAACTCACCCTAACCCTAACACTAACAGTAAACCTCACCCTCACCCTAGCCCTCACCCGAAACCTAATTCTAACCCTAACCCTCACCCTAATGCTAACCCACATCCTCACCCTAAACCTCACACGAAACCTAACCCTAATCCTCAATCTAACACTCAAACTCACCATAAACCCTAACCATCACCCTTACACTAACCCTCACCCTAACACTAACTCTCACCCGTATCTTAATTCTCACCTTCAGCCTAACCCATAGCTTTACCCTTACCATCATCCTCACTCTAACCCTCACCCTATCCCTAAACCTCATGCTAACCTTCAACCTAAGGATAACCCTAATATCACCCTTACCTTAACACTCACCCTCAACCTCAACCTCAGCCTAACTCTAAGCCTAAGCCTAAGCCTAACACTAACTTTCACCCTCACCCTAGTCTTCAGCCTAACCCTAATCCTAACCCTAACCCTCATCCTAACCATCACCCTAATCCTAACCCTAACCATCACCCGAACCCTCATCCTCAACCCCACCGTCATGCTCAGCCTAACCCTAAGCCTTAGCCTAAACCTAACACTCACACTCACCCTCACACTAACCCTAATCCTAAAGCTAAACAAAACCCTAACCCTAACCCTAACCATCAACCTAACCATCGCCCTAAACCTAACTCTAACCCTAAACCACACACTCACCCTAACCCTAATCCTCACCCTAACCCTAACCCTAACCCTCACCCTCACCCTCACCCTCACCATAACTCTAACCCTAACCTTAACAAAATCACTAATCCTAACCCTAAACCTAACCCTAACCCTAATACTAACCCTAACCCGCACCCTCAGCCTCACCATCACTGCAAAGGTAACCTTAACCATAACACTAACAATAACCCTAACCCTAATCCTAACCCTCACCCTCACCTTAATCCTAATCCTAACCCTAACCCTCACCCTAACCCTAACCCTCACCCTCACCTTAATCCTAACCCAAATTCTAACCCTCACCCTAACCCTAATCCTCACCCTCACTGTAACCATAACCCTCACACCTACCTTCACCCTCAACCTAACCGTAAGCCTAAGCCTAAACTTAACCCTCACAATCAACCTCACCCTAACCCTAATCCTAACCCTAAGACTATCCCTAAACCTCAACCTAACCCTCACCCTCACCCTAAGACTAACACTACCCCTAACCCTACCTGTCACCCTAACCCTCCCCATCAACCTAATTCTAACTCTAAACCTCACCCTCAACGTAAACCTAACCCTAAACCTCACCGTAAAACTCACCCTCACCTTAAACCTCACCCTCACCCTCATTGTAAATCTAATCCTATCCCTCTAAATAATACTAACGCTATCTCTAACGCTGAATCTAAACCTAAAAATAAACCTCACCCTCAGCCTCACCCTCACCGCAAACATAACTGTAACCATAACACTAACGATAACCCTAACCCTCACCCTCATCCTCACCCTAAACCTCACCCTAACACTAATCCTCAATCTTACCCTCACCCTCACCCTACCCCTAACCCTAACCCTCTCCCTAACCCTAACCCAAACCCTCACATTTACGGTAATCCTCACTCTCAGCCTAACCCTCAACTGTACCATTACTGTCACCCTCATCCTAACCCTCACACTAACTCTCAACGTCATGCTAACCCTCTCCCTGACAGTAACACTAAGCCTCACCCTAACCCTAACCCTCACCCACACCATAATTTTAAGACTAACCCTCACACTAACCCTCACCCTAACCCTAACACTAACTCTAACCCTCACACTCACCCTCACCCTAAACCTAACCCTCACCCTCAACCTAAACCTAAGCCTAACACTTAACCCTCACACTCACCCTCACCCTAACCCTAATCCTAATCCTAACCAAAACCATAACCCTCACCCTAAAACTAACACTCACCCTATCCCTAACCTTAAGACTATCCCTAACCCTAACCCTCACCCTAACCCTAACTCTAACACTAAACCTTACCTTCACCCTCACCCTAACACTAAACCTTGCCCTTACCCTAACAGTAAACGTCACCCTCACCCTAGCCCTCACTCCAATCCGAATCATAACCCTAACCCTCATCCTAACCCTCACCCTAACCCTAACCCTAACCCTAACCCTAACCCCAACCCTAACACTCAACCTCACCCTCAGCCTAACGCTAAGCCTAACCCTAACCCTAACCATAACCCTCACACTAACCCTCACCCTAACCCACACCTAACACTAACTCTAACACTAACCCTCACCCTAATCCTAAATCTAAACCTAAACCTCACTCTCACCCTAACCCTAACTCTCACCCTAATCCTAATCCTAAACCTTACCCTAACCCTAAACCTAACCCTCATCCTCACCCTCACCCTCAAGGTAACACTAAACTTAAAACTAATACCCCTAACCCTAACCCTAACCCTCACCCTAACTATAACCCTCACCCTAACCCTAACCCTCACCCTAATACTTACCCTCACCCTAACAGTAACCCGAACACTAACACTAACCCTTACACTAACCCTAACCCTCACCCTAAGCCTAAACCGCACCCTAAACCTAACCCTAACCCTCACCATCACCCTTACCCAAATTCTAACACTTACCCTCACCTAACCCTAACCCTCATACTCACCCTAAACCACATACTAACCCTAACCCTAATCCTCAATCTAACCATCACCCTCACCCTAATCCCTAAACCTCACCCTTACCCTAACCCTCATCCCAACTGTAACCCTCACTCTAACCTTAGCCCTCACCCTCAGCCGAACCCTCAAATTTATCCCTACCATCACCCTTACCCTAACCCTCACCCTATCCCGAAACTTCATCCTAATTTTCAAGCTAACAGTAACCCTAACCATCACCCTAACCCTAACCCTATCACTAACCCTAACCCTAACCCTGACCCTAACCCTTTCCCTAAACGTAACACTAAACCAAACCCTAACACTAACACTCACACTAACCCTAACCCTCACCTTAACCCTAAATCTCACCCTTACCCTAACCAAAACCCTCACCCTTACCCTAGTCCTCACCCTAACCCTAATCCTAACCCTAACCCTCATCCTAACCCTCACCCTAATCCTAAGTCTAACCATCACCCGAAAACTAATGGTCACCCTCACCCTCACCCTCAGCCTAAGCCTAACCCTAACCCTAACACTCACCCTCACCCTCACCATAACCCTAATCCTTAACATAACCCTAACCCGAAACCTCAAACTAACCCTAACCCTCCCCCTAACCCTAACACTAAACCTTACTCTAAACCTGACCCTAACCCTCCCCCTAACCCTAACACTAAACCTAACCCTAACACTAACATTCACACTAACCCTAATACTCACCCTAACCATAAACCTCAATCTCACCCTAACCCTAAATCTCACCCTCATCCTAATCCTAACCCTAAGCCTAAGCCTAAACCTAACCCTAACCCTCACATTCACCAACATTGTAAGCCTAATCCTAACCCTAACCCTATCCCTAAACTTCAACCTAACCCTCACCCTCACCCTAAGACTAACATTAAACCTAAACCTAACCCTCACCATAACCCTCCCACTAACACTCACTCTAAACCTAAACCTCACCCTCAACCTAACCCTAACCCTAAACGTCACCCCAAACCTCACCCTAACCCTAACCCTCACCCTCACGCGCACCTCACCGTAACTCTAACCCTAACAATAACACTAACACTAACCCTAACACTAACCCTAACCCTAACCATATAACTCACCCTGAGCCTCACCCTCACTGCAGACTTAACCCTAAATATAACACTAACAATAACCCTAAACCTAACCCAAACCCTAACTCTAACCTTAACCCTAACCCTAATACTCACCCCCACTCTCACACTCAGCCTAACCCAAAGCCCAACCCTAACACTAACCCTAACTCTAATTATAAACATCACCCTCACCCTAACCCTATCTCCAACCCTAACTCTAAACCTCACCCTAACCCTAACTCACCCTCAACCTCAGCCTCAGCCTAACCTTAAGCCTAACTCTAAACATAACCCTCACCCACACACTCTCCCTCACCCTAACCCTAATCCTAAACCTAACCCTCAACCTAACCCTCATCCTAACCCTAAACCTTACCCTCACCTTCAACCTCAGCCTCAGCCTAACCCTAACCCTCCCTCTAACCCTAACCCTTACACTAACCCACACCGTAACTCTAACTTAACACTAACCCTAACCCTAATCCTAACACTAACCCTCACCCTAAGCCTAACTCTAACCCTAAAACTCACCCTCACCCTAACCCTAACTCTACTCCTAATCCTAAACCTAAACTTCACCCTAACTCTACCCCTAACCCTCACACTCACCCGCAATGTAATCCTAATCCTAACAATTACAATAACCCTAACACTAACCCTCACCCTAACCCTAACCCTCACCCTAACCCTAACCCTCACCCTAACCCTTACCCTCACCCTAACACTAAACCTAACCCTAACACTAACCCTGACACTAACCCTAACCCTCACCCTAACCCTAAAACTCACCCTAACCCTAACCCAACCCTGACCTTCACCCTCACCGTAGCCCTCATCCTAACCCTAATTCTAACCCTAACCCTCACCCTAACGCTAACCCACATCCTCACCCTAAACCTCACACTAACCCTAACCCTAATCCTCAATCTAACCCTCACCCTCACCCTTACCCCTAACCCTCACACTTACCCTAACCCTCACCCTAACACTAACCCTCACACTTATCTGTACCCTGACCCTCAGCCTAACCCTCAACTTTACCCTTACCATCATCCTCACCCTAACCCTCACCCTATCCCTAAACCTCATGCTAAACTTTAACCTAACCGTAACCTTAACCATCACCTTAAACCTAAACCTCAACCTCAACCTCACCCTCAGCCTAACCATAAGCCTAAGCCTAAGCCTAAACCTAACCCTCACCCTCAACCTAGCCCTCACCGTAAACCTAACACTCACACTAACCCTCCACCTAACAATAACTCTAACCCTAAACCTCACCCTAATCCTCATCCTAACTCTAACTCTAACCCTAAACCTCACACTCGCCCTAACCCTAACCCTAACTATAATCCTAAACCTCAGCCTAACCCTAACCCTAAACCTCACCCTCACCCTAAACCTCAACCAAAACCTAACCCTAAACCTCACCCTCAATGTAGCCCTGAACCTAACCCTAAACCTAACCATAACCGTCACCCTAAACATAACCCTCACTGTAACCCAAACACTCACGCTAAACCTAACCCTCAGCCTCAACCTCAACCTAAACATAACCCTAAGCCTAACACTAAACTTAACATTAACCCACACACTCACCCTCACCATAACGCTAATCCTAATCCTGACCATAAACATAACCCTCACCCTAAACCTATCACTCACCCTAACCCTAACCCTAACACTAACCCAAACCCTAACCCTAAACGTAACCCTAACTCTAACACTCAACCTCACCCTCACCCTAACCCTAACACTAAACCTCACCCTAACCCTAACCCTAAAACTCACCCTCACCCTAGCCATCACCCTAACCTTAATCCTCACCCTAACCCTCATCCTAAGCCTCACCCTAACCCTAATCTAACACTAACCCTAACCCTAACCTCACACTTACCCTCACCCTAATCCTAATCCTAACCCTAAACCTCACCCTAACCCTAACCCTCACACTCACCTTTATCCGAACCCAACCTAACCCTCACTGTAACCTTAATCCTCACGCTCACCGTAACTATAACCCTCAACCCTCACCTAACTTCACCCTCAACCTAACCCTAAGCCTAAGCCTAAACCTAACCCTCACACACACACTCACCCTAACCCTAATCCTAACCCTAAGCCTATCCCTAAACCTCAACCTAACCCTCACCCTCACCCTAAGACTAACACTAACCCTAACCCTTCCTCTTACCATAACCCTCCCCATAAACCTAATTCTAACTCTAAACCTCACCCTCAACATAACCCTAACCCTAAACCTCACCTTAAAACTCACCCTAACCCTAACCCTCACCAAACCCTCACTGTAAATTTAACCCTAACCCTAAAAATAATACTAACCCTAAACCTAACCCTAAACCTAACCTTCACCATAAACCTCACCCTCAGCCTCACCCTCACCGCAAACTTAAATGTAATCATAACACTAACAATAACCCTAACCCTAACCCAACCCTCATCCTCACCCTAAACCTCACCCTTACACTAATCCTCAATCTTACCCTCACCCTCACCCTACCCCTAACCCTAACCCTCACCCTAACCCTAACACTAACCCTTACAGTAAATCTCACCCTCAGCCTAACCGTAAAGTTTACCTTTACCGTCACCCCCACCCTAACCCTCACCCTAACCCTAAACCTCACCCTAAGCCCAACTCTACCCCTAGACCTCACCCTCACCCTAACCCTAACACTAACACTAAACCTCATCATTCCCCTAACCCTAACCCTCAACCTAACCCTAAACCTCACCCTCACCCACACCCTCAGCCTAAACCTAGGGCTAACCCTATCACTCACCCTAATCCTCACACTCACCCTAACCGTAATTCTAAACCTCACCCTCACCCTAGCCCTCACCCTAACCCTAACCCTCATCCTCACCCTAAACCTCACACGAACCCTAAAATTAATACTCAATCTAAACCACACCCACACCCTAACCCTAACCCTAAACCTCACCCTATCCCTAAACCTTACATTTAACGTAATACTCACTCTCAGCCTAACCCTCAACTTTACCCTTACTGTCACCCTCTCCCTAATATTCACACTAAACCTAACCCACATCCTAACCCTCACCCTGACCGTAACCCTAAGCATCACCCTAACCCTAAACCTCACCCACACCCTAATTTTAACACTAATCCTAACACTCACCCTCACCCTAACCCTTACTGTAACCCTAACTCTAAAACTAAACCTCACCCTAACCCTAACCCTAACACTCACCCTAACCCTAACCCTCGCCCTCACCCTCACCCTCAGCCTAAACCTAAGGCTAACCCTAAAACAAACCCTAACCCTCACACACACCCTCACCCTAACTCTAACCTTCACCCTCACCCTCACTCTCAGGCTAACCTAAGCCTAACCCTTACCCTAACCCTCACACTCACCCTAACCCTACCCTAATCCTAATCCAAACCATCACCATAACCCTCACCCTAAGCCTAACACTCATCCTAACCCTAACCCTAACACTAATCCTAATCCTAACTTTCAACCTAAACCTAACTCTAACAATAAACCTCACCCTCACCCTAACCCTAATCCTAACCCTAACCCTAACCCTATCACTAAACCTCACCCTCACTCTAGCCCTCACTCGAACCCTAATCCTAACCCTAACCTTCGTCCTATCCCTCACAGTAACCCTAATCCTAACCCTCACGTTAACCCTAACCATCACCCTCAACCTCACCCTCAGCCTAATCCCAAGCCTAACCCTAAACCTAAACCTAACCCAGACACTCAACCTCACCGTAACCCTAATCCCAACCATAAATTAACTCTAACCCTAACCCACACACTAACCCTCACCCTAACACTAACCTAACACTAACCCTAACCCTAACACTCACACTAACCCTCACCCTAAGCCTAGCTCTAAACCTAAACCTCACGCTCACCCTAACCCTAACTCTAACACTAAACCTAACCCTAAACCTCACCCTAACCCTAACCCTAAACCTCACCCTCACCCTCACCCTCAACATAAGCCAAAACCTAAAATTAACAATAAACGTAAACCTAAACCTAACCCTATCCCTAACTATAACCCTGACCCTCACCCTCACCCTCACACTAAAACTGACCCTCACCCTAACTCTAACACTAACACTATCCCTCACACTAACCCTCACCCTCACCCTAAGCCTAAACCTCACCCTACCGCTAACCTTAACCCTCAACCTCACCCTAGCCCTCACCCTAACCCTAAACCTAACCCTACACCTCATCCTAACACTCACCCTAAACCTAACCCTAACCCTCACCCTAACCCTAACCCTAACCCTCACCCTCACTCTCGGCCTAAGCCTAAGCCTAACCCTAAGCTTAAGCCTAACCCTAACCCTTACACTAACCCTCACCCTAACCCTAACACTAACACTAACGCTAAATCTAACCCAAAACCTCATCCTCACCCTAAACCTAACTCTAAATTTAACCATTAACATAAACCTCACCATAAACATAACCCTAACCCTCACACTCACAGTAACTGTAAACCTAACCCTAAACCAAACAACAACCCTAAACCTAACCCTAACCCTCATTGTAACCATAAACGTCACCCTAACCCTAACCCTCACCCTAATATTTAACCTCACCCTAACACTAACCCTAACCCTAACACTAATCCTCACACTAACCCTACACATCACCCTAACACTAAACCTTACCCTAACCCTAAACCTCACCCTCACCCAGCCCTCACCCTAACCGTAACCCTCATCCTTAGCCTAAACCTAAAGCTAACCCTAAAACTAATCCTCAATCTTAACCTCACCCTAACCCTACCCCTAACTCTAACCCTGAACCTAACCCTAACCCTCACCCTTAACTTTATCCTCACTCTCAGCCTAAACTTCAACTTTTCCCTTACCGTTTTCCTCACATTAACCCACACCCTAACCCTAAAACTCATCCTAACCCTCACCCTGACTGTAACCCTAGGCATCACCCTAACCCTAACCCTCACCCTCACCCTCAGCCTCAGCCTAGCCCTAAGCCTAAGCCTAACCCTAAACCTAAACCTAACCCTCACCCTAGCCCTCACCCTAACCCTAATCCTAAACCTAACCCTAACCCTAACCCTAAACCTCACACTCACCCTCAACCTAACCCAAATCATAAACTTAATCCTATCCCTAACACTAACCCTCAAACTAACCATCACCCCAGCGCTCACTCTAAGAGTAATCCTAACCCTAACCCTCATCCTAACCCTCAACTTAAACCTAACCCTAACCCACACCCTAACCCTAACACTAACCCTCACCCTCAGCCTCAGCCTAACCCTAAGCCTTACCCTAAACCTAATCCTAACTCACACACTCACACTCACCCTAACCCTAATCCTAACCCTAACCCTCACTCTAACCCTAACACTCACACTAACCCTAACCCTAACCCTAACCTAAAACTAACCCTAACCCTAACACTCACACTAACCCTCACCCTAATCCTAGCTCTAAACCTAAACCTCACCCTCACCCTAACTCTAATTCTAACCCTAAACCTAACCCTAAACCTCACCCTAACTCTAACCCTAACAATAACCCTCACCTTCATCGAAACGGTAACCTTAACCCTAACCCTAAAAATAACCCTAAACCTAAGACTAACCCTCATTCTAACCATAACCCTCACCCTAACCCTAACCCTCATCCTAACACGTACCCTCACCCTAACACTAATCCTAACCCTAACACTAATCCTCACACTAACCCTATCCATCATCCTAACCTTAAACCTCAACCTAACCCTAATCCTCACACTCACCCTAGCCCTCACCATAACCCTAATCCTAACCCTAACCCTAATCCTAACCCTAAACCTAACCCTAACCCTAAACATCACACTAAACCTAATCCTCATCCCCACCCTCACCCTCAGCCTAACCCTAAGCTTAAGCCTAATCCCAACCCTAAACCTCACAATCACCCTCACCATAACCCTAATCCTAAATCTAACCCTAACTCTAACCCTAAACCTCAACCTAACCCTCACCCTAACCCTAACCCTAACACTAACCCTAACCCTAGCCCTCACCCTAACCCTCCACCTAAACCTAACTCTAACCCTAAACCTCACGCTCACCCTAAATCTAAACCTAACCCTAAACCTCACCCTCATCCTCACCCTCTAACCCTAAACCTAACCCTAACAATAACACTAACCCTAAACCTAACCCTAACCCTCACCCTCACCGTAACCCTAAACCTAACCCAAGCCCTCACCCTAACCGTAATCCTAACCCTAACCCTTACCCTCAGCCTCATCCTCACTGTAAACTTAACCTTAACCATAACACTAACAATAACCCTAATCCTATCCCTAATCCTAACCCTCACCCGAACCCTAACCCTAACCCTAACTCTCTCCCGAACCCTAACCCTCAACTTCACAGTAACCCTAACCCTAAACCTCACCCTCATCCTCACCCTCAGCCTAAACCTAAGCCGAAGCTTAAACCTAACCCTAAACCTCACACACACCCTCACCCTAACGGTAATCCTAACACTAACCCTAACCCTAACACTCACCCTAACCCTCCCCCTAACTCTAACTCTAAACCTTAAACCGCACCCTCACCCAAACACTAACTCTAACCCTAACCCTAAACCTAAACCTCACCCTAACCCTAACCCTAAACCTCACCTTCACCCTCACCGTAACAGTAACCATAACCCTAACCATAACAATAACCCTAACCCTAACATTAACCATAACACTCACCCTAACCCTAACCCTCAACTTTACCCTTGCTGTCACCTTCACCCTAACCCTCACCCTAAACCTAACCCTCATCCTAACCCTCATCCTAACCGTAACCCAAACCATCACCCTAACACTAACCCTCAACCTGACCCTCACCCTCAGACTAACACTAAGACAAACTCTAACCCTCATCCTAACCGTAACCCAACCATGACTCTAACACTAACCCTCAACTTGACCCTCACCCTCAGAATAACACTAAGCCTAACCCTAACCCTAACCATCACCCTCACCCTAGCCCTCACCCTAAACCTAAACCAAACCCTAACCCTCATCCTAACCCTAACACAAAAATAACCATAACCCTAACCCTAACCCTCGCCCTAACACTTACTGTCACCCTAACACTAACCCTAACCGTAACACTAACCCTCACACTAACCCTAACCATCACGCTAACCCTAACACTCACCCTAACCCTAACCCTAACACTCACCCTCACACTAGCCCTCACCCTAACCTTAACCCTCATCCTCACGCTAAACCTCACACTAACCCTAAAACTAATCTTCCACCTAAACCACACCCTCACCCTAACCCTAACACTCACCTTTACCCAAACCCAATCCTAACATTTACCCTAATCCTTACTCTCAGCCTAACCCTCAACTTTACGCTTACTGTCACCCTCACCCTAAACCTCACACTAACCCTAACCCTCATCCTAACCCTCACCCTGACCGTAAACCTAAGCATCACCCTAACCATAAACCTCACCCACACCCTAAACCTAACACTAAACCTCACACTACTGCTCACACTAACACTAAATCTAACCCTAAACCTCACCCTCAACCTAACCCTAACCCTCACCCTCACTCTCAGCCTAACCTAACCCTAACCCTAATCCTCACACTCACCCTCACCCTCACCCTAATCCTAATCCTAACCATAAACATAACCCTCAAACTAAACCTAACACTCACAATAACCCTAAGCCTAACACAAACCCTAACCCTAACACTCACCCTAACCCTAAATCCACCAGTAAACCTCACCCTCACCATAACCCAAACCCTAAACCTCACCCTAACCCTAACCCTAAACCTCACCCTCACACTAGCTCTAACCCTAATCCTAACCCTAACCCTCATCCTAACTCTCACCCTAACCCTAATCCTAACCATCAACCTAAACCTAAGCCTTACCCTCAACCTCACCCGCAGCCTAAACATAAGCCTAACCCTAAACCTAATCCTAACCCACACACTCACCCTCAACCTAACCCTAATCCTAACCCTAACCCTAACTCTAACCCTAACCCTCACACTAACCCTCACCCTAACCCTAACCTAACACTAACCCTAAACCTAAACCTCACACTAACCCTCACCCTAAGTCTAAATCTAACACTAAACCTCACCCTCACATTAACCCTAACTCTAACCCTAATCCTAACCCTAAACCTCACACTCACCCTAAACCTAAACCTAACCCTCACCCTCACCCTAACCCTAACCCTCACCCTCACCCTCAACCTCAGCCTAACCCTAAACCTAAGCCTAACGCTAACCCTAATCCTCACACTCACCCTCACCCTAACCCTAATCCTAACACTAACACTAACCCTAACCCTAACCCACACCCTAACCCTCCCACTAACCCTAACTCTAAACCTAAACCTCACCCTCAACCTAACCCTAACTCTAACCATAATCCTAAACCTAAACCTCAGGCTAAGCATAACCCTGATGCTCACCCTCAACCTCACTGTACCCATAATATTTACCCTAACCCTAAAAATAACACTAATCCTAACCTTAACCAATCTAACCCTATCCCTAACCCTGAACCTAACCCGAGCCCTCACCCTAATGCTACCCTTCATCCTCACCCTAAACCTCACACTAACCCTAACACTAATACTCAATCTAACCCTCACACTCACCCTAACCCTAACCTTAATCCTCACCCTAACCTTCACCCTAACCCTAATCCTCACCTTTACCCTTACTGTCACCCTCACCCTAACCCTCATCCTAACCCTGACCCTCATCCTAACCCTCAGCCTAACTGTAACTTTAACCATCACGCTGAACATAACCCTCACCCTCACCCTCACCTTCAGCCTAAACCTAAGCCTAAGCCTAACCCTAAAACTCACCCTCAACCTAGCCTTCACCCTAACCCTAATCCTAACCCTAAACCTCATCCTAACACTAACCCTAACCCTAACACTAACACTAACACTAATCCTCACACTCAACCTAACCCTAACCCTCACCCTCATGCTCAGCCTAAGCCTAAGCCTAAACCTAAGCTTAAGCCTAACCCTACCCCTCACACTAACTGTCACCCTAACCCTAACACTAACACTAACGCTAACTCTAACCCTAAACCTCACCCTCACCCTAACCCTAACTCTAACCCTAACCCTAAACATAAACCTCACCCTAAACCTAACCCTAAACCTCTCCTTCACTGTAACCGTAACCCTAGCCCTAACAATAACCCTAAACAAAACCCTAACCCTCATTCTATAACCCTCACCCTAAACCTAAACCTCAACCTGACACTAACCCTCACCCTAACACTAAACCTAACACTAACACTAATCCTCACCATAACCCTAACCGTCACCCTAACCATAAACCTCACCCTAACCCTAACCCTCACCTTAGCCCTCACCCTAACCCTAACCCTCATCCTCACCCTAAACCTCAGACTAAACCTAAAACTAATCCTCAATCTTAACCTCACCCTCACCCTAACCCTAAACTTTACCCTAAACCTAACCCTATCCCTCAGACTTACCATAATCCTCACTCTCAGCCTAACCTTCACTTTTACCCTTACCATCACCCTGATTCTAACACTCACCCTAACCCTAACCCTCATCCTAACCAACACCCTGACTGTAACTCTAAGCATCACCGTAACCCTAAACCTCACCCTCACCCACAGCCTCAGCCTAAACCTAACCCTAAGCCTAAACCTAACCTTAACACTCACCCTCACCCTAGCCTTCACCCAAACCCTAATCCTAACCCTAACCCTAATCCTAACCGTAACTCTAACCATAACCCTAACCGTCACCCTAAACCTAATCGTCATCCCCACCCTTACTCTCAGCCTAACCCTAAGCCTAAGCCTAACCCTAACCCTAACCCTCACACTCACCCTCACCATAACCCTAATCCTCAACCTAACCTTAACCTAACCCTAAAACTCAACCTAACCCTCACCCTAACCCTAACCATAACACTTACCCTAAACCTTACTCTAACCCTAAATCTCACCCTCACCCTAAACCTAACCCTAACCCTAAACCTGACCCTCACCCTCTTCCTCACCATAACTCTAACATAACTCTAACAATAACACTAACCTTAACCCTAACCCTAACCTTAAACCTCACCCTAACCCTAACCCTAAACCTCAACCTCAGCCTCACCCTCACTGTGAACTTAAACTTAACCATAACAGTAACAATAACCCTAACCCTAATCCTAACCTTCACCCTCAAACTAACCCTAACTCTCACCCTAACCCTAAACCTCACCATCACAGTAACCCTAACACTAACCCTAAACCTAACCCTAATCTTAACCTCGCCATAATGCTAACTCTAAACCTCACCCTCACCCTTGCCCTCATCCTAACCCTAAACCTAACTCTAAACCTCATCCTAACCCTCACCCTAACCCTAACCCTAACCTCAACCTAACCGTAACCCTCACCTTCAACCTTACCCTCAGCGTAACCGTATGCCTAAGCCTAACCCTAACCCTAACACTCACACTCACCCTCACCCTAATCCTAACACTAACCCTAACCCTAACCCTCACCCTAACCCTCCCCCTAATCCTAAATCTAAACCTAAACCTCACCCTCAACCTAACCCTAACTCTAATCATAACCCAAAACCTAAACCTCACCCTAACCCTAACCCTAACCCTCCCCCTCCCACTCACCGTAACCATAAACCTATCCCTAACCCTAAAATAACCCTAACACTAATACTAATCCAAACCCTAACCATAACTCTCACCCTAACCCTAACCCTCACCCTAACATTTACCCTCACCCTAAAACTAACCCTAATCCGAACACTAACCCTCACCCTAAACCTAACCATCACCTTTACCCTAAACCTCAACCTAACCCTATCCCTAACCCTCACCCTCACCCTAGCCCTCACCCTAAACCTACACCTAATCCTCACCCTAAACCTCACACTAACCCTAATACTGATACTCAATCTAACCCTCACCCTCACCGTAACCCTAACCCTAATCCTCACCCTAACCCACAACTTAACTCTAGCCCTCACCTTTACCCTTACTGTCACCCTTACCCTAAACCTAACCCTAACCCTAACCCTCAGCCTAACAGTAACCCTAACCATCACCCTAAACCTAGCCCTCACCCTCACCTTCAGCTTCAGCCTAACCCTCAGCCTAAGCCTAAACCAATCACTAAACCTGACACTCACCATAGCCCTCACCCTAACATTAATCCTAACCCTAACCCTCATCCTAACCCTAAACCTAACCATAAACTAAACCAGCACTCTAAACCTAATCCTCATCCCCAAACTCACCCTCAGCCTAACACTAAGCCTAAGCCTAACCCTAACCCTAAGGCTCAAACTCACCCTCACCCAAACCCTAATCCTAACACTAACCCTAAATCTAAACCTAAACCTCAACCTAACCCTCACCCTAAACCTAACACTAACCCTAACCCTCACCCTCACCTTAGTCCTCACCCTAACCCTCACACCAAACCTAACCTTCACCCTCACCCAAACCCGAACCTTAACCCTCACCCTAAACCTACACCTAAAGTTAACCCTAAACCTCACCCTAACCCTGACACTAAAATTCACAATCACCCTAGCCCTCAACCTAACTCTAATTGTAACTCTATACCTCATCCTAACCCTCACCCCAACCCTCATCCTAACCCTAAACCTAATTTTAACCCTCAAACTAAACCTAACCCTGACCCTCACCATAACCCTAACACTAATCCTCAACCTAACCCTAAACCTAACCGGAGCCCTAAACCTCACCCTAAACCTAACCCTAAACCTCACCCTCACGATAGCCCTCACACTAAACCTAATCCTAAACCTAACCCTCATCCTAACCCTCAACCTCACACTCAGCCTAACCCTAAGCCTAACCCTAACACTAACCCGAACCCTAACCCTCATACTCACCTTCACCCAAACCCTAATCCTAAAACTAACCCTATCCCTAACCCTAAACCTCACCCTAAAACTCACCCTATCCCTAAACCTAATATTAAGCCTAACACTAACCCTCACACTAACCCTCACCTTAACACAAACTCTAACTCTAAACCTCACCCTCACCCTAACCCTAACCCTCACCCTCACCCTCTCCCTCAGCCTATCCCTAAGCTTAAACCTAACCCAAACCCTAACAGTCACACTCACCCTAACCCTAACACTCAGCCTTACCCTAAGACTAAGCCTAAGCCTAAACCTAACACTAACCCTCAACCTAATCATAACCCTCACCCTAACCCTAACACTCACACTAACCCTAACCCTAACCCTAACCCTCACCTTCGCCCACACCCTCACCCTAACCCTAACCCTCACCCTCACCCTAAATTAAACCCTAACCCTAAGCGTCACCCAAACCCTAACCCTCACACTCACCCTCAACCTAAACCTAAACCTAAAACTAATCCTATCCCTAACCCTAGCCCTCACACTAACCCTCAACTTAGTGCTCTCCCTAAACCTTATCCTAACCCTAAACCTCAACCTAACCCTCACCCTAAGCCTAACGCTCACCCTAAACCTAATTCTAAGACTCACCCTCATGCTAGGCCTAAGCCTAAGCCTAAGCCTAACCGTAACCCTCACCTAACCTTAACCTGAACACTAACCCTAACTCTAACACTAAACATCACCCTAACCCTAATCCTAACTCTAAACCTCATCTTAACCCTAACCCTCACCCTCACACCAGCCCTCACCCTAATCCTAACATTAATCCTCATCATAACCCTCACCCTAACCCTAACCCTAACCCTCACCTTAACCCTATCCCTAACCCTCAACCTAATCCTAACCTTCACTCTCACCATAAACCTATCCCTAACCATCACCCTAATCCTGAACTTAACCCAAACCCTAACCCTCACCCTAACCCTAACCCCCACTCTTAACCTCACCCTCAGCCTAACCCTAAGCCTAACCCTAAACCTAACCCTAACACACACACTCACCCTTACCCTAACCCTAAATCTAAACCTAAACCTACCCCAAAACCTCAACCTAACCCTCACAATCACCATAACATTAACACTAACCAAAAGCCTAACCATAACCCTCGTCCTAACCCTAACCCTAATCCTAACCCTCACAGTCACGCTAACCCTTACCCTAATCCTAATCCTAACCCTAAGCCTAACCCTCACCATCACCCTAACCCTCACCCTAACCCTAAATCTAACAATAACCCTAACCCAAACCCTCAAAATCAGCCTCACCCTAACCCTAACTCTAACCCTAAAAATGATTCTCACCCTAACCCTAACCCTAACCCTAACCCTTAACCTCACCCTAACCCTAACCCTAACCCTAATCCTCATCCTCACCCTAGCCCTCACCCTCACCCTAATCCTAACCCTAACCCTCATTCTAACCCTCACCCTAACCCTAAACCTCACCGTCACCAAAACCCTTAACATACCCCTCACCCTAACCCTAAATTTAACCCAAACCCTAACTCTCACCCTAATCCTAACACTAACCCTCACCCTAAGCGTAACCCTCACACTCAGCCTCAGCCTCAGCCTAAGCCTAAGCCTAAGACTAACACTAACACTAACCCTTACACTCTCCCTAACCCTAACCCTAATCCTAATCCTAACCCTAACCCTCACCCTCACCTTATCCCTCACCTTAACCCTAACCCTAACACTAACCCGAAACCTAACCCTCACCCTGAGCCTCACCCTAGACCTAACTCTAACCCTAAATCTCACCCTCACCTTAACCCTAACGCTAAACCTCACCCTAACCATAACCATAAACCTCACCCTCAACCTAGCTCTCCCCCTAACCTTAACCCTCATCCTAATCCTCCCCCTAACCCTAACCTTAACCCTCTCCCTAACCCTAACTCTCACCCTCAGCCTCACCCTCAGCCTAAGCCTAAGCCTAACCCTAACCCTAACCATCACACTCACCCTAAACCTAACACTAATCCTAAAGCTGACACTAACCCTAACCCTCACCCTCACTCAAACCCTCACCTTAACCCTAACCTAACATTAACCCTAACCCTAACCCACACCCACAGCCTCACCCTAACCCTAACTCTAACCATTAACGTCACCCTGACCCTAACCCTAACCTAACCCTAAACCCAACCCTAACCCTAAACCTAACCATCACCCTCACCCTAGCCCTCCCCCTAGCTGTAATCCTAACCGTAAAACTCATCCTAACCCTCCCCTATACCTAAGCATAATGCTCACCTTAACCCTAACGTTCTCACCCTCAACCTCACCCTCAGCCTAACCCTAAGCCTAACCCTAAACCTACCCCTAACACACACACTCACCCTCAGCATAAATCTAAGCCTAATTCTAAATATAACCCTAACCCACACACTCACCCTCACCCTAAACCTAATACTAACCCTAACCCTAACCCTAACCTTCCCCCTAACTCTCACCCTAACACTAAACCTAACACTAACCCTAAACCTAATCCTCAACCTAACCCTCACCCTAACCCTGAGTCTAACCCTAAACCTCACCCTCACCCTAACCCTAACTCAAACCCTAACCCAAACCCTTAAACAAAGCCTAACCCTAACCCTAACCCTCACCCTCACCGTAACCGTAAATATAAACCTTACCCTAAGAATAAACCTAACCCTAACCCAAACAATAACCCTAACTCTAACCCTCATCCTAACCATATCCTTCACCGTAACCCTCACCCTCACCCTAACACTTACCCTCAACCTAACCCTAACCCTAACCCTCACACTCACCCTAAACTTTACCCTAATCCTAATGCTAACCTTAAGCCTAACCCTCACACTCACCCTCACCCTAACCCTAACCTTAACCCTAACCCTCAACCTAACCCTAAACTTCACCCTCACCATAACCCTTATCCTAACCCTCAACCTAATTCTAAACTAAACCTGAATCCTAACTCTCAACCTAACCCTAACCCTAACACTCACCCTAAACCTAACCCTCACCACACCATCAACCTAACCCTAACACTAACCCTCAACCTAACTCTCACCCTAACCCTAACTGTAACCCTAAACCTCAACTTCACCCTAAACCTAACGCTACCCCTAACCCAAACCCTAAACCTCACCCTAACGTTAACCCTAATCCTCACCCTCAACCTCACAGTAACTGTAACCCTAAACCTAAACCTAACAATAACCCTAACCCTAATCCTAACCCTCACCCTAACCATAACCCTCACCCTAACCCAAACCCTCACCCTAACACTTACCCTCACCCAAACACAAACCCTAACCCTAAAGCTAACCCTCACACTAACCCTAACCCTAACGCTAAACCTAAACCTCAACCTAGCCCTCACCCTCACCCTAAGCCTAACACTAACCCTAAGCCTAAACCTCACCCTCCCTCTTCCCATAACCCTATATCTAACCGTAAACCTCACCCAAACCCTAACCCTAACCTTAACCCTAAACACCACCCTAACCCTAACCCTAATCCACACCAGTACTCTCAACTTCACAATATCTATAACCCTAACCCTAACAGTAACCCTAACCCTAACCCTAACCATCACCTTAAACATAATCCTCACCTCCACCCTCACCCTCAGCCTAACCCTAAGCCTAAGCCTAACCCTCACCCTAACCATCACACTCAACCTCACCCTAAACCTAAAACTAACCTTAACCATATCCCTAAAGCTCAACCTAACCCTCACCCTAAACCTAACCCTAACCCTAACCCTAAATCTCAACCTAACCCTCCCCCTAACCCTAACTCTAACCCTAAACATCAACCTCACCCTAACCCTAACCCTCACCCTAACCCTAACGCTAAACCTCACCCTAACATCCCCCTAACCCTAACTCTAACCCTAAATCTCACCCTCACCCTAACACTAACCCTAACTTTAAACCTCACCCTAATCCTAACCCTCACCCTTACCCACCACCTCAAAGTAACTCTAACCATAACCCTAATAATAACACTAACCATAACCCTTACACTATCCCTAACCCTAACCATAACCCTCACCCTCAGCCTCACCATCACCGCAATCTTAACCCTAACCATAACACTAACAATAACCATAACCCTAAGCCTAACCCTAATCGTCACCCCCACCCTCATCCTCAGCCTAACCCTAAGCCTAACTATAACCCTAACCCTAACCCTCAGAGTAAGCTTAACCCTAACCCTAACCCTAAACCTAAATCTGAACGTAAACCTAAATTTAACACTAATCCTAAGCTTTACCCTCACCCTAATCCAAACCCTAACCCGAACCCGAACCTTAACTCTAAGCCTAAGCCTAAGCCTAACCCTAACCTTCACACTGACTCTACCCTAACCCTAATCCTAAACCTAACCATATCTCTAAACATCACCCTAACCGTAACCCTCACCATAGCCCTCACCCTAACCCTAATCCTTACCCTAAACCTCATCATAACACTCACCCTAACCCTAAACCTAACCCTCACCCTCATGCTCGGCCTAAGCCTAAGCCCAAACCTAAGCCTAACCGTACACCTGACCCTCACCCTAACCCTATCCCTAACACTAACCTGAACTCTAAACCTAAACCTCACTCTCACCCTAAGCCTGTCTCTAACCCTAAACCTCATCCTACCCTAACTGTAACATTCACACTCACCCTAACCGTAACCCTCACCCTAAACCTAACCCTCAACCTAACACTTACCTTCACCCTAACCCAAAACTTAAAACTAACACTGACCCTCACACTAAGCTAAACATTACCCTAACCCTAACACTAACCCTAATTCAAACCTAAACCGCACACTAACCCTCACCCTCACCATAATCCTAAGGCTAACCCTAACCCTAAAACTAACCCTCACACTCACAATAACCCTAACCCTAATCCTAATCCTAACCCTAACCCTAACCCTCACCCTCACCCTAAAGCTCACCCTAACCCTAAACCTAAAACTAACCCTAACCCTAACCCTCACCCTCAGTCTCACACTAACCCTAATTATCACCCTAAACCTCACCCTCACCCTAACCCTAATGCTAAACCTAACCCTAAACCTAACCCAAACCCTAACGCTCCCCCTAACTCTCACCCTAACCCTAACACTAACACTAACCTTAACTCTAACCCTAACCCTAAAACTAAACCTCACCCTAACCCTAAACCTAACCCTCACCCTAACCCTAACCCTCACCCTCACCCTCACCCTCAGCCTAACCCTAAGCCTAACCCTAAACCTAACCCTAAACCTCACACTAACCCTAACCCTAAACCTAAACCTAATCCTAACCCTAACCCTATCCCTCACCCTCACCCTAAACCTCACTGTAACCCTAACCCTAATATTAACCCTAACCCTAACCCTCACCTTCAACCTCACTCTCAGCCTAACCCTAAGCCTAACCCTAAAACTAACCCTAACACACACACTCACCCTTACCCTAACCTTAATCCTAACCCTATCACTGAGCATCCCCCTAATTCTCACCCTCACCCTAACCCTAAGACTAAGCCTAACCCTAACCCTCAACCTAACCCTCACTCTAACCCTAACTCTAACCCTAAATCTCACCCTCATCCTAACCCTAACTCTAACCCTAAACCAAACCCTAAACCTCACCCTAACCCTAACCATAACTGTAACCCTAACATTTACCCTAACCCTAACTCTAACCCTTATCCCCACAATCACCCTCAGCCTAACCCTAAGCCAAAGACTAACCCTAAACCTAACCCTCACACTCACCATCACCCTAAACCTAATCCTAATCCTAACCCTAACCCTAACCCTAACCCTGCTCCTAACTCTCACCCTCACCCTAAACCTAAGACGAAGCCTAACCCTAACCCTCAACCTAACCCTCACCCTAACCCTAACTCTAACCCTAAATCTCACCATCACCCTAACCCTAACTCTAACCCTAAACCAAACCCTGAACCTCACCCTAACCCTAACCCTAACCCTAACCCTAAGATTCACCCTAACCCTAACTATAACCTTAACCTCACCCTCACCCTATCCCTAACCCTAACCCAATGCTAAACATCACCCTAAATCTAAACATTACCCTAACACTTACCCTCACCCTAACACTAACACTAACACTAACACTAACCCTCACACTAACGCTAACCATACCGCAAAACCTAAACCTCACCCTAACCCTAACCCTAACCCTCAACTTCACCCTGGCCCTCACCCTAACCCTAAGCCTCACCCTCACACTAAACCTCACA
This sequence comes from Dipodomys merriami, assembly GCF_024711535.1. Lineage (NCBI taxonomy): Eukaryota > Metazoa > Chordata > Mammalia > Rodentia > Heteromyidae > Dipodomys > Dipodomys merriami. Next base: position 276,684 of record NW_027202760.1, read on the forward strand.
CTAACCCTAACACTAATCCTCAATCTAACCCTCACCCTCACCCTAAAACTAAACCGAACCCTCACCCTTACCATATCCCTCACCCTCGGCCTAACCCTCACCTTTTGTCTTACTGTCACTCTCATCCTAACCCTCACCTTAAACCAAACCCTCATCCTAAACCTCAACCTAACCATAACCCTAACCATCACACTAACCCTAACCCTCACCCTCACTATCCCTAAACCTCACACTCACACTAGCCCTCACCCTAACCCTAATCCTAACCGTAACCTTCATTCTAACCCTCAACCTAACGATAACCTGAAGCATCACTCTAAACCTCATCCTTATCCCCACCCTCACCCTCAGCCTAACCCTAAGCCAAAGACTAACCCTAAACCTATCCCTCGCAGTCACCCTCACCCTAACCCTAATCCTAACCCTAACCCTAACCGTAACCTTAACCCTCCCCCTACCTCTCACCCTCACCCTAACCCTAACACTAAGCCTAACCCTAACCCTCAACCTAACCCTCACCCTAACCCTAATTCTAACCCTAAATCTCACCCTCACCCTAACCCTAACTCTAACCCTAAACCAAACCCTAAACCTCACCCTAACCTTAACCCTAACCTTAACGCTAACATTCATCCTAACCCTAACTCTAACCCTAAACCTCACCCTCACCCTAACCCTAACACTAAGCCTAATGCTAAACGTCACCCTAAACCTAAACCTTACCCTGAAACTTACCCTCACCCTAACACTAACACTAACACTAACCCTCACACTAACGCTAACCATCACCTTAAACCTAAATCTCACCCTAACACTAACCCTAACCCTCAACTTCACCCTGGCCCTCACACTGACCCTAACGCTCACTCAAACACTAAACCTCACACTAACCCTAAAACTAATCCTCAATCTAACCCGCACCCTCACCCTCAGCCTAACCCTCACCTTTACTCTTACTGTCACCCTCATCCTAACCCTCACCTTAATCCAAACCCTCATCCTAAACGTGACCCTAACCATAACCCTATCCATCAAAATAACCCTAAACCTCACCCTCACCTTCAGCCTCAGCCTAACCTAAGCCTAGGCCTAAACCTATCCCTTAACCTCACACTCAGCCTAGCCCTCACCCTAACCCTAATCCTAACCCTAACCCTCATCCTAAATCTCAAACTAACGATAACCTGAACCATCACTCTAAACCTCATCCTTATCACCACCCTCACGCTCAGCCTAACCCTAACCCAAACCCTCACCCTAGCACATACCCTAACCCTAATCCTAACCCTAACACTCACACTAACCCTCACTCTAACCCTAAACCTAAACCTCACCCTTAATCTAAACCTCACCCTCACCCTCAGCCTCAGCCTAACCCTAAGGCTAACACTAACCCTAACCCTCACACTCACCTTCACCTTAACCCTAATCCTAACCCTAACCCCAACCCTAAACCTAACACTAACCCTAACCCTAACCCTCAACATAACACTAACCCTAACACTAACACTCACCCTAGCACATACCCTAATCCTAATCCTAACACTAACACTCACCCTAACACTCACTCTAAACCTAAACCTAAACCTAACCCTCACTCAAATGCTAAGCTTCAACCTAACCCTACCCCTGACCCTCACACTAACCCTAAACCTCACACTAACCCTCACACTAACCCTAACTCTAACCCTAAACCTCACACTTGCCCTAACCCTAACACTAACCGTAACCCTAAAATTCACCCGAACCCTAACCCTAAACCTCAACCTCACCCTAAACTTCACCCTCACCCTAACACTAAACCTCACCCTCACACTAACCCTCACCCTAACCCTAACCCTAACCCTAACCCTCAACCTAACCATAACCCTCACCGTAACCCTAACACTCACATTAACCCTAACCCTAAACCTCACCCTAACCCTCACCCTCACCCTAAGTCTAACCATCCCCCTTACCCTAAACCAAACCCTAACCTTAACTCTCACCCTAACCCTAAGCCTAACCCTAACCCTAACCCTAATCCTCACACTCACCCTCAACCTAAACCTAATCCTAAACCTAAACCTAACCCTCACAGTAACCCTCACCCTAGTGCTCACCCTAACCCTAATCCTAACCCTACACCACATCCTAACCCTAACCCTCACTGTCACCCTCACCCTCAGCTTAAGACTAACATGAATCCTAATCCTAACTCTAAGCCTAACACTCACCCTTACCCTAAACCTCACCCAAAACTTAAATCAGAAAATAACCCTAACCCAAACCCTCACAATCAGCCTCACCCTAAACCTAACTCTAACCCTAAACCTCAATCTCACCCTAAACCTAACCCTAACCATAAACCTCACCATAACCCTAACCCTAAACCTCATCCTCACCCTAGCCCTCACCCTAACACAAATACTAACCCTAATCCTCACCCTAACACTAACCCTAACCCTATCCATCACCCTCACAAAACCCTTACCGTACCCCTCACCCTAAGCCTAAACTTAACACTAACCCTAACTCTCACCCTAACCCTATCCCTAACACTCACCCTAAGCCTAACCCTCACTCTCAGCCTCAGCCTAAGCCTAAGCCTATCCCTAACACTAAACCTCACACTCACCCTAACTCTAACCCTAATCCTAATACTAACCCTAAGCCTAAACCTCACCCTCACTCTATCACTCATCTTAACCCTAACCCTAACACTAACCCTAAACCTAACCCTCACCCTCAGCCACACCCTAACCCTAACTCTAACCCTAAATCTCAACCTCAATCTAACCCTAACCCTAAAACTCACCCTAATCATCACCATAAACCTCACCCTCACCCTAGCCCTCCCCCTAACACTAATCCTAACCCTAACCCTCATCCTAACCCTCCCTCTAATCCGAACCTTAACCCTCACCCTAACCCTAACCCTCACCCTCACCCTAACCCTAAACTTCACACTCACCCTCACCCTCAGCCTAAGCCTAAGCCTAACCCTAACCCTACCCCTCACACTCACCCTAACCCTAACCCTAATCCTAATGCTGAATATAACCCTAACCCTCACCCTCACCCTAACCCTCACCTTAACCTTAACCCTAACATTAAACCTAAACCTAACCCACACCCTCAGCCTCACACTAACCCTAACTCTAAACCTAAAGGTCACCCTGACCCTAACCTTAAACCTAACCCTAAACCTCACCCTAACCCTAAACCTAAACCTCAAAATCACCCTAGCCCTCACCTTAACCCTAATCCTAACCATAAATCTCATCCTAACCCTCCCTCTAAACCTAAGCATAACCCTCACTTTAACCCTAGCGTTCTCACCCTCAACCTCACCCTCAGCCTGAGCCTAAACCTAACCCTAACACACACACTCACCCTCAGCCTAACCCTAAGCCTAAGCCTAACCCTAACCCTAAACCTCCCCCTAAATCTCACCCTAACCCTAACCCAAACACTAACCCTAACCCTAAACCTCAACCTAACCCTCAACCTAACTTTGACTCTAACCCTAAACCTCACCCTAACCCTAACCATAACTCTAACCCTAACCCAAACCCTAAACCTCACCTTAACCATAAACCAAAACCTCACCCTCACCTTAACCATAAATATAAAACTTACCCTAACAATAACACTAACCCTAACCCTAACAATAACCCTAACCCTAACGCTAACGCTCATCCTAACCATATCCATCACACTGACCCTACCCCTCACCCTAACACTTACCCTCCTCCTAACCCTAAGCCTAACCCTCACCCTCATCGTAACACTCACCCTAACCCTAATTCCAACAATAACCCTAACCCTAACCCTCACCCTCACCCTCATCCTAAACCTAGCTATAAAACTAAACCTCACCCTCACCCTAACCCTAACCCTAACAATAACCCTAAGCCTAACCCTAACCCTCACACTAACCCTCACCCTAACACTAACCCTAACCCTCACACTCACCCTCACCCTAACCCTAACCCTAACCATAACCCTAACCCTCAACCTAACCCTAACCCTAATCCTAACTCTACCCCTAAAACTCACCCTCACCCTAAACCTAACTCTAAACCTAACCCAAATCCTAAACCTCACCTTAACCCTAAACCTAACCCTCACCCTCACCCTCAGCGTAACTGTAACCCTAAACCTAACCCTAACAATAACCCTAACCCTAATCCTAACCCTCACCCTAACCATAACACTCACCCTAACCCAAACACTCAACCTAACACTTACAATCACCCTAACACTAACTCTAACCATAAAGCTAACCCTCACACTAACCCTAACCCTAACCCTAACCCTAACCCTAACCCTCACATTAACCCTAACCCTAACCCTAACCCTAAAACTCAAACTAACCCTGACCCTCACCCTAACCCTAACACTAACCCTAGCCCTAAACCTCACTCTCCCTCTCCCCCTAACCCAATATCTAACCATAAACCTCACCCTCACCCTAACCCTAACCTTAACCCTAAACACCACCCTAACCCTAAAACTAATCCTCACCCACACCATCAACTTCAACATAATTGTAACCCTAACCCTAACAATAACACTAACCCTAAACCTAACCATCACCCTAAACCTAATCCTCACATCTACCCTCACCATCAGCCTAACACTAAGCCTAAGACTAACCCTCACCCTAACCCTCACAGTCACCCTCAACCTAACCCTAATCCTAACCATAAACTTATCTCTAAACCTCTAACTAACCCTCACCATCACCCTAACCCTAACACTAACCCTAACCCTAAACCTCACCCTAACCCTCCCCCTAACCCTAATTCTAACCCTAAACCTCACCCTCACCCTAACCCTGACCCTAAACTTAAACCTCACCCTAAACCTCACCCTAACCCTAACTCTCACCCTTACCCACCACCTCACCGTAACTCTAACCCTAAACCTAATAATAACACTAACTCTAACATTAACACTAACACTAACCCTCACCCTAAACCTAACCCTAACACTCAACCTAACCCTAACCCTCACCCTCACCATAACACTAACCCTAACCCTCACCCAAACACTAAACCCAACCCTAATCCAAAACCTCACCATAATGCTAACCCTAAACCTCACCCTCACCCTTGCCCTCATCCTAACCCTAATCCAAACCCTAAACCTCATCCTAACCCTCACCCTAACAATAACCCTAACCCTCAACCTAACCCTAACCCTAACCCTCAAGCTAACCCTAACCCTCACCCTCACCCTCACCCTCAGCCTAACATTAATCCTAAGCCTACCCTAACCCTCACAATCACCCTCACCTTAACCCTAATCCTAACACTAACACTCACCCTAACCCTCACCCTAACCGTCCCACTAACCCTAACCCTAAACCTAAACCTCACCCTCTCCCTAACTCTAACTCTAAACCTGACCATAAACCTAAACCTCACCCTAACCCTAACCCTAACCGTCACCCTCACCGTAACAGTAACCCTAACCCTAACAATAACCCTAACCCTAACCCTAACAGTAACCCTAAACATAACCCTCACCCTAATGCTAAACCTCAGCCTAAAACTCACCCTAATACTAACACGAACCTTCACACTAACCCTAACCATCACCTTAACCCTAAACCTCAACCTAACCCTATACCTAAGCCTCAACCTCACCCTAGCCCTCACACTAACCCTAACCCTCATCCTCACCCTAAACCTCACACTAACCCTAACACTAATACTCAATCTAACCCTCACGCACAGCCTAACCCTAAACCTAATCCTCATCCTAACCCTCAACCTAAGCCTAAACCTCACCTTTACCCATAATGTCACCCTCACCCTAACCCTCACCCTAACCCTAACCCACATTCTAACCCTCACCCTAACCGTAAACCTAACCATCACACTAACCCTAACCCTCATCCTCACCCTAGCCCTCACCCTAACCCTAATCCTAACCCTAAGCCTCACCCTAACCCTAATCCTAACCCTAAACCTCATCCTAACACTCACCCAAACCCTAACCCTAACCTCACCCTTATGCTCGGCCTAAGCCTACGCCTAAGCCTAACCGTACACCTAACCCTAAGCCTCACCCTAACCCGAACCCTAACACTAACCCTAACTCTAAACATAATCCTCACTCTCACCCTAATCCTAACTTTAACCCTAAACCTAAACTTAAACCTCATCCTAATCCTAATCCTAACCTTTAACCTCACCCTCAACGTAACCCTCACACTAACCCTAACCCTCACCCTAACACTTACCCTCACCTTAACCCAAACCCTAACACTAACACTGACCCTCACACTAACCTTAACCATCACCCTAACCCTAAAGCTAAACCTAACCTTAACCCTACCCCTCACCCTAGCCCTCACCCTAACCCTAACCCTCATCCTCCCCCTAAAACTCACCCTAACCCTAACACTAATCCTCAATCTAACCCTCACCCTCACTCTACACCTAACCATAAACCTCACCCTAACGCTAACCCTCACCCTTACAGTAACCCTCACGCTCAGCCTAACCCTAACATGTACCCTTACCGTCACCCCCACCCTAACCCTCACCCTAACCCTAACTCTAATCCTCAATCTAACCCTCACCCTCACTCTACCAATACCCTTAAGCTCACCCTAATGCTAACCCTCACCCTTACAGTCACCCTCACGCTCAGCCTAACCCTCACGTTTACCATTACCGTCACCCCCACCCTAACCCTCACCCTAACCCTAAACCTCATCCTCATGCTCGGCCTAAGCCTAAGCCTAACTGTAAACCTGACCCTCGCCCTAACCCTAACCGTAACACTAACACTAACTCTAAACCTCAACCTCACCCTCACCCTCACCCTCAGCCTAAACCTAAGGCTCAACCTAACCTTAACACTAACTCTCACAATCACCCTAACACTCATCCTAACCCTAACCCTAACACTAACCCTAACCCTAATCCACACCCTCAGCCTCACCCTAACCCTAATTCTAACCCAAAACCTCAACCTCACACTAACCCTAATGCTAAACCTAACCCTAACCCGAAACCTATACCTCACCCTAACCCTAACCCTCACAATCACACTCAACGTAACCGTAGCCCTAACCTTAACACTATCCATAACACTCACCCAAAACCTAACCCTCAACCTAACAATTAACCTCACCCTAACACAAACCCTAACATTAACCCTCACACTAACCCTAACTCTCACCCTAACCCTAAGCCTCACCCTAACCCTAAACCTAACAATAAACCTCACCCCCACCCTCATCCTAACCTTCACTTGCACCCTAAACCTAACCCTAAACCTCATTCTAACCCTAACCCTCACCCTCACCCTCACCTTAACCCTAACTCTAAACTTAACAAACACCCTAAACCTAACCTTAACCCTCACCCTAACATAACCCTCACCCTAACCCTAAGCCTCACCCTAACACTTACCCTCACCCTAACATTAACTCTAACTCTAACACTAACCCTCACAGTAACCCTAACTCTCACCCTAACCCTAAACCTCACCTTAACCCTAACCCTAACCCTCAGCCTCACCCTAGCCCTCACCCTAACCCTAATTCTAACCCTAACCCTCAACCTAAACCTAACCCTCATCCTCACCCTAAACCTCACACAAACCCCAACACTGATCCTCAATCTAACCCTCACCCTCACCCTAAACCTCACCCTAACCCTTACCCTAACCCTCACCCTAATCCTAACTCTCACCCTTAAGGGAACACGCACCCTCAGCCTAACCCTCACCTTTACACTTACTTTCACCCTCACCCTAAACCTCACCCTAAATCTAACGCTCATCCTAACCCTCAACCTAACCCTAACCCTAACCATCACCCTAACCCTAATCCTCACCCCCATCCTCACCCTCAGCATAAGCCTAACCCAAACCCTAACCCTCACACTCACCCTCACCCTAACCTTAATCCTAAATCTAACCCTAAACCTAACACTAACCCTAACTCTAAACATAAACCTCACACTCACCATAACCCTAACTCTAACCCTAAACATAAACTTAAACCTCATCCTAATCCTAATCCTAACCTTCACCCTCACCCTCACCGTAACCTCACCCTAACCCTAACCCTCACCCTAACACAAACCCTAACACTAACACTGACCCTCACACTAACCCTAACCATCACCCTAACCCTAAAGCTAACCCTAAACTTAAACCTAGCCCTCACCCTAGCCCTCAACCTAACCCTAACCCTCATCCTCCCCCTAAACCTCACCCTAACCCTAACACTAATCTTCAATGTAACCTTCACCCTCACTCTACCCCTAACCCTAAACCTCACCCTAATGCTAACCCTCACCCTTACAGTAACCCTCACCGTCAGCCTAACCCTCACTTTTACACTTACCGTCACCCACACCCTAACCCTCACCCTAACCCTAAACCTCACCCTCATGCTCGGCCTAAGCGTAAGCCAAATCCTAAGCCTAAATGTAAACCTGACCCTCATGCTAACCCTAACCCTAACACTAACACTAACTCTAAACCTCAACCTCACCCTCAGCCTAAACCTAAGGCTAAACCTAACCTTAACACTAACCCTCACACTCACCCTAACACTCACCCTAACCCTAACCCTAACACTAACCCTAACCCTAATCCTCATGCTCTGCCTCACCCTAACCCTAATTCTAACCCAAAACCTCAACCTCACCAAAACGCTAAACTAACCCTAACCCGAACCCTAAACCTAACCCTAACCCTAACCCTCACCTTCAACGTCACCCTCAGCCTAACCCTAAGCCTAACCCTAAACCTAACCTTAACACGCACACTCAACCTTACCCTAACCCTAATCCTAAACCTAACACTAATCCTAACCCTAACCCTCCCCCTAACTCTCACCCTCACCCTAACCTAACTCTAAGCCTAACCCTAACCCTCAACCTAACCCTCACCCTAACCCTAACTCTAACCCTAAATCTCACCCTCACCCTAACCCTAACTCTAACCCTTAACCAAACCCTAAACCTCACCCTAACCCTAACCCTAACACTAACCCTAACATTCACCCTAACCCTAACTCTAACCCTAAACCTCACCCACACCCAAACCCTAACCCTAAGCCTAATGCTAAACCTTACCCTAAACCTAAAATTTACCCTAACACTTACCCTCACCCTAACACTAACACTAACACTAACCCTCACACTAACGCTAACCATCACCCTAAACCTAAACTGCACGCTAACCCTAACCCTAACCCTCAACTTCACCCTGGCCCTAACCCTAACACTCAACCTAGCACATACCCTAAACCTAATCCTAACCCTAACACTCACCCTAACGCTAACCCTCACCCTACCCCTACCCCTAACCCTCACACTAACCCTTAACCTCAACCTAACCCTCACCCTAACCCTATATCTAAGCCTAAACCTCACACTCGCCCTAACCCTAACCCTAAACATAACCCTAAACCTCACGGTAACACTAACACAAATCCTCACCCTCACCCTAAACCTCATCCTCACCCTAACCCTAAACCTCACCCTCACACTATCCCTCACCCTCACCCTAAACCTAACCCTAACCCTCACCCTAACCATAACCCTCACTGTAACCCTAACACTCACACTAACCCTAACCCTAACCTCACCCTCATCCTCACCCTAACCCTAACCCTAACCCTCACCCTCACCCTAAACCAAACCCTAATCCTAACCCTCACTCTAACCCTAAGCCTAACCCTAACAATAACCCTAACCCTCACAATGACCCTCAATCTACACCTAATCCTAAACCTAACAATAACCCTCACAGTAACCCTCACCCTAGCGCTCACGCTAACCGTAATCCTAACCCTAAACCTCATCCTAGTGCTCACCCTAACCCTAACCCTCACCCTAACCCTAACCCTAACCCTCACACTCATGCTCGGCCTAAGCCTAACCCTAAGCCTAAGCTTAAGCCTAACCCTAACCCTCACACTAACGCTCACCCTAACCCTAACCCTAACACAAAAGCTAACACTAACCCTAAACCTCACCCTCACCCTAACAGTAACTCTAACTCTAACCCTAAACATAAACCTAACCCTCACCCTAACCCTAACCCTCACCCTCACCGTAACCGTAACCCTAATCTTAACCCTAACAATAACCCTAACCCTAACCATCATTCTAACCATAACACTCAACCTAACCCTAACTCTCCCCCTAACATTTAAACTCACCATAACACTAAACCTAACCCTAACACTAGCACTCACACTAACCCTAACTCTCACCTTCACCCTAGCCCTCACCCTAACCCTAACCCTCATCCTCACCCTAAACCTCACACTTACCCTAAAACTAATCCTCAATATAAACCTCACCCTCAACTTAACCCTAACCCTAACCCTCACCCTAACTCTAACGCTCACCCTTACCTTAATCCTCACTCTCAGCCTAACTCTCACTTTCACCATTAATGTCACCCTCACCCTAACCCTCACCCTAAGCCTAACCCTCATCCTAACCCTCACCCTGACTGTAACCCTAAGCCTAACCCTAACCCTAACCCTCACCCTCAACCTAGACATCACCCTAACCCTAATCCTAACCCTAACCCTAACCCTAACCATCACCTTAACCTAATCCTCAACCCCACCCTCACCCTCAGCCTAACCCTAAGCCTAAGCCTAATCCTAACCCTGACCCACACACTCAGCCTCACCATAACCTTAATCCTAAACCCAACCCTAACACTAACACTAAACCTCAACCTAACCCTCACCGTAACATTAACCCTAACATTAACCCTAACCATAACCCTCCCCATAACCCTCCCCGTAACACTAACTCTAACCCTAAACCTCACCCTCACACTAACTCTAACTCTAACACTAAACCTAAACCTAAACCTCATCCTAACCTTAACCCTAACAATAACCCTAACCCTAATCCTAACCTAACCCTAACCCAAACCCTAACACTAAACCTAACCCTAATCCTCACCCTAACCCTAACCCTAACCCTCATCCTAACCCTAACCCTCACCCTCACCGTAACTCTCACCCTAACACTCACCCTAACCCTAAAACTAACCCTAACCCTAAACCTCAACCTAAGGCTAACCCTAACCCTCACCCTCACCCTAGCCCTCACCATAGCCCTAATCCTGAACCTAAACCTCACCCTAACCCTAAAACCCTAACAATCACCCTAACCCTAACCCTTACCCTCATCCTAACGCTCGGCCTAAGCCTAATACTACGGCTAACCCTAACCCTAAACTTCACACTCACCTTCACCCTCATCCTCACAGTAACTCTAACCCTAACCCTAAAAATAACACAAACCATAAACCTAACCCTAACCCTCACCCTCACAATAACCCTCAACCTAACCCAACCCCTCACCTTAACACTAACCCTAACCCTAACCCTAAACCTCAAACTAACCCTAACCCTAACCCTCACCCTCAGCCTCAACCTCACTGTAAAATTAACCTTAACGATAACACTAACAAAAATCCTAACCCTAACACTAAATCTAACCCTCACCCTCACCCTAACCCTAACCCTAACCCTCACCCTCACCCTCACCGTAACCCTAACCCTAAACCTCACCCTAACCCTAAACTTAACCCTAATCCTAAACCTCTACATAATGCTAACCCTAAACCTCACCCTCGCCCTTGCCCTCATCCTAACACTAATCCTAACCCTAAACCTCATCCTAACCCTCACCCTAACAATAAACCTAATCCTCACCGTAACCCTAACCCTCACCTTTACCCTTACTGTCACCCTCACCCTAAACCTCACCCTAACCCTAACCCACATTCTAACCCTCACCCTAACCGTAACCCTAACCATCACACTAAACCTAAACCTCAACCTCAACCTCAGCCTCAGTCTAACCCTAAGCCTAAGCCTAACCCTAACCCTCACCCTCACCCTCACCATAGCCCTCACCCTAACCCTGACCCTCACCCTAACACTTACCTTAACCAAACACTAACCCGAACCCAAACACTAACCCTCACACTAACACTAACCCTAACCCTAAAACTCACCCTAACCCTAACCCTAACCCTCACCCCCACCCTCACCCTAATTCTAACCCTAACTTTAACAATAACACTAATCCTAACCCTAAACCTAACCTTAACAATAAACCTAACCCTCACCCTCACCCTCAGCCTCACCTTCACCACAAACTTAACCGTAATCATAACACTAAAAATAACCCTCACCCTAACCCTAAACCCTAACCCTAACTCTCACCCTAACGATAAACCTAAGCCTCACCGTAACCCTAACACTCATCCTCACACTCACCCTCTCACTAATCCTAATCCTAATCCTAACTCTAACTCTAACACACACACTCACCCTCACCCTAACCCTAACACTAACCCTAACCCTAACCCTCACCATAACCCTCACCCTTCCCCTATCTCTAACCCTAAACCTCAAACTCACACCGACCTTAACCTTAAACCTAACCTTAAACCTCACCCTAAACCTAACACTAAACCTCAACCTCATCCTAGCCCTCAACATAACCCTAATCCTAAACCAAACCCTCATCTTAACCCTAATCCTAACCCTAAACCTAACCCTAACCCTAACATTAATCCTAACTCTAACCCTAAACCTAACACTAACCCTAACTCTAAACATAAACCTCACTCTCACCCTAACCCTAACTCTAACCCTAAACCTAAACCTAAACCTCATCCTAATCCTAATCCTAACCTTCACCCTCACCCTCACCTTAACCCTCACCCTAACACTCACCGTCACCCTAACACTTACCCTCACCCTCACACAAAACCTAACACTAACACTGACCCTCACACTAACCCTAACCATCACCCTAACCCTAAATCTAACCCTATCCTTAAACCTAGCCCTCACCCTAGCCCTCACCATAACCCTAACCCTCATCCTCCCCCTAAACCTCACCCTAACCCTAATACTAATCTTCAATGTAACCCTCACCCTCACTCTACCCCTAACCCTAAACCTCACCCTAATGCTAACCTCACCCTTACAGTAACCCTCACCGTCAGCCTAACCCTCACGTTTACCCTTACCGACAACCCAACCCTAAACCTCACCCTAACCCTAAACCTCACCCTCATGCTTGGCCTAAGCCTCAGCCTAATCCTAACCCTAACAGTAAACCTGACACTCTCCCTAACCCTAACGCTAACCCTAACACTAACTCTAAAACTCAACCTCACCCTCTGCCTAAACCTAAGGCTAAACCTAACCTTAACACTAACGCTTTACACTCACCGTAACACTCACCTAACCCTAACCCTAAAACTAACCCTAACCCTAAACCTCACCCTCATGCTCGGCCTAAGCCTAAGCCTAATCCTAAGCCTAAATGTAAACGTGACCCTCGCCCTCAGCCTCAACCTAACCCTAATTCTAACCCAAAACCTCAACCTCACCCTAACCCTAACGCTAAACCTAACCCGAACCCGAACCCTAAACCTTACCCTAACCCTAACCCTAACCCTAACCCTCACCCTAACCCTCACCTTAAAACTAAACCTAAATCTAACACTAACCCTAACCCTAATCCTCACCTTCAACCACACCCTCAGCCTAACCCTAAGCCTAACCTAACCCTAACCCTAATCATAACCCTCACCCTCAGCCTCACCATCACTGCAAGCTTAACCCTAACCATAACACTAACAATAACCCTAACCCTAACCCTAATCCTCACCGCCACCCTCCCCCTCAGCTTAACCCTAAGCCTAACACTAACCCTAACCTTAACCCTCACTGTAACCATAACCCTAACCCTAAACCTAACCTCACCCTAATCCTAACCCTAACCCTCACACTCACCCTCACCCTAACCCTAATCCTAAATGTCAACCTGTACCTTACCCTAACCCTCACCCTAAGCCTCACCCTAGCCCTCACCCTAACCCTAATCCTAACCCTAAACATCATCCTTAACTTCACCCTAACCCTAACCCTAATCCTAACCCTCACCCTGACCCTAACCCTCACCCTCAAGCTCGGCCTAAGCCTAAGCCTAAGCCTAAGCCTAAGCCTAGTCCTCACCCTAACCCTAACCCTAACACTAAGCCTAACTCTAACCCTAAACCTCACTCTCACCCTAACCCTAACTCTAACACTAAACCTAAATCTAACAGTATCTCTAACCCTAACCCTAACCCTTATCCTTACCATAAGCCTCAACCTAACATTTACCCTCAACCTAACACTCACTCTAACCCTAACACTAACCCTAACCATCACCCTAACCCTAACTCTAACCCTCATCCTAACAGTAACCCTCACCCTCAACATCACCCTCAGCCTAATCCTAAACCTAAACCTAACAAAAACCATAACCCTAAACCTAACCCGCACACAAACCATAACCCTCACCCTAACCCATACCCTCACTCTAACACTTACCCTCACCCTAACACTAACCATAACCCTAACACTAACCCTCCAACTAACCCTAACCCTAACCCAAAACCTCAACCTAATCCTGACCCTCACCCTAACCCTAACACTAACCCTAACACTAACCCCCCTTAAGCAATATCTCACCCTAAATCTCACCCTCACCCAAACCCTTACCCTAATCCTTACCGTAAACCCCACACTAACCCTAACCCTAACCCTCACCCGGACCCTCCCCATCACCGGAACTCTAATCCTAACCCTAACAATACCACTAAGCCTAACCCAAACCATCACCCTAACCCTAATCTTCACCCCCACACTCAACCTCATCCTTACCCTAAGCCTAAGCCTATCCCTCATCCTAACCCACATACTTATCCTCACCCTAACCCTAATCCTAAACTTAACCCTATCCCTAAACCTCACCCTCACCCTAACCCTAACACTAACTCTAACCCTAAATCTCACCCTAACCCTCCCCCTAACCCTAAACCTCCCCTCCACCTCAACCTCATCGGAACGCTAACCCTAACCCTAACAATATCATTAACCCTAACCCTCACCCTAAACATAAACCTCACCCTCAGCTTCAACTTCACAGCAAACTTAACCCTAACCATAACACTAACAATAAACCTAACCCTAACCCTAACCCTATTCTGCACCACCACCATCACCCTCACCCTCAGCCTAAGCCTAACCCTAACTATAACCATCACCATAATCCTAACCCTAACCCTCAACCTAACCCTAATCCTTAGCCTCACCCTCACCATCAATGAAATCCCTAAGCTTAACCCTAACACTAAACTTCACACTCACCCTCACCCTAACCCTAATCCTAAACCTAACACTATCCATAAGCCTAACCCTCACCCTAAACCCTACCCTAACCCTCACCCTAACTCTTACATTCACCCTAACACTAACCCTAACCCTACACTAACCATAAACTTCACCCTCACCTTATCCCTCACCCTAACCCTAAATCTACCCCTAAACCTCACCCTCACCTAACCCTAACTCTAACCCTAACCCTAACACTAAACCTCACCCTAACCCTAAACCTAACCATCACCCTCACTCTCACCGTAACCTTAAACCTAACCCTAACTCTAACAATTACATTAACCCTAACCCTAACCCTCACCCTAACCATAACCCTCACCCTAACGGTAATCCTCACCCTAGAACTTACACTCACCCTAACACTAACCCTAACCCTAACACTAAGCCTCAAACTAACCCTAACATTCACCCTACTCCTAAACCTCACCCTAACCCTAACCCTCACCCTCACCCTAGCCCTCACCCTAAACCTAATTCTAACCCTCACCCTCAACCTAAACCAGACCCTCATGCTCACCCTAAACCTCACACTAACCCTAACCCTAATACTCAATCTAACCCTCATCCTAACCCTAACCCTAACCCTTACCCTAACCCTAAACCTAACCCTTACCCTCAGCCTTATCTTAAACCTAACCCTCAGCTTAAACTTCACTTTTACCCTTACAATCATCCTCACCCTTACGCTCACCCTAACACTAAAACTCATCCTAACCCTCACCCTAAACTTAAACCTAAACATCACCCTAACCCTAAGCCTCACCCTCAATCGCACATTCAGCCTAAACCTAAGCCTAATCCTAAGCCTTACCCTAAACCTCACCATCACACTAGCCCTCATCCTAACCCTAATCCTAACCAACACACTAACCCTAATCCTCACCCCACCCTCACCCTCAGCCTAACCCTAAGCCTAAGCCCCACCCTAACCCTAACCCTCATGTCACCGTAAACCTAACCCTCATCCTAACCCTCACGCTATCCCTAACCCTAACTCTAAACCTCACCCTAACCCTAACCCTAACCCTCACCCTCACCTTAACTCTAATCCTAACGCTAATCCTCATCTTAACCATCACCCTAACCCTAACCCTAACCCTCACCATAACCCTATGCCTAACCCTCAACCTAACCTTAACACTCACTCTAACCCTAACCCTAAACCTCACCCTAACCCTAACTCTCACCCTCACCCTCACCCTCACCCTCAGCCTAACCCAAAGCCTAACCCTAAACCTAACCCAAACCCTCAGACTTACCTGAAACCTTACCCTTATCCTAATCCTAACCCTAAGCCTTACCCTAAGCCTAACCCTAACCCTCATCCTAACCCTAAATCTAAAACTAACCTAACCCTAATCCTCAAACTCAGCCTCACCCTAACACTAACTCTAACCCTAAACCTCACCCTCACCCTAACCCTAACCCTTACCGTAACCCTAAACCTCACCCTAACCCTTACCCTAAACCTCACACACACAATAGCCCTCACTCTAACTCTAATCCTAAAACTAACCCTCATCCTAACTCTCACGTTAACCCTAACGCTAACCCTCACCCTCACCCTCACGCTAACCATAACCTTCAACCTAACCCTAACCCTCACCCTCACCATAACCTTTACCCTAACCCTAAACTTAACCCGAAGCCTAACCGTCACCCTAACCCTAACCCTCATCCTCAACCTCACCCTGAGCCTAAAACTAAGCCTAAACCTAAACCTAACCCTAACACACACACTCACCCTCACCCTAACCCTAATCGAACCCTAACCCTAACCCTAAACCTCCCCCTGACTTTCACCATAACCCTAACCCTAACATTAACCCTAACCCTAACCCTCAACCTACCACTCACCCTAAACCTAACTCTAACCCAAAACCTAAACCTCACCCTAACCCTAAACATAACCTCACACTAACCCAAACCCTCACCCTAACACTTACCCTGACCCTAATACTAATCCTAACCCTAACACTAACCATCACACTAACCCTAAACCTAACTCTAAACCTCAATCTAACCATCACCCTCAACCTAACCCTAACACTAACCCTAACACTAACCCTATACCAAACCCTCTCCTGAACGATATATCTAAACCTAAACCTCACCCTCAAACTAACACTAACCCTAACCCTAACCCTAAACCCCACCCAAACCCTAACCCTAACCCTCACCCGCACCCTCACCCTCACAGGAACTCTAACCCTAACCCTAACAATAACACTAACACTAACCCGAACCATCACCCTTACCCTAATCCTCACCCCCACCCTCACCCTCATCCTAACCCTAAACCTAAGCCTAACTTTCAACCTAACCCTTACACTCACCCTAACCCTAACCCTAACACTCACCCTAAACATCACCCTAAACCTCACCCTTACCCTAACCCTCACCCTCACCTCAACCTCACCGTAACTCTAACCCTAAACCTAACATTACCACTAAACCTAACCCAAACATAACCCTCACCCTCAGCCTCACCCTCACCGCAAATTAACCCTAACAATAACACTAACAATAACCCTAAACCTAACCCTAACCGAAACCTAATCCTCACCCCCACCCTCACCCTCAGCCTAACCCTAAGCTTAACCCTACCCCTAAGCCGAAACCTCACTGCAACCCTAACCGTAACGCTCACCCTCACCCTAAACCTAACCCTCACACTCACCTTCACCTTAACCCTAATCCTAAACATAACCCTATACCTTACCCTTACCCTCACTCTAAGCCTCATCCTAGCCCTCACTCTAACCCTAATCCTAACCATAAACCTCATCCTAACCCTCACCCTAACCCTAAGATTAACACTGACACTAACCCTAACCATCACCCAAACCCTAAACCTTACCCTAAACCTAACCCTAAACCTCACCCTCAACCTAGCCCTCACCCTAACCCTAACAATCATCCTCACCCTAAACCTCACACTAACATTAACACTAATCCTCAATCTAACCCTCATCCTCACCCTACCTCTAACCCTAACTCTCACCCTAACCCTAACCCTCACCCTTTTGATAACCCCCACCCTCAGCCTAAGCCTCACGTTTACCTGTACCGTCACCCACACGCTAACCCTCACCCTAACACTAACCCTCACCCTAACCATAACTCTACCCCTAAACTTCACCCTCACCTTAACCCTAACTCTAAACCTAACCCTAACACTAAATCTCACCATAATCCTAACGCTAAACCTCACCCGCACCCTCACTGTAACTGTAACCCTAACCCTAACTCTAACAATAACCTTAACCCTAAGCCTAACCCTCACTGTAACCCTAAGCCTAACACTAACACTAACACTAACCCTAAACCTAAACCTAACCCTAATCCTCAGCCCACCCTCACCCTAACCAAACACTAACCCTAACCTTCACCCTAACCCTAAGCCTAACCCTAACCCTAATTATAACCCTCATATTCACTCTCACCCTAAACCTAATCCTAAACCTAACACTATCCCTAATCCTAACCCTCACCCTAACCCTCAGCCTAACCCTGATCCTAACCCTAAACCTCATCCTAATCCTCACTCTAACCCTAACCTTAACCCTCACCCTAACCCTAAACCTATCCCTCATCCACATGCTGGGCCTAACTAAACCAAAGCCAAAGCCTAAGCCTAACGCTAAACCTAACTCTCACCCTAACCCTAACCCTAAGACTAACCCTAACTCTAACCCTAAACCTCACCCTCACACTAACCCTAACTCTAAACCTAAACCTAAACCGAAACCTCATCCTAACCTTAAGCCTAACAATAACCATAAGCCTAACCTTAACCTAACCCTAACCCTAACACTAACACTAAAACTAACCCTAACCCTAACCCTGACCCTAACCATAACCCTCATACTAACCCTAAACTCACCCTAACACTAAACCTAATCCTCACCCTCACCCTAGCCCTCACCCTAACCCTAACGGTCATCCTCACCCTAAACCGCACACTAACACTAACACTAATCCTCAATCTAACGCTCACCCTGACCCTCACCCTAACCCTAACCCCCACCCATAACCTAACCCTCACCCTACTGTAACCCTCACCCTAGGCCTAACCCTCAACTTTACGCTTACCATCAACCCCAGCTTAACCCTCACCCTAACCCTAACCCTCAACCTAACCCTCACCAAAATCCTAACTCAACCCCTAAATCTCAAACTCACCCTAACCCTATCACTAACCCTAAGCCTAACACTAAAAACTTCACCCTCACCCTAACCCTAACCCTAACCCTAAACCTCACCCTAACCCTAATACTAACCCTAGCCCTAAACCTCACCCTAAACCTCCCCCTAACCCTAAATCTAACCATTAACCTCACCCTCACCCTAACCCTAAACCCAACCCTAAACCTCACCCTAAAACTCACTGTAACCCTATCCTTCACTCTCACCCTCAACCTTACTGTAACTCTAACTCTATACCTAACAATAACCCTAACTCTAACCCAAACCCTAACCCTAACCATAAGCGTCACCCTCAGCCTCAACCTCACCGCAAACTTAACCCTAACCATAACACTAACAATAACCCTAACACTAACCCTAACCCTAATCCTCACCCCCATCATCAGCCTGAGCCTAACCCTAAGCCTCACCCTAACCCTAACCTTAACCTTAAACCTAACCATAAACCTCACCATCAGCCACATCCTCACAGCAAACTTAACCCTAACCATAACACTAACAATAACCCTAACCCTAAACCTAACCCGAATCCTCACCCCCAATGTCAACCTCAGCCTAACCTTAAGCCTAATCCTAACCCTAACCCTAACCCTAAACCTCACCTTAACCCTAACCATAACCCTAAACCTAACCCTAACCCTAAACCTAACCATAATCCTCAGCCTCACCCTCACCCTAACCAAAACCCTAAACCTAACCCTCACCCTAACCCTAATCCTAAACCTAACCTTATCCCTAACCCTAACGCCCACCCTAACCCTCACCCTAGCCCTCACCCTAACCCTAATCCTAACCATAAACATCATTGAAACCCTCACCCTAACCCTAACCCTCACCCTCAAGCTCGGCCTAAGCCTAAGCCGAACCCTAACCCTAACCATCACCCTAACGCTAACCCTAACACTAATCCAAAATCTAACCCTAAACCTTATTCTCACCCTAACCCTAACTCTAAACCTAAACCTCATCCTAATCCTTACCCTAATCCTACACTTCACCCGCACCTTAACCATAACCATAACCTGAACCCTAATCCTAACAATAACCCTAACCCTAACCCTAACCCGAAATCTCACCCTCAACTTAACCTTAACCCTCAACCAAAACCTCACACTAAACCTAACCCTAACCCGAAAGCTCACCCTAACACAAAACCTAACCCTCAACCTCACCCTAGCCCTCACTCTAACCATAATGGTAACCCTAATTCTCCTCTTAACCCTCACCCTAAACCTAACACTAACCTACCCCCTAACCCTAACACTAACCCTCACCCTCAACCTAACCCTAACCCTCATGCTCACCGTAACCCTAACCCTAACCCTCACCCTAATCTTAAACTTAACCAGAAATCTAACTCTCACCCTAACCCTAACCCTAAACCTCACCCTAACCCTAACCCTCAACCTCAACCTCACCCTCAAACTAACCCTAACCCTAACCCTAATCCTAACCTTCACACTCACCCTAACCTTTACCCTAACAATAATCATAAGGTAAGTGTAACCCTCACCCTCACCCTAGCACTCAACCTATCCCTAAATCTTACACTAACCCAAACCCTAAACCTCACAATCCGCCTCACCCTAACCTTAACTCTAACCCTAACCCTAACCCTAAACCTCACCCCAACCCTAACCCTAAACCTCACCCTCACTCTAGCCCTCACCCTAACCCTACTCCTAACTCTAAACCTCACCCTAACACTAAATCTACCCCTAACCCTCACCCTCATCTTCACCCTCTGCCTAATATTAAACCTAACCCTAACCCCAACCCTAATGCTAACACTAAGACTAACCCTCACCCTAACCCTCACCCTAACCCTAACCCTCACCCTCACCATAGCCCATAACCAAACCCTAAGCCTAAGCCTAAACTTCACGCTAACCCTCACTCTAACGCTAACCCCAACACTCACCTTAAACATAAACCTCACCCTCACCCTTACTCTAATCCTAACCCTAACCCTAACCCTAACCCTCCCCTGAACTCTCACCCTAACCCTAACCTTAACACAAACACTAACCCTAACCCTCAACCTAACCCTCACCCTAACCCTAACTCTAACCTAAACCTCACCCTCACCCTAAATTTAACTCTAACACTAACCCAAACCCTAAACCTCACCCCAACCCTAACCCTAACCCTCATCTTCACCCTCACCGTAACCGTAACCCTAAACCTAACCTTAAGAATAACCTTAACCCTATTCCTAACCCTCTCCCTAACACTTACCCTCACCCTAACACTAACCCTAACCAACACAATAACCCTCCCCTTAACCCTATGTCTAACCCTCAACCTCACACTCACCCTAACCCTAACCCTAAACCGCACACTACCCCTGACCTTAACCCTCACTCTCATGCTCAGCCTAAGCCTAAGCCTAAGCCTAAGTCTAACACTAACCCTAAAACTCACCTTAACCCCAACAATAACACTAAACCTAACTCCAACCCTAAACCTCACCCTCACCCTAACCCTTACACTAACCCTAACCCTAAACCTAAACCTCATCCTAAAACTAACCCTCACTCTCACCCTCACCGTAACCGTAACCCTAACCCTAACCCTAAAAATAACGCGAACCCGAACCCTAACCCTCATCCTAACCATAACCTTCACCCTAAACCTAACCCTCACCCTAACACTTACCCTCATCCTAACACTAACCCTCCCCCTAGCACTAACCCTCACACTAACCCTAAGCATAACCCTAACCCTAAACCTCACCCTAATCCTAACCCTCACCCTCAACATAGCCCACAACCTAACCCTAGCCCTCATCCTCACCCTAAAGCTCACACTAACCCTAACACTAATCCTCAATCTAATCCTCACCCTCACCCTAACCATCACACTCACCCTCACCGTAAACCTAATCCTAAACATAAACCAAAACCTAACATTAAACTTCAATCTAACACTCACCCTAACCCTAACCCTAATACTAACCCTAACTCTAACGCTCACCCTAACCCTCCCCCTAACCCTAACTCTAACCCTAAACCTCACCCTAACCCTTAACAATAACCGTAACACTAACTCTAACTCTTACCCTAACCATAATACTCACCCTAACCATTACCCTCAACCTAACACACTCACCCTTATCTTAACCCTCAGCCTCAGCCTAAACCTCACCTTTAGGCTTACCATCACACTCACACGAACCCTCACCCTAACCCTCACCCTAACCCTTCCCGTAAACCCCACCCTAACCCTAACCCTAACTGTGACCCGCACCCACACGCTCACGGTAACTCTAACCCTAAACCTATCAATAACACTAACCCTAACACAAACCATCACATAACCCTAACCCTAACCCTCACCCTCATGCTCGGACTAAGCCTAAGCCTAACCCTAACCCTCACCCTAGCCCTAACCCTAACACTAACCCTAACTCTATCCCTAAAACTCACTCTCCCCCTAACACTAATTCTAACCCTAACTCTAACCCTAAAACTCATCCTTACACTAACCCTAACACTCACCCTCACCCTCAGCCTAAACTTAAGCCGAACATTAACCCTAACCCTAACCCTCACACTCACCCTCACCCTAAACCTAACTCTAACCCTAAACCTCACCCTGAACCTAATCCTAAACCTAACACTAAACCTCAACCTAAACCTAACCCTAACCCTCACCCTCACCCTCACCCTCAGCCTAACCCTAAGCATAATTCTAACCCTAACCCTAACCCTCACACTCACCCCCACCCTAACCCTAATCCTAAACCTACCCCTACCCCTATCCCTTAACCTCAACCTAATCCTCACCCTAACCTTAACCCTAACACTAACCCTAACCTTAATCTAAGAACTAACCCTCCCCCTAACCCTAAATCGAACCATAAACCTCACCCTCACCCTAACACTAATCCTACCCCTAAACCTAAACCTCAACCTCAACCTAAACCTAACCCTGACCATCACCCTCAACTTAACTCTAATTCTAACCCTAACAATAACACTAATCCTAACCATAAACCTAACCCTAACCACAACCCTAATCCTGATCTTAGCACACACCCTCACCCTAACCTAATCCTAAACCTAACCCTCATCATCACCCTAACACTAACACTAACCCTAACGTTCAACCAAACCCTAACTCTAAACCTCACAGTAACCCTTACCCTAACCCTCACACTAACCCTAAACTTAACCTGAACCCTAACTCACACCCTAACCCTAACCCTAACCCTCACCCTAACCCTAACCCTCACCCTCACCCTCACCCTCAGCCTAAGCTTAAGCCTAAGCCTAACCCTAAACCTAATCCTCACACTCACCCTAAGCCTAATCCTAATCCTAATCCTAACCCTAACCCAAAACAGGACACTCACCCTAACCCTCACCTTAACCCTAATTCTAACACTAACCCTAAACCTCACGCTCACCCTCACCCTAACCCCAACTCTAACCCTAAACCTCCCCCTCCCCTTAAGCCTCACCTAACCCTAACCCTCACCCTCAACCTCAACCTCAGCCTAAACTTAAGCCTAAACCTAAACCTAAACCAAACATACACACTCACCCTCACTGTAACCCTAATCCTAACCCTATCCCTAACCCTAACCCTCCCCCTAAATCTCACCCTAAACATAACCCTAAAAATAACCCTAACCCTAACCCTCAACCTAACACTCACCCTAACCGTAACTCTAACCATAAACCTCAACCTCACCCTAAACCTAACTCTAACACTAACCCAAACCCTAACCCAAACCCTAACCATCAACTTAACCCTAATATTCAGCCCCACCCTCACCCTCAGCCTCACCCTAAGCCTAAGCCTAACCCTAACACTAAACCTCACACTCACCCTCACCCTAACCAATACTAACCCTAAACCTTTACCTCAACCTAACCTTTACCTTAACACTAAAACTAACACTAACCCACGAACTAACCCTCCCCCTAACCCTAAATCTAACCCTAAACCTCACCCTCACCCTAACCCTAACCCTAAACCTCACCCTAACTCTAAACGTCACCCTGACCCTGACCCTCACCCTCACCGTAACTCTAACCATAACCTTAACAATAACACTAATGGTAACCCTAAACCTAACCCTAAACCTAACCGTAACCCTAATCCTAAAACTCACCCTCAACCTAACCCTAATCCTAGCCCTAACCTTCACCCTCACCCTAAACCTGACCCTCATCGTTACCCTAACCCTCATCCAAAACCTCACCCTAACCCTAACTCTAAACCTAAACCTCACACTAACACTAACACTAAACCTCATCCTCACCCTAGCCCTCACCCTAACCCTAATCCTAACCCAAATCCTCATCCTAACCTCACCCTAACCCTCATCTTAACCCTAACCCTCAACCTAACCCTAACCCTCACGCTGACCGTAACTGTAACCCTAACTCTCATCCTAACCCTAAACTGACCCTGAACCCAAACTCTCACCCTAACCCTAACCCTAACCCTAACCCTCACCCTTACCCTAACCCTCATCCTCACCCTCAAACTTAGCCTAACCCTAAGCCTAAAACTAACCCTAATCAAAACCCTCACACTCACCCTATTACCCTAATCCTAATCCTAACCCTAAAACTAAACCTCACCCTCAGCCTAACCATCACCTTAACCCTAACCCTAACACAAACCCTAACCATAACACTCACCCTAAGCCTCAACATAAAACAAAATCTAAACCTAAATCTCACCCTCACCCTAACCCTAACCCTAAACCTCATCCTAACCCTAACCCTAAACCTCACCCTCACCCTCACCATAGCCCTCAACCTAACCCTAATCCTAATCCTAACCCTCATCCTAACCCTCCCCCTAACCCTAAACCTAACCCTCATCTTAACCCTAACCCTCACCCTCACCCTCAGCCTAACCCTAAGACTAACCCTAAAATTAACACTAACATACACACTCACCCTCACCCTAACACTAATCCTAACCCTATCCCTAATCCTTAACCTACACGTAACTCTCACCCTAACCCTAACCCTAACACTCATCCTAACCCTCACCCTAACCCTAAATCTAACCCTAAACCTAAACCTCAACCTCACCTTAACCCTAATCCTAACCCTCACGCTCACCGTAACCATAACCCTAGCCCTAAACCTTACAATAACAATAACCCTAACCCTAACCCTCATCCTAACCATATCCTTCACCCTAAACCTAACCCTCACCCTAACACTTACCCTCACCCTAACCCTCACCCTAACCATAACTCTTACACTAACCCTAACCCTAACGCTAGCTCTCAGACTCAACCTAACCCCAACTCTAACCCTAATCCAAACACTAAATCTCACCCTAACCTTAGCCCTAACCCTCAAACTCACCCTCACAATAACCGTAACGTTAACCTAAACCTAACAATAACCCTAAAGCTAATGCTAACCCTCACCCTAACCATAACCCTCACCCTAACCCAAACCCTCACCCTAACACTTACCCTCACCCTAACACTAACCCTCACACTAACCCTAACCATAAACCTCAACCTAACCGTCACCCTCACCCAATCCCTAACACTAACCCTATTCCTAACCCTTACCCTAACCCTCCCCTAACCCTATATCTAACCCTAAACCTCACCCTAACCCTAAACCTAACCCTCAATCTAACCCTAAACCTAATTCTAACCCTCAACCTAACACTAACACAGACACCAACGTAACCCTAACCCTAACACTCACCCTAAACCTAACACACATCCTAACCCTAACCCTCATCGTCACCCTAACCCTAACATTAATCCTAACCCTAAACCTCACCCTATCCCTCAACCTAACCATAACTCTAACCCTAATCCTGACCCTCACCTTAACCGTAACCCTAACCCTAAACATCACCGTCACCCTAGCCTTCAACCTAATCCTAATCCTAACTTAACCCTCATCCTAACCCTCACCCTAAACCTAAACCTAACCCTCACCCTAACCCTAACCCTCACCCTTAACCTCAGACTTAGTCTAACCCTACAACTAATCCTAAACCTAACCCTAACCAACACACTCACCCTCAATCTAACCCTAAACCTAACCCTCACCCTAACCCTAAACCTCATCATCAACCTCACCCTTAGCCTAACCCTAAGCCTAACCCTAAACCTAACCCGAACCCACACACTCACCCTCACCCTAACCCTAATCCTAACCCAAACCCTAACCCTAACCCTAACCCTCACCCTCACCCTAGCCTTCACCCTATCCCTAATCCTAACCCTAAACCAAACTCTAACCATAACCCTAACCCTAAACCTCACCCTAAACCTAACCCTATCCCTCACCCTCATTGTAAGGGTAAACCTAACCCTAACCCTAACAATAACCATAACCCTAAATCTAACCCTCACCCTAACCATAACACTCACCCTAACCCTAACCCTCACCCTAACACTTACACTCACCATTATCTTAACCCTCAGCCTCAGCCTAATCCTCACCTTTAGGCTTACCATCACACTCACCCGAACCCTCACCCTAACCCTCACCCTAACCCTAACCCTACGCGTAAACTTAACAGTACCCCTAAACCTAACCCTCACCGTAACCCTCACCCTAGCCCTCACCCTAACCCTAATCCTAACCCTAAACCTCACCCTAACCCTAAACCTACTCCTAAACCTCAACCTCACCCTAACCCTAACTCTAACCCTAACACTAAAACTAAACCTCACCCTAAGCTAACCCTAACCATCACCCTAACCCTAACCCTCAACCTCACCCCCACCCTCAGCCTAACCCTAAGCCTAACCCTAAACCTATCCCTAACACACACTTACCCTCACCCTAAACCTAAACCTCACACTAACCCTAACCCTAAACCTCACCCTCATCCAAACCCTCACACTTACACTAACCGTAACCCTCACCCTAAACCTAACCCTCCCCCTAACTCTCACCCTAACCCTAACCCTCAAACTAACCATAACCCTAACCCTTACTCTAACCCTAAGCCAAACCCTAAACCTCACCCTTACCCTAACCTTAACCCTCATCCTCACCCTCACCTTAACCCTAACCCTAAACCTAACCCTAACAGTAACCCTAACCCTATTCCAAACCCTCACCCTAACCATAACCCTCACCCTAACCCAAACCATCACCCTATCACTTACCCTCACCCTAACTGTAACCCTAAACCTAACACTAACCCTCACACTAATCGAAGACCTAACCCTAACCCTAACCCTAACAATAACCCTAAACATAACCCTGACCCTAACCCTTCCCCTCAACCTATACCTAACCCTCAAACTCAACCTCACCCTCACCCTAACCCTAACCCTAACCCCACCCTAACCCTGACACTAACCCTCACCCTCATGCTCAGCCTAAGCCTAAGCCTAATCTTAACACTAACCCTAACCCTCACCATAACCCGAACACTAACACAAACCCTAACTCTAAACCTCACCCTCACCCTAAACCTAACTCTAACACTAACCCTAAACCTAAGCCTCTATCTAACCCTAACCCTCACCGTCAACCACACCCTCACCGTAACCGTAACCGTCACCCTAAACCTAACAATAACCCTAACCCTAACCCTAACCCTCACCCTAACCATAAATTTAACCCTAAACCTAACCCTTAACACTTACCCTCATCTTAACACAAACCCTGACCCTAACTCTAACTCTCACACTAACCCTAACCCTCACCCTAAACCTTAACCTCACCCTAACCCTAAACCTCACGCTCAAACTAGCCCTCAACCTAACGCTAACCCTTATCCTCACCCTAAACCTCACACTAACCCTAACACTAATCCTCAATCTAACCCTCACCCTCACCCTAACCCTAACCCTCACCCTTACCCTAACCCTCACCCTCAGCCTAACCCTCATCCTTTACCCTTACCTTCAGCCTCAACCTAACCCTCAGCCTAACCCTAATCCTCATCCTAACCCTCACCCTAACGGTAACCCCAACCATCACCCTAATCCTAACCCTCACCCTCAACCTCAGGCTCAACCTAACCCTAAGCCTAAGCCTAACCCTAACACAAACACTCACACTCACCCTAACCCTAATCCTAACCCTAACCCTCATCCGAACCCTTAATCTAACCATAACCCTAACCATCTTTCTAAACCTAATCCTCATCCCCACCCATACCCTCAGCCTAACCCTAAGCCTAAACCGAACCCTAACCCTAACCCTCACGCTCACCCTCACCGTAAACCTAATCCTAAACGTAACACTAATCCTAGCATTATAACTCAACCTGACCCTCACACTAACCCTAACCTTAACACTAACCCTAAACCTAACCCTCACCCTAACCCACCCCCTAACCATAAATCTAACCCTAAACAACACGCTCACCCTAACCATAACCCTAACCCTTAACCTCACCCTAACCCTGATCCTAACCTTCACCCTCATCTTCACCCTCACTGTAACTCTAACCCTTTCCCTAATCCTAATCCTCACCCTCACCCTAACCCTAACCCTAACCCTAACTCTCACCCTCACCATAACCTTAACCCTAACCCTAAACCTCACACTAACGCTAACTTAACCGTCACATCCAATCTAACCCTCACCCTAACCCGAATGCTAACCCTAAACCTGACCTCACCCTCATGCTCTGCCTAAGCCTAAGCCTAAGCCTAAGACTAACACTGACCCTCACACTCACCCTCACCCTAACCCTAACTGTAACACTTACCCTAACCCTAAACCTCACACTAAACCTCACCCTAACGCTAACTCTAACCCTAAACCTCACCCTCACCCTAACCCTAATCTCACAGTCACCTCACCCTCTACCTAATATTAAACTTAAACCTAACCCCAATCCCCACACTAACACTAAGACAAACCCTCAACCTAACCCTCACCCTAAACCTAACCGTAACCCTCACCCTCAACATAGCCCATAACCAAACCCTAAGCCTAAGCCTAACCCTCACCCTAACCCTCACTCTAACCCTAATCCCAATACTCACCTTAAACATAACCCTCACCCTCACCCTAACTCTATTCCTAATCCTAACCCTAACTCTAACCATCCCCTTAACTTTCACACTAACCCTAACCTAAAAAGGAACACTAACCCTAACCCTCACCCTAACCCTTACCCTAACCCTAACTCTAACCTAAACCACACCCTCACCCTAAACCTAACTCTAACACTGACCCAAACCCTAAACCTCACCCTAACCCTAACCCTAACCCTCATCCTCACCCTCAAGGTAACCGTAACCCTAAACCTAACCCTAAAAATAACCTTAACCCTATTCCTAACCCTCACCCTAACACTTACCCTCACTCTAACACTAACCCTAACCCTCCCCCTAACCCTCCCCCTAACCCCATATCTAACAACCTCACCCTCACCCTAACCCTAACCCTAAACCCCACCTTAACCCTAACCCTAACCCTCACCCTCATGCTCAGCCTAAGCCTAAGCCTAAGCCTAATCCTAACACTAACCCTAAACATCACCCTAACCCCAACAATAACACTAAACCTAACTCAAACCCTAACCATCACCCTAACCCTAACTCTAACCCTAACCCTAAACCTGAACCTCATCCTAAACCTAAACCTCAAACTCACCCTCACCCTCAACTTAACCGTAACCCTAACCCTAACATAACAATAACCCTAACCCTAACCCTAATCCTCATCCTAAGGATAACTTTCACCCTAACACTAACCCTCACCCTAACACTTACCCTCAACCTAACACTAACACTCACCTTAACACTAACCCTCACACTAACCCTAACCATCATGCTAACCCTAACCCTCAACCTCACCCTAACCCTAACCCACACACTTACCATAACCCTCACCCTCAGCCTAATGATAAATTTTAACCTTACCGTCACCCTCACACTAACCCTCACCCTAACCCTAATCCTCATCCTAACCCTCACCCTAACGGGAATCCCAACCATCACCCTAACTCTACCCACACCCTCACCCTCAGCCTCAGCCTAAACCTAAGCCTAAGCCTAAACCTAAACCTAACACTCACCCTCACCCAAGCCCTCACCCTAACCCTCATCCTAACCTTTAACCTAACCATAAACCTAACCATCTTTCTAAACCTAATCCTCATCCCCAACCATATCCTCAGCCTAACCCTAAGCCTAAGCCGAACTCTAACCCTAACCCTCACACTCACCCTCACCGTAAACCTAATCCTAAATGTAACCCTAACCCTAATATTAAACCTCAATCGAACTCTCAGCCTAACACTAACCCTAACCCTAACCCTCCCCCAAACCCTCCCCCTAACCCTAACTCTAACCCTAACCCTCACCCTCACCCTAACCATAACCCTAAACCTAAACCTCACCCTAACCCTGATCCTTACCCTCACCCTCACCCTCACACTCACTGTAACTCTAAACCTAACCCGAATACTAACCATCACCTTCACCCTGAACCTAACCCTAACTCTCACCCTTACCCTAACCCTCACCCTCACTGTAACCCTAACCATAACACTCAACCTCACCCTAACCCTCACACTCACCCATACCTTAAACCCAATCCTAAACATAACCCAAACCCTAACATTAAACCTCAATCTAACACTCACGATAACCCTAACCCTAACCCTAACCCTAACTCTAACGCTCACACTAACCCTCCCCCTAACCCTAACTCTAAACCTAAACCTCACCCTCACCCTAACCATAACCCTAACCCTAAACCTGACACTAACCCTGATCCTTACCCTCACCCTCACTGTAACTCTAACCCTAACCCTAACCCTCACCATCACTGCAAACCTAACCCTAAACCTAACCCTAAACCTCACCCTAACCCTTACAATAACCCTCACCCTCACCCTAGGACTCACCCTAAAACTAATTGTAACCTTAAACCCCATCCAAACTCTCACCCTAATCCTAACCCTAACCCTCAACCTAACCCTAAACCTAATTCTAACCCTCAAACTAACCCTAACCCAGACCCCACCGTAACCCTAACCCTAACCCTTACCCTAAACCTAACCCTCATCCTAAAACTAGCCCTCACCCTCACCCTAACCCTAACACTAATCCTAACCCTAAACCTCACTCTATCCCTCACCCTAACCCTAACTCTAACCCTAAACCTGACACTCATGGTAACCCTAACCCTGACCCTCAACCTCACCCTCACCCTAGTCTTCACCCTAACCCTAATCCTAACCTTAATCCTCATCCTACCCCTCACCCTAACCCTAAACCTAACCCTCACCCTAGCCCTAACAGTCACCCTTAACCTCACCCTTAGTCTAACCCTAAGCCTAACCCTAACCCTAACCCTAACCCACACACTCACCCTCACCCTAAAGCTAATTCTAACCCTAAATCTAACCCTAACCCTAACCCTCATCCTCACCCTAGCCTTCACCCTAACCCTAACTTTAAACCTAACCCAAATTCTAACCATAACCCTAACCATAACCTCACCCTAAACATAACCCTTACACTCACCCTCACTGTAAGGGTAACCCTAATCCTAACCCTAACAATAACTGTAACCCTAACTCTAACCCTCACCCTAACCATAAAACTCACTCTAACCCTAACCCTCACCCTAACACTTACCCTCACCCTTATCTTAACCCTAGCCTCAGCCTAATCCTCACCTTTACGCTTACCATCACCCTCACTCTAAACCTCACCCTAACACTAACCCTCATCCTTACCCTCACCCTAACCGTAACCTTAACCATTACCCTAACCCTATCCCTCACCCTCAACCTCACCCTCAGATTAACCCTAAGCCTAAGCCTAAACCTAACCCTAACCCTCAATCTCACCCTAGCCCTCACCCTAACCATAATCCTAACCATAACCCTCACCCTAACCGTAACCCTAACACTACCCGTAAACCCCAACCTAACACTAACCCTAAACCTCACCCGCACCCTCACCCTCACCCTCACCATAACTCTAACCCTAACACTATCAATAACACTAACCCTAAACCGAACCATCACCCTAACCCTAAACCTAACCTTCACCCTCATGTTCGGACTATGCCTAAGCCTAAGCCTAACCCTAACACTCACCCTAACCCTAACCCTAACACTGACCGTAACTCTAACCCTACAATTAATCTCACCATAACACTAATTCTAACCTTAACCCTAAACCTAAACCTCATCCTAAACTTAACCCTAAAAGTCACCCTCACCCTCAGCCTAAACCTAAGCCTAACATTAACCCTAACCCTAATACTCACACTCAACCTCACCCTAATCCTAACTCTACCCCTAAACCTCACCATCATCCTAACCCTAAACCTAACACTAAACCTTACCCTAACCATAACTCTAACCCTCACCCTAAACCTAACCCTCACCCTCACCCTCAGCCTAAACATAAGGCTAACCCAAACCCTAACCCTAACCATCACACTCACTCTAACCCTAAACCTAATCCTAATCTTAACCCTAGACCTAACCCTCGCCCTCACCCTAACCCTCACCCTAACCCTAAAACTAACCCTAAAGCTAACCCTCACACTCAGCCTCACCCTAACCCTAATTCTAACACTAAACGTCACCCACACCGTAACCCTAACGCTAACGCTAACAATAACCCCCCAACTGTCACCCTAACCCTACCAATAACAATAACCCTAACATTAAACCTCAATCTAACTCTCACCCTAACCCTAACTCTATCCCTAAACCTCACCCTCAACCTAACCCTAACACTAACCCTAAACCTCACCCTAACCCTAACCCTCACCCTCACCCTCAAACTCAC
This sequence comes from Dipodomys merriami, assembly GCF_024711535.1. Lineage (NCBI taxonomy): Eukaryota > Metazoa > Chordata > Mammalia > Rodentia > Heteromyidae > Dipodomys > Dipodomys merriami. The sequence continues at coordinate 309,869 of NW_027202760.1, forward strand.
CATAACTCTAAACCTTACCCTAACAATAACACTAAGCCTAAATTTAACCCTTACCCTAAACATAACCCTCACCATCAGCCTCACCCTCACTGCAAACTTAACCCTAACCATAACACTAAAAATAACCCTAACCCTAAATCTAATCCTCACCCCCACCATTACCCTCAGCCTAAGCCTAAGCCTAACTGTAATCCTAACCCTAACCTTAAACCTAAACATAACCCTCACCCTCAGCATCACCCTCACCACAAACTTAACCATAACCATATCACTAACAATAACCTTATCCCTACCCCTAACCATAACCTTAAACCTAATCCTCACCCCCACTGTCACCCTCAGCCTAAACCTAAGCCTAATGCTAAACATAAACCTAACCCTAACCCTCACCTTAACACTAACACTAACCCTAACCCAAAACCTAACACTAACCCTAAACCTAACCCTCACACTCACACTCACCCTAACCCTAATCCTAAACCTAACCCTATCCCTAACCCTAACCCTCACCCTAACCCTCACCCTAATCTTTATCCTAAACCAAATCCTAACCCTAAGCCTATCCCTCACCCTCACCCTAATCCTCACCCTATCCCTAACTCTAACACTAGCCCTAACCCTAACCCTCACGCTCAGCCTCACCCTAACCCTAACTCTAACCCTAAACCCAACCCTCACCCTAACCCTAACCCTAACCCTAATCCTCACCCTAACCCTAACCCTAAACCTCAACCTAACCCTCAACTTAACCTTAACCCTAACATTAACCCTAACCCTAACACTCATCCTAACCCTTCCCCTAACCCTAATTCTAACCATAAACCTAACCTTACCCTAACCCTAATCCTAAGCCTAACCCAAAACCTCACCCTAAACATTACCCTAACGCTCACCCTCACCCTCACCCTCACCCTCACAGTAACTCTAATCCTAACCCTAACAATAACACTAATACTAACCCTACACCAAACCCTAACCCTAAACCTAACCCTAAACCTAACCCTAATCCTAAAACCTACCCTCAACCTAACCCTAATCCTAACCCTAACCCTCACACTAACCCTAAACCTCACCCTCATTGTAACCCTAACCCTCATCCAAACCCTCAACCTAACCCTCACATTAACCCTTAGCCTCACCCTGAACCGCACACTCAGTCTAATCCTAAGCCTAACCCTAAATCTAACCATAACACATACACTCACCCTCACCCTAACACTAATCCTAACCCTAACCCTAACCCTAACCCTCAGCCTCCCCCTAACTCTCAGCCTATATCTAAAACTAACACTAACCCTAAACCCAACCCTCAACGTAACCCTCACCATAACCCTACCACTATAAATAACCCTAAACCTCATCCTCACTTTCACCGTAACCGTAACCGTAACCCTAACCCTAACAAAAACCCTAACCCAAACCCTAACCCTAACCCTAACCATAACCCTCACCGTAACCCTAACCCTCACTCTAACACATCCACTCACCCTAACACTAACACTAAGCATAACACTAACCATCACCCTCACCCTAGCCCTCACCTAAACCCTAGTTCTAACCCTCACCCTCACCCTAACCCTAACCCTAATTCTCACCCGAAACCTTACACTAACCCTAACCCTAATTCTCAATCTAAACCTCACCCTAACCCTAAACCTCACCCTTACCCTAACCCTAAACCTAAACCTAACACTCAACTTTATCTTAACCCTCACCCTCACGTTTACCCTTACCATCCTCCTCACCCTAACCCTCACCCTAAACCGAAACTTCATCCTAACCAACACCCTAATCGTAAACCTAACCATCACCCTAACCCTAACCCTGAACCTCAACCCCAAACTCAGCCTAAGCCTAAGCCTAAGCCAAAGCCTTACCCTAACCCTCAACCTCACCCTAGCACTCACCCTAACCCTAATCCTAACTCTAACCCTCAAACTAACCTCCACCATCACCCTAACGCTAACCATTAGCCTAACCCTAATCCTCACCCCCAGCCTCACCTTCAGCCTAACCCTAACCCTAACCCTCACACTCATGCTCACCCTAACCCTAATCCTAACCCTAACCCTAAATCTAAACATCAAGCTAACCCTCACCCTAACCTTAACCCTAACACTAACCCTAACCCTAACCCTCGATCTAACCCTCCCCCTAACCCTAAATCTAACCCTAAACCTCACCCTCACTGTAACCCTAATCTTAACCCTAACCCTAAACCTCACAGTAACCCACACCCTCACCCTCTCCCTCACCCACACCTTAACTCTAACCCTAACAATAAAAATAACAATAATCCTAACCCTAAATATAACCCTAAACCTAACCTTAATACAAACACTCACCCTAACCCTTACCCTAATCCTAACCCTAAACCTAATGCTAACCCTCACCCTCACTGTAACCCTAACCCTCATCCTAACACTCACCCTAACCCTAAACCTAAACCTCATGCTAACACTAACCCTAACCCTCACCCTCATCATAGCCCTCACCCTAAACCTAATCCTAACCCTAATCCTATTCCTAGCCCTCACACTCACGCTAACCCTAACCCTAACCCTCACCAGAACACTAACCCTAACCCTAACCCTCATCCTAACCCTAAACTTAACCTGAACCCTAACTCTCACCATAACCCTAACCCTAACACTCACCCTAACCCTAACCCTCACCCTCACCCTGATCCTACCCTAAACCTAACCCTAACCCTAACCCTAAACCTCACATACACCCTAACCTTACCCTAAACCTAATCCTAACCCTAAGCCTAACCCTCACCCACATCCTAACCCTCAACCTATCCCTAACTCTAAAACTAACCCTAACCCTAACCCTCACAATCAGCCTCACCCTAACCCTAACTCTAATCCTAAACCTCATCCTCACCCTAACGCTAACCCTAACACTCACCCTAACCCTCAATCTAACCCTCAACCTAAACCTCACCCTCACCCGAACCATAACATTCACCCTCACCCTAGCCCTCACCCAAACCCTAATCCTAACCCTAAACCTCATTCTAAACCTCCATCTACACTTATGACTAACCCTCACCATAACCCTAACTTTCTAACCCTCAACCTCACCCTCAGCCTACCCCTAAGGCTAACCCTAACCCAAACCCTAAACCTCACCCTAACCCTAACCCTAACACTAACCCTAACCCTAACCAAAATCATAACCCTCACCTTCAGCCTCACCAACACCGCAAACTGAACCCACACCATAACAGTAACAATAACCCTAACCCTCACCCTAACCCTCACCCTAACCCTAAACCTAAACCTCACCCTCAACCTTACCCTCAACTTAACTCTAACCCTAACCCTAACAAGAAACCCAAACCCTAAACCTAACCCTAACCCTTACCCTCAATTAAACTCTAAACCTAACACTAACAATAGCCCTAACCCTAACCCTAACCCTAACCCTCACACTCACAGTAACTCTAACCCTAACCCTAAACTAAAGCAGACCCTAACGCTAACCATAAGCTTCACCCTCACTCTGGCCCTTACCCTAACCCTAATACTAACCCTTATCATAACCCTAAACTTCATCCTAACCCTCACCCTAACCCTAAAACCCTTACCCTCACACTAGCCCTCCATCTAACACTAAATCTAACCCTAAACCTCCCCCTCACCTAACCCTAACCCTCACCCTCACCCTCATCCTCTGCCTAACACTAAGCCTAACCCTAACTCCAACCCTAACCCTAACCCGAACACTAACTCTAACCCTCATCCTAACCCTCAACCTCACCCTAGCCCACACCCTAAACCTAAGCCTAAGCCTAACCCTCACCCTCTCACTCTAACCCTAACCCCAACCCTCACCCTAATCCTAACCCTCACCCTGACCCTAACTCTAATCCTAACCCTAACTCTAACCCTAACCCTCACACTCACCCTCACCTTAACCCTAGACCTAATCCTAAACTTATCGCTAACCCTCACCCTCACCTTAACCTCACCCTAACCCTAACACTAACAGAAACCCTAACCCTAACCCTAAGCATAACCCTCACCCTCAGCCTAACCCTCACCGCAAAATTAACCCAAACCATAACCCTAACAATAACCCTAACCCTAAACTTAACCCTCACTCTAACCATATCCCTCAACATAACCCTAATCGTCAATCTAACCCTCACCCTCACCTTAACCCCTAACCTTCAACCTTACCGTAACCTTCACCCTAACCCTAACCCTCACCCTTATCTTAACCCTCACCCTCAGCCTAACCCTCAACTTTACCCTTATATCACGCTCACCCTAACCCTAACCCTATCTCTAAACCTCATGCTAACCTTAAAGCTAACCGTAACCCTAACCCTAACCCTAACCCTAACCCTAACCCTCACCCTAGCCCTCACCCTAACCCTAATCCTAACCCTGACCCTCATCCAAACCCTCACCCTAACCCTAAACCTAACCCTCACCCTCACCCTCACCCTCACCATAGCTCTAACCCTAAACTTAACAATAACACTAATCCTAACTCTAAACCTAACCCTAACCCTAATGCTAATCCTAAACCTAAACCTCACCCTCAGGGTTACCCTCACAGTAAAGGTAACCTTAACCATAACACTAACAATAACCCTAACGCAAAACCTAATCCTAAACCTCACACTCACCCTAACCCTAATCCTAACCCTAACCCTCACCCTAAACCTAACCCTCACCTTCACCTTAAGCCTAATCCAAATTCTAAATTCACCCTAACACTAATCCTCACCCTAACCATATCCCTAACCCTCACACCTACCTTCACCCTCAGCCTAACCCTAAGCCTAAGCCTAACCCTAAACCTAAACCTCACACTCATGCTTACCCTAATCCTAATCCTAACCCTAAGCCTATCCCTAAACCTCAACCTAAACCTGACCCTCACCTAAACCTCTCCCTAAACCTAACTCTAAACCTAAAACTCACCCTCAACCTAACCCTAAACCTCACCATAAATCTCACCCTAAACCTAACCCTCACCCTCACCCTCAACTTAACTCTAACCCTAACCCTAACAATAACACTAACACTAACCCTAAACCTAAACCACCCTAACCATAAACCTCACCCTCATCAGAAACTAAACCCTAACCATAACACTAACAATAACCCTAACCCTAACCCTAACTTTAACCCTAACCCTAAACCTAACCGTAATTCTCAACCTCACCCTCAACCTCAGCCTAACCCTAAATCTAACCCTAACACTAACCCTAACCCTAAACCTAAATCTCACCCAAAACCTAACCCTAACTCTAACCCTAAACCTAAACCTCACCCTAACCCTAACCCTAACCCTCACCCGCAACGTCACCATCAACGAAAATCTAACCTAACCCTAACAATAACACTAACCCTAAACCTAATCATGACCCTAACCCTAATCCTCACCCCCACCCTCACCCTCAGCCTAACCCTAAGTCTAAGCCTAACCCTAACCCTAACCCTCACACTCACACTCACCCTAAACCTCACCCTAACACTTACCCTCACTCTAACCCTCACCCTAACCCTAAGCCTAACCCTAAACCTCACTCTCACGCTAACAATCACCCTAACCCTTACCCTCACACGAACACTAACTCTCAGCCTAACCCTCATCCTAACCCTAGCCCTAACCCTACCCTTCACTCTAACCTTAACGCTAACAATAAAGGTAACCCTCATATTAACCCTAACCCTCACACTCACACTCAACCTCACCCTCAGTCTAACCCTAACCCTAACCCTAATCCAAACCGTAACCCTCACCCTCAACCTCACCCTAACTCTAAACCTAACGAAAACCCTCACCCTAAACCTAACCCTATCCCTAACCCTCATGCTAACCCTAAACCTAATCCTAAAACTAATCCTCACCCTAAACCTAACCCTCACCCTAACCTTAACCCTAACCCTAACCCTCACCCAAAACCTCACTTTCACCCTCAACCTCAGCCTCACCCTCACCCTTACCATCACCCTCACCCTAACACTCACCCTCACCATAATCCTAACCATAACCCTAACCCTCACCCTAAACCTAACTCTGACACTCACCCTCACACTCACCCTAAGCGTAAACCTGCACCTAAGCCTAATCCTACACCTAAACCTCACCCTCACCCTCACCCTAAACCTAAACCTTAACCTAACCCTAACCCTAGCCCTCAGCCTAACACTAACCCTAATCCTCCCCCTCACCTTAACCCTAACCCTAATGCTAACTCTAACACTCACCGTCACAGTAAACCTAATCCTAACCCTCACCCTAAACCTAACCTTAACCCTAATACTATCCGTAACCCTCACCGTCACCCTAAACCTCACTCTAACCCTTACCCTAACCATAACCCTCACCCTAACCCTAACCCTAACACTAACACTAAACTTCACCCTAACCCTCACCCTATTCCTAAATCTAAACCTAACCCTCACCCTCACCCTAAAACTTACCCTCACCCTATCCCTAACACTAATCCTCACCATATCCCTAACCCTGAAACTCACCCTAACACTCACCGTCACCTTAATCCTCACCCTAACCCTAACCGTCACTCTCATCCTAAAACTCACCCTCTCCCTAACCCGAACCCTCACCCTAACCCTACCCTAAACCTCACCCGAATCCTAATCCTCACCCTAACCCTAACTCTAAACCTAACCCTCATACTAACCCAAACCCTCACCTTAAACCTCACCCTAACCCTCATGCTAACCATAAAGCTAACCCTAACTCTCACTCTCACCCTAACCCTCATCCTAACCCTTATCCTCACACTAACCCTAACCCTAATCCTCACATTAACCCTAACACTCACACTAACCCTAATGCTACCCCTGACCCTACCCCTCACATTAACCCTAACCCTAACCCTCACCCTAGCCCTATCCGTAACCCTCACATTCCCACTAACCCTCAATGTCACTGTCACCCTAACCCTCACCCTAACCCTAATAATCACCTACACCCTCACCCTCACCGTCACCCTCACCCTAACCCTCACCCTCACGCTAAACATCACCCTAATCCTAACCCTCACCCTAAACCTAACTGTAATCCTCACCCTAACCCTAAATCTCACCTTAAACCTCACCCTCACCCTAATACTCACCCTCAGACTAACCCTAACCCTAAGGCTTTCCTAACGGAAACCCTCACCCTCACCCTAACACTAACCCTAATCCTCACTCTCACCCTAACCCTCACCCTAACCCTAACTTTTACCCCAAGCCTAACACTAACCCTTACCCTCACCCCAAGCCTAACCCTAACCGTAACCCTCCCCCTAACACAAACCCTCCCCCTAACCCTCACCCTAACCCTAACACTAACCCTAACCCTCACCCTCACCCTAAACCTCACCCTAACCCTTTCCCTCACATAACCCTAACCCTAACCCTAACTCTAATCCTCACCCTCACCCTAATCCTAACACAAATCCTCAACCTAACCCTAATCCTCCCCTTAAACCTCACCCTCAACCTAATCCTCACCTTAACCGTAACTCTAAGCCTTTCCTAACTGAAACCCTTACCCTCACCCTAACGCTCAGCCTAACCCTCACCCTCACCCTAACCCTAACCCTAACCCTACCCCAGATCCTAAACCTCACCCTCACCCTAACCCTAACCCTAATCATCATCTATCCCTAACACAAACCCTAACCCTCACGCGAAAGCTCATGCTCACCCTAAGCCTAATGCTAACATTAAACTTCAACCTCACCCTAAACTTCGCCCTAACCCTAACCCTCACCCTAAACCACGCCCTAACCCTTACCCTCACCCTAACCCTCACCCTATCACTAAGATAACCCTAACACTCACCCTCAGCATAACCCTCACCCTATCCCTATCCCAAACCCTCACCCTAAATTTCTGCCTCCACTCAACCGAACCCTAAACGTAACACTAATCCTAACCCTAACCCTCATCCCCAACCTCACCCGAACCATAACACTAACCCTAACGCTAAACCTCACTCTCACACTCACCCTAACCTTAACTCTTAACCTAAAAATAAATCTAACCCTAACCCTAACCCTCTCCCTCAACCTAACCCTAACCCTGAAACTCACCCTAACCCTAATCCTTACCCTAAACTTCACACTCACCCTCAACCTAACCCTCACCCTTACCCTCACCCTCACTATCACACTAACCCTAACACTAACACTAACCCTCACCCTAACCATCACAGTCACCCTAACCCTCACTCTAACCCTAACCCTCAACCCCACCCTAATCCTCCCCCTCAACCGAACCCTCACCCTCACCCTAACACTCACCCTCACCCTCACAATCAACATCATGCTAACGCTAGCCCTTACCCTAACTATAACCCTGAACCTAACCCTAACCCTCACTGTTATCCTCACCATAACCCTAACCCTAATTCTAAACCTAACCCTAGACCTCATCCTAACACTTACCATATCCCTAAACCTCACCCTCACCCTCACCCTCACACTAACCCTAACCCTCACACTAACACGAATCCTAACCCTCACCCTCACCCTCAACTTCACCCTAAACCTAACCCTAACCGAAACCCTCATCCTAACTCTAATGATAACCCAAACCCTTAACTTCACCCTAAATCTCACCCTAACCCTTAAACTCACCATAACCTTAACCCTAACACTAACCCTAATACTCACCCTAACCCTAACCCTCGCACACACCCTAATCCTGACCTTCACCGGAACCCTTATCCTCACCCTAACACTCACCGTAACGCTAACCCTAACCCTAATCCTAAACCTAACCCTCACCCTCAACTTCACCGTCACCCTAACCCTAACCCTAAATCTAACACTCACCCTCACCTTAACACTCACCCTGACCAAAAACATCACCATAACCCTAACCCTCACCCTAAACCTAACCCTAAACCTCACCCTAAACTTAATCCTCACCCTTATGCCCTCCCTATCCCTAACACTAACCCAACACCTCACCATCACCCAAACCCTCACACTAACCCTTATCCTCACACTTACCCTAATCCTAATCCTCACCCTAACCCTCACACTAACCTTAATCCTCACCCTATCCCTAACCCTAACCCAAACCCTCACCCTAACCCTCACCGTAATTCTTACCCGCACCGTAACCCTAACCATCACCCTCACCCTAAATCTCACCCTAACCCTTACCCTCACCCTAATCCACAAACTAACCCTAACCCTAAACCGACGGCACACCCTAACCCTCACACTCACCAAAACCCTAACCCTCACCCTAACCCTTACACTCACAATAACCCTATCCCTCACCCTAAACCTAACCCTTATTCTCAAAAGAACACTCACCCTCACGCTAAACCTCGCCCTCACACTAAACATCACCCTAACCCTAACACTCACCCAAACCCTAACCCTAACCCTCAACCTCACCCTAACCCTCACCATGACCCTAAACCTTACCCTAACCCCAACTCACACCCTCACCCTAAACCTCACCTTAACCCTAACCCTAACCCTTACCTAACTGAAAACCTCACCCTCACACTCACCCTCACCCTAATCCTCACCCTCACCCTAGCCCTCACCCTAAAACGAACACTCACCCTAACCCTAAACCTAAGCCTCACCCACACCCTAACCCTAACCCTAAACCTAACCCTAACACACACCCTAACCCTAACTCTAAACCTAATGCTAACCCTAAACCTCACACTCACCCTAACCCGAACCCTATCCCTTACAGTCACCCTAACGCTAACCCTAACCCTCACACTAGCCCTAAACCTTCCCCTCAGCCTAACACTCACCCTATACCTAACCCTAAACCTAAAACTCACCCTCACACTAACTCTCACCCTAACACTTGCCCACACCCTCACCTTCACCCTAACACTAACCCTAAACCTATACTTCACCCTAACGCTCACCCTAACCGTAACCCTCACTCTCACCCTAACCCTCACCCTAACCGTTACCCTCACCCTAACCCTGACCCTAACCCTACACCTAACCCTCACACTAACCTAAGCCTAACCCTCAGCCTAAAACTTATGCTAACCCTAAATCTAACCCTAACCTTCACCATACCCCTAAACCTAGCCCTAACCCTAACCCTCACACTAAACCTAAACCTAACCCTCAGCCTAACCCTCATCCTAACCCTAAACCTAAACCTAATCCTAACTTCACCCTCACCCTCACCCTAACTCTAAACCTAAACCTAAACCTAACACTCACCCTCATCTTCACCTTAACCTAAAACTATCCCTAAACCTCACCCTATATCTCACCCTCACCCTAACCCTAACCCTAACACTCACCCTAACCCTAACGCTAACCCTAACCCTCACCCTCACACTAAACGAAAGCATAACCCTTACCCTGACCATAACCTTAACCCTCAGTCTAAACCTAATCCTCACCATAACCCTAACCCTCACCCACACACTAACCCACACCCTCACCCTCACCCTCACCCTCAACAAAACACTTACCCTCACCCTCACCTTAACCTAACACTATTCCTAACCCTCATCCTAACCCTAACCCTCACCCTATATGTCACGCTCATCCTAACCCTAACCCTAACCCTCACTCTAACCCTCACCCTAAACTTAACACTAATCCTAACCCTCATCCTCACACTAAACCTCACCTTAACCCTTTCTCTCACCATAAACTTAACCCTAAGCCTAAAACTAATCCTCACCCTAACCCTAACCCTCACCCACACACTAAACCTCACCCTCACCCGAACCCTCACACTCACCTAAACCTCACCCTAACCCTAACATTACCCCTCTACCTAACCATCACCCTAAACATAACACTAACCCTAACCCTCAACCTAACCCTAACCCTAACGCTAACACTCAAACTCACCTAAACCTAAGCTTAATCCTGACATTAACCCTCTACCTAACCATCACCCTAACCATAACACTAACCCTAACCCTCACACTCACCTAAACCTCACCCTAAACCTTATATTACCCCTCTCCTAACCATCACCCTAATCCCACACTAACACTAACCCTCACCCTAACCCTATTCCTAAACCTAGCCCTCACCTCAAACTAGCCCTAACCCTAACTCTAACATTAACCCACACCCTAACCCTAACCCTAAACCTGACCCTAACACTAACATTACCACTATCCCTAACCATAACCCTAACGCTAACCCTAACCCTAACCCTTAACCTAACCCTAATCCTACCCCTCACCCTCACCCTCAAACTAACCATAAACCTAATGCTAACCGTCACCCTAACCCTAACCCTCAACCTAAACATAAACTCAGCTTAACACTCACTCTCACCCGAATCCTCACCCTAACCCTAACACTTACCTAACCGAAACCCTCACCCTCAACCTCACCCTCAGCCTAGCCCTCAGCCAAACCCTAACCCTAACCCTAACCCTCACCCTCAACCTCCCCTTCAACCTCAGCATTACCCTAACCCTAACCCTAATCCTAACCCTAACCTTCAATCCCACGCTCACCCTAACCCTAAACCTATCCCTAACGCTAAACCTCACCCTCAACCTAACCATAAATCTAACTCTAACAATAACCTTAACCCTAACCCTAACCCAATCCCTAACCCTAAAAATCACCCTAACCCTCACCCTAACCCTCACCCAAACACTTACCCTCACCCTCACCCTAACCCTAACCCTAACTTCACACTAAACCTAAGCCTCACCCTAACTCTAACCCTAAACCTAACCCTAATCATAAACCTAACCCTCACACTCACCCTCACCCTAACCCTCACACTCACCCTCATCCTAACCCTCACCCTAAACATCACCCTAACTGTAACCCTCACCCTAACCCTAAACCTAACCCTCAAACTAACCCTCACCCTAAAACTAACGATAAACCTAATCCTCACCCTCAATCTCACCCTCAACCTAACCCTTATCCTCACACTAACCCTAAACCTAACCCTAACCCTAACCCTCACACTAACCCTAAACCTCACCTTAACCCTAACCATACACATCACACTACCCCTCACCCTAACCCTAAACCTAACCCTCACCCTCACTTTCACCCTCACCCACAGCCTAACCCTAAAACTAAGACTAACCCTAACACTAACCCTCACACTAATCCTCCACCTAACCTTGACAAAAACACTCACCCTCACGCTAACTCTAACCCTAACCCTAACTCTCACCCTAACCCTCACCCTGACCCTCACCCTAAACCTAACCCTAACCATCAGCCTAACACTTACACTCTCCCTAAACCTAACCCTCACCCTCACCCTAACCCTTATCCTACCCCTAACCTCGACCTCACCCTCACACTTACCATAACCCTCATCCTAACCATAACCCCAAGCCTAATGCTAACCCTAAACCGCACTCTCACCCTAACCCTCAACCTAACACTTACCCTAACCCTAACCATAACCTTAATCCTCACACTAAACCTAACCCTCACCATAACCCTAATCCTACCCCTCAGCCTAACCCTCACCTTAAACCTAACCCTAAACCTAACCCTCACCCTATCACTAAGCTTAACCCTAACCCTCACCCTCACCCTAACCGTGATGCTAACCCTAACCTTCACCCTCACCCTAACGCTAACCCTAACCCTTACCCTCACCCTAAATGTAACCCTCACCCACACCCTAACACTCACCCTAACACTTACCCACACCCTAACCCTCACCCGAAACCTAAACCTAAACCTAACCTTCACCCTAACCTTCACCCTAACCCTAAACCTAACCATAACCCTAACCCTCAACCTCTCCCTAACCCTCATCCTCAACCTAACCCAAACACTAACCCTAAACCGAACACTCGCACTAACCCTAACCCTTACCCTCAGCCTAACATTTATACTAACCATAAACCTAATCCTAATACTCAACCTAACCCTAACACTAAACCTAAACCTCACCCTCAACCTCCCCTTGCCCCTCAGCCTTACCCTAAACCTAACCCTAATCCTAACCCTATCCCTCAACCCCACCCTCACCCTATACCTAATCCTAACCCTAACGCTAACCCTCACCCTCACCAAAACCCTAATCCTAACAATAACCCTCACCCTAACACTAAACCTAACCCTAAAACTCACCCTAACCCTAATCCTAACCCTAACCCTCACCCTCACCATCACCTTCATTCTAACACTCACCCTCATCCTGACCCTCACCATCACACTAACCCCCACACTAACCCTAACCCTCACCCTAACCCTAACCCTAACCCTCACCCTCACATTCACCCTCACCCTCAGCCTAACCATAACCCAAAACCTAATCCTAACCCTCACCCTCACCCTCATCATAACCCGAAAGATAACCCTCACCCTCAACCTCTCCCTCACACTCACCCCCACCCTCAACCTAACCCTCACCCTCACCCTGACCCTCACACTAACCTCAATCTCACCCTAAACATCACCCTAAACCTAACTCTCACCCTAACCCTAACGCTAACCATAACCCTCACGCTCAACCTAACCCTCACCCAAACCCTTATCCTCACACTAACCCTAAACCTAACCCTATCCCAACACCTCACCCTAACTCTCATACTAACCCTAACCCTCAAACACACTATAACCCTCACACGAAACCTCACCCTCACTGGAACACTCAGCCTCAGCATAACACTCACCCTCACAATAAACTTCAAACTAACCCTAACTCTCACACTAACACTAACCTTAAACCTCACCCTAACCCTAACTCTCAACTTAACCTTAACCCTCACCCTCACCCTAACCCTAATCCTCATCCTATACCTAACCCTCACCCTAAAACTATCCCTCACACTCTCCCTAACCCTAACCCTCATCCTAACCCTAAACCTCACCCTCAACCTCACCCTAACCGTAACCCTAATCCTCATCCTAAACCTAACCCTAAACCTAATGCTAACCCTAACCCTCACACTAAACCTAACCCTCACCCTAACCATAACCCTAAACCTCAGCCTAACCCGCCCCCTAAACTTAACCCTAACCCTAATCCTCACCCTATACCTAACCTTAACCATAAACCTCACCCTAACCCTCACCCTCACCCTAACCCTAATGCTAACCCTATCCCTTACCCTCACCATAACACTCACCCTAACCCTAAACCTCACCCTAACCCTAACCCTCATCCTCATTCTAACACTCACCCTAACACTTACCGACACACTAAGCCTCACGCTAACCCTAAAACTAAACCTAAACTTCACCCTAACCCTCACCCTAAACCTAACCATAACCCTAAACCTAACCCTCACCCTAACCCTCACCCTAACTCTAACTCTCACCCTCTCCCTAAACCGCACCCTAAGCTTTACCCTCAACCTAACCCAAAACCTAACCCTAAACCTAACACTCACACTAACCCTAACCCTTACCCTCAGCCTAACCCTTATAATAAACCTAAACCTAACCCTAACCCTCACCCTAAACCTAACCCTAAACCTAACCCTCCCCTTCAACCTCCCCTTCCCCCTCAGCCTTACTGTAACCCTAATCCAAATCCTAACCCTAACCCTCAACCCCACTCTCACCCTAACCCTAACCCTAACCCTAACGCTAAACCTCAGCATCACACTCAACCTCTCCCTAACCCTAACCATAACAATAACCATAACCCTAACACTAACCCTAACCCTAAAACTCAACCTAATCATAATCCTAACCCTAACCCTCACCTAAACCTCATTCTAACACTCACCCTCACCCTGAACCTCAACATCACACTAACCCTCACACTAACCTGAACCCTCATCCTAACCCTAACCCTCAGCCCCACCATAACCCTAACTATAACCCTCACTCTCACCCTCACCCTCACTGGCACCCTCACCCTCACTCTCACCCTAACCCTTACCCTCACACAAACCCTAACCTATCCCTATCCCAACACCTCAACCTAACTCTCACCGTAACCCTAACCCTCAACCACACCCTAACTCTCACCCTCAACAGAACCCTCATCCTGAACCGAACACTCACCCTCACCCTCACAATAAACATCACCCTAACCCTAACTCTCACATAACCCTAACCCTAAACCTCACCTAACCCTAATCCTCAACCTAACCCTAACCCTCATACTCAACCTAACCATAGCACTCATCCTAATCCTAACCCTCACCCTAAAACTAACTCTCAACCTCACCCTAACCCTCACCCTCACCCTCACACTAACCGTAACCCTGAACCTAACTTTAACCCTAACCCTAACCTTCACCCTCACACTGACCTTCACCTCAGCCTAACCCTAACACTAACTCTATTACTAATCTTAACTCTCACCCTCACCATCACCCTAACAATCAACCTAACCCTAAACCTTACCCGAACCCTAACCCTAACCATCACACTAAACCTAACATCAGCTTAAAACTCAGCCTCACCCTAATCCTCACCCTAACCCTAACACTTACATAACCGAAACACCCTCACCCTCATCCAAACCCTCACACTCACCCTCGTGCTCACCCTAACCCTAAACCTAACCCTAATGCTGAACCTCACCCTAACCCTCACCCTAACCCAAACTCTAACCCTAACAATAACCCTAAAACTAACCCAAACCCTAAAATTAAACCTAACCCTAATCCTAACCCTAAACCTCACCCTCACCCTCACCCTCATTCTAACCCTCAACTTCTCCCTGACTCGCACCATAACACTAACACTCACACTAATCGTAACCCTCACCATAACCCTAAACCTAAACCTAAACCTCACCATCACCCTCAACCTAACCCTAACCCTAACCCTTAACCTCACCCTAATCCTAAACCTCACCTCACCCTAAACCTCACCCTAATCTTTACCCTCACCCTAAGCTGCAAACTAACCCTAATCCTAAACCTATGGCTCACCCTAACCCTCACCCTGACCATAACCCTAACCCTAACCCTCACCCTAACCTTAACCCTCACCCTCACACTAACCCTCAACCTTACCCTTATCCTAACACTAACCCTAATCCTAACCCTCTCCCTATCCTTCACACTAACACTAATCCTCACCCTATCCCTAACACTAACCCTAACCCTCACCCTAACCCTTACCCTCACCCTAATCCTATAACTCACCCTCACCCTTAACCTCACCCTAAACCTAACCCTAACCCTAACCCTAACCCACACTGCAAACGTAACCATAACCATAACACTAACAATAATCCTAACCCTAACCGTAACCCTAACACTCACCCTCACCCTAACGCTTATCCTAACCCTAACCCTCACCCTAACCCTAACCCTAACACTCAACCTCACCCTAACCCTTATCCTAACCCTAACCCTCACCCTAACCCTAACCCTAACACTCACCATAACCCTAACCCTCATCCTAAAACTCACCCTAACCCTAACCCTAACCCTAAAACTCACCCTAACACTAACCCTAAACCTCACCCTCACCCTAGCTCTCACCTTAACCCTAACCCTAACCCAAACCCTCACCCTAACCCTTACCCTCACCCTAACCCTAAAACTCACCCTCACCCTTAACCTCACCCTAACCCTTACCCTCAACCTAACCTGCAAACTAAACTTAACCCTAAACCTTCTGCTCACCCTCACCATAACCCTAACCCTAAACCTAACACTCAACCTAACCATAAACCTCACCCTCACCGTAACCCTCATCCTAACCCCTACCCTCATATTAACGCAATCCCTAACCCTAATTCTCAACAGAACACTCACCCTCACCCTAACCTTTACCCTCACACTAAACATCACCCAAACCTAACCCTCACCATAACCCTAACCCTAACTCTCACCCTCACCCTCACCCTCACCCTAACCCTAACCTTCATCCTAACACTAACCTTCACCCTCACCCACCCTAAATCTAACCCTAACGACAACCCTCACCCTCACCCTAAACCTCACCCTAACCCTATCCCTAACCCTTACCTGAATGAAAAAATCACCCTCACCCGAATCCTCACCCTCACCTTAACCCTAACTCTAAACCTAATGCTCACACTCATCCTAACCCTAACTCTAAAACTAATGCTAACCCTAAACTTCACACTCACCGTAACCGTCACCCTAACCCTTACCGTCACGCTAACCCTAATCCTAACCCTCACAATAAACCTAACACTCACCCTAAACCTAACCCTTCCCCTCAGCCTAATGCTCACCACAAACCTAACCCTAACCCTAATCCTCACCCTATCATTAACCTTAAGGCAAAAACTCACCCTAACCCTCACCCTAAACCTAATGCTAACCCTAACCCTCACCCTGACCCTAACACTCACGCTAACCCTTACCCTCACTCTAAACCTAAAACTCACCCTCAACACAACCCTCAACCTAAAACTTACCCACACCCTCACCCTCACCCTGAACCTAACCCAAAACTTCACCCTAAAACTTCACCACAACGCTCACCCTAATTCTAACCCTCACCCTCACCCTAAACCTCACCGTAACCTTACCTTCACCGTGACACTTAACCTATCCCTAAACCTAACGCTCAAACTAACCCTAACTCTAACCTTCAGCCTAAACCTTATGATAAGCCTAAATCTATCCCTAACCCTAACCCTAACCCTCACACTAACCCTAAACCTAACCCTCAGCCTAATCCTCATCCTAACCCTAAACCTAACACTAATCCTATCCCTTATCCTCACACTCACCCTAAATCTAAACGTAAACCTAAACCTAACACTGACCCTCACCCTCACCCTAACCTAACATTATCCCTAACCCTCACCCTAAGCCTAACCCTCACGCTATACCTCACCCTCAACCTAACCCTAAACCTAACCTTAATCCTCACCATAACTCTCATCCTAACCTTAACACTAACCCTAATCCTCACCCTCACCCTATCCCTCACCCTCACCATAAACATCACCCTAACCCTAACCCTCACCCTAACCTGAATCCTAACACTAACCTGAACCCTAACCCTCACACTAACACTCACCCTAAACCTAACGATAACCCTAAACCCCACCCTCAACCTAACCCTCAACCTAACCCTTATCCTCACACTAACCCTAACCCTACCCCTCACACTAACCCTAAACCTCACCCTAACCCTAACCCTACTCGTCACTCTACCCCTCACCCTAATCCTAACCCTAACCCTAAACCTCACTTTCACCCTCACCCTCAGCCTAACCCTAAGCCTAACACTTACCTAACCCTAACCCTAAACTTAATCCTCCATCTAACCCTGACCATAACCCTCACCCTCACCCTAACACTAACCCTAACCCTAACTCTCACCCTAACCCTAAACCTAAACCTCACCCTAACCCTAATCCTCAACCTAACCCTAACCCTCATCCTGACCCTCACACTAAACCTAACCATAACTCTAACCCTCACCCTAACACTTACCCTGACCATAACCTTAACCCTAAACCTAACCCGAACCTCACCCTAACCCTAACCCTCATCCTAAACCTAAGCCTCACCCTCACTCTAACCCTAACCCTCATCCTAACCTTGAACCTAAATCTAATGCTAATCCTAAACCTCACCCTCACCCTAAACCTCACCCAAACCCTCACCCTCACCCTAACACTAACCCTAACCCTCACACTAAACCTAAACCTCACCCTAACCCTAACCCTAATCCTCACACTAAACCTAACCCTCACACTAAATCTAACCCTAACACTCAGCATAACCCTCACCCTATGACTAATCCGAACACTAATCCTCACCCTATCCCTAAACTTAACCCTAACCCTCACCCTAACCCTCAACCTCACCCTAACCCTAATTCTAACACTAACCCTCCTCCTCCTCCTAACCCTCACCCTCACCGTAAACCTCACTCTGACAGTTACCCACACCATAAACCTCACCCTAACCCTAAACCTCAACCTAACCTTCACCATAACCCTCACGCTAACCCTAAATATAACCCTACCTCTAAACCTCACCCGAACCTTCACTGTAACCCTAACCCTCACCTTCTCCCTAACCCTCAACCTAACCTTTACCCTCAACCTAACCCAAACCCTAACCCTAAACCTAACCCACACACTAACCCTAACCCTTACCCTCAGCCTAACCCTTATACTAACCCTAAACCTAACACTAACCCTCACCCTGAACCAAACCCTAACCCTAAACCTCACACTCAACCTCCCCTTACCCCTCAACCTAACCCTAAACCTAAACCTAATCCTAACCCTAATGCTAACCCTCACCCTCACCCTCAACTACCCCTAACACTAACAATAACCCTAACCCTAACCCTAACCACCTCCCTCACTTTCACCTTCACCCTCAGCCCAATCCTAACCCTAACCCTAACCCTAAACTTCACCCTCACCCTAAACCTAACCCTAACCCTCACCCTCACCCTCACCCGCACCCACACACTCACCCTAACCCTCACCCTCACCCTCACCCTCACACTAACCCTCAACTTCAACCTAAACATCACGCTAACTCAAACCCTCACACTAACCCTAATCCTAACCCTCACCCTAACCATAAACCTCATCCTAACCCTCACCCTACCCCTAACGCTAACCCTAACCCTCACCCTCACACTAACCCACACCCTAAATCTTAACCTCACACTAACCCTAACCCTAACCCTAACCTTCACACTAACCTTAACCCTCACCCTAACCCTATCCTTTCACTTCACCCTGACTCTCATCCTAAACCTAAACCTCAACCACACCCTAATCCTCACCCTAACCCGAACCCGAACCCTCACCCGAACACTCACCCTCACCCTAACACTCACAGTCACAATAAACATCACCCTAACCCTAACTCTCACTCTAGCCATCATCCTAAACCTCACCCTAACCCTAACCCTCAAGCTAAACCTACCCCTCACCCTCACCCTCACACTAAACCTAAACGTAATGAGAACCCTCACCCTAACCCTAATCCTCATCCACACCCTAACCCGAAATCTCACCTGAACCCACACCCACCCCCAAACTCTCATCCTCAACCTAAACCTCACCCTCACCCTAAACATCACCCAAACCCAAACCTTCACCCTAACCCTAACCCTAACCCTACCCCTCACCCTAACCCTATCCCTCACCCTAAACCTTACGCTCACCATAACCCTAACCATAACCATAACCATAACCCTCACACTAACCTTAAACCTCACCCTAACTACAAACCTAACCCTAACCTTCACCCTCACGATGACCTTCACCTCAGCCTAAACCTAAGCCTAACCCTCAACCTAACCCTACCCCTCACCCTCACACTCACACTAGACCTAAAACTAATGATAGCCCTCACCCTAACCCTAATCCTCAACCCACACCCTAACCCGAAAACTCACCTGAACCCACAACCACACCCAAACTCTCATACTCACCCTAAACCTCACCCTCACCCTAAACATCAACCAAACCCTAACCCTCACACGAACCCTAAACCTAAACCTAACCCTCACACTAACCCTTACCCTTACCCTAATCCTAACCCTCACCGTCACCCTCACCCTAATTCTATACCTAAACCTAAACCTAACACTCACCCTAACTCTAACCTAACACTATCCATAACCCTCACCCTAACCCTAAACCTCACCCTATACCTCATCCTCAACCAAACCCTAACCCTAACACTAACCCTCAACCTAACCCTAATCCTCACACTCACCCTAAACCTCATCCTAACCCTAACATTACTCCTCTCCCTAACCATCACCCTAACCATAACCATAACCCTAACCCTCAACCTAACCTTAAACCTACCCCTCAACCTCACCGTCAAACTAACCCTAAACATAATGCTAACCCTCACCCTAAACCTAATCATCACCCACACCCTAACCGGAACCATCACCCGAACCCTCACCCTCATCCAAACCCTCATCCCCACCCTAAACCTCACCCTCACCCTAAACATCACCCAAATCCTAACCCTCACCCTAACCCTGATTCTAACCCTAACCCTCACCGTAACACTTACCCTCACCTAACCCTAACCCTAACCTTCACCCTCACCCTGACCCTCACCCTCAGCCTAACATTAACCCTAACCCTATTCCTAATCCTAACTCTCAAACTCACACTTACCCTAAACCTAACCCTAACACTCACCCTCATCCTCACCCTAACCCTATCCCTAACCCTCACCCTAACCCTAAACCTCACCCTACACCTCACTCACACCCTAACCCTAATCCTAACTCTAACCCTCACCCTAAGCCTCACACTAAACCTAACCCACATCCTCACACTACACCTCACCCTAACCCTCACCCTCACCCTAACTCTAATGCTAACCCTAACCCTCACTTTCACCCTATCCCTCAACCTAAGCCTTACCCTTACCCTAATACTAACCCTCACCCTCAACCTAAACCTCACCCTAACCCTTATCCTCAGAATAACCCGCAAACTAACCCTAACCCTAAACCTACCGCTCACCCTAACCCTCATCCTAACCCTAACCCTAACCCTCACCATCACCCTAACCATCACCCTAACCCTAACCCTCACCCTAACCCTAACCCAAAACCTCACCCTAAACCTAACCTCAGCTTAACCCCCACCCTCATCCTAATCCTAACCCTAACACTTACCTAACCGAAACCCTCACCCTCACCCTGACCCTAAACCTCACCCTAACCCTCACCCTCAACCTCCCCTTCCCCCTAAGCATTATACTAACCTTAACTCTAATCCAATCCCTAACCTTCAATCCGACCCTCACCCTAAACCTAACCCTAACGCTAATCCACACGATAACCCTCACCCTAACCCTAACCCTCACACTAACCCTAAACCTCACCCTAACCCTAACCCTACCCCTCACACTACCCCTCACGCTAACCCTAACCCTAACCTCACACTCACTTTCACCCTCACCCTCAGCCTAACCCTAACCCTAACACTTAACCTAACCATATCCCTCACCGTAATCCTCCACTTAACCCTGACCATAAACCTCACTCTAACCCTAACACTAACCCTAACCTTAACTCTCACCCTAATGCTAACCCTAAACCTCACCCTAACCCTAATCCTCAAACTAACCCTAACCCTCACCCTGACCCTCACACTAAACCTAACCATAACCCTAACCCTCACCCTAACACTTACCCTGACCATAACCCTCACACTACACCTAACCCGAACCCTTAACCTAACCCTAACAATAATCCTAAACCTAAGCCTCACCCTCACCCTCACCCTCACCCTCACCCTAACCCTAACCCTCATCCTAACCTTAAACCTAAACCTAAAGCTAACCCTAAACATCATCCTAACCCTAAACCTCACCCTAAAATTTACCTTCACCCTAACCCTAACTGTAACCCTCACACAAAACCTAAACCTCACCCTAACCCTAAACCTAACCAACACCCTAAACCTAACCCTCACCCTACCCCTAACCCTAAACCTCACACTAAACCTAAGCCTCAACCTAAACCTAACCCTACCCCTCAGCCTAACCCTCACCCTAAATCTAAACGTAACCCAAATCCTCAACCTATCCCTCACCTTAACCCTAATCCTCACCCTCAACCTCCCCTTCCCCCTCAGCTTTACCCTAACCGTAAACCTGATCCTAACACTCAACCTAAACCTCACCATAACCCTAACCCTCAGCCTCACCCTAACCCTCACCTCAACCTAACCGGAATCCTCACACTAACCCTAAACCTAACCCTGACCCTAAACCTCATCCTAACACTATCCATAACCCTAACACTCACACTAACCTTAACCCTCACCCTCACGCTAACCCTCACCCTAAACCTTACCCTCACCCTAAACGTATCCCTAAACCTAACCCTAACTCTAACTCTCACACTAACACTCACCCTCACCCTAACACACACCCTCACACTAAACATAACCCTAAAGCTAACACTCACCCTAACCCTAACACTAACCCTCACCCTAAACCTCACCCTCACCCTAACCCTAACCCTAACCCTCATCCTAACACTAACCCTCACCCTCACCCTCACACTCCCCCAACCATAACCCTCTACCTCACCCTAAACCTCACCCTAAGCCTTACCCTCACCCTAACTCTAATCCTAACCCTAACCGTAAACCTCACCCTAACCCTAAACCTATCCCTAACCCTCACCCTAACCCTAACCCTCACCCTACCTCACACTCACCCTAACCCTCACCCTAACCCTTACTGTGACCCTAAAACTAACCCTAACCCTCACACTAAACTTAACCCTCACCCAAACTCTAATGTTACCCCTCACCCTAACCCTCACCCTCAAACTAACCCTAACCCTAATCCTCACCCTATCCTTAATCTTAACCCAAAATTCACCGTAAGCCTCACCCTCACCCTCACCCTAATGCTAACCCTAACACTCAGCCTCACCCTAAACCTCACCCTAACACTTACCCTCACCCTAACCCTAACCCTCACCCTCACACTAAACCTCACCCTAACACTTACCCAAACCCTAAACCTCACCCAAACCCTAAACCTAAACCTAACCTTGATGCTAACACTCACCCTCAACCTAAACTTCACCCTAACACTTACCCACAGCCTTACCCTCACCCTAACCCTAAACCTAAACTTAAACTTGACCCTAACCCTCACCCTAACCCTAAAACTCACCCTCACCCTAAACCTCACCCTAACACTTACCCAAACCCTAAACCTCACCCAAACCCTAAACCTAAACCTAACCTTGATGCTAACACTCACCCTCAACCTAAACTTCACCCTAACACTTACCCCACCCTTACCCTCACCCTAACCCTAAACCTAAACTTAAACTTGACCCTAACCCTCACCCTAACCCTAAAACTCACCCTCACCCTAACTCACCCTAACATTTACCCTCACCCTAACCCTTACCCTAACCCTAAACCTAACCCTCACATTAACCCTAACCCTAACCCTCAGCCTAACCCTTATCCTAACCCTAAACCTAGCACTAAACCTCACCCTAACCTAATCCTAACCCTCAGCCTAACCCTCATCCTAACCCTAACCCTAATCCTAACCCTTACCCTCACCCTAACTGTAACCCTAAACCTAAACCTAACACTCACCCTCACAGTTACCCTAACCCTAACACTGTCCCTAAGCCTCAACATAAACCTAACCCTCACCCTAATCCTAAACCTAACCTTCACCCTCAAACTCACCCTAACTCTAACCCAAAACCTAACCCTAACCCTCACCCAGACCCTCAACTTAACCCTCAGCCTCACCCTAAACCTCACCCTAAACCTAAACCTACCCCTCTCCCTACCCCTCACCCTGATCCTAATGCTAACTCTAACCCTCAACCTAACCCAAAACCTACCCATAACGCTAACCCTCAACCTAACCCTAATGCTCACCCACACCCTAACCCTCACCATCACCCGAAGCCTCATACTCACCCTCTCACCCTCACTCTAAACATCACCCAAACCCTAACCCTCACCCTAACACTTACACAAACCCTAATCCAAACCCTCACACTCACCCTAACCCTCAGCCTAACCCTTTCCCTTACCCTAAACCTAACCATAACCCTCACACTAACCGTAACCCTCACTCTAACCCTAACCCTAACGCTGACCCTAACCTTCCCCCTCACCCCCTGACCCTCACCCTAATCCTATTCCTAATCCTAACACTCACCCTCACCCTAAACCTAACCCTAACCCTAACCCTAAACATCACCCTCACCCTCTCCCTCAACCTAACCCTCACCCTCACCCTAAACATCACCCTAACCCTAACCCTCACCCTCAAACTAACCCTAACCCTCACCCTGAACCTAACCTCAGCTTAATCCTCACTCTCGCCCTAATCCTCACCCTAACCGTAACCTTTACCTAACAGAAACTCTCACCCTCACCCTCAGCCTATCCCTCACCCTCACCGAAGCCCTCACCCTAACCCTAACCTTAACCCTCACCCTCACCCTCAACCGCCCCTTCTCTCTCAGCCTTACTCTAACCCTAACAATAACTCTAACCTTAACCCTAACCCTAAAACTCATCCTAACCCTAATCCTAACCCTAACCCTCAACCTTGCCTTCACCCTCATTCTAAACCTCAACCTCACTCTGAACCTCACCATCACACTAACCCTCACACTAACCCTAATCCTCACCCTAGCCTTAACCCTAACCCTCACCCTCACTTCCCCCATCACACTCAGCCTAACCCTAACTCTAACCCTAATCCTAAACTAACCTCACCCGCACCCTCACCCTAACCCTTACCCTCAAACTCTCCTTCCCCCAAACACTAACCCTCAACCTAACCCTAAGCACCACCTTAACCCTAACCCTCACACTGAACCTAACTCTAACGCTCACCCTAACCCTCACCCTCAAACTAACCCTAACCATAAACAGTATCATCACACTAAACCTAACCTTAACCCTAACCTTCACACTAATCCTAACCCTCAACCTAACCATATCCCTCCACCTCAACCTAAATCTCACCCTAACTCTAACCCTAACACTCACCCTAACCTTAAATCTAATCCTAACCCTCACCCTCACCCTAAACCTCACCATCACGCTAATGCTCACCCTAACCCTAACCCTCACCCTAAACCTAACACTCAACCTAAACCTAACCCTCACCCTGACCCTCACCCTAAATCTAACCGTAACCCTAACCCTCACCCTCAACCTTACTTTAATCCTAACCCTCACCCTAAACCTAACCCGCACCCTAACACTAACCCTCACAATAACCCTAACCCTAGCCCTCACCCTCACCCTCAACCTAACCCTAACACTAATCCTAAACCTAACCCTAAATCTAAACTTCACACTAAACCTAAGTCACTCTATGCCTAACCCTACCCCTCAGCCTAACCCTCACCCTAAACGTAACCCTAACCCTAATCCTCACACTATCCTTAATCTTAACCCTAAACCTCACCCTAACCCTCACCCTCACCATAACCCTAATGATAACCTTAACCCTCACCCTCACCCTAACCCTCAAACTTACCCTTACCCTCACTCTAAACCTTACCCTCACCCTAAGCCTAAACCTCACCCTCGCCCTAACCCTCACCCTAACACTTACCCACACCTTCACCCTAACCCTAATCCTCACCCTCACCCTCACCCTAACCCTAACCCTCACCCTAACCCTAACCCTCACCCAAACCCTCACTCTTACAGTCACCCTCACCCTCAGCCCAACCCTAATCCTTACCCTAATCCTAACCCTCACCCTCACCCTAACTCTAACCCTAACCCTAACCCTCGCCCTCACCCTAACCATATCCCTAACACTCACCCTAACACTAAAACTCACCCTATATGTCACCCTCACCCTAACCCTAAACCAAAACCAATTCCTCACCCTAAACTTCACCCTAACCCTAACACTAACCATAACCCTCATCCTCACAATAAACCTCACCCTATACCTTACCCTCCCCATAACCCTAACCCTAACACTAATCCTCAACCACACCTAACTTCACCCTCACCTGAACCTTCACCCTCACCCTCACCCTCACCCTCATCCGCACCCTAAACATCACCCTAACACTAACACTCACCCTCACGCTAATCCTCACAATAACCCTAACCCTGACCAAAAAGAAACCCTCAACCTAACCCTCACACTGACCCTCACCCTGACCCTAGCCCTCACCCAAACACTAACCGTAACCCGAACCCTAATCCTCACCTTCACCCTAACCCTCACGCTAACCCTTACCCTTACCCTGACCCTAACCCTAACCCTAATCATAACCCTCACACTAGCCGTAACCCTCACCCTAAACATAACCCTAAACCTAACCCTAACCTTCACCCTCACACTGACCCTCAACCTCACCGTAACCCTAAACCTATTCCTAATCCTAACCCTCACAATCACCCTCAACCTAAACCTAACCCTAACACTAACCCTCACCCTCACCGAACCCAAACCCTCATTCTAACCCTAAGCTCAGCTTAACCCTCACCCTCAACCTAATCCTCACCCTAACCCTAACCCAAACGTAAATGTAACCCTCACCCTCACACTAACCCTCATCCTCACATTAGCACTAACCCTATCCCTAACCATAACACTTACCCACACCCTAACCCTCACCATCCTCCTCACTCTAACCCTAATCCTAACCCTAATCCGAACCCTAATGCTCACACTACCCCTCTCCCTAACCCTAACTGTAACCCTACTCCTCACCCTCATCCTAACCCTCACGCTCAGCCGAATACTCACCCTCAACCGAAACCATACTCTCACAATAAACATCACCCTAAACCTAACCCTCAACCTAACTCTAACCCTAACCCCCACCCTAACCCTAACCCTCACCATAACCCTCACTCTAACCCTTACACACAACATATTCCTATCCCTCACTCACAAACTTACAATCATCCAAACCCTTACCCTCACCCGAACCCTCACCCTAACCCGCAACCTAACGCTCACCCTAACCCTAACCCTCACGCTTGCCATAACCCTCACCCTAACCTTTATCCTCACCCTCACCCTAATCCTCACCCTAACCTTTACCCTGATGCTAACCCTAAACATAAACCTAACCCTCAAACTAGCCCTAAACCTAACCCTCAACCTAACCCTTATCCTATCCCTAAACCTAACCCTAACCCTCACCCAAACACTAAACCTAACCCTCACACTAACCCTAAACCTAAACCTCAGCCTAACGCTCATCCTAACCCTAATCGTAACCCTAACCCTCACCCTAACCATAACCCTACCCATAAAACTCACCCTATCCCTAACACTCCCCCTCACCCTCAGGGTAACTCTAATACTAACCCTAACCCTCACCCTCACCCTAACTCTAACCCTAAACCTAATCCTAAACCTCACCCTCACCCTCACCCTAACCCTAAACCTAACCCTAACCCTGACCCTAACCCTAACCCAAAACCTATATCTCACCCTCACCCTAACCCTAACCCTAACCCTCATACTGAAACTCACCCTAACTTTACCCTCACCATAAACCTAACTCTAACCCTAATCCTCACCCTAAACCTTAGCCTCATCCACACCCTAACACTCACCCTAACCCTAAGCCTAACCCTATTCCTAAACCTAAGCCTCACACTTAAACTCACCCTAACCCTACACCTAACCCTTACCCTCACACACGCCCTCACCCTAAACCTCACTGTCACCCTAACCCTCACCCTAACCCTAACCCTACCCTACACTCTAACCCTCAAACTAACCCTAACCCAAATCCAAACCCTCAACCTAACCCTAACGCTAACCCTAACCCTCACCCTCACACTAACCCTAAACCTAACACTAACACTCAACCTAACCCTAATCCTCACCCACACCCTAACCCTCACCCTCACCTTAACCCTCACCCTCACCATAAACCTCACCCTAACCCTAATCCTAACCTTCACCCTAACTCTAAAACTTACACTAACCCTAACCCTAACGCTAAACCTCACCCTAACCCTAACCCTCACCCTCACCCTCACCCTCACCCTAACCCTAACCCTAACCCTAACCCTCACCGTAACCCTAACCCTTACCGTATACCTAACCCTCAGCATCAACATAAGCCTAACCCTAATCCACGCCATAACACTAACCCTCACCCTAACCCTCAGCCTCACCCTAATCCTCACCCTAACTGTAACCCTCAACCTAAACCTCACCCTAATCCTCACCCTAACCCTAACCCTAACCATTACCTAATCGAAACCCTCAACCTCAACCTCACACTCACCCTAACACTCACACTCACCATAGCCCACACCCTAAACCTAAACTTCACCCTAACCCTAACCATAAGCCTCACCCTCACCCTCATCCTAAACCTAACCATAACCATAACCCTAATCCTAACCCTAACCCTCACAATCACCCTCACACTAATTCTAAACCAAACCCTAACCCTCACCCTCAATGTTACCTAACCCTAACCCTCACCCTCACCCTCACCCTAAATCTAACCCTAACCCTAATCCAGACCCTCACCCTCACACTAACCCTAATACTCACCCTATCCCGAACACTAACCCTAAACATCAACCTAACCTTCACCCTGAACCTAACCCTAATGCTAACCCGAACCAAACCCTCACACTAACCCTAACCCTAACATTTACCCTCACCCTAACCCAAACCCTCACCCTCACAATAACTCTCACTATAACCATTAGATTCACCCTAACCTTAACCCTAACATTAACCCTAAATCTCACCCTAACCCTCTCCCTAACCCTAACCCTCAAACTCAACCTAACCCTCACCATAAACCTTGCCCTCACCCTAACCATAACCCTAAACCTAAAGTTCACACTAACCCTAACTCTAACCCTCAACCTAACCCTCATCTGAACCCTTACCCTAACCCTAAACCTAACCCTAAGTATCACCCTCACCCTCACCCTAACCATAACCCTAACCCTTACCCTCATGCTAACCCTCACCCTCACTCTAACCCTATTACTATCCCTAACCCTAACTATAAAAATAACACTAACCCTAACCCTAACCCTCACCCTCACCGTCACCCTAACCGTAATCCTAACCCTAACCCTCAACCTCAACGTCACTCTCAACCTCAACCTGAACCTCAAGCTCACCCTCACCCTAACCCTCACACTAACCCTAACCCTCAACCTAACCCTAACCCTAACCCTCACGTCACCCTCACCCTCACCCTCAGCCTAAGCCTTACACTAATCCCAATCCTAACGATAACCCTTACCCTCATCCTAAACCTAATCCTAATCATCAAACTCACACTCACCCTCACACTCACCCTAAACCTCACACTCAAACTCACCCTCACCCTAAAAATCACCCTAACCCTAACCCTCATCCTCACCCTAACCCTTACCCTCACCCTAACCTAACCCTCACCCTCAGCATCACCCTCACCCTCAGCCTAAACCTACTGCTACCCCTAATCCTAACACTCACCCTCAACCTAACTCTAATCCAAAACCAAATTCTCCCCTTCCCCCTCACCCTCACACTAACCCTCACTCTAAACCTAACCCTCACCATCAACTTCAACCTCACCCTCAAACTAACCATAGTCCTTACCCTAATCGTAACTCTCAACCTACCCCTGACCCTAACCCTAACCCTAACCCTCACCCTAAACCTCTCCCTCACCATAGTCCACACCCTAACACTAACCATAAACGTAACCCTCACCCTCACCCTAACCCTAACCCTAAACCTAACCCTCACACTCACCATAAACCTAACCCTCACCCTAACCCTTACCCTTACCCTAAACCTAACCCTAATCCTAAAACTAACCCTAACCCTAACACTCACCTTCACTCTCACCCTAAACCTAACCCCAACCCTCAGCCTCAACCTAACCCTAACCCGAATCCTAACCCTAACCCTCACCTTAACCCTAACCCTACCACTCACCCTAACCCTAACCCTAAACCTAACCCTCACCCTCACCCTCACCCTCTGCCTAACACTAACCTTAACCATAATCCTAACACTAATCCTCACCCTCATACTCACCCTAACTCAAACCCGAACCCTAACAATAACCCTCACCGTAACCCTAACCCTATCCCTAACCCTCACCCTAACCCTAAACCTCATCCAAACCCTAAATCTAACACTCAACCTCACCATAACCCTTACCCAAACCCTATACCTCACCGTAAACCTAACCCTAACCCTAACCCTCACCCTCACTCTAAACCTAACCCTAACCCTTACCCTCACCATAACCTTATCCCTAACCCTAAACCTAATACTCACACTAACTCTAACCACCACCCTCACCCTATCCCTCACCGTCACCTTAAACCTCACCCTAACACTAACCGTCATCAACACCCTAACCCTCACCCTCACCCTCACCCTCACCCTCACCCTCACCCTAACCCTCACCCTAACCCTAACCCTAAACCTCACCCTAAACCTAACCCTTGCCTTCACCCTCACCCTCACCCTAAGTCTAATCCTAAGTCTAATCCTAACATTAACCCTAACCCAAACCCTCACACTCACCCTCACCTTAACCCTAATCCTAATCCTAACCCTAAACCTCACCCCACCCTAAACCTCACCATAACCGTAACCCTAACACTAAACAAAACCCTCACACTAACCCTAAACCCTAACTCTAACCCTCACCCTACCCCTAACCGTAAACCTAACACTCATCCTCACCCTAAACCTCACCCGAACACTTGACCTTACCCAAAAGCTCACCCTAAACCTAACCCTAAAGCACACCCTAAACCTCACCCTAAACCTAACCCTAAACCTCACCCTAGCCCTCACACTTAGCCTAACCCTAACCCTCACCCTCACACTAAATCTCAACCTAACCCTTAACCTCACGCTAACCCTAACCCTAACCCTTACCCTAAGCCTGACACTAACCCTAACCCTCACTCTCACCCTCACCCTCCACCTAACACTAAGCCTATACCTAACCCCAAACCTAACCCCAACAATAACCCTAACCCTAACCCTCACCCTAACCCATACCCTAACCCTAACCCAAACCCTCACCCTCACCCTAGCCCAAACTCTATCCCTAAGCCTAAGCCTAAACCTCACCCTAACCCTCACCCTCACCCTCACCCTAAGTCTAATCCTAACCCTAAATCTAAACCTCACACTCACCCTCACCTTAACCCTAATCCTAATCCTAATCCTAACCCTAACCCTAACCCTCACCCACACCCTAAACCTCACCATAAACCAAACCCTAACACTAAACCTTACCCTAACCCTCACCCTAACCTTAACTCTAATCCTAAACATCACCCTCACCCTAATCCTAAACTTAACCCTTACCCTAAACCACGCCCTAATCCTTAACCGCACACTAACACTTACCCTCAACCTAACACTAACCCTAACCCCAACACTAACCCTCACACTAACCTAACCATAACCCTAAACCTAAACCTTACCCTAAACCTAACCCTCAACTTCACCCTAAACCTAACACTAACCCTAACCCTCATCCTAAACTTAACCCTCAACCTAACTCTAAGGCTAAACCTCACCCTCACCCTCAACCTAAACCTAAACCTAACCCTAACCCTCAGCCTAATACTAATCCTAACCCTAACGCTAACCATAACCCTCACCCTCACCTTAACCCTCACCCTAACCCTAACCCTAATCCTCACTCTATCCCTACCCTAACCCTCACCCTCATCCTAGCTCTCACCGTAAACCTAATCCTAACCCTCACCCTCACACTAACCCTAATGCTAACCTTAAACTCACCCTCACACTAACCCTCACCCTAAACCTAATCCTAACCCTTACACTCACCCTCACCCTCAACCTCACCCTAACCCTAACCATAAACCTGATCCTCACCCTATGCCTAATCCTAACCCTCACCCTCACCCTAGCCCTCACACTAACACTAACCCTAACTCTACAACTCACCTGAACCGTAACCCTAAACCTAACCCTAACCTGCACCCTAA
This sequence comes from Dipodomys merriami, assembly GCF_024711535.1. Taxonomy (NCBI): domain Eukaryota; kingdom Metazoa; phylum Chordata; class Mammalia; order Rodentia; family Heteromyidae; genus Dipodomys; species Dipodomys merriami. Next base: position 342,226 of record NW_027202760.1, read on the forward strand.
GCCTAACCCTAACACTAACCCTCACCCTAACACTCAGCCTAAACCTAACCCAAACCATCACCGTAACCCTAACCCTCCCCCACACCCTAACCCTTACACTCACCGTAGCCCTCACACTAACTCAACCCTAAACCTACCCCTCAACCTAACCATCACCCTAAACCTAACCTTAAACCTCACCCTAAGCCTAACCATAACCCTCACTCTAACCCTAGCCCTCACACTCACCCTAACCCTAACCCTCACCATCACCCTCACCCTCACCCTCACCCTAACCCTAACACTAAACCTCACCCAAAACTTAACCCTGACCCTAACCCTAACTCTCACCCTCACCTAAACCCTAACCCTCACCCCAACCCTCTCCCTAACCCTAATGCAAATTCTAACCTTTACACTCAACCTAACCCTCACGCTCACCCTCACCCTCACCTAATCCTCACCTTAACCATAACCCTTACCTAAACTAAACCCTCAACCTCACCTTCACCTTAACCCTCACAGTCACCCTAGCCCTCACAATATCCCTCACCCTAACCCTAAACCTCACCTTCACCCTCACCCTCACCAATATTCTAACCCAAAGTCTAGCCCTCACCCTAAACCTAACCTCCACCCTAACCCTAACCCTCACCCTCACCCCCACCCTCAGCCTAACCCTAACTCCAATCCTAACCTTAAACCTCACCCTCACTCTAAACCTAATCCTACCCCTAACCCTAAGTCTCACCGAACCCTAACCTCCACTGTAACCCTAACCCTGACACTAACCCTAATCCTAAACCTAAACCTCACCCTGACCCTAACACTCACCCTAATCCTTATCCTCACCCTAACACTCACCCTAACCCTAACACTAACCCTCACACTAAACCTAAACCTCACCCTCACCCTAACCCTAAACCTAACCCTAACTCTCACTCTCACCCTAGCCCTCACCGTAACCCTAACACTAACCCTAACACTCAACCTCACCCTAAACCTCACCCTAACCATAAACCTCACCCTAACCCTTAGCCTTACCTTAACCCTCACCCTAACACTAACCCTAACCCTAATCCTCACCCTAACACTAACCTTCACCCTAACACTCACGGTAACCCTAACCCTCACTCTCACCCTAACCCTCACCCTAACCCTTACCCTCACACTAATCCTAACCCTAACTGTAACCCTAATGCTCTTACTAAACCTAACCATCAATTGAAATCTATCGGTACCCCTCACTCTAGCCCTCACCCTATCTGTAACACTAACCCTAACGCTAAACCTCACCCGAACCCTAACCCTAACCCTAAACCTTGAGCTCACCCTCGGCCTAATCCTAACCCTGACCCTCACCCTAACCCTCATCCTCACCCAATCCTCACCCTTACAGTAACCCTCACCCTCACTCTAATCCTCACCATCACCCTTACCCTCACACTAAACCTAATCCTCACCCTAACCCTAACCGTACCCCTCAAGCTAACACTCACCCTAAACCTAACCCTCACCCTAACCCTAAACCTAACTATAATCCTTACCTAACACAAACCCTCACCCTCACCATAACCCTCAACCTAAAATTCACCCTCAACATAGCCCTCACCCTAACCCTAACCCTAATCCTCACCCTAACCCTAAACCTCACCCTAAACCATACCCTGACTCTAACCCTCACCCTAAACCTAACCGGAACCCAAAACCTCACCCTAACCCTCACCCTCACCCTAACCCTAACCTAAACCCTAACCCTCAAACTAACCCTCACCTTAACCCTAACCCTAAGCCTAAACCTCACCCTCACCCTAACCCTCACCCCAACCCTTACTCTCACCCTAACCCTAACCCTCACCCTCACCTCAAACCTCATCCTAACCCTTACCCAAACCCTAACCCTAAACCTAACACTCACACTAACCCTAACGCTCACCCTAACCCTAACCTTCACACTTACCTTATCCTCACCCTAACCCTAACCCTAACACTAACCCAAAACCTACCCCTCAACCTACCCCTCACCCTATCTCTAACCCTAACCCTAAACCTAACTTTCACCATAAACGTAACCATAATCCTCACCCTCACCCTAACTCTCACTGTCAGGCTAACCCTCACACTAACACTAACTCTCTTCCACACCCTCACCCTCAACATCACCCTACACATCACCCTAACCCTAACACTCACCCTAACCCTAAACCTAAACCTCATCCTAAAGCTAACCCTCACCCTAACCCTCACCCTCACCTGATCCTCACCTTAACCATAACCCTTACCTAAACAAAACCCTCACCCTCACCTTCATCTTAACCCTCACCCTCACCCTAGCCCTCACAATATCCCTAACCCTAACCCTAAACCTCACCTTCACCCTCACCCTCACCAATACTCTAATCCAAACACTATCCCTCACCCTAACCCTAACCTCCACCCTAACCATAACCCTCACCCTCACCCTCACCCTCAGCCTAACCCCAATCTTAAACCTCACCCTCATCCTCAACCTCACCCTAAACCTAACCATAACAAAAAACCTAACCCTAACCCTAACCCTAACGATCACCCTCATGGTCAACCTAACCCTAATCCTAAATATAACCCTCTCCCTCACCCTCACCCTAACCCTAATCCTAACCCTAACCCTCACCCTAACCCTCAGCCTCACCCTCAACCTCAACCTAAACCGAACCCTCACGCTCACCCTCCACCTAACACTCACCCTCAACCTAATCCTAACCCTTAGCCTCACCCTCACCCTCACCCTAACCTTAACCCAAACCCTAACATGCAACTTAACCCTTAACATAGCCCTAACTCTTACCCTGAAAATGTCCCTCACCCTAATGCTCTCCCTAAGCCTTACCTTCACCCTAACACTTACCCTAACCCTAACACTCAACCACACCCTAACCCTCATCCTAACCCTTACCCTCAGCCTAAACCTAACCCTAACCCTCACACTAAACCTGCCCCTCACCCTAACACTAACCCTAAACCTCACCCTAACCTTCACCCTCACACCCACCCTTACCCTTATCCTCATCCTCACCCTAACCCTCACACTAAATTTAACCCAAACACTAACCCTCAACCTAACCCTCACCATACCCCTAACCCTAACCCTGAAACTGTCCCTCACCCTAACGCTCTCCCTAACCCTAACCCTAACCCTAACCCTAACCCTACCCCTACCCCTAACCCTAAACCTAACCCTAACTCTCACACTAAAACTAACCCTCACCTTAACCGTAACCCTAACCCTTACCCTAACCCTCACCTTAACCTTAAATCTAACCCTCACCCTAACACTCATGCTAACCCTCACTCTCACCCACACCCTCACCCTAACCCTAACCCTAAGCAAACTCCTAACCTTAAGCATCACCCTAACCCAAACCTAACCCTATCTCTCACCCTCACTCTAACCCTCACCCTAACCCTTAACTTCATCCTCACCCTAAACGTCACACTTATCCGAAACCTCATCGTAACTCTAACCTTAAATCTCACCCTCATCATCACCCACACGCTAACCCTAACCCTAACCCTCACCTTAACCCTAAAACTCACACTAATCCTCACGCTAACCCTCACTCTCACCCGCAACCTCACCCTAACACTAACCCTAACCCTCAACCTAACCCTAACCCTCACCCTAACACTTACCACAGCCTAACACTAACCCTAACTCTAACACTAACCCTCACACTAACCATAGCCCTCACCCTAATCCTAAACCTCACCCTAACAATAACCCTAACCCTAAACCTCACCCTCACCCTAGCCCTCAGCCTAACCCTCATTCTAACCCTAACCCTCAACCTAACCCTTACCCTCATCCTCATCATAAACCTCAAACTAACCCTAACCCTAATCCTCAATCTAACCCTCAACCTAAACCTAACCCGCACCCTTAACCGAACCCTCACCCTAACACTAACCCTCACCCTTATCTTAACAATCACCCTCAGCCTAACCCTCACCTTTACCCTTACCATCACCCTCACCCTAACCCTCATCCTTAACCTAACCCTCACGCTACCCCTCACCCTAACCCTAACCTTCACCCTCACACTCACCCTCACCCTCAGTGTAACACTAACCCTATCACTTTTCCTAACCCTAAACCTCACCCTCACCCAAACCGTCACCCTAACCGTAACCCTCACACTGAACCTAACCCTCAACCTAAACCGAACCCTACCCCTCACCCTAAACTTCACCCCAAACTTAACCCTAACCCTAACCTTCACCCTCACGCCAGCCCTCACCCTAACCCTAATTCTTACCCTAACCCTCACCCTAACCCTCATGCTCACCCTAAACCTCACACTAACCCTAACCCTAATTCTCAATCTAACCCTAACCCTAACCCTTACCCTAAACCTCACCCTAACCCTAATCCTCACCCTTACCCTAACCCTCACCCTCAACCTAACCCTAAACGTTACTATCACCCCAATGCTCATACTGACCCTCACCCTAACCCGAACCCTCACCCTAATACTAACCCTAACCCTAACCCTCACACTAACTCTCACCGTAACTCTCACGGTAACCCTAACCCTCACTCTCACCCTAACCCTCACCCAAACATTTACCCTCACACTAATCCTAACCCTAACTGTAACCCTAATGCTCTTACTAAACCTAACCATCAATCGAACTCTATCCCTACCCCTCACTCTAGCCCTCACCCTAACTGTAACACTAACCCTAACGCTATACCTCACCCTCACCCTCACCCTCACCCTTACCTTTGCCCTCACCCTCGGCCTAATCCTAACTCTAACCCTCACCGGAACCCTCACTCGCACCCAATCCTCACCCTTACAGTAATACTCACCCTCACTCTAATCCTCACCATCACCTTTACCCTTACTGTCACCCTAACCCTCACCCTAACCCTAACACTCAACCTCACCCTCAACCTCAGCCTAACCCTACCACTCACCCTAAACCTTATTGTCACACTAACTCTCACCCTATCACTAACCCTAACCCTCATGCACACCCTAACCCTCACCCTAACCCTAACTCTAACCCTAACCCTAACCCTAACCCTCACCCTCAGCCTCACCCTAACCCTAACTATAACCATAAACCTCAACCTTACCCTAACCCTAACCCTAAACCTAACGCTAAACCTCACCCTAACCCTAACCCTAAAACTCACCCTCACCCTAGCCCTCACCCTACCCTAATACTAACAATAATGCTCATGCAAATCCTCCCCATAACCTTAACCCTAGCCCTCACCCTAACCCTAACCCTCAACCTCTCCCTCACCCTCAGCCTAACCCTAAGCCTAAACCTAACCCTCACCCTAACACTCACATTCACCCTCACCCTAACCCTAATCCTAAAACTAACCCTATCCCTAAACCTCAACCTAAACCTCACCCTCACCCTAAACCTAACACTAACCGTAACGCTGAACCTCACCCTAACTATCCCCCTAACCCTAACTCTAACCCTAAACCTCACCCTCACCCTAACCATAAACTTAAGACTCACCCTAAACCTAACCCTCACCCTAACCCTCACCCTTACCCAAAACCTCAAAGTAACTCTAACTCTAAACCTAACAATAACACTAACCCTAACCTTAACCCTAAACCTAAACATAACCCTCACCCTCAGCCTCACCCTCACCGCAAACTTAACCCTAACCATAACACTAACAATAAACCTAACCGTAAAACTCACCCTAATCCTCAACCCCATGATCACCCTCAACCTAACCCTATGCCAAACCCTAACCCTAACCCTAACCCTCACTGTAACCCTAACCCTAACCCTAACCCTAACCCTAAACCTAACCCAAACCCTAAACCAAACCAAAACCTAATCCTCTGCCTCACCCTCACCCTAACCCAAACACTAACCCTAACCCAAACCCTAAACCTAAGCCTAAGCCTAACCCTAACCCTAACCCTCACACTCACCCTCACCATAATCCTAAACCTAACCCTATCCCTAAACCTAACCCTCAACTTAACCCTCACCCTAGCCCTCATCCTAACCCTAACTCTAATCCTAACCCTAAGCCTAAACCTCATCCTAACCCTAAAACTAACCCTCACCCTCACCCTCACCATAACCGTAGCCCTAACCCTAACAGTAACCCTAACCCTAGCCCTAAACCTCAACCTTACTATAACCCTCACCCTAACACTCACCCTCACCCTAACACTTAACCTCACCCTAATACTAACTCTAACCCTAACACAAACCATCACCCTAACCCTAATCCTCACACTCAACCTAACCCTAACCCTAACCCTCAACCTAACCCTCACCCAAAACCTAACCTTCACCCTCACCCTGAACCTCACAATAACCCTAACACTAATCCTCCATCTAGCCATCACCCTCACCCTACCCCTAAATCTAATCCTCACGCTAACCCTAACCCTCACCCTAGCCCTAACCCTAACTCTACCGCTAAACCTCACCCTAACCCTAACCCTCTTGCTCACCCTCTCCCTCAGTGTAACCCTAAGCCTAACCCTAACCCTAACCCTAACCCTCACACTAACTCTAATGCTTACCCTCCCCCTAACCCTCAACCTAAACCTAACCCTCACGCTCACCATAACCCTAAGCCTTACCCTCACCCTAACCCTAACCTTCACCCTCAACCTCACCCTCAGCTTACTCCTAAGCATAACCCTAATCTTAACCCTAACCCTCACACTCAACCTAACACTTTCTCTAATCCTAATCCTAAATCTAAGCCTAAACCTCAACCTCACCCTAACCCTCAACCTAACCCTAACTCTAACACTAACCCTATCCCTAACCCTCACGCTCAGCCTCACCCTAACCCTAAACCTAACCCTAAACCTCACCCTAAGCATAACCCTAAATCTCACCCTCATCCTAGCCCTCACTCTAACCCTAATCCTTACCATAATGCTCATCCGAACCTTCCCTAACCCTAACCCTCACCCAAACCCAAACACTCACCCTCACCCTCACCCTCAGCCTAAAGCTAAGCCTAACCCTAACCCTGACCCTAACCCTCACACTCACCCTAACCCTTACCCTAATCCTAATCCTAACCCTAAAACTAACCCTCACCCTCATCCTAACGCTCAACCTAACCCTAACTCTAACACTAACCCTAAACTTAACCTTCACCCTCAGCCTCAGCTAAACCCTAATTCTAACCCTAAACTTCACTTTCACCCTAACCCTAATCTTAAATCATACCCTAAACCTAAACCTAAACCTCACCCTCAGACTAGCCCTCACCCTAAACCTATTGCTAAACCTAACCCTCATCCTAACCCTCACGCTCACACTAACCCTAATCCACAACTTCACCCTAACCCTAAACATAACACTAAAGCTCAAACTAACCCAAAACCTCACCCTCACCGTTACCCTTACCCTAATCCTCACCCTAACCCTAAACCTAACCCTCACCCCCACCCTCACACTCACCATAAATCTAACCCTAACCCTAACAATAACACTAACCCTAAATCTAACCATCACCCTAACCCTAATCCTCACCCTCACCCTCATCCTCAGCTTAACCCTAAGCCTAAGCCTAACCCTCACCCTAACCCTCACACTCACCCTCACCCTAACCCTAATCCTAAACCTAGCCCTTTCCCTAAACCTCAACCTAAAACTCACCCTCACCGTAACCCTAACCCTACCCTAAACCTCACACTAACCCTAACCCTAACACTAACCCTAATTCTAACACTAAACCTCATCCTCATTCTAACCGTAAACCTAACCTTAACCGTAAACCGAAACCTCATCCTAACCGTAATCCTCACAAACAGTGTAACCATTACCACAATCCTAATCCTATCACTAAGCCTAACCCTCACCCTCAGCCTAACCCTAACCCTAACTCCAACCCTAAACCTGAAACTCACCCTAACCCTAACCCTAAACCTAACTCTAAACCTCACCCTAACCCTAACCCTAAAACTCATCATCACCCTAGCCCTCACCCTAACCCTAACCCACAAACTCACCCTCACCCTCGGCCTATCACTAAGCCTAAACCTAAACCTCACCCTAACCCTCACACTCACCCTCAACGTTACCCTAATCCTAAACCTAGCACTATCCCTAAAATTCAACCTAAACCTCACCCTCACCCTAAACCTAACACTAACCCTAACCCTAAACCTCACGCTAACTGTCCCCCTAACCCTAACTCTTACCCTAAACCTCACCCTCACCCTAACCCTAACCCTAAACCTAAACCTCACCCTAAACCTCACACTAACCCTAAGCTTCACCCTCACCCAAAACCTCAAAGTAAGTCTAACTCTAAACCTAACAATAACCCTAAACTTAACCCTAAACCTAACCATAACCCTCACCCTTAGGCTCACCCTCACAGTAAACTTAACCCTAACCATAACACTAAAAATAACCCTAACCCTAACACTAACCCTAATCCTCACCCCCACCCTCAACCTCAGCCTAACCGTAAGCTAACCCCTAAACCTAAACCTCACCATAACCATAACCATAAACCTAAACCTAACCCTAAACCTAACCCAAACCCTAAACCTAAACCTAACCCTAATCCTCAGCCTCACCCTCACCCTAACCCAAACCCTAACCCTAACCCCCACCCTAACCCTAAACCTAACCATAACCATAAACTTCACTGTAAATCTAACCCTAACACTAACCCTAAACCTAACACTAATCCTCAGCCTCACCCTCATCATAACCAAAATCCTAACCTTAACCCTCACCCTAAGCCTAAGCCTAAGCCTAACCCTAACGCTAACTCTCACACTCACACTCACCCTAAACCTAATCGTAAACCTAAATCTATCCCTAACCCCAACCCTCACAGTCAGCCTCAACCTAGCCCTCACCCTAACCTAATCCTAACCCTAAACCTCATCCTAACCCTCACCCTAACCCTAACCCTAAACCTCACCCTAACCTTAACCCTAACCCTAACTCTCATGCTCAGCCAAAGCCTACGCCTAAGCCTAAACCTAAGCTTAACCATAAGCCTAACCCTCACCCTAACCCTAAACCTAACACTAACCCTAACCCTAACCCTAAACCTCACCCTCACCCTAACCCTAACTCTAATCCTAACCCTAAACCTAAACATCATCCTAACCCTAACCCTCACACACACCCTAACCCTTACCCTAATCCTAATCCTTTCACTAAGCCTAACCCTCACCCACACCCTAACCCTCACCCTAATCCTAACTCTAACCCTAACCCCAACACTATCCCTCACCCTCAGCCTCACCCGAACCCTAACTATAACCATAAACCTCAACCTCACCCTAACCCTAACCCTAAACCTAACGCTAAACCTCACCCTAACCCTAACCCTAAAACTCACCCTCACCCTAGCCTTCACCCTAACCCTAATACTAACCCTAACGCTCATGCAAGCCCTCCACATAAGCTTAAACCTAGCCCTCACCCTAACCCTAACCCTCAACCTCTCCCTCACCCTAAACCTAATTCTAAACCTAACCCTATCCCTAAACCTCAACCTGAACCTCAACCTCACCCTAAACCTAACACTAACCTTAACGCTGAACCTCACGCTATCTATCCCCCTAACCCAAACCTAACCCTAAACCTCAGCCTCACCCTCACCCTAACCAAAACACTAACCCTAACCCCCACCCTAACCCTAAGCCTAACCCTAACCCTAACCCTAACACTCACACTCACCCTCACCATAATCCTAAACCTAACCCTATCCCTAAACCTATCCCTCACCCTAAACCTCACCCTAGCCCTCATCCTAACCCTAACTCTAACCCTAACCCTAAACCTCATCCTAACCCTAAACCTAACTCTCACCCTCACCCTCCCCGTAACCGTAGCCCTAACCCTAACAGTAACCCTAAGCCTAGCCCTAATCCTCAACCTTACTATAACCCTCACCCTAACCCTCACCCTCACCCTAACACTTACCCTCACCCTAATATTAACTCTAACCCTAACACAAACCATCAACCTAACCCAAATTCTCACACTCACCCTAAACCTAACCCTCACCCTCAACCTAAGCCTCAACCTAAACCTAACCCTCATTCTCACCCTGAACCTCAGAATAACCCTAACACTAACCCTCAGTCTAGCCCTCACCCTCACCCTACCCCTAATCTAATCCTCACGCTAACCCTAACCCTCACCCTAGCCCTCACCCTAATCCTAACTCTACCGCTAAACCTCACCCTAACCCTAAACCTCATGCTCACCCTCTCCCTCAGTGTAACCCGAGGCCTAACCCTAACCCTAAACCTAACCCTCACACTAACTCTAACGCTTACCCTCACCCTAACCCTCAACCTAAACCTAACCCTCACGCTCACCTTAACCCTAACCCTTACCCTCAACCTAACCCTAAACCTAACCCTCAACCTCACCCTCAGCTTAATCCTAAGCACAACCCTAACCCTAACCCTAACCCTCACACTCAACCTAACCCTTACCCTAATCCTAATCCTAAACATAAGTCTAAACCTCACCCTCACCCTAACCCTCACCCTAACCCTAACTCTAACACTAACCCTAACCCTAATCCTAACCCTCAGCCTCACCCTAACCCTAAACCTAACCCTAAACCTCACCCTAATCTAACCCTAAATCTCACCCTCATCCGAGCCCTCACTCTAACCCTAAGCCTTACCGTAATGCTCATCCTAACCTTCCCCTAACCCTAACCCTAACCCCTACCCTAATCCTCAACCCCACCCTCACCCTCAGCCTAAACCTAAGCCTGACCCTAACCCTAAACCTCACTGTAACTTTAACCCTAACCCTAAATCTAACCCTAACCCTAAACTTAACCCTAATACTCAGCATCACCTTCACCCTAACCCAAACCCTAAACCTAACCCTCAACCTAACCCTAATCTTAACCCTAAACTTAACCCTCAACCTAACCCTCAACCTAACCCTAACTCTAACATTAACCCTATCCCTAAGCCACACCCTCAGCCTCACCCTAACCCTAACTCTATCCCTAACCCTAACACTAAACCTCACCCTAAGCCTAAGCCTAATCCATAACCTCACCCTCACCATAACCGTAACCCTAACCCTAACCCTAAAATTAACCCTAACCCGAACCCTATCCCTAACCCTCACCCTAACCATAACCCTCACCCTAACCCTAACCCTCCCCATAACACTTACCCTCACTCTAACACTAACCCTAACCCTATCACTAACCCTCACACTAAAACTAACCCTCACCCTCACCCTCACCATAACTCTAATGCTAACCCTAACAATAACACTAATCCTAACCCTAAACCTACCCCTAACCCTAACACTAACCCTAAACCTAACCCTCATCCTCACCCTAACCGTAATCCTAATCATAATCCTCACCCTAACCCTAACCCTCACCATTACTGTAACCCTAACCCTCATCCTAACCCTCAGCCTAGCCCTCACCCTAACACTAATCCTAAACCTAATCCTCATCCTTAAACTCACCCTAACCCTAACCCTAACCCTCACCCTAACACTGATCCTAACAATAACCCTCACTCTAACACTAATCCTAACCCTCACACTCAACCTCAGCCTAAACCTAAGCCTAACCCAACACTAAATCTAACCCTCACCCTCAACTAACCCTCACGTTAACCCTAACTCTAACACTAACACTAACCCTAACGCTCCCACTCAGCCTAAACCTAACCATAATCCTCATCCCAAACCACACCCTCACCCTAACCCTCACCCTACCCCTCAACCTAACCCTAACCCTAAAACTAACCCTAACCCTAAACCTCACCATCAGCCTCACCCTAACACTAACTCTTAACCTAAACCTCAACCGCACCCTCACCCTAACCCTAAGCCTAACCCTAAACCTCACCCTAACCCTAACCCTAAACCTCACCCTCACCCTAGCCCTTACCCTAACCCTAATCCTAACTCTAACCCTCATACTAACCCTCCCCCGAAAACTAACTCTAACCCTGAATCTAACCCTAGACCTCACCCTCAACCTCACCCTCATCCTAACCCTAAGGCTAACTCTAAAAATAACCTTAACACACAAACTCACCCTCACCCTAAGTCTAAACTTATCCCTAACCCTAACCCTAAACCTCACGCTAACTCTTACCCTAACCCTAAACCTAACACTATGCCTAAACCTAATGCTCAACCTCAGCCTCACCCTAACCCTAACTCTAAACCTAAACCTCACCCTCGACCTAAACCTAACTCTAACCTTACCTAAACCCTAAACCTCACCCTAAAGTTAACCCTAACAATAACCCTAACCCTAATCCTAAACCTCACCCTAACCACAACCCTCACCCTAAACCAAGCTCTCACTCTAACACTTAACCTCACCCTAACACTAACCCTAACCCTAACACTAATCATCATACTAACCCTAACTGTAACCCTAACCCTAAACCTCAACTTAACCCTCACCCTCACCCTAACCCTAACACTAAGCCTAACCCTAACAATAACACTAACCCTAACCCGAACCATCACCATCACCTTAGTCCTCACCCCCACCCTCTCCCTCAGCCTAACCCTAAGCCTAAGCCTAACCCTCACCCTAAAACTCACACTCACCCTCACCCTAACCCTAATCCTAAACCTAAACCTTTCCCTTAACCTCAACTTAACCCTCACCCTCACCCTAACACTTACTCTAAACCTAACCCTAAAACTCACCCTAATCCCAACTCTAACACTAACCCTAACAGTGACACTAACACTAAACCTAAAACTAACCCTCACCCTAAGCCTGCCCCTAACACTATATCTAATCCTAAACCTCACCCTCAGCCTAACCCTAACCCTAACCCTCAACCACACCCAAAACCTAACCATAACCGTCACCCTCACAGTAAATCTAACCCTAACCCTAACAATAACACTAAACCTAACCCTCACCCTAACCCTAACACTCAACCTCCCCCTTCCCTCAGCCTAACCCTAAGCCTAAGCCTAACACTGACCCTAACCCTCACACTCACACGAACCCTTACCCTAACCCTAAGCCTAACCCTAAGCCTAACCCTCACCCTCATCCTAACCCTCACCCTAACCCTAACTCTAACACTAACCCTAACCCTAACCCTCACCCTCAGCCTCATCCTAACAATAACTCTAACCCTAAACCTCACCTTCACCCTAACCCTAACCCTAAACCTCATCATAAACCTAACCCTAAACCTCACACTCACCCTAGCCCTCACACTAACCCTAATCCTAAACCTTACCCTCAACCTAATTCTCAACCTCACACTAACCCTAACCCTCATACTCACCCTAGCCCTATACCTAACACTAAAGCTGAACCTAACCTTAACCCTCACCCTCACCATAACCCTTACACTAACCCTCACCCTAACCCTAAACCTAACCCTCACCCCCACCCTCACCCTCACCATAACTCTAACCCTAACCCTAACAATAACACTAACCCTAACCCTAACCATCACACTAACCCTAATCCTCAGCCCTACCCTTATCCTCAGCCTAACCCTAAGCCAAAGCCTAATCCTCAACCCTAACCCTCACACTCACCCTCACACTAACCCTAATCCTAAAGCTAGCCCTATACCTAAACCTCAACCTAATCCTCACCCTCACCCTAACCCTAACACTAACCCTAACCCTAAACCTCACCCTAACCCTCACCCTAACCCTAACTCTAACCCTAAACCTCACAGTCACCCTCACCCTAACACTAAACCTCACGCTAAACCTCACCCTAACCGTAACCATCATCCTCAGCCTCACCCTCACTACTAACTTAACCCTAAGCATAACAATAACAATAACCAAAACCATAACATAACCCTAATACTCACCCACACCCTCACCCTCAGCCTAACCCTAAACCTCAGGATAACCCTAATCCTCAGCCTCACCCTCACCCGAATACAAACCCTAAACCTAACCCTCACCCTATCCCTAAGCCTAACCCTAACCCTAACCCTCACACTCACCCTTACCCTAACCCTAATCCTAAATCTAACCCTATCCCTAACCCTAACCCTAACAGTCAGCCTCAACCTAGCCCTCACCCTAACCCTAATCCTAACCCTAAAACTCATCCTAACAATCACCCTAACCCTAAACCTAACCCTCACCTTAACTCTCACCCTCACCCTCATGCTCAGCCTAAGCCTAAGCCTAAGCCTAAACTTAAGCCTAAGCCTAAGCCTAACGCTCACCCTAACCCTAACCCTAACACTATCCCTTACTCAAACCCTAAACCACACCCTCATCCTAACCCTAACTCTAACCCTAACCCTAAACCTAACCCTCACCCTAACTCTCACCCTCACCCTCATGCTCAGCCTAAGCCTAAGCCTAAGCCTAAACTTAAGCCTAAGCCTAAGCCTAACGCTCACCCTAACCCTAACCCTAACACTATCCCTTACTCAAACCCTAAACCACAACCTCATCCTAACGCTAACTCTAACCCTAACCATAAACCTAAACCTCATCCTAACCTTAACCCTCACACACACCCTAAACCTTACCTAATCCAAATCCAATCACTAAGCCTAACCCTCACCCACACCCTAATCCTCACCCTAACACTAACTCTAACACTAATCCTAACCCTCACCCTCAGCCTCACCCTAACCCTAATTCTAACCCTAAACCTCAACTTCACCCTAACCCTAACCCTAAACCTAATGCTAAACCTCACTGTAACCCTAACCCTAAAACTCACGCTCAACCTAGCCCTCACCCTAATACTAATCCTAACCCTAACGCTCATCAAAACACTCCACATAAACCTAACCCTAGCCCGCACCCTAACCCTAACCCTCAACATCATCCTCACCCTCAGTCTAACCCTAAGCCTAAACCTAACCCTCACCCTAACCCTCACACTGACACTAATACTTATCCTAATCTTAATCCTAACCATATCCCTAAACCTCAACCTAAACCTCACCCTCACCCTAACCCTAAATCTAGCTCTAACCCTAAACCTCACACTAACCGTCCCCCTATCCCGAACACTAACCCTAAACCTCACCCTCACCCTAACCCTAAACCTCACCCTAACCCTACCCCTCACCCTCACACAAAACCTCAATGTAACTCTAACTCTAAACCTAACACTAACCCTAACCCTAACCATAACCATAACCATAACCCTCACCCTCAGCCTCACCATCACAGCAAACTTAACCCTAACCATAACACTAACCATGACCCTAACCCTAACACGGACCCTAATCCTCACCCCCACCCTCACCCTCAGCCTAACTCTAAGCCAACCCTAACCCTAACGCTCACCGTAACCCTAACCCTATACCTAACACTAACCCTAAACCTAAACCAAACCCTAACCCTAAACCTAACCCTAATCCTCAGCCTCACCCTCACCCTAACCCAAACCCTAGCCCTAACACCCACCGTAAACCTAAACATAACCCTAACCATAACCATAACCATAATCATCACTGCAACTCTAACCCTAGCTCTAATCCTCAGCCTCACCCTCACCCTAAACCAAACCCTAACCCTAATCCTCACCCTAACCCTAAGCCTAACCCTAACCCTAACCCTCACACTCACCCTCCCCCTAACCCTAATCCTAATCCTAACCCTATCCTTAACCCCAACCCTCACAGTCAGCCTCAACCTAGCCCTCACCCTAACCTAATCCTAACCCTAAACCTCATCTTAACCCTAACCCTAACCCTAACCCTAACCCTCACCCTAACCCTAACCCTCACCCTCATGCTCAGCCAAAGACTAAGCCTAAGCCTAAACCTAAGCCTAAACCAAAGCCTAAACCTCACCCTAACCCTAACCCGAACACTAACCCTAACTCTAACCCTAAACCTCACCCTCACCCTTACCTTAACTCTAACCCTAACCCAAACCCTAAACCTCTTCCTAACCCTAACTGTCACAACACCCTAACCCTTAATCTAATCATAATCTTTTCACAAAGCCTAACCCTCACCCACACCCTAACCCTCACCCTAACCCTAACTCTATAACTAAGCCTAACCCTAAAGCTCACACTCAGCCTCACCCTAACCCTAACTCTAACCTTAACCTCAACCTCTACCTAACCATAACCCTAAACCTAATGCTAAACCTCACGCTAAATCTAACACTAAAACTCACCCTCACCATAGCCCTAACCGTAAACCTAACCCTAACCCTAAACCTCAACCTAACCATCACCCTAACCATAAGCCCAAAGCTAACCCTAACATTAACCCTCGACCTAACGCTCCACCTAACCCTAAATCTAACCCTAAACCTCACCCACACCCTAACTCTAATACCAACCCTACCCTAAAACTCACCCTAACCCTAACACTAACCCTAACCCTCACCCTCACCCTCACTATAACTCTAACTCTAACCCTAACAATAACACTAATCCTAACCCTAAAATTAACCCTAACCCTAACCCTAATCCTAACATTCACCCTCACCCTAACCATAATCTTAAAGCTAACCCTCATCCTAACCCTCACCCAAACACTAACCCTAACCCTAAACCTTACCCTAACACTAATCCTAAACCTCAAACTCACCCTAGCCCTCACCCTAACCCTAATCCTAACCCTAACCCTCAACCTAAGCCTAAACTTAACCGAACACTAACTCTCACCCTAACCTTAAACCTAACCCTCAACATAACTCTAACACTCACTCTCACCCTCACTCTCAGCCTAACCCTAACCCTAAGCCTAACCTTAACCCTCAAACTCACCATAACCCATACCCTAATCCTAATCGTAAACATAAGCCTAAGACTCACCATCACCCTCACCCTCACCCTAAACCTCACCCTAACCCTAACTCTAACACTAACCCTAAACCTAATCCTCAAACTCAGCCTCACCCTTACCCTAACTCTAACCCTACACCTTACCCTCACCCTAACCCTAACCATAACCCTAACCCTAACACTAAACCTCACCCTAACCCTAATCCTAACCTTCACCCTCACCTTAACCGTAACCCTAACCCTAACATTAACAATAACCCTCACCCTCACCGAAACCCTAAACCAAACCCTAAAGCTCACCCTAACCCTAACTCTCATCCTCACTGTAACCCTAACCCTCATCCTAACCCTCACCCTAACTCTAACCCTAACCCTAAACCTTATGCAAATTCTAACCCTAACCCTCACTCTCACACGAGTCCTCACCCTAATCCTAATCCTAACCCTAATCCTCATCCTAACCCTCACTCTAAACCTAACCCTAACCCTAACCCTAACCCTCACACTCACCGTAAACCTTACCCTAATTCTAATCCTAACACTAAGCCTAACCCTCACCCTCAACCTAACCATCAGCGTAACCCTAACTCTAACACTAAACCTAACCCTAACCCTCAAGCTCAGCCTCACCCTAACCCTAACTCTAACCCTAAACCTCAACCTCACCATAACCCTAAACCTAAACCTAAACGTCAAGCTCACCCTAAACCTCACCCTCACCCTAGCCCTTACCATAAGCCTAATCCTAACCTGCAACCTAACCATAAGCCTCCTCCCTCACCCTCACCTTCAGCCTAACACTAAGCCTAAACCTAACCCAAACCTAACCCTCACATTCAGCCTTACCCTAACCCTAATCCTAATCCTAACACTAATCCTAAACCTCACCCTCACCCTAACCCTCACCTTAAGCCTAACCCTAATATTAATTCTAAACCTAACTTTAACACTAAACCACATCCTCAACCTAAACCTCACATTAACCCTATCACTAATCCTCAATCTAACCCTCACCCTCACCTTCACACTAGACCTCACCCTAAACCTAACCCTCATTCTCACCCTAAACCTCACACTAACCCTAACACTAATCCTCAAACTTAACCCTCACCCTCATCCTAACGCTAACCATAACCCTCACCCTAAACCTAACCCTCACCCTTATCATAACCCTCACTTTCAGCCTAAACCTAACCCTTACACTTACCATCAACCCCACTCTAACCCTCAACATAACCCTACCCCTCACCCTGAACCTATCCCTACCCCTAAACCTCACCCTCACCCTAACCCTAACTCTAACCCTAACCCTAACACTAAACCTCACCCTCAACCTCATGCTCAGCCTAACCCTAACCCTAAGCCTAACCCTAACCCTAAGCCTCACTCTCACCCAAACCCTCACCCTAATCCTAATCCTAACCCTAAACGTCATCCTAACCCTCACCCTAACCCTAACCCTAAACATCACCCTAACCCTAATCCTCACCCCCACACTCACCCTCAGCCTAAGCCTAACTAAACCTAACCCTAACCCTAAACCTAATAATCACACTCACCCTCATCCTAACCCTAATCCTAACCCTAACCCTAACCCTAACCCTCACCCAAACCATAACACAAACACTAACCCTAAACCTTACCCTAATCCTAATCCTAACCCTAATCCTAAACCTCACCATAAGCCTCACCTTAACCCTAAGCCTAAACCTCACCCTCACCCTAACCCTAAGCCTAACCCTAAACCTCCCCCTAACACTAACCCTAAACATCACCCTCACCCTAGCCCTCACCCTAACCCTAATACTAACCCTAACCCTCACCCTAACCCTCCCCATAATTCTAACCCTAACCCTCACCAACCCTAAACCTCACCCTCAAACTCACAGTCAGCCTAAACCTAAGCCTAACCCTAAGCCTAACCCTAAACCTAACCCTAACCCTCACACACACCCGCACCCTCACCCTCACCATAATTCTAACCCTAACCCTAAACCTAACCCTCACCCTCACCCTAACCCTAACACTATCCCTAACACTAACCCTCACCCTAACGCAATATCTAACCCTAAACCTCACCCTCACCCTAACCCTATCCCTAAACCTCACCCCCACCCTCACCGGAACTCGAACCCTAACCCTAACAATAACCCTAACCCTAACCCTAACGATCACCCTAACCCTAATCGTCACAGCCACCATCACCCTCAGCCTAACCCTAAGCCTAAGCCTAACTCTCACCCTAATCCTCAAACTCACCGCACCCTAACCCTAATCCTAAACCTAATACTATCCCTAAATCTCAACCTAACCCTCTCCCTCCCCTGAACCCTAAAAATAACCCTAACCATAAACCTCACCCTAACCCTCCCCCTGAACCTAACTCTAAACCTAAACCTCCCCTCACCCTAACAATCAACCTAAACCTAACCCTAATCCTCACACCCACCCTCACCCTCAGCCTAACCCTAACCCTAACCCTAATCCTAACCCTAACACTAACCCTAACCCTAAACCAAACCCTAAACCTAACCATAAACCTAACCCTAATCCTCAGTCTCACCCTAACCCTAACCAATCCCAGCACTAAACCTCACCCTAACCCTAACACTAACCCTCACACTGACCCTCACCCTAACCCAAATCCTAAACCTAACCCTATCCCTAACCCTAACCCTTACCCTAACCCTCAACCTAGCCTTCACCCTAAACCTAATCCTAACCCTAAACCTCATCCTAACCCTCACCCTAAACCAAACCCTCACCCTCATGCTCAGCCTAAGCCTAAGCCTAAGCCTAAGCCTAACCCTAACACTCACCCTATACCTAACCTTAACACTATCCCTAACTCTAACCCTAAACCTCACCCTCACCCTAACCCTAACTCTAACCCTACCCTAAACCTAAACCTCATCCTAAACCTAAACCTAACCCTCACACTCACCCTCACAGTAACAGTAACCCAAAACCTAACATTAACCCTAACCCTATTCCTAATCCTCACCCTAACCGTAACCCTCACTCTAACACTTACCCTCATCCTAACATTTACCCTGACCCTAACACCAACCCTAACACTAACACTAATGCTCACACTAACTCTAACTATCACTCTAACCCTAAACCGCACCCTAAAATAACCCTAACCCTCAACCTCACCCTAGCCCTCACCATAATGCTAATCCTGATCCTCATCCTAAACCTCACACTAACCCTTACACTAATCCTCAAACTAACCCTCACCCTCATCCTAACCGTAAACCTAACCCTCACCCTAACCCTAACCCTCACCCTTACTTTAACCCTCACCCTCAGCCTAAACCTCACCTTTACCCTTACCATAACCCCACCCAAACGCTCACCCTAACCCTTACCCTCACCCTAACCCTAACTCTACCCCTAAACCTCACCCTCACCCTAACCCTAATTCTAACCCTAACCCTAATCTAAACCTTACCCTAACTCTAACTCTCAACTTCACCCTCACCTTAACCGTAACCGTAACCGTAACCCTAACAATAACCCTAACCCTAACCCTCACCCTAACCATAACCCTCACCCTAACATTAACCCTCACCCTAACACTTAACCTCATCCTAACACTAACCCTAACCCTAACACTAACCCTCACACTAACCCTAACCCTCACCCTAATCCTAAACCTCACCCTAATTCTAACCCTAACTCTAACACTCACCCCCACCTTAGACCTCAACCCACCCTAATCCTAACACTCACCCTCACCCTAACCATAATCTTAACCCTAACCCTCAACCTAACCCTAACCCTCACCCTCACCGTAACCCTAACCTTCATCCTATCCCTAACCCAAGCCCTAACCCTAAATCTAAACCTTACCCTAAAACTAAACCTAACCCTCACCTTCACCCTAGCCCTCACCCTAACCCTAATCCTAACCTTCACCCTAACCCAAAACTTAACAGAACTGTAACTCTCACCCTAAATCTAACCCTAACCTTCACCCTAACCCTTACCCTCACACTCACCCTCACTCTCAGCCTAACCCTAAGCCTAAGCCTAACACTAACTCTAACCATCACACTCACCCTAACCCTTACCCTAATCCTAATCCTAAACCTAAGCCTAACCCTCACCCTCAAACTCAACCCCACCCTAACCCTCACCCTAACCCTATCTCTAACACGAACACTAAATCTAACCCTCAACCTCAGCCTCAACATACCCTAACTCTAACCCTGAACCTCATCTTCACCCTATCCCTAACTCTAACCCTAACCATACCACTAAACCTCACCCTCACCCTAACCCTAACCCTAACCCTAAACCTAAACCTCACCCTAACCCTAACCCTAAACCTCACCCTCTCCATAGCCCTTAACTTAACCCTAAACCTACCACTAACCCTCATCCTAACCCTCCCCCTAACACTAACCCTAAACCTCACCCTAACCCTAACCCTCACCCTCAAACTTACTCTCAGCCTAACTCTTAACCTAACCCTAAACCTAATCCTAACACACACACTCACCCTCATCCTAACCCTAATCCTATCCCTAAGCCTAACATTAACCCAAACACTCCCCCTAACTCTCAATCTAAACTTAACCCTAACACTAACCCTAAACGTAACCCTCAACTTAACCCTCACTCTAACCCTAACTCTAACCCTAAACCTCACCCTCACACTAACACAACTCTAACCCTAACCCAAAACCTACAACTCTCCCTAAACCTATACTTCACCCTCACCCTCAACCTGAACGTAACTCTAAACCTAACCCTAAAAATAGCATTAACCCTAACCCTAACCCTAAACATAACCTTCACCCTTAGCCTCAACCTCACCGCAAACTTAACCCTAACCATAACACTTACAATAACCCTATCCCTAACCCTAATCCTCATCCTCAACCCCACCCCCACACTCAACCTCAGCCTAAACCTAACCCTAACACTAACCCTAGCCCTCACTGTAACCGTAACCCTAACCCTAACAATAACCCTAACACTAACCCTAATCCTAACACTAACCCTCACCATAACCCTAACCCTCACACTTACTGTAACCTTAACCCTCACCCTAACCCTCACCCTAACACTAACCCTAACCCTGAACCTCACCCTAACACTAACACTAAACCTCACCCTCAACCTAGCCCTCACCCTAACGCTAATCCTAACCCTAATCCTCATCCTAACCCTCACCCTAAACCTCAACCTAACCCTAAACCTAACCTTAAACCTCACCCTCACCCTAACCTGAACCGTAACCCTAGCCCTAAACCTCACCCTAACCCTAATCCTGAACTTCACCCTCACTGTAGCCCTTAACCTTACCCTAATCCTAAATCTAAACCTCATCCTAACCCTCTCCCTAAAACTAACCCTAACACTCAACCTAACCCTAACCCTCACTTGGACCCTAAACCTACACCTAAACCTCACCCTCACCCTGACCCTAACTCTAAACCTAACCCTAACACTAAACCTCACCCTATCCCTAACCCTAACCCTCATCCTAACCCTCACCCTAACTCTAACCCTAAACATCACCCTAACCCTAATCCTCACCCCCACACTCACCCTCAGCCTGAGCGTAAGCCTAACCCTAACCCTAACAATCACACTCACCCTCACCCTAACCCTAATCCTAACCCTAACCCTAACCCTAAACCTCAACCTAACCCTCACCCTAACCTTTACACAAACACTAACCCGAAACCTTACCCTAATCCTAATCCTAACCCTAATCCTAAACCTCACCCTAAGCCTCACCTTAACCCTACGTCTAACCCTAAATCTTACCCTCACCCTTACCCTAACCCTAACCCTAAACCTCACCCTAACCCTAACCATAAACATCACCCTCACGCTAGCCCTCATCCTAACCCTAATCCTTACCCTAACCCTCACACTAACCCTCCCCATAACTCTAACCCTAACCCTCACCGTAACCCTAACCCTCACAGTGCCTATCCCTAAGCCTAACCCTAAGCCTAAACCTAAATCTAACCCTAACCCTCACACTCACCCGCACGTTCACTCTCACCATAATTCTAACCATAACACTAACCCTAACCCTAAACCTCACCCTAACCCTAAACTTAACCATAACCCTCACCCTCACCCTAACCCTAACACTATCCCTAACACTAACCCTCACCCTAACCCTCACCCTAACCCAATATCTAACCCTAAACCTCACCCTCACCCTAAACCTAACCCTAACCCTAAACCCCACCCTAATCCTAACCCTAACCCTCACCCGCACTCTCACCCTCAGCCTCAGGCTAACCCTAAGCCTAGGCCAAACCCTCACCCTAATCCTCATACTCACGGCACCCTAACCCTAACCCTAAACCTAACCCTAACCCTCAGACTCACACTAACCCTAACCCTCACCTAACCCTAACCCTAATCCTAACACTAACCCTAACCCTACCCCTCACCCTCAGCCTCACCCTAACCCTAACTCTAACCCTAAACCTCAAGCTCAACCTAATCCTAACCCTAACATTAACCCTAAACCTCACCTTAACACTAACTCTAAACCTCACCCTCACCCTTGCCCTTGCCTTCACCCTAATCCTAACCCTAAACCTCATCCTAACCCTCTCACTAACCCTAACCCTAACCCTCACTCTAACCCTAACCCTCACCCTCAACCTCACCCTCAGCCTGACCCTAAACCTAACCCTAAACCTAACCCTAACACACACACTCACCCTCACCCTAACCCTAATCCTATCCCTAACCCTAACCCTAACCCAAACACTCCCCCTAACTCTCACTCTAAACCTAACCCTAATACTAACCCTAAACCTCACCCTCAACATAACCCTCACCCTAACACTAACTCTAACCCTAAACCTCACCCTCACACTAACACTAACTCTAACCCTAAACCATACCCTAAACCTCACCATAAACTTAACCCTCACCCTCACCCTCAACCTCACCATAAGTCTAACATTAACCCTAACAATAACACTAACCCTAACCATAACCATAACCCTCACCCTCAGCCTCACCCTCACCCCAAACTTAACCCTAACAATAACACTAACAATAACCCTAACCCTAACCATAATCCTCACCCCCACCCCCACCCTCACCCTCAGCCTAACCCTAAACCTAACAATAACGCTAACGCTAACCCTCACCATAACCATAACCCTAACCCTAACAATAACCCTAACTCTACCCCTAATCCTAACCATCACCCTCACCCTAACCCTAATCCTAAAACTAACCCTCACCCTAACCCTAACCCTAACCCTAACCCTAACTCTAAACCTAACCCTAATCCTAACCCTAACCCTAACCCTTACTGTACCCCTAACCCTCAACCTAACCATCACCCTAACCCTAACCCTAACCCTAAACCTCACCCTAACACTAACCCTAAAACTTCCCCTCACCCTAGCCCTCACCCTAACCCTAATCCTAACCCTAATCCTCAACCTAACCCTCACCCTAACCCTAACCCTAAAGCTCACCCTAACCCTAACCCTAACCCTAAACCACAACCTAACCCTAACCCTCACCCTCAACGTAACCCTAACCCTAACCCTCACCCTAACCCTAAACTTAACCTGAAATCTAACTCTCATCCTAACCCTCACCCTAACCGTAAACCTCACCCTCTCCCTCACCCTCAATGTAACGCTTAGCATAACCCTAACCCTAAAATTAACCCTCACACTCACCCTAACCCTTACCCAAATCCTAATCCCTACCCTAATCCTAACCTTAACCATCAGCCTCACCTTAACCCTAAATCTAACCCTAAACCTCACACTCACCCTAATCCTAACACTCACCCTAAACCTAAACCTCACCCTAACCCTAACACTAAATATCACCCTCATCCTAGCCCTCAACCTAACCCTAATCCTAACCCTAACCCTCACCTTAACCCTCCCCATAATCCTAACACTAACCCTCACCCTAACCCTAACTCTCACACTCACCTTTACCTTACTCTAATCCTAATCCTAACCCTAAGCCCAACCCTCACCCTCAAACTAAACCTCACCCTAACCCTAACTCTAACACTAACCCTAACACTAACCCACAACTTCAGCCGCCACCTTACCCTAACTCTAACCCTCAAACTCACCCTCACCCTAACCCTAACCCTAACCCTAACCCTCACCCTCAAACTCACGCTCAGCCTAAACCTAAGACTAAGCCTAACCCTAAGCTTACCCTCACCCTCACCCTAGCCCTCACCCTAACAATAATCCTCACTCTAACCTCATCCTAACCCTCACCCTATCCCTAACCCTAACCATCACCCTAACCCTAATCCTCATCCCCACCGTCACCCTCAGCATAAACATAACCCTAAGCCTAACCCTAACCCCAACCCTCACATACCCTAATAATTACTGTAATCCTAACCCTAACCCTAAACCTTAACCCTAACACTAACCCTAACCATAAGCCTTGACCTAACCCTCCCCCTAACTCTAAATATAATCCTAAAACTCAGCCTCACCCTAACCCAAACCCTAACCCTAACCCTCACCCTAACCCTAACCCTAACCCTCACTGAGACCCTAAACCATACCCTAACCCTCACCCTAACTTTAACCCTAAACCTCACCCAAACACTAATCCTAACCCTCACCCTCACCCTAGCCCTCACCCGAACCCTAATCATAACCCTAATCCTCATCCTAACCATCACCCTAACACTAACCCTAACCCTCACCCTAATCCTAAGCCTAAACCTAACCCTCAACCTAACCCTAACCCTCACCCTTACTGTAACCCTAACCCTAACCCTCACCCTAACCCTAAACTTAACCCGAACTCTAACTCTCACTCTGACCCTACCCATAACTCTCACCCTAACCCTAATCATTAACCTCACTCTCACCCTAAGCCTAAGCCTAACGCTACCCCTAACCCTAAACCTCACCCTCACCCGAACCCTAAACATAACCCTCATCCTAGCCCTCATTCTAACCCTAATCCTAACCGTAACCCTCCCCATAAGCCTAACCCTAACCCTGACGCTAAACCTAACCCTCACCCTCACCCTCACCCTCAGCCTATCCCTAAGCATAAACATAAGCTTAAGCCTAAACCTAACCCTAAACCTCACACTCACCCGCACTCTCACCCTCAACCTAACCCTAACCTTAAACCTAACCCTCAACCTGACTGAAAACCTAACACTAACCCTAAAGCTAACCCTCACCCTAATCCTCCCCCTATCCCTATATCTAACCCTAAAGCTCACCCTCACCTTAAACCTAACCCTAAACCTAAACCCCACCCTAACCCTAACCCTAACCCTCACCCGCACCCTCAGTGTCACCATAACTCAAACCCTAACCCTAACAATAACACTAACCCTAACGCTAACCATCACCCTAACCCTAATCCTCACTCCCAGCCTCAACCTCAGCCTAACCCTAAGCCTAAGCCTAACCCTAACCCTTACCCTCACCCTCATGCTCGGCCTAAGCCTAAGATTAAGCCTAAGCCTAACCCTAACCATCACCCTATCCCTAAACCTAATTCTATCCCTAACTCTGACCCTAAACCTCACCCTCACCCTAAACCTAACTCTAACCCTAACCCTAAACCTAAACCTCATCCTAAACCTAACCCAAAACCTCACCCTCACCGTAACAGTAACCCTAACCCTAACCCTAACAATAACCCTAAACCTAACCCTAAACCTCACCCTAACCATAACACTCACCCTAACACTCACCCGAACCCTAACATTTACGCTCACACTAAGAATAACCCTAACGCTAACACTAATGCTCACACTAAGGCTAACCATCAACCTAACCCTAAACCTCACCCTAACACTAACCCTAACCCTCACCCTCACCGTAGCCCTCACACTAAACCTAATCCTCATCTTCACCCTAAACCTCACACTAACCCTAACACTAATCCTCAATCTAACCCTCACCCTCACCCTAACCCAAACCCTAACCCTCACCGTAAGCCTAACCCTCACCCTAACTGTAACCCTCACCCTCAGACTAACCCTCACCTTTACCCTTACCGTCACCCCCACCCTAACCCTCACCCTAACCCTAACACTCACTCTAACCCTTACTCTACCCCTAAACCTCACCCTCACCTTAACCCTAACTCTAACCCTAACCCTAACACTAAACCTAACCCTAACCCTAACCCTCACCCTCACCCTCACCGTAAACTTACCCCTAATCCTAAACCTAACAATAACCCCAAACCTAACCCTAATCCTCAACCTAACCATAATCCTCACCCTAACATTAACCCTCACCCTAACACTTACCCTCACCCTAACACTAACCCTAACCCTGACCTTATCCCTCACACTAACACTAACCCTCACACGAATCATAAACCTCACCCTAACCCTAACCTTAGCTCTAACCCATACCCTCACCCTAGTCCTCACATTAATCCTAATTCTAACCCTCACCCTCACCATAACCCTAACCCTCATCCTCACCCTAAACCTCACACTAACTCTAACCCTAACCCTAATGCTCAATCGAACCCTCATCTTAACCCTAACCCTAAACCTAAACCTAATCCTAACCCTCACCCTTATCTTAATCCTCACCCTCAGCCTAAACCTCACCTTTATCCTTACCATCATCCTCACCCTAACCCTAAACCTCATCCTAACCCTCACTCTAACTAAACCTAACCATCACCCTAACCCTAACCGTCACCCTCAATCTCATGCTCAGCCTAAACCTAAGCCTAAGCCTCACCCTCACCCTAGCCCTCACCCTAACAATAATCCTAACCCTATCCCTCATCCTAACGCTCCCCCTAACCCTAACCCTAACCAACAGGCTAACCCTGAACCTCAACCCACCCTCACCCTCAGAGTAACCCTAACCCTAAGCCTAACACTAACCCTAAGCCTCATATACCCTAATCCTAACCATCATCCTAACCCTAACCCTAACCCTAAACTCAACCTAACCCTCACCCTAACCTTATCCATAACAGTTACACTAACCCTTGACCTAACCCTCTCCCTAACCCTAAATACAATCCCTAAACTCACTCTCACCCTAACCCAAATCCTAACGCTAAACCTCACCCGAACCCTAACCCTCACCGTCACTGTGACCCTAACCCATATCCTAACCCACACCCTAACTCTAACCCTAAACCTCACCCAAACACTAATCCTAAACATCACCCTCACCCTAGCCCTCACCCGAACCCTAATCTTAACCCTAATCCTCATCCTAACCCTAACCCTAACAATAACCCTAACCCTCACCCTAATCCTAAGCCTAAATCTAACCCTCAACCTAACCCTAACCCTCACTCTCACTGTAACCCTAACCCTAACCCTACCCTAACCCTAAATTTAACTCGAACCTTAACTCTCACCCTAACCTTACCCCTAACTCTCACCCTAACCCTAACCCTCACCCTCACCCTCACCCTAAACCTAACCCTAAGCCTAACCCTAACCCTAACCCTAACCCTCACACTCACCCTAACCCTTACCCTAATCCTCATCCTAACAGCCTTACCCTCAACCACACCCTAACCCTCACTGTAACCCTAACTCTAACACTAACCCTAAACCTAACCCTCAATCTCAGACTCAACCTAACCCTAACTCTAACCCTAAACCTCACACTCACCCTAACCCTAACCCTAAACCTAACCCTAAACTTCACTCTAACCCTAAGCCTAAAGCTCACCCTCACCCTAGCCCTCACCCTAACCCTAATCCTAACCCTAACCCTCATCCTAACACTCACCCTAACACTAACCATAACCCTAACACTCAACCTAAGCCTAACACTCACCCTCATTCTAACCCTTACACTAACCTTCTCTCTAACCCTAAACTTAACGCGAAACCTAACTCTCACCCTAACCCTAATCCTAATACTCACCATTACGCTAACCCTCACCCTCACTCTCACCCTCACCTTCAGCCTAACACTAAGCCTAACCCTAACCCTAACCCTAAACCTCACACTCACCCTAACCCTAAATCTAATCCTAATCCTAACACTAACCCTAAACCTCACCCTCACCCTCACCCTAACCATTAACCTCACCCTGACCCTAACCCTACCACTAAACCTCACCCTCAACCTAACCTTAACTCTAACACTACCCCTAACACTTAACCTCACCCTATCCCTAACCCTAAACCTCACACTAAACCTCATGATCAGCCTAATCCTATGCCTAACTGTAACCCTAATCCTAACCCTCACACTCACACTAACCCTTACTCTAATCCTAATCCAAACCCTAACCCTAAACCTCACCCTCACAATAGCCCTCACCCTAAACCTAATCCTAACCCTAACCCTCATCCTAACCATCACCCTATCCCTAACCCTAACCCTCACTCTCACCCTAACCCTAACCCTAACCCTCAAACTAATCCTAACCCTCACCCTCACTGTAACCCTTACCCTAACCCTCACCCTAACCCTAAACTTAATCTGAACAGTAACTCTCACCCTAACCCTAACCCTAACACTCACCCTAAACATAACCCTCACCCTCACCTTCAGCCTAATACTAAGCCTAACCCTAACCCTAACCCAACGCCTCACAATCACCCTAACCCTAGCCCTAATCCTAATCCGAACACTAACCCTAAACCTAACCCTCACCCTAACCCTCACCTTAAGCCTAACCCTAACATTAATCTTAACCCTAATCCTAACCCTAAACATCATCCTCACCCTAAACCTCACATTATCCCTAACACTAATCCTCAATCTAACCCTCACCCTAGCCCTCACCCTAACCCTAACCCTCATCCTCACCCTAAACCTCACACTAACCCTAATACTAATCCTCAATCTAACCTTCACCCTCACCCTAACCCTAAATCTAACCCTCATCCTAACCCTCACCCTCACCCTAACCCTAAACCTAACCTTCACCTAAACCTAACCCTCACCCTGACCCTAACCCTACCCCTAAATCTCACCCTCACCCTAAACCTAACTCTAACCCTACCCTAACACTAAACCTCACCCTTACCCTAACCCTAACCCTCACCCTCACTGTAACCCCAACCATAACCCTAACCCTAACAATAACCCTCACCCTCATCTTAACCCTAATCCTAACCCTAACCCTCACCCTCACCCTAAACTTCACCCTCACCGTAACCCTAACCCCCATCCTAACCCTCACACTAACCCTAAACCTAAACCTAAATCTTACTGTAACACTAACCCTAACCCTCACCCTCACCCTAGCCCTCACCCTAAACCTAATCCTCACCCTAACCCTAAATTTAACCGAACCGTAACTCTCACTCTAGCCCTAACCCTAACCATCACCCTAACCCTAACCCTCACCCTCACCCCCACCCTCAGCCTAAACATAAGCCTAAACCTAAGCCTAACCCTAATCCTCACACTCAACCTTACCTTACCCTAATCCTAATCGTAACACTAAGCCTAACCCTCACCCTCATCCTAACGCTAACTCTAACACTAAACCTAACACTAACCATCAACTTCAGCCTCAACCTTACAATAACAATAACCCTAAACCTCACTCTCACCCTAACCCTAAACCTCACCCTAACCCTAACTCTAAACCTCACCCTCACCCCAGCCCTCACCCTACCCTAATCCTAACCCTAACCCTCATCCTCACCCTCCCCATAACCCTAACCCTAACCCTCACCCTAACCCTAATCCTCACCCTCACCCTCAGCCTCAGCCTAACTTTAAGCCTAACCCTAAACCTAACACTAACCTTCACACTCAACCTAACCCTAACCCTAATCGTAATCCTAACCGTAACCCTAACCCTCACTCTCACCATAGCCCTCACCCTATCCCTAAATCTAACCCTAAAACTAACCCTAAACCTAACCCTCACCCTCAGCCTCACCCTAACCCTAACTCTAACCCTAAACCTCAACCTCACCCTATCCCTAACCTTAACCCTAAAGCTAAACCTCATCCTATACCTAACCCTAAACCTCACCCTCACCCTAGTCCTTAACTTAACCCTAATCCTATCCTTAACCCTAACCCTAACCCTAACCCTCACCCTAACCCTAACTCTCACCCTCAACTGAACCCTCACCCTAACCCTAAGCCTAAGCCTAAACCTAACCCTAAACACACACTCACCCTCACCCTAACAATAATCCTATCCCTAAACCTAACCCTAACCCAAACCCTCCCCGTAACTCTCACTCTAAACCAAACCCTAACAATAACCCTAACCCCAACCCTCAACCCAACCCTCACCCTAAACCTAACTCTAACCCTAAACCTCACCCTCACCCTAATACTAACTCTAACCCTAAACCTCAACCCAACCCTAACCCTAATCCTCAAACTCACCATCACAGTAACCCTAACCATAACCCTCACAATAACCCTAACCCTAACCCTAATCCTAAACTTCACACTCACCCTAAACCTAATCCTAACACTAATACTCACCGTAAACCTCTCACCCTTAATGTAACTCTAACACTCATCCTAACCCTCACCCTAATCCTAAACCTAAACCTCACTCTAACCCTAACCCTAAACAAACCTCACCCTCACCCTAGCCCTCACCCTAACCCTAATCCTAACCCTAACCCTCATCCTAACCCTCCCCATAACCCTAAACCTAACCCTCACCCGAACCCTAACCCTCACCTTCACCCTCACCCTCAGGTAAACCTAAACATAAACCTAAGTTTAAGCATAAACCTAACCCTAAACCTCACACTCACCCGCACCCTCAACCTCAACCTAACCCTCTCCCTAAACCTATATCTAACCCTAAACCTCACCCTCACCCTAAACCTTACCCTAACTCTAACCCTCACCCGCACCCTCACCCTCACCAAAACTAATACCCTAACCCTAACAATAACACTAACCCTAACCCTAAGCACCACCCTAACTATAATTCTCACGCCCACCCTCATCCTCAGCCTAACCCTAAGCCTAATCCTAACCCTCAAACTAACTCTTATACTCATGCTCACCCTAACCGTAATCTCAAACCTAATCCTATCCCTAAATCTCAACCTAACCCTCACCCTCACCCTAACCCTAACACTAACCCTAACCATAAACCTCACCCTAAAACTCCCCCTAAACCTAACTCTAACCCTAAAATTCACCCTCACCCTAACAATAACCCTAAGCCTAACCCTAATACTCACCCCCACCCTGACCCTGAACCTAACCCTAACCCTAACGCTAACCCTAACCCTAATCCAAAACCTCACCCAAACACTAAACCTAACCCTCACCCTCACCCTGGCCCTCACCTGAACCCTAATCCTAACCCTAATCCTCATCCTAACCCTCACCATAAACCTAACCCTAAACCTCACCCTAATCCTAACCCTAACCCTAACTTTCAACCTAACCCTAACCCTCACCGTCAATGGAACCCTAACCCTAACACTCACCCTAACCCTAAACTTAACCCGAACCCTAACTTTCATCGTAACCCTACCCCTAACTCTCACCCTAACCCTAACCCTCACCCTCACCCTCACCATAAGCCTAACCCTAAGCCTAAGCCTAACCCTAACCCTAACCCTCACACTCACCCTAACCCTTACCCTAATCCTAATGCTAAGACTAAGCCTTACCCTCACCCTAACCCTCACCATAACCCTAACTCTAAAACTAACCTTAAACCTAACCCTCACCCTCAGACTCTCCTTAACCCTAACTCTAACCCTAAACCTCACACTCACCCTAACCCTAACGCTTAACCTAACCCTAAACCTCACCCTAACCCTAACCCTAAACCTCCCCCTCCCCCTAGTCCTCACCATAAACCTAATCCTAACCCTAACCCTCATCCTAACCCTCACCCTAACACTAACCATAACCCTAACCCTCAACCTAACCCTAACCCACTCCCTCACTGAAACCCATACCCTAACACTCACCCTAACCCTAAATTTAACCCGAACACTAACTCTCACCCTAATCCTAACCCTAACACTCACCCTAACCCTAACCTTCACCCTAACCCTCACCTTCAGCCTAACACTAAGCCTAACCCTAACCTTAACCCGAACCCTCATACTCACCCTAAACCTAACCCTAATCCTAATTCTAACACTAACCCTAATCCACACCCTCATCATAACCCTCACCTTAAGCCTAACCCTAACATTAATCCTAATCCTAACCCTAACCCTAAACCTCATACTCACCGTAAACCTCACACTAACCATAACACTAATCCTCAATCTAACCCTCACCCTCATACTCACCCTAGCACTCACCCTAACCCTATCCCTCAACCTCACCCTAAACCTCAAACTAACCCTAACACTAATCCTCAATCTAACCCTCACCCTCACCCTAATCCTAACCCTCACCCTGAACCTAACCCTACCCCTAAACCTCAACCTCAACCTAACCCTAAATCTAACCCTAACCCTAACACGAAACCTCACCCTATCCCTAACGCTAACCCTCACACTCAACCTCATGCTCAGCCTAACCCTAAGCCTAACACTAACCCTAACACTAACACTCAGCCTAAACCTTACCCTAACTCTAACCCTAAACGTCACACTCACCTGCACCCTCACCATCACTGTAATTCTAAACCTAACCCTAACACTAACCCTAAACCTCACCCTAACTCTAATCCTAACCCTAACCCTCATCCTCACAGTAACTCTAACCCTAACCTTAACCCAAACCCTAAACCTCACCCTAACCGTAACCCTAACCCTAACCCTAACCCTCCCCCAACCCTATGTCTAACCCTAAAACTCACCCTCACCCTAACCCTAACATTAACTCTAACCCTAACCCTCACCCTAACCCTCATCCTAACCCTTTATCTAACCATAAACCTCACCCTCACGCTTACCCTAACCCTAACCCTAACTCTAAATCCCAGCCTAACCCTAACCCTAACCCTCAACCGTACTCTCAACTTCATCGTAACTCGAACCTTACCCCTATCAATATCACTAACCCTAACCCTAACCATCACCCTAACCCTAATCCTCACCCCCACCCCCACCCACAGCCTAACCCTAAGCCTAAGCCTAACCCTCAGGGTAACCCTCATACTCATTCTCAACCTAAACCTAATCCTAACGCTAACCCTATCCCTAAACCTCAACCTACCCCTCACCCTCACCCTCACCCTAACCATAACCCTAACCCTAAACCTCACCATAACCCTTCCCCTAACCCTAACTCTAACCCGAAACCTCACCCTCACCCTAAACCTAACCCTAACTCTAACCCTAAACCTCACCCTAAACCTAACCCTCACCCTCAACCTCAACCTCACTGTAACTCTAACCCTAATCCGAACAATAACACTAAACTTAACCCTAATCCTAACCCTAACCATAACCCTCACACTCCTCCTCACCCTCACAGCAAACTTAACCCTAACCATAACACTAACAATAACCCTAACCCGAACCCTAACCCTAATCCTCACACCCACCCTCACCCTCAGCCTAACCCTAACCCTAACCCTAACACTCAAGGTAACACTAACCCTAACCCTAACCCTAACCCTAAACCAAACCCTAAACCTAACCCTAATCCTCAGCCTCACCCTCACCCTAACCCAAATCCTATCACTAACCCTCACCCTAACCCTAAGCCTAACCCTAACACTACTCCTAACCCTCACACTCACCCTCACCCTAACCCAAATGCTAAACCTAAACCTATTCCTAAACCTCATCCTAGCCCTCACCCTAAACCTAATCCTAACCCTAAACCTCATCATAAACCTCACCCAAACCCTGACCTAACCCTCACCCTAACCCTAACCCTAAACCTCACCCTCATGCTAGGCCTAAGCCTAAGCCTAAGTTTAAGTCTAACCCTAACCCTCACCCTATCCCTAACCCTAACACTATACCTAACTCTAACCCTAAGTCTCACCCTCACCCTAAACCTAACTCTAACACTAACCCTAAACCTAAACCTTATCCTAACCCTAAGCGTAACCCTCACCCTCACCATAACAGTAACCCTAACCCTAACAATAACATTAACCCTAAACCTAACCCTCACCCTAACCATATCTCTCACCCTAACCCTCACCTTAACCCTAACCCTAACCCTAAACCTCACCCTAACACTAACACTAAACCTCACACTCAACCTAGTCCTCACCCTAACCCTAATCGTAACCCTAATACTCATCCTATCCCTCACAATAACCCTAACCCTAAACCTCACCTTAACCCTAACCCTTACCAACAACCTAACCCTAACCCTCACCCTCAATGTAACTCTAAACCTCATCCTAACCCTGACTCTAACCCTAATCCTAAACCTAAACTTCACCCTAACACTCACACTCAACATAACCCTTACTGTAATCCTAATCCTAACCCTAATCCAAAACCTCACCCTAAGCCTCACCTTAACCCAAAGTCTAACCCTAAACCTCACCCTCACCCTAACCCTAACCATAAACCTCACCCTAATCCTAAGCCTAAACATAACCCTCACCCTAGCCCTCACTCTAACACTAATCCTAACCCTAACCCTCATCCTAACCCTAACCATAAACCTAACCCTAACCCTCATCCTAACCCTAACACTCAACCTCAGCCTAACCCTAAGCATAAACCTAAGCTTAAGCATAAACCTAACCCTAAACCTCACACTCATATGCACACTCACCCTCACCCTAACGTAACCCAAAACCTAACCCTCAACCTGAACCTAATCCTAAAACTAACCCTAGACTTAACGCTCCCCCAACCCTCCCCCTAACCCTATATCTAAAACTAAACCTCACCCTCACCCTAAACGTAACCCTAACCCTAAACCCCTCCCTAACCCTAAACCTAACCCTCACACACACCCTCACTGTCACCGGAACGCAAACCCTAACCCTAACAATAACACTAACCCTAACCCTAACCATCACCCTAAACCTAATCCTCTCCCCCACCCTCACCCTCAGCAAAACCCTAAGCCTAAGCCTAACCCTTACCCTAAGCCTCATACTCATGCTCAACCTAACCCTAATCCTAAACCTAACCCTATCCCTAAACCTCAACCTAACCCTCACCCTCACCCTAACCCTAACACTAACCCTAACACGAAAGCTCACCCCAACCCTCCCCCAATCCTAACTCTAACCCTAAAACTCACCATCACCCTAACAATAACCCTAAGCCTAAACCTAATCCTCAGACCCACCCTCACCCTCATCCTAACCCTAACCCTAAATCTAACCCTAACCCTAACACTAAACCTTACCATATCCCTAACCCTAACCCTCACACTCAACCTCATGCTCAGCCTTACCCTAAGCCTAACACTAACCCTAAACCTAACCCTCACACTCACCCTAACCCTTACCCTATTGCTAATCCTAACACTAAGCCTTAACCTCACCCTCACCCTACTCCCTCACCATAACCCTATCTCTAACACTAACCCTAACCCTAACACTCTGCATAACCCTAACCCTAACTGTAAACCTAAACCTCACACTAACCTGCACCCTCACCGTCACTGTAATTCTAACGCTAACTCTAACCCTAACACTAAACCTCACCCTAACCCTAACCCTAACACTAATCTTCACCCTAACCCTATATCTAACCCTAAACCTCACCCTCACCCTAACCCTAACCCTCACCCTAATCCTAAGCCTAACCCTAAACCTCAAACTAACCCTAACCCTCACCCTCACTGTAACCTTAACTCTAACCCTCACCCTAAACCTAAATTTACCCAGAACCCTAACTCTCACCCTAACCCTACACCTAACCCTCACCCTAACCCTAACCCTCACCCTCACCCTCACCCTAAGCCTAACCCTAAGCCTAACCCTAACCCTAACCCTAACCCTCACACTAACCCAAACCCTTACTCTAATCCCAATCCTAACACGAAGCCTTACCCTCACCCTCACCCTAACCCTCACAGTAACAATAACTCTAACACTAACTCTAACCCTAACCCTCACCCTCAGCCTCACCCTAAAGCTACATCTAACCCTAAACCTCACGCTCACCCTAACCCAAACCCTAAACCTAAAACTTAACCTCACCATAACCCTAACCCTAACACTCATCCTAACCCTAACCCTCACACTCACCCTAAACCCAACCCTAATCCTAATCTTAACACTAACCCTAAACCTCACCCTCACCCTAACCCTCATGTTAAGACTAACCCTAACATTAATCCTAACCCTAAATCTCAATCTCACCCTAAAACTCACACTAACCCTAACACTAATCCTCAATCTAACCCTCAACCTCACCCTCACCCTAGCCATCACCCTAACCCTAACCCTCATCCTCACCCTAAACCTCACACTAACCCTAACACTAATCCTCAATCTAACACTCACCCTCACCCTCACCCTCACCCTAACACTAACGCTCACCCTAAAGGTAACCTTCACTCTTACCATAACCCTGACCCTCAGCCTAAATTTCAACTTTACCCTTACCGTCACCCCCACCCTAACCCTCACCCTAACCCTACCCCTCACTCTGACCCTAAACCTATCCCTAAACCTCACTCTCACCCTAACCCTGACTCTAACCCTAAACCTAACTCTAAACCTTACCCTATCCCTAACCCTCAACCTCATGCTCAGCCTAACCCTAAGCCTAAGGTTATCCCTTACCCTAAACTTCACCCTCATCCTAGCCCTCACCCTAACCCTAATCCTAACCCTAACCCTCATCCTAACCCTAACCCTCATCCTAACCCTCGCCCTAACCCTAACCATAACCATCACCCTAACCCTAATCCTCAGCAGCACCCTCGCCCTCAGCCTAACCCAAAGCCTAAGCCTAAGCCTAACCCTACCCTCACACTCACCTTCAATCTAACCCTAAGGCTAATCCTAACCCTAAACCAAACCCTAAACCTAACCCTAATCCTCAGCCTCACCCTCACCCTAACCCAAATCCTATCACTAACCCTCACCCTAACCCTAAGCCTAACCCTAACACTACTCCTAACCCTCACACTCACCCTCACCCTAACCCAAATGCTAAACCTAAACCTATTCCTAAACCTCATCCTAGCCCTCACCCTAAACCTAATCCTAACCCTAAACCTCATCATAAACCTCACCCAAACCCTGACCTAACCCTCACCCTAACCCTAACCCTAAACCTCACCCTCATGCTAGGCCTAAGCCTAAGCCTAAGTTTAAGTCTAACCCTAACCCTCACCCTATCCCTAACCCTAACACTATACCTAACTCTAACCCTAAGTCTCACCCTCACCCTAAACCTAACTCTAACACTAACCCTAAACCTAAACCTTATCCTAACCCTAAGCGTAACCCTCACCCTCACCATAACAGTAACCCTAACCCTAACAATAACATTAACCCTAAACCTAACCCTCACCCTAACCATATCTCTCACCCTAACCCTCACCTTAACCCTAACCCTAACCCTAAACCTCACCCTAACACTAACACTAAACCTCACACTCAACCTAGTCCTCACCCTAACCCTAATCGTAACCCTAATACTCATCCTATCCCTCACAATAACCCTAACCCTAAACCTCACCTTAACCCTAACCCTAACCAACAACCTAACCCTAACCCTCACCCTCAATGTAACTCTAAACCTCATCCTAACCCTGACTCTAACCCTAATCCTAAACCTAAACTTCACCCTAACACTCACACTCAACATAACCCTTACTGTAATCCTAATCCTAACCCTAATCCAAAACCTCACCCTAAGCCTCACCTTAACCCAAAGTCTAACCCTAAACCTCACCCTCACCCTAACCCTAACCATAAACCTCACCCTAATCCTAAGCCTAAACATAACCCTCACCCTAGCCCTCACTCTAACACTAATCCTAACCCTAACCCTCATCCTAACCCTAACCATAAACCTAACCCTAACCCTCATCCTAACCCTAACACTCAACCTCAGCCTAACCCTAAGCATAAACCTAAGCTTAAGCATAAACCTAACCCTAAACCTCACACTCATATGCACACTCACCCTCACCCTAACGTAACCCAAAACCTAACCCTCAACCTGAACCTAACCCTAAAACTAACCCTAGACTTAACGCTCCCCCAACCCTCCCCCTAACCCTATATCTAAAACTAAACCTCACCCTCACCCTAAACGTAACCCTAACCCTAAACCCCTCCCTAACCCTAAACCAACCCTCACACACACCCTCACTGTCACCGGAACGCAAACCCTAACCCTAACAATAACACTAACCCTAACCCTAACCATCACCCTAAACCTAATCCTCTCCCCCACCCTCACCCTCAGCAAAACCCTAAGCCTAAGCCTAACCCTTACCCTAAGCCTCATACTCATGCTCAACCTAACCCTAATCCTAAACCTAACCCTATCCCTAAACCTCAACCTAACCCTCACCCTCACCCTAACCCTAACACTAACCCTAACACGAAAGCTCACCCCAACCCTCCCCCAATCCTAACTCTAACCCTAAAACTCACCATCACCCTAACAATAACCCTAAGCCTAAACCTAATCCTCAGACCCACCCTCACCCTCATCCTAACCCTAACCCTAAATCTAACCCTAACCCTAACACTAAACCTTACCATATCCCTAACCCTAACCCTCACACTCAACCTCATGCTCAGCCTTACCCTAAGCCTAACACTAACCCTAAACCTAACCCTCACACTCACCCTAACCCTTACCCTATTGCTAATCCTAACACTAAGCCTTAACCTCACCCTCACCCTACTCCCTCACCATAACCCTATCTCTAACACTAACCCTAACCCTAACACTCTGCATAACCCTAACCCTAACTCTAAACCTAAACCTCACACTAACCTGCACCCTCACCGTCACTGTAATTCTAACGCTAACTCTAACCCTAACACTAAACCTCACCCTAACCCTAACCCTAACACTAATCTTCACCCTAACCCTATATCTAACCCTAAACCTCACCCTCACCCTAACCCTAACCCTCACCCTAATCCTAAGCCTAACCCTAAACCTCAAACTAACCCTAACCCTCACCCTCACTGTAACCTTAACTCTAACCCTCACCCTAAACCTAAATTTACCCAGAACCCTAACTCTCACCCTAACCCTACACCTAACCCTCACCCTAACCCTAACCCTCACCCTCACCCTCACCCTAAGCCTAACCCTAAGCCTAACCCTAACCCTAACCCTAACCCTCACACTAACCCAAACCCTTACTCTAATCCCAATCCTAACACGAAGCCTTACCCTCACCCTCACCCTAACCCTCACAGTAACAATAACTCTAACACTAACTCTAACCCTAACCCTCACCCTCAGCCTCACCCTAAAGCTACATCTAACCCTAAACCTCACGCTCACCCTAACCCAAACCCTAAACCTAACACTTAACCTCACCATAACCCTAACCCTAACACTCATCCTAACCCTAACCCTCACACTCACCCTAAACCCAACCCTAATCCTAATCTTAACACTAACCCTAAACCTCACCCTCACCCTAACCCTCATGTTAAGACTAACCCTAACATTAATCCTAACCCTAACCCTAACCCTAAATCTCAATCTCACCCTAAAACTCACACTAACCCTAACACTAATCCTCAATCTAACCCTCAACCTCACCCTCACCCTAGCCATCACCCTAACCCTAACCCTCATCCTCACCCTAAACCTCACACTAACCCTAACACTAATCCTCAATCTAACACTCACCCTCACCCTCACCCTCACCCTAACACTAACGCTCACCCTAAAGGTAACCCTCACTCTTACCATAACCCTGACCCTCAGCCTAAATTTCAACTTTACCCTTACCGTCACCCCCACCCTAACCCTCACCCTAACCCTACCCCTCACTCTGACCCTAAACCTATCCCTAAACCTCACTCTCACCCTAACCCTGACTCTAACCCTAAACCTAACTCTAAACCTTACCCTATCCCTAACCCTCAACCTCATGCTCAGCCTAACCCTAAGCCTAAGGTTATCCCTTACCCTAAACTTCACCCTCATCCTAGCCCTCACCCTAACCCTAATCCTAACCCTAACCCTCATCCTAACCCTAACCCTCATCCTAACCCTCGCCCTAACCCTAACCATAACCATCACCCTAACCCTAATCCTCAGCAGCACCCTCGCCCTCAGCCTAACCCAAAGCCTAAGCCTAAGCCTAACCCTACCCTCACACTCACCTTCAATCTAACCCTAAGCCTAATCCTAACCCTAAGCCTAAACCTAAACCTATCCCTAAACCTCAGCCTAACCCTAACCCTAACCTTAACCCTAACACTAACCCTAACATTAACGCTCGAACTAACCCTCCAACTAACATTAAATCTATCACTAAACATCACCCTCACCTTAACTCTAATCCTAAACCTAACCCTAAACCTCACCCTAACCCTATCCCTAACCCTCACCCTCACCCTTACCATAACTCTAACCCTAACCCTAAAAATAACACTAATCTTATCCCTAAACATAACCCTAACCCTAACCCTAATCCTAAAACTCACCCTAACCATAATCTTAACACTAACCCTCATCCTAACCCTAACCCAAACCCTACCCCTAAACCTACACCTTACCCTAACACTAACCCTAAACCTCACCCTCACCCTAGCCCTCACCCTAACCCTAATCCTAACCCTAACCCTAATCCTAACCCTCCCCATAACCCTAACCCTAACCCTCACCCTAACCCTAACCCTCACCCTCACCCTCACCCTCCGCCTAATCTTAAGCCTAACCCTAAACCTAACCCTAACCCTCACACTCCCCCTAACCCTAACCCTAATCATAATCCTAACCCTAACCCTAACCCTCAACCTCACTCTAACCCTAACCCTCACCCTCAACCTCAGCCTAACCCTAAGCTTTTCCCTAACCCTAACCCTAATCCTCACACTCACCCTAACCCTAATCCTACTCCTAACCCTAATCTTAACCCACAACCTAAATCTCAACTTAAGGATAACCCTAATATTAATCCTAACCCTAACCTTCACCGTCAGCCTCACCCTAACACTAACTCTAACACTAAACCTCACCCTGACCCTAAACCTAAACCTAAACCTAGCCCTCACCCTAACATTAACCCTAACACTAAACCTCATCCTAACCATCCCCCTAACCCTTACCCTAACCCTCACCCTAACCCTAACCCTTTCCCTCAACCTCAACCTCAGCCTAACCATAAGTCTAACCCTAAACCTAACTCTAACACACACACTCACCTCACCATAACCCTAATCCTGACCCTAAACCTCACCCTCACCCTCATCCTCACTGTAACCCTAAGCCTAACCATAACCCTAACCCTAACCTCACACTCACCCTAACCCTTACCCTAATCCTAATCCTAAACCTAACACTGACCCTCACCCTCAGCCTCAGCTTAACCCTAACTCTAACACTAAACCTCACTCTCACCCTAACACTAACCCTAACCCTAAACCTCACCCTAACCCTAACCCTAAACCTCACCCTCATCCTAGCCATCACCCTAACCCTAATCCTTTCCCTAACCCTCATCCTAACCCTGCCCCTAACCCTAACCCTAACCCTCACCCTAACAATAACCCTCATCCTCACCCTCACTCTAACTCTAATCCTACCCCTAACCCTAAACCTCACCCTAACCCTAACCCTAACCCTCCCCCTCACTCTCCCCCTCACCATAACTAAAACCCTAAACCTAACAATAACACTAATACTAATCCTAATCCTAACCCTAATTGTAATCCTAACACTCACTCTCATGCTAACCCTAATCCTAACCTAACCCTCACTCTAACCCTAATCCTCAACCTCACGGTAACCCTAACCCTCAACCTAACCCTCACCCTAACCCTAACCCTAACCCTAAACCTTAATCTAACACTAACCCTAACCCTCACCCTCAGCCTAGCCCTCACCCTAACCCTAATCCTAAACCTAATCCTCACCCTTACTCTCACCCTAACTGTAACCTTAACCCTCACCCTAGCCCTAACTCTAAGTCTAATCCTCAATGTAACCCTAAACCTCATGCTTACATTAACCCTAATCCTAACCCTCACCCTAACCCTAAACATAACCGAACCCTAACTCTCACCCTAACCCTAACCCTAACACTCACCCTAACCCTAACC
Source organism: Dipodomys merriami (assembly GCF_024711535.1). Lineage (NCBI taxonomy): Eukaryota > Metazoa > Chordata > Mammalia > Rodentia > Heteromyidae > Dipodomys > Dipodomys merriami. The sequence continues at coordinate 385,022 of NW_027202760.1, forward strand.
CTCACCCTCACCCTAACCCTAATCCAAACGCTAACACTAACCCTAACCCTAATCCTAACACTCACCCTAAAGCTAACCATTATCCTAAACCAAAGCCTCAACCTAACCCTAATCATTACCCTGACCATAACCATAATACTCAACCTAACCCTCACCCTAACCCTAACCCTAACCCTAAACCTTAATCTAACACTAACCCTAACCCTGAACCTCACCCTAGTCCTCACCCTAACCCTAAGCCTAACCCTAATCCTCATCCTTACCTTCACCCTACCCTAACCTTAACCCTCACCCTAGCCCTAAACCTAACCCTAATTCTCATTGTAACCCTAAACCTCACACTCACCGAAACCCTAACCCTAACCATAACACTAATCCTAACACTCACCCTTACACTAACCTTAATCCTAAACCTAACCCTCACACTAACCCTAATCATCACCATGACCGGAACCCTAACTCTCAAACTTACCCTCACCCTAACCCAAACCCTAAACCTTAATCTAACACTAACCCTAACCTTCACACTCACCCTAGCACTCACCCTAACCCTAATCCTAACCCTAATCCTCATCCTTACCTCACCATCACCCTAAACTTAACCCTCACCCTAGCCCTAACCCTAAGGGTAATCCTCAAAGTAACCATAAACCTCATGCTCACCTTAACGCTAACCCTAACCCTCACCCTAACCATAAACATAACCAAGCCCTAAATCTCACCTTAACCTTAACCCTAACCCTAAACCTTAATCTAACACTAACCATAACCCTCACCCTCACCCTCAGCCTAACCCTAAGCCAAACCCTAACCCTAGCCCTAATTCTCACACTCACCCTAACCCTTACCCTAAACCTAATCCTAACCCTAAGCCTAAGCCTCACCCTCAACCTAACCCTCACCCTAACCCTAAATCTAACACTAACCCTAACCCTAACCCTCAACCTCAGCCTCATCCTACCCCTAACTCTAACCTAAAACGTCACCCTCACCCTAACACTAACCCTACCTCTAAACCTAAACCTCACCCTAACCCTAACCCTAACCCTAAACCTCACCCTCACCCTAGCCTTCACCCTAACACTAATCCTAACCCTAACCCTCATCCTAACCCTCACCCTAACACTAACCATAACCCTCACGCTAACCTTAACCCTAATCCAAACAATCACCCTCATTCTAACCCTAACCTTCACCCTCACTGTAACCCTTACCTTAACCCTCAACCTAAACCTAAACTTAACCCGAACACTATCATCCTTACCATAATACTAACCCTCAAGCTAACCCTAACCCTAAACCTCATTCTCACCCTAACCACACCCAACCCTAATCCTAACCCTATCCCTTTTCCTAACCCTCCCCCTAACCCTTACCCTAACCCTCACCCTAACACTAACCCTCAGCCTCACCCTCAGTCTCAGCCTTACCCTAAGCCTAAGCCTAAGCCTAACCCTAACTCTAACCTCACCCTCAGCCTAACCCTAAGCCTAACCCTAAACCTAACCCTAACACACACACTCACCCTCACCCTAAACCTCACCCTAACCCTAACCCTCATCCTAACCCTCCCCATAACCCTAACCCTAACCCTAACACTAACCAACACCCTCACCCCCAGCATAATCCTAAGCCTAACCCTAACCCTAACCCTCACACTCACCCAAAACCTAACCCTAAACCTCACCCTAACCCTAACCCTCACCCTCAACCTCAGCCTAACCCTAACCCTATCCCTAACCCTAATCCTACTACTAACCCTAATCCTAAACCTCACCCTCAACCTAAACCTCAACTTAAGGCTAAGCCTAACATTAATCCTAACCGTAACCCTCACCTTCAGCCTCACCCTAACACTAACTATACCACTAAAGCTCACCCTGACCCTAAACCTAAACCTCATTCTCACCCTAGCACTCACCCTAACCCTAACCCTAACACTAACCCTAATCCTAACCCTCACATTAAGCCTGACCCTAACATTAATTCTAACCCGAAATCTCACCCTCAGCCTCACCCTAACCCTAATTCTAACACTAAACCTCACCCTGACCCTAACCCTAAACCTAACCCTATCCCTAAACCTCATCTTAGCCCTATCCCTAACCCTCACCCTCACCCTCACCATAACCTTTACCCTAACAATAACACTAACAATAAACCTAACCCTAACCCTTACCCTCACCCTAACCCTAACCATCACCATAATGCTTACCCACACCCTAATACTAACCCTAACCCTAACACTAAACCTCACACTAACCCTAACCATTACCCTAACCATAATCTTCACCCTAACACTAACCCTAAACCTCACCCTCTCACTAGACCTCGCCCTAACCCTAATCCTCATCCTCACCCTAAACTTCACACTAACCCTAACACTAATCCTCAATCTAACCCTCACCCTCACCATATCCCTAACCCTAACCCTCACCCTAACCCTAAAAGCCACTCTTCCCATAACCCTCACACTCAGCCTAACCCTCACCTTTACCCTTACCATCACCCCCACCCTAACCCTCACTCTAACCCTAACTGTAACCATCACCCTAACCCTAACTCTACCCCTAAACCTCACCCTCACCCTAACCCTAACTCTAACCCTGAGCCTATAACTAACCCTCACCCTAACCCTAACTGTAACCATCACCCTAACCCTAATCCTCACCCCCACCGTCACCCTCAGCCTAACCCTAAGCCTAAGCCTAAACCTAACCCTAAACCTCACACTCACCCTCACCCTAACCTAATCATAACCCTAAACCTAACCCTAAACCTCACCCTAACCCTCAACCTAACCTTAAATCTAACACTTACCCTAACCCTAACCCTCGACGCAACCCTCCAACTAAACCTAAATCTAACCCTAAACCTCAAGCTCAACCTAACGCTATTCCTAACCCTAACCCTAAACCTCACCACAATCCTAACACTCACCCTCACCCTCACCCTCACCATAACTCTAACCCTAACCCTAACAATAACAGTAATCCTAACCCTAAACTTAACCCTAACCCTAACCTAAACCTAATGCTAACACTCAACCTCACGCTAACTCTAACCCTAACTCTCACCGTAACCCTAACCCTCATACTAACCCTCATACTAAACCTAACCCTAAAGCTAAACTTTACCCTAACACTAACCCTAATCCTCAACTTCACCATAGCCCTCACCCAAAACCCTAGTTGTAAACCTAATCCTTATCCTAACCCTCACCCTAACTCTAAGCCTAACCCTAATCCTAACCCCAACGCTCACTGTAACCATAACACAAACCCTAACCCTAAACCTAACCTTTAATTTAACACTAAACCTAATCCTAAACCTCAGCCTCACCCTGACCCTAATACAAACTGTAACCCTAAACCTCATCCTAACTCTAAGATTAACCCTAACCCTAATCCTAACCCTCACACTCACCCTCACCCTAACCCTAATCCTAAACCTAACAATATAAATAACCCTAAACCTCACCCTAACCCTCAGCCTAGCCCTCACACTTACACTTATCCTAACCCTTACCCTCACCCTAACCATAAACCTCACCCTAACCCTAACCCTCACCCTAACACTTACCCTCACACTATCACTAAGCCTAACCCTAACACTAACTCTCACACTAACCCTAAACATCACCCTAACCCTAACACTCACCCTAAAACTAACCCTAACCCTCACCCTCACCCTAGCCTTCACCCTAACCCTAACACTCACCCTCAACCTCAACCTCAGCCTAACGCTAAGCCTAACCCTAAACCTAACCCTAACCCTCACACTCACCCTAACCCTAACCCTAATCCTAATCCTAAACCTCACCCTCACCCTAACCCTCACCCTAAACCGAACCCTAAACCTAACAATAACCCTAACGCTAAACCTCACCCTCAGCCTCACCCTAACCCTAACTCTAACCCTTAAGCTCACCCTCACCCTAACCCTAACCCTAAGCCTAACCTTAAACTTCACCCTCACACTCACCCTAGCCCTTACCCTAAACCTAACCCTCACCCTAACACTCCCCCTAACCCTAACCCTCACCCTCAACCTCACCCTCAGCCTAACCCTCAGCCTAACCCTAAACCTAAACCTAACACACACATTCACGCTCACTCTAACCATAATCCTATCCCTAAACCTAACTCTAACCGTAACCCTCCCCCTAACTCTCACCCCAACCCCAACCCTAAAACTAACCCTTACCCTAACCCTCAACCTAAACCTCGCCCTAACCCTAACTCTAACGCTAAACCTCACCCTCACCCTAACCCTAACTCTAACCCTAAGCAAAAACCTAAACCTCACCCTAACACTAACACTAAACCTAACCCACAACTTCACCCTCAGGCTAACCCTAAACCTAACACTCACACTCACCCAATCCCTAACCCTAAACCTCACCCTAACCCTAACCCTCACCCTCAACCTCTGCCTAACCCTAAGCCTATTCCTAACCCTAACCCTAATCCTCACACTCACCCTTACACTTACCCTTATCCTAATCCTAACCCTAAACCTAAACCTCAACCTCACCCTAACCCTAACACTCAGCCTCACCCTCACCCTCACCATAACTCTAACCCTAACCCTAACAATAACAGTAATCCTAAACCTAAACCAAACCCTAACCCTAACCCTAAACCTAATGCTAACAGTAAACTCACCCTAACACTAATCCTAACCCTAACCCTAATCCTAACCCTAACCATCACCCTCACCCTAACCCTAACCCTAAACCTTAGCCTAACACTTACCCTAAAGCTCACCTTCACCCTAGCCCTCACCCTAACCCTAATTGTAACCTAATTCTCATCCTAACACTCACCCTAACTCTAAGCCTAACCCTAACCCTAACCCTAAGCCCAACCCTCACTGTAACACTAACACTAACCCTAACCCTAACACTAACCCTAAACCTAACACTAAACCTTACCCTAATCCTCATCCTCACCCTCACCCTAACCCAAACCCTAACCCTAACCCTCCTCCTAACTCCAAGCCTAACTCTAACCCTAATCCTAACCCTCACACTCACCCTCAACCTAAACCTAATCCTAAATTTAAGCCTATCCCTAACCCTAACACTCACCCTAACCCTCAGCCTAGACCTCACCCTTACACTTATCCTAACCCTAACCCTCACCCTAAGCATAAACTTCACCCTAACACTAACCCCCACCCTAACGATTACCCTCAACCTAACACTAACCCTAACTGTAACACTAACACTCACACTAACCCTAAACATCACCCTAACCCTAAACATCACCCTAACACTAACCCTAATCCTCAACCTCACCCTAGCCTTCAGCCTAACCCTAACCCTCATCCTCACCATAAACCTCACACTAACCCTAAAACTAATCCTCAATCTAACCCTCAACCTCACCCTAACGCTAACTCTAACCCTCACCCTAACCCTAACCCTCACCCTTACCGTAACCCTCACCCTCAGCCTAAACGTCACCTTTACCATTACCGTCACCCCCACGCTAACCCGCACCATAAACCTAACCCTCCCCCTAACTAAAACTGTACCCCTAAACCTCACCCTCAACCTAACCCTTACTCTAACCCTAACCCGAACACTTAACCTCACTGTAACCCTAACCTTAACGCTCACCCTCACCGTAACTGTAACCCTAAACCTAAACCTAACAGTAACCCTAAAACTAACCCAAACCCTCACCCTAAACATAACACTCACCCTAAACCTAACCCTCACCCTAACACCTACCCTCACCCCAACACTAACCCTAACCCTAACACTAACCCTCACACTAACCCTAAACCTCACACTAATCCTAAAAGTCACCCTAAACCTAACCTAACCCTAATCCTCACCCTCATCCTAACCCTCACCCTAACCCTCACCCTAACCCTCACCCGTACTTTCATCTTCCCCCTGACATGAACCTTAACCCTACAAATAACACTAACCCTAACCCTATCTATCACCCTAACCTTAATCATCACCCCCACCCTCACCCTCAGCCTATCCCTAAGCCTAAGCCTAACCCTCACCCTAACCCTCATACTCACGCTCACCCTACCCCTAATCCTAAACCTAAGCCTATCCCTAAAACTCAACCTAACACACACCTTCCCCTTAACCCTAAAACTAACCCTAAACCTCACCCTAATCCTCCCCCTAACCCTAACTCTAACACTAAACTTCACCCTCACCCTAACCCTAACCCTAACTCTAAACCTAAACCTCACCCTAAACCTAACCCTCAACCTCAACCTCACTGTAACTCCAACCCTAACCCTAACAATAACACTAACTTAACCCAAATCCTAACACTAACCATAACCCTCACCCTCAGCCTCACCCTCACTGCAAACTTAATCCTAACTATAACACTAACAATAACCCTAACCCTATCCCTAACTCTAATCCTCACCCGCACACTCACACTCAGCCTAACCCTAACCCTAACCCTCACCTTCACCCTCACCATAATGGTAACCCTAACCCTAACCCTAACATTAACCCTAACCCTAACTTTACCCCTCAACCTAAACATAACCCTCAACCTAACCCTAACCCTCAACTTAACACGTACCCTCACCCTAACACTAACACTAACCCTCACCCTCACCCTAACCCTAATCCTAACCCTAAACCTCAACCTAACCCTAACCCTCACCCTCACCATAACCCTTCCTCTAACCCTCACCCTAACCCTAAACTTGACCCGAACCCTAACTCTCACCCTAACCCTAAATCTAACCCTCACCCTAACCCTAACCCTCAACCTTACCGTAACCATCACCCTCAGCCTCACCCTCACATTTACCCTTACCATCACCCCTACCCTAACCCTCACCCTAACACTAACACTCACCCTAACCCTCATCCTAAAACTAACTTTAACTCTAAATCTCACCCTCACCCTAACCCTAACTCTAACCCTAACCCAAACCCTAAACCTCAACCTAAAACTAACCCTAACCCTAATCCACACCCTAACTCTCAGACGAATCCTAAGCCTAAACCTAATCCTAACCATCACACTCACCCTAACCCTAACCCTAAACCTGACCCTAACCCTAACCCTCACCCTCAACCTCAGCTTAACCCTAAGCCTGTCCCTAACCCTAACCCTCAGGCTCACCCTAACATTAACCCTAATCCTACTCCTAATCCTAAACCTAACCCTCACCCTCAACCTAACCCTCACCTTAAGCCTAACCCTAACATTAATCCTAAACCTAACCCTCACCCTCAGCCTCAACCTAACCCTAACTCTAACACTGAACCTCACCCTGACCCTAACCCTAACACTAACCCTATCCCTAAACCTCATCCTAGACCTAACCCTAACCCTTAACCTCACCCTAAGCATAACCCTCACCCTAACCCAAACCCTCACCCTAAAACTTACTCTCACCCTAACGCTAAGCCTCACCCTAAAACCTACACTCACCCTTACACTAACCCTAACCCTAACACTAACCCTAACCATCACCCTAACCCTAAACCTCACTCTAACCTTAACCCTAAACCTCACCCTCTCCCTAGCCCTCACCTTCAAACTCACCCTAAACTTCACACTAACCCTAACAGTAACCCTCAATCTAACCCTCACCCTAACCCTCACCCTAACGCTCACCCTCACCCTCACCCTCACCCTTACTGTAACCCTCACCCTCAGCCTAACCCTCACCTTTACCCTTACCATCACCCCCACACTAACCCTCACTCTAACGCTAACCCTCACCCTAAACCTAACTCTACCCCTAAACCTCACCCTCACCCTAACCCTAACTCTAAACCTAACCCATACACTAACTCTCACCATAACCCTAACCCTAACCATCACCCTAACCCTAATCCTCAACCCAACCCTCACCCCCAGCCTAACCCTAAGCCTAAGCCTAACCCTAACCCTAAAACTCACAGTCACCCTCACCCTAACACTAATTCCAAACCTAAACCTAACCCTAACACTAAACCTCAACCTAATCCTGACTCTAACTTTAAACCTAACAATAACCCTAACCCTAACCCTCGACCTAACCCTCCAACTAAACCTAAATCTAACCTAAACCTCACCCTCACCCTCACCCTAATCCTAACCCTAACCCTAAACCTCACCCTAACGCTAACCCTAACCCTCACCCCAACCCTCACGCTCACCATAACTCTAACCCTAACCCTCAAAATAACACTAATCCTAACAATAAACTTAACCCTATCCGTAACCGTAAACCTAATGCTAACACTCAACCTCACCCTAACCCTAATCCTAACCCTAACCCTCACCCTAACCCTAACTCTAAAACTAACCCTAACACTAACCATCACCCTAACCCTAATCCTCACCCAAAACCTCACCCTCAGCCGAACCCTAAGCCTAAGCCTAAGCCTAACACTAAACCTCACCCTCACCCTCACCCTTACCCTAATTCTAAACCTAATCCTAACCCTAACCCTAAACCTCAACCTAACCCTCAACCTAAACTTAACCCTAACACTTACCATAAACCTAACCCTCCACCTAAGCCTCCAACTAATCCTAAATCTAACCATAAACCTCACCCTCACCCTAACCCTAACCCTAACCCTAACCCTAAACCTCACCCTAACCCTAACACTCACTCTCACCCTCACCCTCACCATAACTCTAATCCTAACCCTAACAATAACAGTAATCCTAACCCTAAACCTAACCCTAACCATAACCCTAACCCTAATGCTAACACTCAACATCACCCTAACCCTAAACCTAACCCTAATCCTCACCCTCACCCTAACCCTCATCCTCACTGTAACCCTAACGCTCATCCTAACCCTCACCCTAACTCTAACACTAACCCTAAATCTTACCGTAACACTAACCCTTATGCTCACCTTCACCCTAGCCCTGACCCTAACCCTAATCGTAAACCTAATCTTCATTCTAACCTTCACCCTAACTTTAAGCCTAAACCTAACCCTAACCCTAACACCAACCCTCACTGGATCCCTAACACTAACCCTAACACTAACACTAACGCTAAACCTAACCCAAACCTAACCTTAAACCTAACCCTAATCCTCAGCCTCACCCTCACCCTAACCCAAACCCTAACCCTAAACCTCATCCTAACTCTAAGCTTAACCATAACCCTAGTCCTAACCCTCACCCTAACCCTAATCCTAAACCTATCCCTATCCCTAACCCTAACCATCAGCCTAACCCTTAACCTAGCCCTCACCCTTAATCTAATCCTAACCCTAACCCACACCCTAACCATAACCCTCACCCTAACCCTAAACCTCACCCTAACACTTACCCTCACCCTAACACTAAACCTAATCCTATCAATAACTCTCACAATAACCCTAAACATCACCCTAACCCTAAACCTCACCTTAACTCTAACCCTAACCCTCACCCTCACACTAGACTTCAGGGTAACCCCAACCCTCATCTTCACCATAAATCTCACACTAACCCTAACACTAATCCTCAATCGAAACCCCAACCTCACCCTAACGCTAGCACTAACCCTCACCTTTACCCTAACACTCACCCTTACCGTAAACCTCAGCCTTAGCCTAACCCTCACCTTTACCTTTACCGTCACCCCCATGTTAACCCGCACCCTAACCCTAACCCTCACCCTAACCCTAAATGTACCCCTATACCTCACCCTCTCCCTAACCCTAACACTTACCCTAACCCTAACACTAAACCTCATTCTAACCCTAATCCTAACCCTCACCCTCACACTAACCATAACCCTCACCCTAAGCCTAACACTCAACCTAACATTTACCCTCACCCTAACACTAACCATAACCCTAACACTAACCCTCACACGAACAATAACCCTCACCGTAATCCTAAACCTCACCCTGACCCTAACCCTAACCCTCATCCTCACCCTAAACCTCACAATAAACCTACCCTAATCCTCAATCTAAACCTCACCCTAACTCTAAATGTAACCTTAACCCTTACCCTAACCCTAAACCTAACCCTAACCCTCACCCTAACCCTAAACCTTAACCTAACACTAACCCTAACCCTCACCCTCAACCTAGCCCTCACCCTAACACTAGTGCTAAACCTAATCCTGACCCTTAACCCTCAACCTCAGCCTAAGCCTCATCTTTACCCTTACCATCATCATCACCCTAACCCTCACCCTAATGCTAAACCTCATCCTAACACTCACCCTAACCATAAACCTAACCATCACCCTAACCCTAACCCTCACCCTCAACCTCACGCTTAGCCTAACCCTAAGCCTAAGCCTAAGCCTAACCCTAACCCTCAACCTCACCCTCACCCTCACCCTAACCCTAACCCTAACCCTAAACCTTAACCTAACACTAACCCTAACCCTCACCCTCAACCTAGCCCTCACCCTAACACTAATGCTAAACCTAATCCTCACCCTTAACCTCACCCTAACCCTAACCTTAAACCTCTCCCTAACCCTAACCATAACCCTCAACAAAACCCTAAACCTCACGCTCCGAAAAACTCTAACCCTCACCCTAACCCTAAACATAAATGAACCCTAATTCTCACTCTAACCCTAACCCTAACCCTCACCCTCACCCTCACCTTCAGCCTGACCCTAAGCATAACCGTATCCCTCAAACTCACCCTAAGCCTTACACTAAACCTAATCCTAACCCTAACTCTAACCCTCACCCTCAGCCTCACCCTAACCCTCAATCTAACCCTAAACCTCACCCTCACCCTAACGCTAACCCTAACCATAACCTTAAACCTCAACCTCACACTCACCCTAGACCTTGCCCTAACCCTAATCCTAACCCTAACCCTCATCCTAACCCTCCCCTAACCCTAACCATCACCCTCAACCTCACCCTCAGCCTAACCCTAAGCCTATCCCTAAACCTAAACCTAACACACAACTCCCCCTCACTCTAACCCTAATCCTATCCCTAACCCTAACCCTAACCCTAACCCTTCCCTTAACTCTCACCCTAACCCTAACCCTAAAACTAACCCTTACCATAACCCTCAAACTAAACCTCACCGTAACCCTAACTCTAACCCTAAAACTCACCCTCACCCTAACCCTAACTCTAATCCTAACCCAAACCGTAAACCTCACCCTAACACTAACCCTAACCCTAATCCACACCCTAACTCTCAGCCTAATCCTAAGCCTAAACCTAACAATAACCCTCACACTCACCCTAACCCTAACCCTAAACCTCACCCTAACCCTAACCCTCACCCTCAACCTCAGCTTAACCCTAAGCCTGTCCCTAACCCTAACCCTCAGGCTCACCCTAACATTAACCCTAATCCTACTCCTAATCCTAACGCTAACCCTCACCCTCAACCTAACCCTCACCTTAAGCCTAACCCTAACATTTATCCTAACCCTAACCCTCACACTCAGCCTCACCTTAAACCTAAATCTAACACTGAACCTCACCCTGACCCTAACCCTAACCCTAACCCTATCCCTAAACCTCATCCTAGACCTAACCCTAAACCTTAACCTCACCCTCACCATAACCTTAACCCTAACCCTAACACTAACAATAACCCTAACACTAACCCTAACCTTCACCCTAAACATAACCCTCACCCTAACCCTAACCCTTACCCTAACACTTACCCTCACCCTAACACTAACCCTAACCCTAACACTAAACCTCACACTAACCCTAACCATCACCCTAACCATAAACCTCACCCTAACCCAAAACCTCACCATAACCCTTAGACTCACCCTAAAACTGAACCTAACGCTAACATTAACCGTCACCCTAAATCTAACCCTAAACCTCACCCTCAACCTAACACTAACCCTAACACTTAGCCTAACCCTAAAAATAAACCTAACCCTAAACCTCACGCTAACCCTGTTCCTAAACCTCACCCAAACCTAGCCCTCACCCTAAACCTAACCCTTATCCTCACCCTAACCCTCACCCACACCGTAACCTTCAGCCTAACCCTAATCCTAAATCTAACCATAATACTCACCCTAACCCTCACCCTAACCCTAACACTAAACCTAACACTAAGCCTAACCCTAACCCTAACCCTAACCCTCACGCTAACCCTAACTCTAACCCTAAACCTCACCCTCACCCTAACCCTAACCCTAACCCTAACCATAAATCTCACCTTAACTCTAACGCTAAACCTCACCCTCACCCTAGGCCTTGCCCTAACCCTAATCCTAACCCTAACCCTCATCCTAACCCTCCCCCTAACCCTAACCCTAACCTAACCATCAACCTCCCCCTCAGCCTAAATCTAATCCTAACCCTAGACCTAATCCTAAAAAACACACTGACCCTCACCCTAACCTTAACCCTAATCCTATCCCTAACCCTAACACTAACCCTTACCCTCCCCCTAACTCTCACACTAACCCTAACCCTAACCGTCACCCTAAACCTAACTCTAACCCTAAACTTCACCCTCACCCTTACCCTAACTCTAACCCTAACCCAAACCCTAAACCTCAACCTAACCCTAACCCTAAACCTCACACTCACACTCACCATAACCATAACCCTAAACTTAAACCTAACAATAACCCTAACCCTAACCCTTACCCTCACCCTAAACATAACCATCACCCTAAGCCATAACCTCACCCTAATACTTACCCTCACCCTAACACTAAACCTAACACTAACACTAACCATCACACTGACCCTAAAACTAACCCTAACCCTAAACCTCAACCTAACCCTCACACTCAACCTAAACCTAACACTAAACCTAACCCTATCCCTCCCCCTAACCCTATATCTAAACCTCTCCCTCACCCTAACCCTAACCCTAACCCTAACCCTAACACTAACACTAACCCTAAACCTAACCCTAAACCTAACACTAATCCTCAGCCTCAACGTCACCCTAACCCAAACCCTAACCCTAACCCTCATCCTAACTCTAAGCCTAACCCTAACCCTAATCCTAACCCTCACACTCACCCTCACCCAAACCCTAATCCTAAACCTAACCCTATCCCAAACCCAAACCCTCACACTAACCCTCAGCCTAGCCCTCACCGTTAAACTAATCCTAACCCTTAACCTAAACCTAACTCCCAACCTACCCCTAAACCTAAACCTAACCCTCATCCCAACACGAACCCGAACCCTCAACCTCATGCTCGGCCTAAGCATAAGCCTAAGCCTAACCCTCACCCTAACCCTAACTCCAACCCTAACCCTAAACCTAAACCTCAACCTTACCCTAACCCTAATCCTCACCCTCACCCTCACAGTAACCGTAACCCTACCCCTAAACCTAACAATAAACCTAACCCTAACCCTAACCCACACCCTAACCATAACCCTCACTCTAACCTTAACCCTCACCCTAACACTTACCCTCACCCTAACCCTAACCCTAACCCTCACACTCACCCTAGCCTTCAACCTAACCCTAACCCTCAACCTCACCCTAAATCTCACACTAACCCTAACACTAATCCTCAATCTAACCCTCACCCTCAATCTAATGCTAACACTAACCCTCACCCTAACCCTAACCCTCACCCATAGGGAAACCCTCACCCTCATCCTAACCCTCACCTTTACCCTTACCGTCAACCCCAGGCTAATCTGCACCCTAACCCTAACCCTCATCCTAACCCTAACTGTACCCCAGAACCTCAACCTCACCATAACCCTAAGTCTAACCCTAACCCAAACACTAAACCTCACCCTAACCCACACCTTAACCCTAAGCCTCATCCTAAACATCACCCTAACTGTAAACTTAACCATCATACTAACCATAACCTACACCCTCAACCTCAAGCTGAGCATAATCCTTATCCTAAGCCTAACCCTTACCCTAACCCTCACCCTCACCCTATCCCTCACCCTCACCCTAATCCTAATCCTAACCCTCATCCTAACCCTAACCCTCACCCTAACCCTAACCATCACCCTAAACCTAATCCTCACCCCCACCCTCACTCTCAGCCTAACTCTAAGCCTAAGCCTAAGCCTAACCCTAACGCTCACACTCACCCTCACCCTAAACCTAATCCTAACCCTAACCCTAACGGTAAGCCTAAACCTCAACCTAACCCTGACCCTAACCTCAATACTAAAATTAAACCTAACCCTCACCCTCGACCTAATCCTCCAACTAACCCTAAATCTAACCCTAAACTTCACCCTCACACTTACCCTAATCCTAATCTCTAACCCTAAACCTCAACCTAACATTAACCCTAACCCTCACCCACACCCTCACCCTCACAATAACTCTTACCCTAACCCTAACAATAACACTAATCCTAACCCTAAACCTAACCCTAACCCTAACCGTAACACTAATGCTAATACTCACCCTCAAGCTAACCTTAATCCTAACCCTAACCCTAACCCTAACCCTTATCCTCACCCTCACTGTAACCATAATCCTCAACCTAATCCTCACTCTAACCCTAACCCTAAACCTAAACCTTAATCTTACACGAACCCTAACCCTCAACCTCACCCTAGCCCTCACCATAACCCTAATCCTAACCCTAATCCTCATCCTTACCCTCACCCTAACCCTAACATGAACCCTCACCCCAACTCTAACACTATCCCTAACTCTCAACCTACCCTAACCCTCACGCTCACAGTAACCCTAACCCTAACCCTCACCCTAACCCTAACCCTCACACTCACCCTTAACCTAACCCTCACCCCAGCCCTCACCCTCAGTCTAACCCTAAGCCTAACCCTAACCCTAACCATATCGCTCACACTCACCCTAACACTTACCCTAAACCTAATCCTAACCCTTAGCCTAACCCTCACATTCAACTTAACCCTCACCCTAACCCTAAATCTAACACTAACACTAACCCTAACCCTCAAACTCAGCCTCTCCCTAACCCTAACTCTAATCCTAAACCTTACACTCACCCTAACACTAACATTAACCCTAATCCTAAACCTCACCATAACTCTAACCCTAAACCTCACCCTCACCCTAGCACTCACCCTAACCCTAATCCTAACCCTAACCCTCATCCTAACCCTCACCCTAACACTAAACTTAATGCTCACCGTCAACCTAACCCAACACCTAATCCGAACAGTAACCCTCACCCTCAGCCTCACCCTAACCATAACTCTAACACTAAACCTCACCCTAACACTAACAATAAATCTAACCCTAAACCTCACCCTCAACCTAACCCTAACCCTAACCCTAATGGTAAACCCCACCCTAACCCTAACCCTAACCCTCACCTGCACCTCACCCTCACTGTAACTCTAACCCTAACCCTAACAATAACAATAATCCTGACCAGAACCATCACCCTAACTCTAACCCTCACCCTCATGCTCAGCCTAAGCCTAAGCCTAAGCCTAACCATAACACTCACCCTAATCCTAAACCTATCAAAAACCCTAACTTTAACCCTAAACCTCACTGTCCCCCGAACCCTAATTCTATCCTTTACCCTAAACCTAAGCCTCATCCTAACCCTAACCGTAACCCTCACCCTCACCCTCACCATAATCCTAACCCTAACCCTAACAATAAACTTAAGCATAATCCTAACCCTCACCCTAACTATAACCATCACCCTAACCCTAAACCTCACCCTAACACTTACCCCAACCCTAATAACCCTAACCCTAACACTAACCCTCACACTAACCCTAACCATCACCCTAACCCTAAACCTCACGATAACCCTATCCCTAACCCTCACCCAACCCTAGCCCTCATCCTAACCCTAACCCTTATCCTCACCCAAACCCTCACCCTCACCCTCACCCTCAGCCTAAACCTAACCCTAAACCTAACCCTAACACTCACCCTAACCCTCACCGTAACCCTAACCCTAAACCTAACACTAACCCTAACCCTAACCCTCACCCTCAGCCTCACCCTAACACTAATTTTAACTCTAAACCTCACCCTCACCTTAACCCTTACCCTAACCATAAACCTCAACCTAACTCTAACCCTAAACCTCAACTTCACCCTAGCCCTTGCCCTAACCCTAATCCTAACCTTAACCCTCATCCTAACCCTCCCCCTAACCCTAACACTAACCCTAACCCTAACCCTAACCATCACCCTCACCTTCAGCCTAAACCTAAGCCTAACCCCAGAACTAACCCTAACAAACACACGGACCCTCACCCTAACCCTAACCCTAATCCTATCCCTAAACCTAACACTAAGCCTTACCCTCCCCTTAACTCTCACCCTAACCTAACCCTAACCGTCACCCTAACTTTAACTCTTACACTAAACCTCACCCTCACCCTAACCCTAACTCTAACCCTAACCCAAACCCTAAACCTCAACCTAACACTAACCCTAACCCTCACACTCACCCTCACCGTAACCGTAAACCTAAACCTAAACCTAACAATAACTCTAACCCTAACTGTAAACCTCACCCTATCCATAACCGTCACCCTAACCCATAACCTCACCCGAACACTTACCCTCACCCTAACACTAACCCTAACACTAACACTAACCCTCACACTGACCCTAACCCTAACACTAACACTAAACCTCAATCTAACACTCACCCTCAACCTAAACCAAACACTACCCCTAACCCTAACCCTCACCATAACCCACCCCCTAACCCTACATCTAAACCTCACCCTCACCCTAAACCTAACCCTAACACTAACAGTAAGCCTAAACCTAACCCTAATCCTCAGCCTCAACCTCACCCTAACCCAAACCCTAACCCTAACACTCATACTAACTCTAAGCCTAACCCTAACCCTAATCCTAACCCTCACACTCATCCTCACCCAAACCCTAATCCTAAACATAACCCTATTCCTAACCCTAACCCTCACCCTAAACCTCAGCCTAGCCCTCAACCTTAAACTTATCCTAACCCTAAACCTCAACCTAATTCTCAACCTAACCCTAAACCTAACCCTAAACCAAACCCGAACTCGAACCCGAACTTTCAACCTCATGCTTGGCCAAAGCCTAAGCCTAAGCCTAAGCCTAAGCCTAACCCTCACCCTAACCCTGACTCTAACCCTAACCCTAAACCTAAACCTCATCCTAACCCTAACCATAATCCTCACCCTCACCCTCACAGTAACAGTAACCCTACCCCTAAACCTAACAATAAACCTAACCCTAACCCTAACCCTCACCCTAACCATAACCCTCACTCTAACCTTAACCCTCACCCTAACACTTACCCTCACCCTAACCCTAACCCGAACCCTCACTCTCCCCTAGCCTTCACCCTAACCCTAACCCTCATCCTCACCCTAAACCTCACACTAACCCTAACACTAATCCTCAATCTAACCCTCACCCTCACCTTAATGTTAACACTAACCCTCACCCTAACCCTAACCTTCACATTTACCGGAACCCTCAACCTCAGCCTAACCCTCACCTTTACCCTAACCGTCACCCTCAGGATAACCTGCACCCTAACCGTAACCCTCATCCTAACCCTAACTGTACCCCAGAACTTCACCCTCACCATAACCCTAAGTCTAACCTTAACCCTAACACTAAACCTCATCCTAACCCTCACCCTAACCCTAAACCTCATTTTAACCCTAACCCTAACTGTAAACTTAACCATGACACTAACCCTAACCCTCACCCTGAAATCTCACGCTCAGCCTAATCCTAAGCCTAAGCCTAACACTTACCCTAACCCTCACCCTAGCCCTCACCCTAAACCTAATTCTAACCCTCACCCTCACCCTAACCCTAACCCTCATCCTCACTCTAAAGTTCACACTAACCCTAACCCTAATCCTCAATCTAACAATCACCCTGACCCTAATCCTACCCCTTACTCTAAACCTAAGCTTCAACCTAACCCTCACCCTTATCTTAACCCTCAGCCTCACCCTAAACCTCACCTTTACCCTTACCATCATCCTAAACCTAACCCTCACCCTAACCCTAAACCTAACCCTAAACCTAAACCTAACCCTAATCCTAACATTCACTCTCACCTAACCCTAATCCTAACCCTAACCCTCACCCTAACACTAACCCTCACACTCACTATAACCCTAACCTCAACCGAACCCTCACCCTAAAGCTATCCCTAACCCTAAACCTTAATCTAACACTAACCCTAACCCTCACGCTCACCCTAGCCCTCACCATAACCCTAATCCTAACCCTAATCCTCATTCTTACCCTCACCCTAACCCTAAACTTAACCCTCACCCTAATCCTAATCCTAAACCTAACCCTCAACCTAAGCCAAACCCTCAACCTAACCATAACCCTCAAACTCACCCTCACCCTCAGCCTAAACCTAATCCTAACGCTAAGCCTAACCCTCACCCCCAACCTAACCCTTGCTCTAACCCTAACTCTAACACTAATCCTAACACTAAACCTCACCCTAACCCTAAACCTCAACCTCAGCCTCACCCTAAACCTAACTCTAACCCGAAACTCAACTTCACCCTAACCTTAACCCTAACCCTAACCCTCACCCTAACCTTAAATCTAACCCTAACCCTCATCCTAACCCTCACCGTAACACTAACCCTAACACTAACCCTCACCCTATCCCTAATCCTAACCCTAACACTCAAACTGACACTAACCCTCACCCTCACCGAAACTCTTAGCCTAACCCTAACCCTAACCCTAAACTTAACCCGAACCCTAACTCTCACACTAACCCTAACCCTAACTCTCACCCTAACCCTAATCCTCACCCTTGCCATAACCCTCACACTCAGCCTAACTGTCACGTTTACCCTTACCTTCACCCCCATCCTAATCCTCACCCTAACCCTAACTCTCAACCTAACCTTCACCCTAACCTTAACTTTACCCCTAAACCTCACCCTCACTCTAACCCTAACTCTAACACTAACCCTAACACTAAACCTCACCCTAACCCTAACCCTAACCCTTAAACTAACCCTAACCCTCACCCTCACCCTCACCCTCAGCCTAAACCTAAGGCTAACCCTAACCCTAACCCTAACCCTCACACTCATCCTAACCCAAACCCTAATCCTAATGCTAACCCTAATCCTAACCCTCACCCTCAGCCTCAGCCTCACCCTAACCCTAATTCTAACTCTAAACCTCACCCTCACCCTATCACTAAGGATAACCCTAACCATAAACCTAAACCTAACTGTAATCCTAACCCTCCCCCTAACTCTCAGCCTAACCCTAACCCTAACACTAACCCTAACCCTAAAGGTCAACCTAACCTTCACCCTAAACCTAACTCTAACCTTAATCCTCACACTCACCCTAACCCTCACTCTAACCCTAAACCAAACCCTAAACCTCCCCCTAAACCTAACCCTAACCCTCACCCTCACCGTAACCGAAACACTAAACCTAACCCTAACAATAACCCTAACCCTTATCCTAACCCTCATCCCAACGATAACCCTCACAATAACCCAAACCCTAACAACCACCCTCACCCTAAAACTAACCCTAACCATAACATTAACCCTCACACTAACCCTAATCGTAACCATAACCCTAAAACTCAACCTAACCCTCACACTCACCCTAACAGTAACAATAACCCTATCCCTGACCCTCACCCTAACCCTACCCCTAACACTATATCTAACCCTAAACCTCACCCTCACCCTAACCATAATCCTAACCCAACCCTAAACCCCACCCTAACCCTAAACCTAACCCTCACCCGCACCATCACACTCAACGTAACTCTAACCCTAACCCTAACAATAACACTAACCCTAACCCTAACCATCACCATAACCCTAATCCTCACCCCCACCCTCACCCCCACCCTCACCCTTAGCCTAACTGTAAACCTAAACCTAATCCTCACCCTAAACCTCACACTCAGCCTCACCCTAACCCTAACCCTCACCCTTACCTCAACCCTCACCCTCATCTTAACCCTTACCCTCAGTGTAAACCTCACCTTTACCCTTACCATCATCCTCACCCTAACCTCACCGAACACTAAACCTCATTCTAACCCTCACCCTAACAATAAACCTAACCATTACGCTAACCCTAACCTTCACCCTCAAACTCACCCTCAGTCTAACTGGAAGATTAAGCCAAAGCCTGACCCTAACATTTACCCTCACCCGAGCCCTCACCCTTACCCTAATCCTAACGATCACACTAACCCTAATCCTCACATCCATCATCACCCTCAGCCTAAGCCATAGCCTAACCCTAACCCTAATCCTCACCCCCACCCTCACTCTTAGCCTAACCATAAGCCTAAGCCTAATCCTCACCCTAAACCTCACACTCAGTCTCACCCTAACCCTAATCCTAAACCTAACCCTATACCTAAAGCTCAACCTAACCCTCACCCTCACACTTACCCTAACAATAACCCTAACCCTAAACCTCACCATATCCCTTCCCCTAACCCTAACCCTACCCATAACCCTCACCTTCAGCCTCATGCTCACCGCAAACTTAACCCTAATCATAACACTAACAATAAACCTAACCGTAAGCCTAACCCAAACCCTAACTCTAAAACTCAACCCCACCCTCTCCCTCATCCTAAGCCTAAGCCTAACCATAACTCTAACCCTAAACCTAACCCTAAAACTAACCCTAATCCTCAGCCTTACCCTCATACTAACCCAAACCCTAACCCTAACCCTCACCCTAATTCTTTTTTTTTTAATTGTATTTTATTTTATTTGAGAACATAATGTACAGGGGGGCTACAATTACATGGGCAGGATAATGCATACATTTCTTACCAAGCATTGCAGCCTCCTCCTTTGTTTACCCTTCACTTCCCTTCCCCGCCTCCCCCCTCCCCCCACCCAATTTTACCCCCCTCCCCCCACCCAATTGTACCCCCCTCTCCCCCCCACACCGACATTGTAAAGCTGGTTTTGACATGACATTTTGTACTTCTCATTGTTGCAACAGGTCCACCTGAATCCTTAAACGACTTGTTTGTCCCCATCTCCTCCACATGTTATACTGACATCAAATATAGTGAAAGCGGGGGTTACACTGTGGGGGAGGGACATACAAAGCAACAAAGAAATAATCTTATAAATGCGTTAGAAACACATGCATGAAAGAAACGAAAACATTAAAATACATATTTAAGGGTTCATTTTCCTAACATCACATTATCTGACCTTTTCCGCTTGACTCATACCTATACTAGATATTGCAAATAAGGGAAACCATGGGACCTATGCTTCTTTGGGCCTGGCTTACTTCACTTAATATAATTTTTTCCAAACCTTTCCATTTCCTAACAAATGGGGAAATGTCATTCTTTCTGATGGAGGCATAGAATTCCATTGTGTATATATACCACATTTTCTTGATCCATTCATCTACTGAGGGGCATCTGGGTTGGTTCCATATCTTAGCTATGGTAAATAATGCTGCAATAAACATAGTTGTGCTGGTAGCTTTAGTGTGGTCTTGTTTGTAAACATTTGGGTAAATGCCCAAAAGTGGGATTGCTGGATCATAGGGGAGATCTATGTGAAGTCTTCTGAGGAACCTCCATACTGCTTTCCAAAGTGGTTGAACAAGTTTACATTCCCACCAACAATGAAGTAAGGTTCCTTTCTGTCCACATCCCCTCCAGCATCTGTTGTTGTTAGAGTTCTTGATTTTTGCTGTTCTAACTGGAGTGAGGTGATATCTCAATGTTGTTTTGATTTGCATTCCTTTTATGGCTAGGGATGTTGAACATTTCTTCATGTGTCTATTGGCCATCCTTCTTTCTTCTTCAGAGAAGCTTCTCGTTAAGTCTTTCGCCCACTTATTTATTGGGCAGTTGATTCTTTGAGGATTTGTTGTTGGGTGGTTTAATTTTTTGAGTTCCAAGTATATTTTAGATATGAGACCCTTGTCCGTTGTATGGCTAGTAAAGATCTTCTCCCAATCGGTGGGCTTTCTATTGATCTTGCCAGCTATGTCATTTGCCCTGCAGAAGCTC
Source organism: Dipodomys merriami (assembly GCF_024711535.1). Taxonomy (NCBI): domain Eukaryota; kingdom Metazoa; phylum Chordata; class Mammalia; order Rodentia; family Heteromyidae; genus Dipodomys; species Dipodomys merriami. The sequence goes on from NW_027202760.1 coordinate 406,925, forward strand.
TGCAATCTTATGCAATCCCATTTGTCCAACCTTTCTTTGATTTGTTGTGCTTCCGGGTCTCTATTCAGAAAATTTCGACCTGAGCCAAGGAGACCTAGGGTTTCTCCTATTCCATCCTGTAATGTTTTCAGAGTGTCTGCTTTGAGTTCAAGGTCTTTGATCCATTTGGAGTTGATTCTGGTACAGGGTGATATATAAGGATCTAGCTTTAGTTTTCTACATGTAGTTAACCAATTTTGCCAGCACCATTTACTGAAGAGGCTGTCTTTCTTCCATTCTATTGTTTTAGCTTCCTTATCGAAGATTAGATGGCTATAGGTCTGTAGGTTCATTTCTGGGTTTTCAATTCTATTCCATTGGTCCTGAGGTCTGTTCTTATGCCAATACCAAGCTGTTTTGATTACTATGGCTTTATAGTAGAGTTTGAAATTTGGTATTGATATTCCTCCAGCAGTGTTCTTTCCGTTGAGGAGCGTTTTTGCTATTCGGGGTCTTTTATTGTTCCATATGAATTTTTGGATTGCCTCCTCTATTTCCTTGAAGAATGAGGGTGGAATTTTGATAGGTATTGCGTTGAATTTGTAGATAGCCTTGGGAAGTATTGCCATTTTCACGATGTTAATCTTGCCAATCCAGGAGCATGGGAGGTTTTGCCATTTTTTAAGTTCTGTGTTGATTTCCTTTTTCAAGATTTTAAAGTTTTCATCATAGAGGTCCTTCACTTCTTTGGTTAAGTTAATTCCTAGGTATTTTATTTTTTGTGGGGCTATTACAAATGGAGTTGCTTTCCTAATTTCAGCCACACTTTTCTCGTTGTTGGCATATAGAAAAGCCATTGATTTTTGGGGGTTAATTTTATAACCTGCTACTTTGCCAAAGTTTTGAATCAGCTTGAGTAATTTGGGAGTGGAGTCTATGGGATTCTTTAAATACAAGATCATGTCATCTGCAAAGAGGGAGAGTTTTATTTCTTCTTTCCCTATTTGGATCCCCTTTATGTCTGCATCTTGTCTTATTGCTGTAGCTAGGCATTCTAATACTAGATTGAAGAGAAGTGGAGAGAGTGGGCATCCTTGTCTTGTTCCTGAGTTAAGAGGAAATGGCTTTAGTTTTTCACCATTGAGTATAATGCTGGCTGTAGGTTTGTCATATACAGCCTTTATTGTATTGAGGAATGTTCCATGGATTCCTAATTTTTCCAGAACCTTCATCATAAAGGGGTGTTGGATCTTGTCAAATGCTTTTTCTGCATCTATTGAGATAATCATGTGGTTCTTATTCTTGCTCCTATTGATGTGATGAATAATATTAATTGATTTGCGTATATTGAACCAGCTTTGCATCCCTGAAATGAATCCTGTTTGATCATGGTGTATGATTTTTTGGATGAATTGTTGAAGTCGATTGGCCAAAATTTTGTTGAGAAGTTTTGCATCAATGTTCATCAAAGAAATGGGTCTATAGTTCTCTTTCTTTGATGAGTCCCTGCCTGGTTTTGGGATGAGGGTTATGATGGCTTCATAGAATGTGTTCGGTAGTGAGCTTTCTCTTTCAATTTCATTGAAGAGTTGGAGGAGTATTGGTGTGAGCCCTCACCCTAATTCTAAGCCTAACCCTAACCCTAAACTTCACACTCACCCTCACCCTAACCCTAATACTAAACCAAACCCTATCCCTGACCCTAGCCCATACCGTAACCCTAACCCTAGCCCTCACCCTTACCCTAATCCTAACCCTAAACCTCAATCTAAACTTCACACTAACCCGAACCCTAACCCGATCCCTAACCCTCACCCTCATGCTCGGCCTAAGCCCAAGCCTAAGCCTAAGCCTAAACCTAACCCTAACCCTCACCCTAACACTAACACTAGCACTAAACCTATCTCTAACCCTAAATCTCACTCTCACCCTAACCTTAAATCTAATCCTAAGACTAAAACTAAACCTCATCCTAACCCTAACCCTAACCCTAACCCTAACACTAACACTAACCATAACCCTAACCCTAACCCTAACAATAACCCTAACCCTAACCCTCACACTCACCTAACCATAACTCTCACCCTAAACCTAACCCTAACCCTAACACTTACCCTCACCGTAACATAAACCCTAACGCTAACACCAATGCTCACACTAACCCTAAGCATCACCCTAACCATAAACCTCATCCTAACACTAACCCTAACTCTCAAGCTCACCCTAAACCTCACACTAACCCTAACACTAATCCTCAATCTAACCCTCACCCTCATTCTAACCCTAACACTAACCCTCACCCTAACCCTAACCCTCACCATTACTGTAACCCTCACCCTCAGCCTAACCCTCAAATTTACCCTTACTTTCAACCGCACCCTAACCCTAAACTTGACCCTAACCCTCACCCTAAACCTAACTCTACCCCTAAACCTCACCCTCACCTTAACCCTAACCCTAACCCTAACACTAAACTTCACCCTAAACCTAACCCTAACTCTCACACTCACACTCACCGTAACCGTATCCTTAACCCTAACCCTAACAATAACCCTAACAATAACCCTAACCTTAACCCTCACCATAACCATAACCCTCACCCTAAACCTAACCCTCACCCTAACACTTACCCTCACCCTAACACTGACCCTAACCTGAACACTAACCCTCACACTAACGCTAACCCTCAACCTAATCCTAAACCTCACCATAACCCTAACCCTAACCCTAACACTCACCCTCACCCTAGCCCTCAACATAATCCTAATTTTAACCCTCACCTTCACCCTAACCCTAACCCACATCCTCACCCTAAATCTCACACTAACAGTAACCCTAATCCTCAATCTAACACTCACCCTGAACCTAACCCTATCCCTTACCCTAACCCTAAACCTAACCCTAACCTTCACCCTAACACTCAACCTCAGCCTAAACCTCACCTTTACCCTTACCATCATACTCACCATAACCCTCACCCTAACCCTAACCCTCACCCTCACCGTAAATCTAACCCTCAACCTAACCCTCACCCTAACCCTAACTCTAACCCTAAACCTTAATCTAACCCTAAAGCTCACCCTCAACCTAGCCCTCACCCTATTCCTAATCTTCATTCTTAACCTCACCCTAACCCTAACCTTAACCCTTTCCCTAACCATAATCCTAACCCTAAGCCTCAAACTTACCCTAAAACTCAAGCTCACCATAAACCTAACCCTAACCCTCACCCTAACCCTAAATTTACCCGAACCCTAACTCTCACAGTAAACGTAACCCAAACCCTCACTCTCAACCTCACCCTCAGCCTAACCCTAAGCCTAACAGTAACCCTAACCATCACACTCACCCTAACCCTTATGCTAATCCTAATCCTAACCTTTAGCCTAACCCTCACCCTCAACCTAACCCTCACCCTAACCCTAACTCTAACACTAACCCTAACCCTAACCTAACCCTCAATTTCAGTCTAACCCAAACCATAACTCTAACCGTAAACCTCACCCTCACGCTAACCCGAACCCTAACCCTAAACCTAAACCTCACCCTAACGTTAACCCTGAACCTCAACCTCAAATTAGCCCTCAAACTAACCCTAATCCTATCCCTAACCCTCATCCTAACCCTCACCCTAACACTAACCTTAACCTTCACCTCACACTAACCCTAATACTAACACTAACCCTCAACCTAACCCTAACCCTCACCGTCACCGTAACCCTTACCCTAACCCTCAACCTAACCCTAAATTGAACCCGAACCCTAACTCTCACCCCAACCCTAACCCTAACCCTCACCCTAAGCCTAACCCTCACCCTTACCGTAACCCTCATGCTCAGCCTAACACTCAAATTTAACCTTACCGATACCCTCACCCTAACACTATCCCTAACACTAAACCTAACCCTAAACCTCAACCTAACCCTAACCCTCAACCTCACCCTGAACCTCACAATAACTCTAACCCTAACCCTAACAATAACACTTACCCTAACCCTAATCCTAACCCTAACCATCACCATAACCCTCACCCTGAGCCTCAACCTCAGCCTAACTGTAAGCCTAAGTCTAATCCTAACCCTAACCCTCACCGTAATCCTAACCCTAACCCTAAAACTAACCCTAAACCTAACCCTATCCCTCCCCCTAACCCTAACTCTAACCCTAACCCTAGCCCTCACCCTTACCCTAATCCTAACCCTAAACCGCAAGTTAACTTTCACCATAACCTGAACCCTAACCCTCACCCTCACCCTCACCCTCACCATAACTCTAACCCTAACCCTAACAATAACTCTAACAATAACCCTAACCATAACCATAACCCTCAACCTCAGACTCACCCTCACAGCAAACTTAACCCTAACCATAACACTAACAATAACCCTAACACTAACCCTTAGGCTAACCCTAATCCTCACACCCACCCTCACCCTCAGCCTAACCCTAAGCCTAACCCTAACCCTAACCCTCACCGTAACCCTAACCCTAACCCTAACCTAAAAACCTAACCCTAACCCTAACCCTAAACCTAACCCTAATCCTCAGCCCCACCCTCACCCTAACCCAAACCCTAACCCTAACCCTCCCCCTAACAATAACTCTAATTCTAAACCTCACCCTCACTCTAACCCTTACCCTAAACCTATCCCTAAACCGCACCCTAACCCTAACCCTCACCCTCAACCTCATCCTCACCATATCTCTAACCCTAACCCTAAGAATAACACTAACCCTAACCCTAACCATAACCCTTACCATAACCCTCAGCTTCAGCCTCATGATTACCTCATGTTCACTTAACATTAAGCATAACACTAAAAATAAGCCTAACACTAAGCCTAACCCTACCCCTAACTCTAATCCTCAAACCCACCCTCACCCTCATCCTAACCCTAAGCCTAATCCTAACTCTAACCCTAAACCTCACCATAACCCTAATCCTAACCCTAAACTTAACAGTAACCCTAACCCTAAACCTAACCCTAAACCTAACCCTAATCCTCAGCCTCACCCTCACACTAACCCAAACCCTAACCCTAACCCTCACCCTAACTCTAAGCCTAACCCTAATCCTAAACCTCACACTCACCCTCACCATAACCCTAATCCAAAAGAAAACCCTATCCCTAACCCTAGCCCTCATCCTAACCCTAACCCTAGCCCTCACACTTACCCTAATCCTAACCCTAAACCTCAATCTAACCTTCACTCTAACCCGAACCCTAATCTGAACCCTAAACCTCACCCTCACCCTCACCCTCACTGTAACTCTAACCCTAATCCTAACAATACCTCTAAACCTAACCCTAACCATAACCATAACCAAAACCCTCGCCCTCAGACTCACCCTCACAGCAAACTTAACCCTAACCATAACACTAAAAATAAACCTAACACTAACACTAACCCTAACCCTAATCCTCACACCCACTCTCACCCTCAGCCTAACCCTAAGCCTAACCCTAACCCTAACCCTCATAGTAACCCTAACCCTAACCCTATCTTAAAAACCTAACCCTAACCCTAACCCTAAACCTAACCCTAATCCTCACCCCCACCCTCACCCTAACCCAAACCCTAACCCTAACCCTCCCCCTAACAATAACTCTAATTCTAAACCTCACCCTCACCCTAACCCTTACTCTAAACCTATCCCGAAACCGCACCCTAAACCTAACCCTCACCCTCAACCTCATCCTCACCGTATCTCTAACCCTAACCCTAAGAATAACACTAACCCTAACCCTAACCATAAGCATAACCCTCACCTTCAGCGTCATGCTCACCGCAAACTTAACCCTAAGCATAACACAAACAATAAGCCTAACCCTATGCCTAACCCTAACCCTAACTCCAATCCTCAAACCCACCCTCACCCTCATCCTAACCCTAAGCCTAATCCTAACTCTAACCCTAACTCTCACCATAACCATTACCCTAACCCCACACTAACCCTAACAATAAACGTAACCCTAAAAATAAGCCTAATCCTCAGCCTCACCCTCACACTAACCCAAAACCTAACCCTAACCCTCACCCTAATTCTAAGCCTAAACCTCACACTCACCCTCACCCTAACCCTAATCCTAAACCTAAACCTATCCCTAACCCTAGCCCTCACCCTAACCCTAACCCTAAAACTCAATCTAACCTTCACCCTAACCCGAACCCTAACCAGAACCCTACCACTCACCCTCGTGCTCGGCCTAAGCCTAAGCCTAAGCCTAACCCTAACCCTCACCCTAACCATAACACTAGCACTAACCCTAACTCTAACCCTAAATCTCACCCTCACCCTAACCTTAACTCTAACCCAAACCCTAAAACTAAACTTCATTCTAACCGTAACTGTAACCCTAACCATAACCATAACCCTAACACTAACACTAACCCTAACAATAACCCTAAAACTCACACTCACCCTAACCATAACCCTCACCCTAACCCTAACCATCACCCTATCCCTTAACCTCATGTTCACCCAACCCTCACACTAAGCCTAAAACTCAACCAAAGCCTAACCCTAACCCTCACCATCACACTCAACTTCACCCTCATTCTAAGCCTCCACCTCACCCTCACCCTCACCCTAAACCAAAACCTAACCCTAACCCTCAGCCTAACCCTAACCCTCACACAACCTTAAACTTAACCCTCACCCTCACCATAACTCTAACCCTCACCCTAACCCTAATCCTCACACTAACCCTAAACCTAACCCTAACCCTTATCCTCACACTAACCCTCACCCTAACCCTAACCCTAACTCTAAGTCTCACCCTCACCTTAGCCTTCACCTTCACCCTAACCCTCACCCAAACCCTAACCCTCACACTCACCCTAAACCTCACCCTCACCCTAAAGCTAACACTAAACCTAAACCTCACCCTAACACTCACACTAAACCTAACCATCACTCTCACCATAACCCTAACACTAAACCTTACCCTAAACCTAAACCTAACCCTTACCCTCACCATAAGCCTAACCCTAATCCTCACACTAACCCTAACACTAACCCACACACTAAAACTCACCCTAAACCTCACCCTCACCCTAATCCTAACCCTCACCCACACCCTCACCTTCAGCCGAACCCTAACTCTAACCCTAATCCTAACCCTGAACCTCACCCTCACTCTGAACCTAACCCTAACCCTAAACCTCACCCTCACCCTCACCCTAACCCTAACCGTAAACCTATCACTAACCTCACCCTAACCCTAACCCTCAACCTAAACCTCAATCTAACACATACCCTCACCCTCACCCTAACCCTCACCTTAACCCTCACCCTAAACCTCACCCTCACACTGAACCTCACCCTAAACCTCACCATCACCCTAACCCTAAACGTATCCTTAACCCTAGGCCTAACCCTAACCCTAAACTTAAAACTAACACTCACTCTCATCGTCACTCTAAACATAACCCTAACCGTATCCTTAACCCTCACCCTAAACCTCACCCTAAATCATACCCTCACCCTAATCCTAACCCTAAACCTAACCCTAACACTAACACTAACCCTAAAGCTAAACCTAACCCTAATCCTCAGCCTCACCCTCACACGAACCCAAACCCTAACCCTAACCCTCACCCTAATTCTAAGCCTAACCCTAACACTAAACCTCACACTCATCCTCACCCTAACCCTAATCCTAAACCTAACGCTATCCCTAATCCTAGCCCTCACCCTAACCTTAACCCTAGCCCTCACCCTTACCCTAATCCTAACCTTAAACCTCAATCTAACCTTCGGGCTAACCGAACCTTAACCCGAACCCTAAAACTCATCCTCATGCTCAGCCTAAGTCTAAGCCTAAGCCTAAGCTTAAACCTAACCCTCACCCTAACACTAACACTAACCGTAACTCTAACCCTAAATCTCACCCTCACTCTAACCTTAACTCTAATCCTAACCCTAAAACTAAACTTCATCCTAACACTAACCCTAACCCTAACCCTAAGCATAACCCTAACCCTAACCCTAACCATAACAATAATATAACCCTAACCCTCACACTCACTCTAACCATAACCCTCACACTAACCCTAACCCTCACCCTAACACTTACCCTCATCCTAACATAAACCCTAATGCTAACACTAACGCTCACCCTAACCCTAACCCTCAACCTTACTGTAACCTTCACCCTCAGCCTAACCCTCAAATTTACCCTTACCTTCAACCCCACCCTAACCCGCAACCTAACACTAACCCTCACCCTAATCCTCACCCTAATCCTCACCCTAATCCTAACTCTACCCCTAAACCTCACCCTCACCTTAACCCTAACTCTAATCTTAACCCTAACACTAAACTTCACCCTAACCCTAACCCTAACTCTCACCCTCACACTCACCTTAACTTTAACCCTAAACCTAACCCTAACAATAACCCTAACCCAAACCATCACCCTAACCATAACCCTCACCCTAATCCTAACCCTCACCCTAACACTTACCCTCACCCTAACCCTAAACCTCACACTAACCCTAAACCTAACCCTAACCCTAACCCTCACACGAACCCTCAACCTAACCCTAACTCTAACCTTAACTCTCACCCTCACCTTAACCCTCACCCAACCATCACACTAAGCCTAAACCTCAACCTAACCCTAACCCTAACCCTCACCATCGCCCTCAACTTCACCCTCACCCTCACCCTCACCCTAACCCAAAACCTAACCCTAACCCTGACTCTAACCCTAACCCTCACACAACCTTAAACTTAACCCTCACCCTCACCATAACTCTAACTCTCACCCTAAACCTAATCCTGACACTAAACCTAAACATAACCCTAACCCTTATCCTCACACTAACCCTCACCCTAACCGTAACCCTAACTCTAAGTCTCACCCTCACCCTAACCTTCACCTTTACCGTAACCCTCACCCAAACCCTAACCCTCATACTCAACCTAACCCTCACTCTCACCCTAAAGCTAACGCTAAACCTAACCCTCACCCTAACACTCACACTAAACTTAACCCTCACTCTCACCATAACCATAACACTAAACATTACCCTAAACCTAAACCTAACCCTTACCCTCACCATAACCCTAACCCTAATCCTCACACTAACCCTAACACTAACCCACACACTAAAACTCACCCTAATCCTCACCCTCACCCGAACCCTAACCCTCACTCACACCCTCAACTTCAGCCTAACTCTAAACCTAACCCTAATCCTAACCCTGAACCTCACCCTCACTCTGTACCTAACCCTAACCCTAACCCTCACACTCACCCTAACCCTAACCCTAACCGTAAATCTATCACTAACCTCACCCTAACCCTAACCCTCAACCTAACCCTCAATCTAACACATAAACTCACCCTCACCTTAACCCTCACACTAACCTTCACCCTAAACCTCACACTCACCCTAAACCTCACCCTAGACCTTACCCTCACCATAACCCTATCCCTAACCCTAACCCTCACTGTCACCCTAACCCTAAACCTAGCCGTATCCCTAACCCTAACCCTAATCCTAACCCTAACCTTAAAACTAACCCTCACTCTCACTGTCACTCTAACCATAATCCTAACCTTATCCCTAACCCTCAACCTAACCCTAACCCTCACACTAACCCTCACCCTAAAACATACCCTCACCCTAATCCTAACCCTAACCTTCAACCTAACCCTATTCCTCTCCCTAAACCTCATCCTCACCCTAAAACTCATCCTAACCTTTACCCTCACCCTAAACCTAACCATAAACGTACCCCTCACCCGATCCCTCACCCTAACCCTAACCCTCAACCTAACCCTAACCCTAACACTAACCCTCACCCTCACCATAGCCCTCATCCTAACCCTAATCCTAACCCTAAAACTCACCTAAACCTAATCCTCACCCTCACACTAACCCTCACCCTCACCTTAACCCTCACCCTCACCATAACCCTCATCCTAAACATAACCCTAAACCTAACCCCAAACCTCACCCTAACCCCAACCATAACCCTAAACCTAACCCTAACCCTCACCCTAACCCTTACCCTCACCTTCACCCTAACCCTCACACTAACCCTAACCCTCCCCCTAACCCTAACCCTAACCCTCATCCTCACACTAACCCTAAACCAAACACTAACCCTTACCCTCACACTAACCCTCACCCTAACATTAACCTTAACATTAAGTCTCACCCTCACAATAACCCTCTCCCTAACCCTTACATTCATGCTCAACCAACCCTCACACTAACCCTAAAACTCAACCTAACCTTTACCCTAACCCTCAACTTCACCCTAACCCTAACCCTAAACCTAACCCTAAACCTTATCTTCACCCTCTCCCTTACCTAAATCTAACCCACACCCTCAACCTCACCCTCACCCTAACCCTCACCCTCACGCTCACCCTAACCCTAACCCTAACCCTCACCCCAACCCTAATGCTAACCCTAAAGCTCAACCTTACCCTAACCCTCACCCTAAAACTTAACCCCACCCTAAAGCTAACCCTTAACCTAACCTCACACTAAACCTAACCCTCACCCTCACCCTAACCCTAACAATAATCCTAACGCTAATCCTAAACCTAACCCTCACCCTCACCCTAACGCTAACCCTAACCCTAACAAAAACCCTATTCCTAAGCCTAATCCTAACACTCATCCTCACCCTCACCCTAACCCTAACTCTAACCTAAGCCTAACCCTAACAATAACCCTAAACCTAACCCTAACCCTCACCCTAACCCTTATCCTAACCCCACCCCTCATCCTAAAACTAATCCTAAACCTATCCCTAACCCTACAGATCACCCCAACCCTAAACCTCACCATCACCCTCACCCTAGCCTAACCCTAACCCTAACCCTAATTCTAACCATGAACCTCACCCTCACGCTGAACCTAACATTAAAACTAAAACTCACCCTCACCTTCACCCTAACCCTAACCTTAATCGTATCCCTAACCCTCACCCTAACTTTAACCTCACCCTAACACAGACCCTCAACCTAATCCTAACCCTAACCCTCAAACTAACACTCACCTTAAACCTAAACCTCTCCTTAAACCTCACTCTCAACCTAAACCTCACCCTAAAACTTACCCTCACACTAACCATAACCCTAACCCTAATCCTCACACTAACCCTAACCCTAACACTCATACTAATGTTAACCATAACCCTAAACCTCACCCTAACTCTAACCCTCACCGTCAACCTAACCCTCACCCTTTCCCTAAATATCACACTTACACTAACCCTCACCCTAACACTAAACCTAACACTGACCCTTAGCCTCATCCTCACCATCACCCTCACCCTAAGCGTAATCCCAAACCTAACCCTAATCCTAAACCTAACCCTCTCCCTCACCCTCACGCTAACCCTAAAGCTAAACCTAACCCTAACCCTAACCCTAACCCTCACCCTCAACATAACCCTAATCCTAAAACTCACCCTCAACATAACCCTAACCCTAACGCTCACCTTAATGCTAACCCTAACCCTCACCCTCACCCTAACCCTCACAATCACCCTAACCCTCACCCAAACCCTAATGCTCACAATCACCCTAACCCTCACCCTCACCTTAATCCTCACCCTTTCCTTAAATCTCACCCTAACACTAACCCTCACCCTAACCCTAACCCTAACCCTGACCTGAAGCCTCACCCTTATCATCACCCTAACCCTAAGCCTAAACCTAACTCTCTCCTTCACCCTCATGCTAACCCTAATGCTATCCCTAACCCTAACACTCACCCTCACCCTAACCCTAAACCTAACCCTAACCCTAACAATAACCCTAACCCTAACCCTAAACCTATCCCTAACCCTCACCCTCACCCACACCCTAACCATAACACTAAACCTAACCCTCACCCTAACACTCACCCTAACACTCACCCTAACACTCACACTAAACCTAACCCACACTCTCACAATAACACTCACACTAAACCTTACCATCACCCTAACCCTAACCCACACACTAACCCTAACTCTCACCCTAACCCTCACCCTCACCATGACCCTCACCCTAAGCCTAACCGTAAACCTAACCCTAATTCTAAACCTAAACCTCTCCCTCACCCTCATGCTAACCCTAACGCTAACCTTAAACCTAAACCTCACCATAACCCTTACTCTCACCCTAAACCTATCCCTAATCCTCACACTAACTCTAACCCTCACCCTAAACCTAACCCTAACCCTCACCCTCACCCTAACCCTAACCCTCAGTCTTACCCTCACCCTCAGCCTAACCCTAACCCTAACACTAATCCTAACACTGAACCTCACCCTCACCCTGAACCTAACCCTAAACTAACCCTACCCTCATCATCATCCCAACCATAACCCTAAGCCTATCCCTAACCCTCATCCTAACCCTAACCCTAACCCTCACTCTAACACATATCCTCACCCTAATCCTAATGCTATCCCTCACCCTAACCGCAGCCTCTCCCTAAACCTCACCCTCACCCTAAACCTCACCCGAAACTTTACCCTCACCCTAACCCTTACCCTAAAAGTACCCCTCACCTGAACCCTCACCCTAACCCTAATCTTCACCCTCACCCTAGCCCTCATCATATCCTTAAACCTATCCCTAACCCTATCCCTAACCCTCACCCTGACCTTCACCCTTACCCTATCCCTAAAACTCATCCTAACCATAAACCCAACCCTAAACCCAACCCTAATCTTAACCCACACCATAAACCTAAACCTAAACCTAAACCTGACCCTAACAATCAACCTAACCCTCAGCCTCACCCTAACCCTTACCCTTACATTCACCCTACCCCTCACACTAACCCTAACTGTCACCCTAACCCTAACCCTAATCCTCACACTAACCTTAAACCTAACCCTACCCTTCACACGAACCCTCACCCTAACCCTAACCCTAAACCTAACTCTCACCCTCACCTTAACCCTCACCCTATCCCTTAAACTCACACTAACCCACCCTCACACTAAGCCTAAACCTCAACCTAACACTAACGCTAACCCTCACCCTCACCCTCAATTTCACCCTCACCCTAAACCTCACCCTCACCCTCAACTTCACACTCACCCTAACCCTCACGCTCACCCTCAAACTCACCCTAATCCAAAACTAACCCTAACACTTACCCTCTCCCTCAGCCTCAATCTAATCCTAAACCTCAACCTCACCCTAAACCGAAGGCTAACCCTAACCCTAACCCTAACCCTCCCCCTAACTTTCACCCTAACACTAACCCTAACACTAACACTAACCCTCAACCTCAACCTAACCCTCACCCTAACCCTAACTCTAAACCTAAACCTCACACTCACCGTAACCCTAACTCTAACCTTAACCCAAAGCCTAAACCTCACCCTAACGCTAACCCTAAACCGCAAACTCAAACTAGCCCTCACCCTAACCGTAATCCTAACCCTAACATTCATCCTAACCCTGACCCTAACAAAACACTAACCTTCACCCTCACCCTAACCCTAATCCTAACACTAACCCTCAACCTAACCCTAAACCTCACACTCACCGTAACCCTTACCAAACCCTCAACCTAACCCTAAACTTAACCCAAATCCTAACTCTCACCCCAATCCTAACCCTAACCCTAGCACTAAACCTAACCCTTACCCTTACCATAACCCTCATCCTCAGCCTAACCCTCACCTTTAACCTTTCCGACCCGCTCACCCTAACCCTAAATCTAACCCTAACCCAAAACCTAAACCTCACCCTCACCCTCACCCTCATCCTCAACCTCATCATAACTCGAACCCTAACCCTAACAATAACACTTACCCTAACCCTAACCCTCACCGTAACCCTAAACATAACCCTCACCCTCAGCCTCAAACTCAGCCTAAATGTAAGCCTAAGCCTAACCCTTACCCTAACCCTCACCATAATCCTAACCCTAACCCTAAACCTAACACTAATCCTCAGCCTCACCCTCACCCTAACCCAAACCCTAACCCTAACCCTCACCCTAACCCTAAACCTAAACTTAAGCCTAACCCTCACACTCACACTCACCCTCACCCAAACCCTAACACTCACCCTAACCATAACCCTCACCGTAACCCTAACCATAACCCTCACCCTAACACTAACCCTAACCCTAAAACTAACCCTCACACTAAACCTAACCCTCACCCTCACCCTAGCCCTCACCCTAACCCTAATTCTAACCCTCACCCTCACACTAAACCTGACCCTCATCCTCACCCTAAACCTCACACTAACCCTAACACTAATCCTCAATCTAACCCTCATCCTATCCCTAAACCTAACCCTTACACTAACCCTAAAACTGACCCTAAACCTCACCCTTATCTTAACCCTCACCCTCAGCGTAAACCTCACCTTTACCCTTACCATAAATCTCACCCTAAACTCACCCTAACCCTAAACCTCATCCCAACCCTCACCGTAACCGTAAACCTAACCATCACGCTAACCCTAACACTCACTCTCAACCTCACCCTCAGCCTAACCCTAAGCCTAAGCCTTACCCTAACCCTCACCCGAGCCCGAGCCCTCACCCTTACCCTAATCCTAACCATCACCCTAACCCTAATCCTCACCCCCACCCTCACCCTCAGCCAAACCCTAAGCCTAAGCTGAAACCTAACCCTAAGCCTCACACTCACCCTCACCCACACCCTAATCCTAACACTAACAATAACCCTAACCCTAAACCTCAACCTAACCCTCACCCTAACCTTAACCCTAACACTAACCCTAACCCTAACCATCGACCTAACACTCCCCCTAACCCTAAATTTAACCCTAAACCTCACCCTCACCCTAACACTAATCCTAACCCTAACCCTAAACCTCACCCTAACCCTCACCCTAACCCACACCCTCATCCTCACCCTCACCCTAGCACTCACCCTAACCCAAATCCTAACCCAAATCCTCATCCTAAACCTCACACTAAGCCTAACCTTAACCCTAACCCTAACACTAACCCTCACACTTAACCTAATCCTAACCCTAAACCTCAACCTAACCCTCACCCTCACACTAACCCTAACACTAACCCTAAACTTCACCCTCACCCTAACCCTCCCACTAAAACTCGATCTAACCCTAAACCTCACCCTCACCTTAACCCTAACCCTCACCCTAAGCCACACAATAACAGTAACCCAAACACTCACCAGTACCGTCACCCTCACCATAACTCTAACCCTAACCCCAACAATAACACTACCCCTAACCCTATACCTAACCTAACGGAAAGCCCAACCCTAATTCTAAAACTCACCCTCACCCTAACCCTAATCCTAACCCTAAACCTCAAGCTAACACTAACCCTAACCCTCACCCAAAACCTAGCACTCACCCTAACCCTAATCCTAACCCTAATCCTCATTCTAACCCTCACCCTCACCCTAACCCTAACCCTCACCCCCACCCTCACCCTCACTGTAACTCTAACCCTAACCCTAACAATAACACTATCCCAAACCTCAAGCTAACACTAACCCTAACCCTCACCCAAAACCTAGCACTCACCCTAACCCTAATCCTAACCCTAATCCTCATTCTAACCCTCACCCTAACCCTAACCCTAACCCTCACCCCCACCCTCACCCTCACTGTAACTCTAACCCTAACCCTAACAATAACACTATCCCAAACCGAAACATCACCCTAATCCTTATCCTCACACCCAACCTCACCCTCAGCCTAATGCTAAGCCTAAGCATAACCCTCACACTAACCCTCATACTCACTCTCACCCTAACCCTAATCCTACACCTAGCCCTATCCATAAACCTCAACCTAACCCTCACCTTCCCCCTAACCCTAACACTAAACCTAACCCTAACGCTCACCCTAACCCTCACCCTCACCCTAACTCTAACGCTAAACCTCACCCTCACCCTAACACTAACCCTAACCCTAAAACTCACCCTAAACCTCACCCTAACCAAAACCCTCACCCTCACCCTCAACCTCACCCTAAGTCTAACCCTAACCCTAACAATAACACTAACCTTAACCCACCCTCACCCTCAGCCTAACCCTAAGCATAACCCTAGGCCTAAACCTAACCCTCACCGTAACCCTAGCCCTAAACCTAACCGTAAACCTAACCCTAGTCCTCAGCCTCACCCTCACCCTTACCCTAAGCCTAAACCTACCCTAACCCTAACGTTCACACTAAACCTCACCCTAACCCTAATCTGAAACCTAAACCTATCACTAACCCTAACCCTCACACTAACCCTCACCCTAGCCCTCACCCTAACCGTAAGTCTAAACCAAAACCTCATCCTAACCCTAACCCTAACCGTCACCCTAACCCTAACCCTAACTCTCACACTCATGCTAACCCTAAGCCTAAGCTTAAGCCTAAACCTAAGCCCAAACTTAACCCTAACCCTCACACTAATCCTAAAACTAACCCTCACCCTAACCCTAACCCTAACCCTAATACTAACCCTAACTCTAACCCTAAACCTCACCCTCACCCTAACCCTAACTCTAAACCTAATCCTAAACCTAACCTCATTCTAACCCCAACCCTAACCCACACCCTTACCCTCACGGTAAACATAACCCTGACCCTAACACTAAAAATAATCCTAACCCTAACCCTAACCCTCACCCTAACCATAACCATAAACATAACCCTCACCCTAAACCTAACCCTCAACCTAACACTAACGCTAACCCTAACCGTAACACTCACACTAACCCTAAACATCACCCTAACCCTAAACCTCACCCTAACACTAACCCTAAACCTCACCCTCACCCTAGCCCTCACCTTAACCCTAACTCTCATTCTCACCTTAAACCTCACACTAACATTAACACTAATCCTCAATCTAACCCTCACCTTCACCTGAACCCTAACCTAACCCTCACCCTAAACTTAACCCTCACCCTTACCATAACCCTCACACTCAGCATAACCCTCATTTTTAGCCTTACCGTCACCCCCACCCTAACCCGCACGCTAACTATAACCCTCACCCTAACCCCCCTCCCTAACCCTAACTCTACCCCTAAACCTCACCCTCATCCTAAGCCTAACTCTAACCCTAACCCTAAAACTAAACCTCACCCTAACCCTAAACCTCACACTCACCCTCATCATAACCGTAAACCTAGCCCTAAACATAACCCTCACCCTAAACCTAACCCTCAACCTAATACTATCCCTAACCCTCACACTCACTGAAACCCTAACCCTAATCCTTATCCTAACCCTAACCCTAACCCTCACCCTCAGCTAAACCCTCAACCTAACCCTAACCCTAACACTCACCCTAACCCTAATCCTCACACTCAGCCTCAGGCTAACCCTAACCCTAACCCTAACCTAAACCTCAACCTAACCCTAACCCTAAAACTCACCCTCACACTAGCCCTTACCCTAACCCTAATCCTAACCCTAACCCTCATCCTAAACCTCCCCCTAACCCTAACTCTAACCCTAAACCTCTCCCTCACCCTCACCCTAACCCTAACCCTAACCCTCACCCTAATCCTAACCTTAACCCTGAACTTCATGCTCGGCCTAAGCCTAAGCCTAAGCCTAATCCTAACCCTAACCCTCACCGTAACCCTAACTGTAACACTAAGGCTAACTCTAACCCTAAACCTCACTCTCACTCTAACCCTGACTCTAACCCTAACCCTAAACCTAAACTTCATCCTAACCCAAAATATAACACTCACTCTCACCATCACCGTAACTGTAAATCTAACCCTAACCCTAACAATAACCCTAACCCTAACCCTAACCCTCACCCGAACCATAACCCTCACCCTAACCAAAACCCTCACTCTAACAAATACCCTCAACCTAACACTAACCCTAACCTTAACACTAACCCTCACACTAAACCTAATCCCAACCCTAAACCTCAGCCTAACTCTCACCCTCACACTAACCCTAACAATAACCCTAAACTTAACCCTCACCCTAACCCTCCCACTAAAACTCTATCTAACCCTAAACTTCACCCTCACCTTAACCCTAACCCTAACCCTAACCTTAAACCCCACCATAACCCTAACCCAATCCCTCACCCGTACCGTCACCATCACCATAACTCTAACCCTAACCCTAACAATAACACTAATCCTAACCCTAAACCTAAACCTAACCCTAAACCCAACCCTAATCCTAACACTCACCCTCACTCTAACCCTAATCCTAATCCTAAACTTCACCCTAACACTAACCCTAACCCTCACCCAAACCCTAGCACTCACCCTAACCCTAATCCTAACCCTAATCCTCATCCTAATCCTCACCCAAACCCTAACCCTAATCCTCACCCGCACCCACACCCTCACCGTAACTGTAACCCTAACCCTAACAATAACACTAACCCAAACCTGAACCATCACCCTAACCCTAATCCTCACACCCAACCTCACCCCCAGCCTAACCCTAAGCCTAAGCCTCACCCTCACACTAACCCTCATACTCACCCTCACCCTAACCCTAATCCTAACCCTAACCCTATCCCTAAACATCAACCTAACCCTCCCCTCCCCCTAACTCTAACACTAAACCTAACCCTAAACCTCACCCTAACCCTCCCCCTCACCCTAACTCTAACCCTAAACTTCACCCTCACCCTAAACAAAACCCTCACTCTCACCCTCAACCTCACCGTAACTCTAACCATAACCCTAACAATAACACTAACCCTAACCCTAACCCTGACCCTAACCATAACCATAACCCTCACCCTCAGCCTCACCCTCACCGCAAACTTAACCCGAACCATAACACTAACAATAAACCTAAACCTAACCGTAACCCGAAACCTAATCCGCACCCCCACCCTCACCCTCACCCTCAGCCTAACCCTTAGCCTAAGCCTAACCCTAACCCTAACCCTCACCATAATCCTAACCTTAACCCTAAACCCAACCCTAACCCTAACCCTAAACCTAACCCTAATCCTCAGCCTCACCCACACCCTAAACCAAACCCTAACACTAACCCTCACCCTAAACCTAAGCCTTAACCTAACCTTAACCCTCACCCTAACACTTACCCTCACCCTAACACTAACCCTAACTCTCACACTAACCCTCACAGTAACCCTAACTGTCACCCTAACCCTAAACCTCACCCTAACCCTAACCCTCAGCGTCACCCTAGCCACCACCCTAACCTTAATTCTAACCCTAAACCTCACCCTAACATAGGGTTAGGGTTATTGTTATGTTTAGGGTTAGGCTTTAGGTTACGGTGAGGGTGAGTGTGAAGGTTAGGGTTAGGCTTAGGTTTAGGCTTAGGGTTAGGGTGAGGTTTAGGGTTACAGTTATGGGGAGGGTTAGGATGAAGGTTAGGGTTAGGATTAGGGTTAGAGTGAGGGCTAGAGTGAGGGTGAGGTTTAGGGTTAGGGTTATGGTGAGGTGTAGGGTTAGGTTTAGGGTTAGGGTTAGGGTGAGGTTGAGATTTTGGGGTTAGCATTAGGGTTAGGTTGAGCCTGAGGGTGAGGGTTAGGGTTAGGGTTGGTGTTAGGGTGAGGATTAGGTTGAGGGTTAGTGTGAGAGTGAAGGTTAGGGTTAGGTTTAGGATTAGGATTAGGGTTAGTGTCAGGGTTAGGGTTAGGATTAGGGTTAGGGTGAGTTTGAGTGTTACGATTATGGTTAGGTTTAGGGTTAGGGTTAGGTTTAGGGTTAGGATTAGTGTTATTGTTAGGGTTAGGTTTAGGGTTAGGCTGACCGTTAGGCTGAGTGTGAGGTTTAGGATGAGGATGAGCGTTAGGGTTAGGGTGAGGGCTAGGTTGAGGGTGAGGGTTAGGGTTAGTGTTAGGGTTAGGCTTAGACTTAAGCTTAGACTTAGGCCGAGCATGAGGGTGACTGTTAGAGTTAGGGTTAGGATGAGGGTTAGGGTTAGGGTTAGGATGAGGTTTACGTTTAGGATTAGGGTTGGGGTGAGGGCTAGGGTGAGGCTTAGCGTGAGGGTTAGGGTTAGGGATAGGGTTAGTTTTAGGATTAGGTTTAGGTTGAGGGTGAGTGTGAGCTTTAGGGTTAGGGTTAGGCTTAGGCTTAGGGTTACGGCTTGGGTTAGGGTGAGGGTGCGGCTGAGGGTTATGGTTCGGTTTAGGGTTAGGGTCAGTGTTCGGTTGAGGGTTACAATGAGGATTAGTGTTACGCCTAGGGTTAGGCTTAGGGTTAGGCTGAGGGTGGGGGTGGGGGTTAGGATTAGGGTTAGGTTTCGGGTTAAAATTAGTGTTATTGTCAGTGTTATGGTTTTGGTTAAGTTTGCGGTGAGGGTGAGGCTGAGGGTGAGGGTTATGGTTAAGTTTAGGCTTAGGCTTAGGGTTAGGCTGAGGGTGAGGTTGGGGGTGAGAAATAGGTTTTGGGTGATGGTTAGGGTTCGGTTTAGGGTGAGGGTTAGGATGAGGGTAAGGGTTAGGATTTGGTTTAGGGTGAGGGCTAGGGTGAGGTTAGGGTTAGCCCTAATTTATCCCTAAACCTCAACCTCACCCTAACCCTAATGCTAAACCTAAGTCTCACCCTAACCCTAAACCTCCCCCTAACTCTCAACTTAACCCTAAGATTAATACTAACCCTAACCCTAACACTAAATTTCACCCTAACCCTAACCCTAACCCTCAACCTCACCATAACCCTCACCCTCAACCTCACCCTCAGCCTAACATTTCGCCTAACCCTAATCCCAACCCTAAACCTAACACGAAACTAACCCTCACCCTAACTCTCACCCCAAACCTAACCATCACCCTCACCCTCACCCTAGCCCACATCCAAATCCTAAGTCTAAGATTAACCCTCACCCTAACCCTCAAACTAAACTTAACCCCAACACTCACCCTAACCGTAAACTTCACCCTCACCCTAACTCTAATCCTAATCCTAACCCTAACCCTAACACTCACACTCACCTCACCTTAACCCTAATCCTAATCCTAACCCTAACACTAAACCTCACCCCCACAATAAACCTCACCTTATCCCTAACCTAACAGTAACCTAACCCTAACCCTAACCCTAACACTCACCCTAAACTTAACTCTAACCCTAAACCTCACCCTCACCATAACCCAAACCCTAACCCTAATCCTAAACCTCACCCTAAAACTATACCTTACCCTAACACTTACGATAACCCTAAAACTAACACTAACCCTAACACTATCCCTCACACTACCGCTAACCATCACCTTAAACCTAAACCTCACCCAAACCCTAACCCTAACCCTCAACTTCACTCTATCCCTCACCATAACCCTAACCATCATCCTCACCCTAAACCTCATACAAACCCTAACACTAATCCTCAATCTAACCCTCACACTCACCCTAACCCTAACCCTCACCGTCACCGTTACCATAACCCTAACCCTCAGCCTAACCCTCACCTTTACTCTTACTTTCACCCTCATCCTAACCCTCACCCTAATCCTAACCCTCATCCTAACCCTCACCCTTACTGTAACACTCACCCTCGCCTTAACCCTAACCATAACCATAACCCTAAAATTCACCCTAACCCTAACCCTAAACCTCACCCTCACCCTAAAACTCACCCTAAACCTAACCCTAAACCTCACTCTCACCCTCGCCCTCACCCTAAGCCTAAGCCTAACCCTAACGCTCACCCTACCCCTAACCCTCACCATAACCCTAACTTTCACACTAACCCTAACCCTAAAACTCACCCTCAACCTCACCCTAAACCAAACCCTAACCTTAACACTCACTCTAAACCTAAGCCTAAGCCTAACCTTAACCCTAACCCTCACCCTAAAAATAACCCTCAACATAGCCCTAACTTTCACACTAACCCTAACCCTTACCCTCACCCTCACCCTAAAACAAACCCTAACTTTAACACTCACACTCACCCTCAATCTAAACCTAATCCTAAATATAACCCTATCCCTAACCCTAACCCTCACATTATCCATCACTCTAGCGCTCACCCTAAACTTAATCCTAACCCTACACCTCATCCTAACACTCACACTAACCCTAACCCGAACCCGAACCCTCACCCTCACCCTAACCCTAACCATTACCCTCACTCTCGTCCTAAGCCTAAGCCTAACCCTAAGCTTAAGCCTAACCCTAACCCTCACACTAACCCTCACCCTAACCCTAACACTAACGCTAACTCTAACCCTAAACCACACCCACACCCTAACCCTAACTCTAAACCTAACCCTTAATATAAACCTCACCCTAAACCGAACCCTAAGCCTCACCCTAACAGTAACCATAACGGTAACCCTAACCCTAACAATAACGCTAAACCTAGCCCTATCCCTCATTGTAACCATAACTGTCACCATAACCCTAACCCTCACCCTAACACTTACCCTCACCCTAACACTAACCCTAACCCTAACACTAATCCTCACACTAACACCGAACAATCACCCTAACAATAAACCTCACCCTAACCCTAAACCTCACCGTCAACCTAGCCCTCACCCTAACCCTAACCCTCACCCTAAACCTAGACCTAATCTTAACCCTCAACCTTACCCTAACCCTCACCTTCATCATAACCTTAACCCTAACCCCCACCCTATGCCTAAACCTAATCCTAAACCTAAACCTCACCCTAATCCCAACAATAACCAACACCCTCATGCTAGCCCTCATCCTAACCCTAATCCTAAACCTAACCCTCATCCTAACCCTCACCCTAACCCTAAACCTCACCCTCACCCTACGCCCAACCGTAAGCCTAATCCTAACCCTAAACATAACCCTCACACTCAACCTCACCCAAAACCTAATCCTAAACGTAACCCTATCCCTAACCCTAACACTCACCCTAACCCTCACACTAACCCTAACCCTAACACTAACCCTAACACTAACCCTCACACTAAACCTCAACTTAACACTAACTCTAACCCTAACCCTCACCCTCACACTCACCCTCAGCCTATCCCTAAGCCTAAACCTAACCCTAACCCTAACCCTCATACTCACCCTCACACTAACCCTAATCCTAATCCTAACCTAAATCTAACCCTCACCCTAACACTAACCCTCACCCTAACTCCAACACTAACCCTAACCCTGAACCTCACCCTATCCCTCACCCTAACACTAACTCTAACCCTAAACCTCACCCTCACCCTCACCCTAAATCTAACCCTAAACATCACCCTCATCCTAACCCTCACCCTAATCCTAAAACTAATCCTAACCCTATTCCTCATCCTAACTCTCACCCTAACCGTAACCCTAACTCTCACACAAATGCTAACCCTAACCCAAAACCTAACCCTAACCCTCACCCTCACCCTCACCCTCAACTTCAACTTAATGTTAAGCCTAACCCTAACCCTAAGCCTAACCCAAACACTCACCCTAACACTAACCCTGATCCTAATCCTAACCCTAACCCTAACCCTCACCCTAACCCTAACCCTCATTCTAACCCTCACCCAAACCCTAACACTAACCCTAACCCTATACCTCACCTTAACACTAACGCTAAACCTACATCTAACCCTAAACCTCACCCTCACCCTCACCCTCAACCTAAACCTAACACCAACCCTAAAACTCACCCTAACCCTAACCCTCACACTCACCCTCACCTTCACCGTAACTCTAACCCTAACCCTGAACCTAACCCTTACCCTAACCATAACCTAAACCTCACCCTAACGCTAAACCTCACCCTAACCCTAACCCTCACCCTCAACGTAACACTCACCCTAACCCTGAACCTAACCCTAACACTAAACCTCACCCTAACTCTAACCCTAACACTCACCCTCACCCTAGCACTAACCCAAGCCCTAATCTTAAACCTAAACCTCACCCTAAGCCTAACCCTAACACTCACCCTAACCCTGAAACCCTAACAATCACCCTAACCCTCACGCTCACCCTCACCCTCTGCCTAACACTAAGCCTAACCCTAACCCAAAACCTAACCTTAACCCTCACACTCAAACTCAGCCTAACCCTAAGCCTAACACTAACCCTACACCTAACTGTCATGCTTACAGTCACCTTAACCCTAATCCTAACCCTAACACCAAATCTAACCCTAGCACTAACCCTAAACCTAACCCTCACCCTAACCTTCACTCTAATCCTAACCCTAAGCCTATTGCTCATCCTAGAACATATCCTAACGCTAATCCTATCCCTAACCCTCACCATAACCCTCACCCAGACCCTCACTCTAAACCTAAACCTAAAGCTAAACCTCACCCTCACCCTAACCCATATGCAAATCCTAACCCTAACCCTAATGCTCACATTCACCCTCACCTTAAACCTAATCCTAATCCTAACCCTTACCATAATCCTCACCCGCACCATAACCCTCATCCTAACCCAACCCCTAACATTGACACTAACACAAACCCTCACCCTAACCCTCACCCGAAACCTAATTCTAACCCTAACCCTCACCCTCGCCTTAACCGTAACCCTAACCATAACCCTAAACCTCACGCTAACACTAACCCTAAACCTCACCCTCAACCTAAACCTCACCCTAACCCTAACCCTAAACCTCACACTTACCCTAGCCCTCACCCTAACCCTAAACCTAACCCTAACCCTCACCCTAACCATAACCCTCACCATAACCCTAACTTTCACACTAACCCTAACCCTAACGCTCACCTCACCCTCACCCTAACCCTAACCTAAACCTCACCCTCACCCTAAACCAAACCCTAACCCTAACACTGACTCTAACCCTAAGCCTAACACTAACCCTAACCCTCACACTCACCCTCAATCTAAACCTAATCCTAAACTTAACCCTATAACTAAGCCTAACCCTCACATTAACCATCACCCTAGTGCTCACCCTAACCCTAATCCTAACACTTCACCTCATCCTAACACTCACCCTAACCCTAACCCTAACCCTTACCCTTAACCCTAACCCTAACAATCACCCTCACTCTCGGCCTAAGCCTAAGCCTAACCCTAAGCTTAAGCCTAACCCTAACCCTCACACTAACCCTCACCCTAACCCTAACACTAACACTAACGCTAACTCTAACCCTAATCCTCACCCTCACCCTAACCCTAACTCTAACCCTAACCCTTAATATAAACCTCACCCTAAACCTCACCCTAACCCGAACCCTCATAGTAACCGTAACCCTAACTCTAACCCTAACAATAACACTAAACCTAAACCTAACCCTCATTGTAAAGATAACCGTCACCATAACCCTCACCCTCACCCTAACACTTACCCTCACCTTAACACTAACCCCAACCCTAACACTAATCCTCACACTAACACTAACCATCACACTAACCCTAAACCTCACCCTAACCCTAAACCTCACCGTCACCCTAGTCCTCACCCTAACCCTAACACTCACCCTAAACCTAGACCTAATCCTAACCCCCTACCTTACCCTAACCCTCACCCTCATCATAACCTTAACCCTAACCCTAACAATAACCATGACACTAAACCTAAACTTAAACTTAACCTTCACCCTAACTCTAACCCTGACCCTAACCTTAACGCTAAACCTCACCCTAAACCTAACACTAACCCTAATCCTCACCTTAGGACATACCCTAACCCTAATGTAACCCTAACCCTCACCCTAAGCCTCACTCTAACCCTAAACCAAACCCTCACCCTAAATCTAACCCTCACCTTCACCCTTAGCCTCAGCCTAACCCTAAGCCTAACACTAACCCTAACCCTAACTGTCACACTCACAATCACCGTAACCCTACTCCTAACCCTAACACCAACCCTAACCCTAACACTAAACCTAAACCTAACCCTCACCGTAACCCTCACTCTAAAGCTAACCCTAACCCTATTGTTCATCCTAGCACATAACCTAACGCTAATCCTATCCCCAACCCTCACCATAAGCCTCAACCTTACCCTCACTCTAAACCTAACCCTAAAGCTAACACTCACCCTCACCCTAACCCTAATGCTAACCCTAACGCTAACACTAACACTAACCTCACACTCACCCTCACCTTAACCGTAATCCTAATTCTAAACCTTACCCTAACCCTCACCCTCAACCTAACTCTCAGCCTAACCCTACCCCTAACACTAACACTAACACTAATCCTCACACTAAACCTCACCCTAACCCTAACTCTAAACCTAACCCTCACCCTCACCTTTACCGTAACCCTAAACATAACCCTAAACCTCACCCTAACCCTAACCCTAAACCTCACCCTCAACCTAAACCTCACCCTAAACCTAACCCTAAACCTCACTCTCACCCTAGCCCTCACCCTAACCATAACCCTAACCCTCAATCCCGGCCTAAGCCTAAACTTAAACCTAAGCTTAAGCCTAACCCTAACCCTCAGACTAACCCTCACACTAACCCTCACCCTAACACTAACAGTAACACTAACGCTAAATCAAACCCTAAACCTCACCCTCACCCTAACCCTAATTCTAAACTTAACCCTTAATATAAACCTCACCCTAAACCGAACCCTAACCCTCACCCTCACAGTAACCATAACACTAACCCTAATTCTAACAATAACACTAAACCTAACCCTAACCCTCATTGTAACCCTCAGCGTCACCATAAACCTAACCCTCACCAAAACACTTCCCCTCACATTAACACTAACCCTAACCCTAACACTAATTCTCACACTAACCCTAACCAACACCCTAACACTAAACCTCACCCTAAACCTAGACCTAATCCTAACCCTCAACCTTACCCTAACCGTCAACCTCATCATAACCTTAACCCTAATCCCCACCCTATGCCTAAACCTAACCCTAACCCTCATTGTAACCCTCAGCGTCACCATAAACCTAACCCTCACCAAAACACTTCCCCTCACATTAACACTAACCCTAACCCTAACCCTAACCCTAACCCTAACCCTAACCCTAACCCTAACCCTAATCCTAACCCTAAACCTCACCCTAACTGTAACCCTAACCCTCACCCTCATGATAGCCCACACCCTAACCATAAACCTAAACCTAACCCTCATCCTCCGAACGCTCACCCTAACCCTAAACCTAAACCTCACCCTAAACCTAAACCTCACCCTCACGCTCAGCCTAACCCTAAGCCTAATCATAACCCTAACCATAACCTTCACACTCAACCTCACCCAAAACCTAATCCTAAACCTAACCCTATCCCTAACC
Source organism: Dipodomys merriami (assembly GCF_024711535.1). Classification (NCBI taxonomy): domain Eukaryota; kingdom Metazoa; phylum Chordata; class Mammalia; order Rodentia; family Heteromyidae; genus Dipodomys; species Dipodomys merriami. Next base: position 434,033 of record NW_027202760.1, read on the forward strand.
CTAATCCTCACCCTAACCCTCACCCTAACCCTAACCCTAACACTAAACATAACACTAACCCTCACAGTAAATCTCAACTTAACACTAACTCTAACCCTAAAACTCACCCTCACCCTAACCCTAACCCTCACCCTAACCCTCACCCTCAGCCTATCCTTTTGCCTAAACCTAACCCTAACCCTAACCCTCATACTCACCCTCATACTAACCCTAATCCTAATCCTAACACTAAACCTAACCCTCACCCTAACACTAACCCTCATCCTAAACCTAACCCTAACACTAACACTAACCCTAAACCTCACCCTATCCCTCACCCTAACCCTAACTCTAATCCTAAACTCACCCTCACCCTCACCCTAACCCTAACCCTAAACATCACCCTCATCCTAACCCTCACCCTAAACCTAACCCTAACACTAATCCTAATCCTAATCCTAATCCTAACCCTAAACCTAACCCTCACCCTAACCCTAACCCTAACACTAACACTAACCCTAAACTCACCCTAACTCTCACCCTAACCCTAACTCTCACCCAAACGCTAATCCTAACCCTCACCCTCACCGTCACCCTCAGCTTAACGCTAAGCCTAACCCTAACCATAAGCCTAACCCAAACACTCACCCTAACACTAACCCTATTCCTAATCCTAAACCTAACCCTTACCCTCACCCTAACCCTCACCCTCATCCTAACCCTCACCCTAACCCTAACCATAACACTAACCCTAACCCTAAACCTCACCAAAAGATTCAACCTAACCCAAAATCTAATACTAAACCTCACCATCACCCTCACCCTAAACCTAACCCTAACCCTAAACCTCACCCTAACCCTAACCCTCACACTCACCCTCACCTTCACCATAACTCTAACCCTAACCCTAACAATGACACGAACCCTCAACCTAACCCTAAAACTCACCCTCACCGTAACCCTAAATCTAACCTAAAACCTCAACCTAAACCTTACCTTAACCCTAACCTAAACCTCACCCTAACCCTAAACCTAACCGTCACCCTCAGCCTCACCCTCACTGTAAACTTAAACCTAACCATAACACTAACAATAACACTAACCCTAACACTAATCTAACCCTCAATCTTACCCTCACCCTAACCCTAACCCTCACCCTAACCCAAACCCTCACCCTCACCGTAATCCTCACCCTAACACTCACCCTAACCCTAACCCTAAACCTAACCCTTAACCTCACCCTAACTCTAACCCTCACCCTCACCCTCACCCTAGCACTCACCCTAGCCCTAATCTTAAACCTAAACCTCACCCTAAACCTCACCTTAACCCTAACACTAACCCTCACCCTAACCCTAAAACCCTAACAATCACCATAACCCTAAGCCTCACCTTCACCCTCAAGCTCAGCCTAAGCATAAGCCTAAGTCAAAGGCTAAACCTAACCCTAACACTCACCCTCACCCTCACCTTAAACGTAACACTAACCCTAACCCTAACCCTCACACTAACCCGCACCCTAACGCTCACCCTAACCCTAAACCTCACACTCAACCTAAACCTAACCCACACCCTATCCCTCAAACTCCGCCTAAAACGAAGCCTAACCATAACCCTAACCCTCACACTCAACCTCAGCCTAACCCTAAGCCTTAGCCTAACCCTAACCCTAACCCAAACCCTCACCCTCACCCTCAGCTTAACACTAAGCTTAAGCCTAACCCTAACCCTAACCCTCACCCTCACAATAGCCCTCACCATAACCCTAACCATAACACTAAACCTAACCCTAACACTCACACTAACCCTAACCCTAACAATAACCCTAAACCTCACCCTCACCCTAACACTAACCCTAACTCAAAACATCATCCTAACCCTAACCCTAACCCTCAACATCACCCTCACCCTCACCCTTACCTTAACCTTAAACTTAATCCTAACCCTAAGATTAACCATAAACCTAAACCTAAACTTAAACTTCACCCTCACAGTAACTCTAACCCTAACCCAAACCCTCACCCTAACCCTAACCCTGACCCTAACCCTAACGCTAAACCTCACCCTAAAGCTAACACTAACTCTAATCGTCACCCAAGGAAATACCCTAACCCTAATCTAACCCTAACCCTCACCCTAACCCTCACTCTAACCCTAAACCAAACCCTCACCCTAAATCTAACCCTCAACCTCACCCTCAGCCTCAGCCTAACCCTAAGCCTAACACTAACCCTAACACTAACTGTCACACTCACAGTCACCGTAACCCTAATCCTAACCCTAACACTAAACCTAAACCTAACCCTCACCCTAACCCTCACTCTAAAGCTAACCTTAACCCTATTGCTCATCAGAGCACATACCCTAACGCTAATCCTATCCCCAACCCTCACCATAAATCTCACCCTTACCCTCCCTCTAAACCGAAACCTAAAGGTAACCCTCACCCTCACCCTAACCCTAATGCTAACCCTAACCCTAACACTAACAGTAACCTCACACTCACCCTCACCTTAACAATAATCCTAATCCTAACCCTTACCCTAACCCTAACCCTCACCCTAACTCTCAGCCTAACCCTACCCCTAACACTAAAACTAACACTAATCCTCACCGTAACCCTCACCCTAACCCTAGCTCTAACCCTAACCCTCACCCTCGCCTTAAGCGTAACCCTAAACATAAACCTAAACCTCACACTAACCCTAACCCTAAACCTCACCCTCATCCTAAACCTCACCCTAACCCTAAACATAAACCTCAATCTCACCCTAGCCCTCACCCTAACCCTAAACCTAACCCTCAATCTCGGCCTAAGCCTAAGCCTAACCCTAAGCTTAAGCCTAACCCTAACCCTCACACTAACCCCCACCCTAACCCTAACACTAACACTAACGCTAACTGTAACCCTAAACCTCACCCTCACCCTAACCCTAACTCTAACCTTAACCCTTAATATAAACCTCACCCTAAACTGAACCTTAACCCTCACCCTCATAGTAACCGTAACCCTAACCCTTACTCTAACAATAACACTAAGCCTAAACCTAACCCTCATTGTAACCATAACCGTCACCATAAACCTAACCCTCACCCTAACACTTCCCTCACACTAACACTAACCCTAACCCTAACACTAATCCTCACACTAACACTAACCATCACCCTAACCCTAAACCTCACCCTAAACCTAAACCTCACCCTCACTGTAGCCCTCACCCTAACCCTAAACCTCACCCTAAACCTAGACCTAATCCTAACCCTCAACCTTACCCTAACCCTCATCTTCATCATAACCTTAACCCTAACCCCCACCCTATGCCTAAACCTAATCCTAACACTAAACCTCACCCTAACACTAACCCTAACCCTCAACCTCATGCAAGCCCTCACCCTAATCCTAATCCTAAACCTAACCCTCATCCTAACCCTCAACCTAACCCTAAACCTAACCCTCACCCTAACCCTAACCCTCACCCTCACCTTCAGCCTAACCCTAAGCCTAATCATAACCCTAACGATAACCCTGACACTCAACCTCACCCAAAACCTAATCCTGAACCTAACCCTAACCCTAACCCTAATCCTCACCCACACCCTCACCCTCAGCGTAATACTAAGCCTAACCCTAACCGTAAGCCTAACCCAAACACTAACCCTAATGCTAACCCTAATCCTAATCCTAGCCCTAACACTAAGCCTCACCCTAACCCTCACCCTCATCCTAACCCTCACCCTAACCCTAAACCTAACACTAAACCTCACCCTAAACCTCACCCTAAACCTCACCCTCACCCTCACCCTAAACCTAACACTAACCCTAATCCTCACCCTAGGACATACCATAACCCTAATCTAACCCTAACGCTCACCCTAACCCTCACTCTAACCTTAAACCAAACCCTCAACCTAAGTCTAACCCTCACCCTCACCCTCAGCCTCAGCCTAACCCTAAGCCTAACACTAACCCTAACCATAACTGTCACACTCACAGTCACCGTAACCCTACTCCTCACCCTAACACCAACCCTAACCCTAACACTAAACCTAAACCTAAACCTCAACCTAACCCTTACTCTAATCCTAACCTGAACCCTATTGCTCTTCCTAGCACATACCCTAACGCTAATCCTATCCCTAACCCTCACCATAACCCTCAACCTTACCCTCACTCTAAACCTAAGCCTAAAGTTAACCCTCAACCTCAACCTAACCTTAATCCTAACCCTAACCCTATCCCTAAACCTCAACCCAAACCTTTCCCTAATCCTAAACATCACCCTCATCCTAACCCTCACCCTAACCCTAACCCTAACACTAATCCTAACCCTAATCCTCATCCTGTCACCCTAACCCTAACCCTAACTCTCACCCAAATGCTAACCCTACCCCAAACCAAAACCCTAATCCTCACCCTCACCCTCACCCTCAGCTTAATGCTAAGCCAAACCCTAACCCTAAGTCTAACCCAAACACTCACCCTAATGCTAACCCTAATCCTAATCCTAGCCCTAACTCTAAACCTCAACCTAAACCTCACCCTCATACTAACCCTCACCCTAACACTAACCCTAACAATAACCCTAAACCTAAATCTCAATCTAAACCTCACCCTAAGCCTAAATCTAACGCTAAACCTCACCCTCACCCTCACCCTAAACCTAACACTAACCCTAAACCTCACCCAAACCATAACCCTCACACTCACCCTCACCTTCACCGTAACGCTAACCCTAACCCTAAAAATAACACTAACCCTCACCCTAAACCTAACACTCACCCTCACCATAATCATAAAACTAAACCAAAACCTCACCCTAATCCTTACCCTAACCCTAACCTAAACCTCACCCTAACCCAAAACCTAACCCTCACCCTCAGCCTCACCCTCACTGTAAACTTAAACCTAACCATGACCATAACAATAACAATAACCGTAACCCTAAACTTACCCTCAACCTCACCCTAACCCTAAACCTTACCTTAAACCTAACCCTCACCCTCACTGTAACCCTCACCGTAACACTAACCCTAACCCTAAACCTAACCCTATCCCTGAACCTCACCATAACTCTAATCCTAACCCTCACCCTCAACCTAGCACTCACCTTAGCCCTAGTCTTAAACCTAAACCTCACCCTAAACCTCACCCTAACCCTAATCCTAACCCTCACCCTAACCCTAAAACCCTAACAATCACCCTAACCCTAACCCTCACCTTCACCCTCAAACTCGGCCTAAGCATAAGGCTAAGCCTAAGGCTAAGCCTAACCCTCACACTCACCCTCACCCTCACCGTAACCGTAACACTAAACCTAACCCTAACCCTAACCCTAACACCAACACTCACACGTATTCTAAGCCTAAACTTCACCCTAAACCTAACGCTAACTCTCACCCTCACCCTCACCCTAACCCTCACCCTAATCCTAACCATAAGCCTAAGCCAAACTGTAACCCTAACCCTCACATTCACAGTCACCCTAACCCTAATCCTAACCCTAACTCTATCCCTAAACCTCAACCTAACCCTCACCCTCACCCTAAGGCTAACACTAACCCCAAACCTAACCCTCACCCTAACCCTAAACCTAACCCTAACCCTAATCATAACCCTAAACCTCATCCCCACCCTCACCCTCAGCCTAACCCTAAGCCTAACCCTAAGCCTAACCCTAACACTAACCCTAACTCTAACCCTAAAGCTCAACCTCACCCTAACCCTATCTCTAACCCTAACCCTAAACCTCACCCTAACCCTAACCCTAACCCTCAACCGCACCCTCACCCTCACCTTAACTCTAACCCTAACCCTAACAATAACACTAATCCTAACCCTAACCATCACCCTAACGCTAATCCTCACACTCACACTCACCTAAGGTTACCCAAAGCCTAAGCCTAACCCTTACCCTAACCCTCACCCTCACCCTAACCCTAATCCTAACCATAAACCTTGACCTAAATCTTTCCCTCACCCTGAAGCTCAGCCTAAGCCTAAGCCTAAGCCTTACCGAACTCTAACACAAACCCTAACCCTCACCCTAACCTTAACCTTAACACTAACCCTAACTCTAACCCTAAACCTCACCCTCACACTAAGCCTAACTCTAACCCGAACCTTAAACCTAAAGCTCACCCTAACCCTAACCCTCAGCCTCACCCTCACTCTCACCGTAACCGTAACCCTAAACATAACTGTGACAATAACCCTAACCCTAAACCTAACCCTCACCTTAACCATAACCCTCAACATAAACCTAACCCTCAATCTAACCCTCACACTCAACCTAACCCTAAGCCTAACCCTCACCCTAACCCTCAACCTAACCCTAATCCTCACCCTTACCGTAAACCTCACCCTAACATTAACCCTCACCTTTACCTTACCGTCACCCTCACCCTAACCCTAACCCTCATCCTAACCCTCACCCTAAACCTAACCCTAACCATCACCCTAACCCTAAACCTCACCCTCAACCTCGGCCTCAGCCCAAGCCTAATCCTAACCCTAACCCTCATCCTAACCCTCAAGGTAACTATAACACTCACCATCTCTTTAAACCTAATCCTCATCTCCACCCTCACCATCAGCCTAAACCTAAGCCTAAGCCTAAACCTAACCCTAACCCTAACCATCACTGTAAGCCTAACCCTAACCCTAACACTAACCCTAAACCTAAACCTCACCCTCACCCTAAACCAAACCCTAACCCTAAACCTAAATCTAGCCCTAACCCTAACCCTCACACTCACTCTCAACCTATCCCTAATCCTAAACATAACCCTATCCCTAACCCTAACCCATACACTAACTCTCAACCTAAGCCTAACTGTAACCCTAAACCTCACCCTCACCCTCACCCTAAACGTAAACCTAAACCTAACAATAACAATAACCCTAACACTAACCCTAACCCTCACCCGAACACTTAACCTCACCCTAACCCTAACCCTAACCCTCACTCTCACCCTAGCCCTCACCCTAAACCTAATTCTAACCCTTTCCCTCACCCTAACCCTAACCCTCATCCTCAATCTAACCCTCACCCTCACCCTAACTCCTAACCCTCACCCTGACCCTAACCCTCACCCTAACCCTAACAATCAACCTTAACTTAACCCTCACACTTAGCCTAACCCTCAACTTTACCCTTACCATCACACTCACCCTAACCCTCACCCTATCCCTAAACCTCAAGCTAACCTTCAACCAAACCGTCACCCTAAACATCACCCTAACCCTAACCCTCACACTCAACCTAACCCTCATCCTAACCTTCACCCTAATCATAACCCTAAAAATCACCCGAACCCTTATCCTCACCCCCACCATCACCCTCAGCCTAAACCTGAGCCTAAGCCTAAGCCTAACCCTAACCTTCACACTCACCCTCACCCTAACCCTAATCCTAAAACTAACACTAACCCTAACCCTAAACCTCAACCTAAAACTCACCCTAACCCTAACCCTCCCCCTAACCCTAACTCTAACCCTAAACCTCAACCTCACACTAACCCTAATCCTCACCCTAACCCTAAACCTCACCCTAACCCTAACCCTAACCCTCACCTTCACCCTAGCCAATACCCAAACCCTAAGCCTAAGCCTAACCCTCACCACAACCCTCACTCTAACCCTAACCTCAACATTCACCCTAACCGTAACCCTCACACTCACCCTCACTTTAACCCTAAGCCTAATCCTAACCCTAACACTAAGCCTCTCCCCCACACTAAACCTCACACTAACCCTAACCCTAACAGTAACCCTAACCCTAACCCTCAACTTCACCCTAGCCCTCACCCAAAGCCTAACCCTCATCCTCACCCTAAACCTCACACTAAACCTAACACTAACCCTCAATCTAACCCTAACCCTCACCCTAACCCTAATCCGAACCCTCACCCTTAACATAACCCTCACCCTCAGCCTAACCCTCACCTTTACTCTTACTGTCACACTCATTCTAACCCTCACCCTAATCCTAACCCACATCCTAACCCTCACCCTAACCGTAATTCTAACCATCACCCTAACCCTAATGCTCACCCTCACCTTCAGCCTCAGTCTAACCCTAAGGCTAAACCTAACCCTAAACTTCACACTCTTCCTAGCTCTCAACCCTAAACCTAATCCTAACCCTAAGCTTCATGCTAACTCTCAACCTAACCATAACTGGAATCATCACTCTAAACCTAATCCTCATCCCCACCCTCACCCTCAGCCTAACCCTAAGCCTAAGCCTAACCCTAACCCTAATCCTCACACTAACCCTCACCTTAATCCTAATCCTAACCCTAACCCTAAACCTAAACCTAAACCTCAACCTAACCCTCACCCTAACCCTAACACTAACCCTAACCCTCACCCTCACCTTAGTCCTCATCCTAAAGCTCACCTCCAACTTAACCCTCATCCCAAAACCCGAAACCTAAATCTCACCCTAACCCTACCCCTAACCCTAACCCTAAACCTAACCCTAACCCTAACATTAACACTCCCCCTCACCCTAATCCAAATTGTAACCCTAACCCACATCCTAACCTTCATCCTAATCCTAACCCTAACCCTCACCCTAACCCTAAAACTAATTCTATCCCTCAACCATACCTTAACACTGACCCTCACCATAACCCTAACCTTAACCCTCACCCTAACACTAAACCTAACCCGAAACCTAAACCTCACCATAACCCTAACCCTAACCCTCACCCTCACCCTTGCCCTCATCCTAACCCTAATCCTAACCCTAAACCTCATGCTAACCCTCAACCTAACCCTAAACCTCACCCTATACCTAGCCCTAATCTTAACTCTCAACCTAACCCTAAACCTAAACCTCACCCTAACCCTAACCCTAACCCTCACCAGCATGCTAGCCCTCCTGCTAAACCTAATCCTAAACCTAACCCTCACCCTAACCCTCACCCTAACCCTAACCCTAACCCTCACTCTAACCCTAACCCTCAACTTCACCCTCAGCCTAACCCTAACCCTAACCATAACCCTCACACTCACCCTCACACAAACCCTAATCCTAAACGTAACCCTATACTTAACACTAAACCTCACCCTAACCCACATCCTAACCCTAACCTTAACACTAACACTAACCATCACCCTAAACCTAAACCTCACCCTAACCCTAACCCTAATCCTCAACTTCAACCTAGCCCTCACCCTAACCGTAACCCTCATCCTCACCATCAACCTCACACTAAACCTAACACTAATCCTCAATCTAACACTCACCCTCAAGCTCACCCTAACCCTAACCCTCACCTTAACATTAACTCTAACCCTAAACCTCACCCTCACCCTCACCCTAACACTCACCCTCACCCTCACCCTCAGCCCATCCCTAAGCCTAACCCTAACCATAACCCTAACCCTCACACTCACCCTCACCCTAACCCTAATCCTAATCCTAACCCTAAACCTAACCCTCACCCTAACCTTAACCCTCACCATAACCCTAAGCTTAACACTAACCCTAACCCTAAACCTCACCCTATCCCTCACCCTAACCGTAACTGTAATGCTGAACCTCTCCCTCCCCCTCCCCCTAACCCTAACCCTAAACATCACACTCACTTTAGCCCTCACACTAAACCTAATCCTAACCTTAACCCTCATCCTAATCCTCACCCTAACCTTAAACCTAACCCCCACCCTAACCATAGCATTCACCCTTAACCTCACCCTTAGCCTAACCCTAAATCTAATCCTAAGCCACACACTCTCCCTCAACCTAACCCTAACTCTAACCCTTACCCTAACCCTTACCCTTACCATCAAACTCACCCTTAGCCTAACCCTAAGCCTAACCCTATACATAACCCTAACCCACACACTCACCCTCAACCTAACCCTAATCCTAACCCTAAACCTAACGTGAACCCTCACCCTCACCCTAATCATAACCCTCACCCTAACCCTAAAGCTAACCCGAACCCTAAACCTCAGCGTAACCCTAACCCTAACACTCACCCTCACCCTAGCCCTCATCCTAACCCTAATCCTAACCCTAACCGTCATGATAACCCTCACCCTAACCTTAACACTAACCCTCACCCTAAACCTAGCCCTAATCCAAATCCTCAACCTAACCCTAAACCTCACCCTCACCATAACCCTAACCCTATCCCTCAACCTATCCCTAAACCTAACCCTAACGCTAAACCTCGCCCTAACCCTAACCCTAACCCTCACCCTCACACTAGCCCTCACTATAACCCTAATCCTAACCTTAACCCACATCCTAACCCTCAATTTAAACCTAAACCTAACCCTCACCCTAACCCTAACCCTCAACCTTAACCTCACCCTTAGCCTAACCCTAAGCCTAAACCTAAACCTAACCCTAACCCATACACTCACCCTCAACCTAACCCTAAACCTAACCCTCACCCTAACCCTAACCTTCACCCTCAATCTCAACCTTAGCCTAACCCTAAGCCTAACCCTATACATAACCCTAACCCACACACTCACCATCACCCTAACCCTAATACTAACCCTAACTCTAACACTAACCCTCACATTCACTGTAAGGGTAACCCTAACGCAAACCCTAACAATAACCCTAACCCTAACTCTAACACTCACCCTAACCATAATACTCACCCTAACCCTAACGCTCTCCCTAACACTTACCCTCACCCTTACACTAACCCTAACCCTAACATTAACCCTCACATTAATCTTAACCCTCACCCTAACCCTAAACCTCACCATAACCCTAACCCTCACCCTCACTCTAGACCTCACCCTAATCCTAATTCTAACAGTAACTCTTACCCTAACCCAAACCCTAAAGCTAACACTTACCCTTATCTTAACCCTCACCCACAGCCTAAACCTCACCTTTACGCTTACCATCACCTTCACCGTAACACTCAGCCTAACCCTAACCCTCATCCTAAACCTCACCCTAAACTTAACCCTACCCATCACACTATCCCTAACCCTCAACCTCAACCTCACCCTCAGACTAACAATAAGCCTAAGCCTAAACCTAAACCTAACCCTCAACATCACCCTAGCCCTCACCCTAACCCTAATCCTAACCCTCAACATCACCCTCACCCTCACCCTTACCTTAACCTTAAACTTAACCCTAACCCTAAGAATAACCATAACCCAAAACCTAAACTTAAAATTCACCCTCACCGTAACTCTAACCCTATCCCAAACCCTCACATTAACCCTAACCCTGACTCTAACCCTAACGCTAAACCTTACCCTAAACCTAACACTAACCCTAATCCTCACCCTAAGACATACCCTAACCCTAATCTAACCCTAACACTCACCCTAACCCTCACTCTAACCCTAAATCAAACCCTCATCCTAAATCTAACCCTCACCCTCATCCTCAGCCTCAGCCTAACCCTAAGCCTAACATTACCCCTAACCCTAACTGTCACACTCACAGTCATCGTAACTGTAATCCTAACCCTAACACCAACCCTAAACCTAACCCTAACCCTAAACCTAACCCTCACCCTAACCCTCACTCTAACCCTAACCCAACCCTGTTGCTCATCCTAGCATATAGCCTAAAGCTAATCCTATCCCTAACCCTCACCATAACCCTCACTCTAAACCTAACCCTAAAGCTAACCCTCAACCTCACCCTACCCCTAATCCTAACCCTAACCCTAAGCATAACACTAACCCTCACACTCAATCTCAACTTAACCCTAATCCTAATCCTAACCGTTACCCTAACCCTCACCCTCACCCTAACCCTCATCCTAACCCTACTCCTAACCCTAACACTCACCATAAACCTCACCCTAAACCTCACCCTAACCCTAAATCTAACCCTTACCATCACCTTCGCCTTAACCGGAACCCTAACCATAACCCTAAAACTTATCCTAACCCTAACCCCAAACCTCACCCTCACCCTAAAACTCACCCTAACCCTAACCCTAAACCTCACTCTCACCCTAGCCCTCACCCTAGCCCTCACCCTAACCATAACTCTAACCATAACCCTCATCATAACCCTATCTTTCACACTAACCCTAACCCTAACCCTCACCCTCACCCTAACCCTAACCCTAACCCTAACCCTCACCCTCACCCTAAACCAAACCCTAACCCTAGCACTCACTCTAACCCTAACCCTAACCCTCACACTCACCCTCAATCTAAACCTAATCTTAAACCTAACCCTATCCCTAACACTAACCCTCACATTAACCATCACCCTAGCGCTCACCCTAACCCTAATCCTAACCGTACACCTCATCCTAACACTCACCCTAACCCTAACCCTAACCCTCACACTAACCCTCACCCTAAACCTAACATTAACACTAACGCTAAATCTAACCCTAAACCTCACCCTCGCCCTAACACTAACTCTAACCCTAACCCTGAATATAAACCACACCCTACAACTAACCCTAACCCTTACATTAACCGTAAACCTAACCCTAACAATAACCCTAAACCTAACCCTAACCCTCATTGTAACCATAACCGTCACCATAACCCTAACCCTCACCCTAACACTTACCCTCACCCTAAAACTAGCCCTCATCCTAAAGCTAAACCTAACACTAAGCATAACCCTAAACCTCTCCCTATCCCTTACCCTAACCCTGAAACTCACCCTCACACTCACCCTAACCTAATAATAAACATCACCTCAAAATAACCCTCACCCTAACCCTAACCCTAACACTAATCCTAACCCTAATCCTCATCCTAACTCTCACCCTAACCCTAACTCTAACTCAAACGCTAACCCTAACCCAAACCCTAACCCTAAACCTCACCCTCACCCTCACCCTCAGCTTAACACTAAGCCTAACCCTAACCCTAAGCCTAACCCAAACACTCACCCTAACACTAACCCTAATCCTAACCCTAATCCTAATCCTAACCCTCACCCTAACCCTCACCCTCATCCTAACCCTCACCCCAACCCTAACCCTAACACTAACCCTAACCCTAAACCTCAACTTAAACTCACCCTCACCATAAATCTAACCCTAAACCTCATCCTCACCCTCACCCTAAAGCTAACCCTAACCCTAAACCTCACCCTAACCCTAACCCTCACACTCACCCTCACCTTCAGCGTAACTCTAAACCTAACCCTAACAATAACACTAACCATCACCTTAACCCTCACACTCACCCTCACCGTAATCCTAACCCTAACCCAAACCCTCACCCTAACCTTTACCCTAACCCTAAGCTAAACCTCACCCTAACCCTAAACCTAACCCTCACCCTCAGCCTCACCCTCACGGTAAACTTAAACCTAACCATAACACTAACAATAACACTAACCCTAACCCTAATCTAACACTCACCATCACCCTCACCCTAACCCTAACCCTCACCCTAACCCTAACCCTCACCCTCACCGTAATCCTCACCCTAACACTCACCCTAACCCTAACCCTAACCCTAACCCTAAACCTCACCCTAACTCTAACCCTAACCCTCACCCTCACCCTAGCACTCAGCCTAGCCCTAATCTTAAAACTAAACCTCACCCTAAACCTCACCCTAACCCTAACCCTAACCCTCACCCTAACCCTAAAACCCTAACAATCACTCTAACCCTTACCCTCACCTTCACTCTCAAGCTCGGCCTAAGCATAAGCCTAAGCCTAAGGCTAAGCCTAACCATCATAGTCACCCTCACCCTCACCGTAACCGTAACACTAACCCTAACCCTAACCCTCACACTAACCCGCACCCTAACGCTAACACTAACCCTAAACCTCACCCTCACCCTAAACCTAACCCTCATCCTCACCCTCAGCCTAACCCTAAGCCTAAGCCTAACCCTAACCCTAACCCTCACCCTAACAATAGCCCTCACCATAACCCAAACCATAACATTACACCTAACCCTAACACTCACACTAACCCTAACCCTAACCCTAACAATAACCCTAAACCTCACCCTCACCCTAACACTAACCCTAACTCTAAACCTCATCCTAACCCTAACCCTAACCCTCAACATCACCCTCACCCTCACATTTACCTTAACCTTAACCTTAACCCTAACCCTAAGAATAACAATAATCCTAAACCTAAACTTAAAACTCACCCTCACCGTAACTCTAACCCTAACCCAAACCCTCACCCTAACCCTAGCCCTCAACCTAACCCTAGTGCTAAACCTTACCCTAAACGTATCCCTAACTCTAATCCTCACCCTAGGACATACCCTAACCCTAATCATAACCCTAACCCTCACCCTAACCCTCACTCTAACCCTAAACAACACGGTCACCCTAAATATAACCCTCACCCTCACCATCAGCTTCAGCCTAACCCTAAGTCTAACACTAACCCTAACCCTAACTGTCACACTCACAGTCATCGTTACCCTAATCCTAACCCTAACACCAACCCTAAACCTAACACTAACCCTAAACCTAACCCTCACCCTAACTCTCACTCTAACCCTAACCCTAACACTGTCGCTCATCCTAGCACATACCTTAAAGCTAATCCTATCCCTAACCCTCACCATAACCCTCACCTTAACTCTCACTCTAAACCTAACCCTAAAGCTAACCCTCACCCTCACCCTATACCTAATCCTAACCCTAACACTAACCCTCACATGCACCCTCACCATAACCCTAATCCTAATCCTAACCCTTACCCTAACCCTCACTCTCACTCTAACCCTCATACTAACCCTGCCCCTAACACTAACACTAACCCTAACCCTCACCCTAACCATCACCCTAACCCTAAATCTAACCCTAACCCTCACACTCGCCTTAACCCTAACCCTAACCATAACCCTAAAACTAACCCTAACCCTAACCCTAAACCTCACCCTCACCCTAAAACTCACCCTAACCCTAACCCTAACCCTCACCCTAACTATAACAGTCACCATAACCCTAACTTTCACACTAACCCTAACCCTAACCCTCACCCTCACCCTCACCCTAACCCTAACCCTAACCCTCACCTTCACCCTAAACCAATCCCTAACCCTAATACTCACTCTAACCCTAAGCCTAAGCCTAAGCCTAACCCTAACCCTCACACTTACCCTCAAACTAAACCTAATCCTAAACCTAACCCTATCCCTAAACCTAACCCTCATATTAACCACCACCCTAGCAATAACCCTCAGCATAACACTCACCCTAACGCTCACTCTAAACCTAACCCTAAAGTTAACCCTCACCCTCACCCTACCACTAATACAAACCCTAACACTAACCCTCACACTCACCCTCACCTTAACCCTAATCCTAATCCTAATCCTTAGCTTAACCCTCACCCTCTCCCTAACCCTCATCCTAACCCTGCCCCTAACACTAACACTAACCCTAACCCTCACCCTAACCCTCACCCTAAACCTAAATCTAACCCTAAACCTAACACTCGCCTTAACTCTAACCCTAACCATAACCCTAAAACTCACCCTAAACCCAACCCTAAACCTCACCCTCACCCTAAAACTCACCCTAACCCTAACCCTAAACCTCACTCTCACGCTAGCACTCACGTAAGCCTAACCCTAACCCTAACCCTCACCCTAACCATAACCCTCACCATAACCCTAACTTTCACACTAACCCTAACCCTCACCCTCACCCTCACCCTCACCCTAACCCTAACCCTAACCCTCACCTTCACCCTAAACCAAACCCTAACCCTAACACTCACTCTAAACCTAAGCCTAAGCCTAACCATAACCTTAACCCTCACACTTACACTCAATCTAAACCTAATCCTAAACCTAAACCTATCCCTAACCGTAACCCTCATATTAACCACGACCCTAGCAATCACCCTCAGCCTAAACCTCACATAAACCCTCACTCTAAACATAACCCTAAAGTTAACCCTGACCCTCACCCTACCCCTAATACTAACCCTAACAATAACCCTCACACTCACCCTCACTTTAACCCTAATCCTAATCCTAAACCTTACCCTAACCGTCACCCTCACACTAACCCTCATCCTAACCCTCCCCTTAACACTAACACTAACCCTAACCCTCACCCTAACCCTCACCCTAACAATCACCCTAATCCTAAATCTAACCCTAACCCTCACCCTCGCCTAAAAGGTAACCCTAACCATAACCCTAAAACTCACCCTAACCCTAACCCTAAACCTCACCCTCACCCTAAACTCACCCTATCTCTAACCCTAAACCTCACTCTCACCGTAGCCCTCACCCTAAGCCTAATCCTAACCATAAACCTCCCTCTAACCATAACCCTCACCATAAACCTAACTTTCACACTAACCCTAACCCTAACCCTCACCCTCACCATAACCCTCACCCTAACCCTTATCCTCACCCTAACACTAATCCTAACCCTCAGCCTAATCCTGATCCAAACCCTAACCCTAACCCTATCCCTCACCCTAACATTAACCCTAACCCTAACCCTAACTCTCAACCTAACCCTCAAACTCACCCTCACCCTTAACCTCACCCTCAGAGTAAACCTAAACCTAACCCTAATCCAAAACCTAATCCTCACCCTCACTCTCATCTTAACTCTAAACCTAACCGTAACTTCACCCTCACCCGAACCCTCACTCTCACCCTAGCCGTCACCCTAAGCCTAATCCTAACCATGAACCTCCCCCTAACCATAACCCTCACCATAAACCTAACTTTCACACTAAACCTAACCCTAACCCTCACCCTCAACCTCACCCCCACCCTAACCCTAAACCTCACTCTCAGCCTAAACCCAACCCTAACCCTAACACTCATTCTAACCCTAAGCCTAACCCTAACCCTAACCCTAACCCTCACACTCACCCTCAATCTAAACCTAATCCTAAACCTAACCCTATCCCTAACTCTAACCCTGTCATTAACCACCACCCTAGTAATCACCCTCAGCCTAACCCTCACCCTAATCCTAACCCTAACACTAACCTTAACCCTAACCCTCAACATCACCCTCAGAATAAACATAAGCCTAAGGCTAAACCTAACCCTAACCCTCAACCCCACCCTAGCCCTCACCCTAACCCTAATCCTAACCCTAACCCTCATCATAACCCTCAATCTAACCCTAACCCTAACCATCACTCGAACCCTAATCCTCACCCCAAACCTCACGCTCAGCCTAACCTTAAGCCTAAGCCTAACCCTAACCCTAACCCTCACACTCACTGTCACCCTAAACCTAATACTAATCCTAACCCTAATCCTAACCCTAAACCTCAACCTAAACCTCACCCTAACCCTAACCCTAACACTAACCCTAAACCTAACCCTCAACCTAACCCTCCCCCTAACCCTAACTCTAAACCTAAACCTCCCTCTCAACCTAACCCTAATCCTAACCCTAACCCTAAACCTCACCCTCACCCTAGCCCTCACCCTAACCCTAACCCTCATCCTCACGCTAAACCTCACACTAACCCTAAAACTAGTCCTCAATCTTAACCTCACCCTCACCCTAACCCTAACCCTAACCCTCAACCTAACCCTAACCCTCACTCTTACCGTAATCCTCACTCTCAGCCTAACATTCACCTTTACCCTTACTGTCACCCTCAACCTAACCCTAACCCTAACCCTAACCCTCATCCTAAACCTCACCCTGACTGTAACCCTAAGCATAACCTTAACCCTAACCCTCACCCTGACCCAGAGCCTCAGCCTAATCCTAAACCTAAGCCTAACCCTAACCCTAAACCTCACCGTCAACCTAGACCTCACTGTAACCCTAATTCTAACCCTAACCCTAATGCTAACCCTAAACCTAACCCTACAACTAACCATCACCCTAAACCTAATCCTCATCCCCAACCTCACCTTCAGCCTAAGCCTAAACCTAAGCCTAACCCTAACCCTAAACCTCACACTCACCCTCACCATAACCCTAATCCTAAACCTAACCCTAACCCTAACCCTAAAACTCAGCCTAACCCTCACCCTAACACTTACCCTAACCCTCATCCTCAACATCACCCTCAGACTAACCCTAAGCCTAAGCCTAAACCTAACCCTAACCCTAAACCTCACCCTAGCCCTAACCCTAACCCTAATCCTAACCCTTGCTCTGATCCTATAACTGAAACTATCCCTAACCCTAACCATCACCCGAACCCCAATCCTCACCCCCAACCTCACCCTCAGGCTAACCCTAAGCCGAAGCCTAACCATAACGCTAACCCTCACACTCACCGTCACCCTAACACTAATCCTAACCGTAATGCTAACCCTAACTCTAAACCTTAACCTAACCCTCACACTGTCACCCTAACCCTAACACTAACACTAACGCTAACTTTAACCCTAAACCTCACCCTCACCCTAACCCTAACCCTAAACAAAAACCTCACCCTAAACATAACCCTAACCATCATCCTCACTGTAACCGTAACCCTAACCCTAACCTTAACAATAATCCTAAACCTAACCCTAACCCTCATTCTAACCCTAACCCTAACCCTAACTCTCACCCTAACACTAACCCTCACCCTAACACTAACCCTAACCCTAACACTAATCATCACACTAACCCTAATCGTCATTCAAACCCTAAACCTCACCCTAACCCTAACCCTCACCCTCAACCTAGCCCTCACCCTAAACCTAACCCTCATCCTCACCCTAACCTCAGACTAACCCTAAAACTAATCCTCAATCTTAACCTCACCCTCACCCTAACCCTAACCCTAACCCTCAACCTAACCCTAACCCTCACCCTTACCGTAATCCTCACATTCACCTTTACCCTTACTGTCACCCTCACGCTAACCCTCACCTTAACCGTAACCCTCATCCTAACCCTCACCCTGACTGTAACCCTAAGCATCAACCTAACCCTAACCCTCACCAACACCACAGCCTCAGCCTAACCCTAACCCTAAGCCTAACCCTAACCCTAACCCTCACCCTCACCCTAGACCTCACCCTAACCCTAATCTTAACCCTAACCCTAATCCTAACCCTAAACCTAACTCTAACCCTAACCATCACCCTAAACCTAATCCACATCCCCACCCTCACCCTCAGCCTAACCCTAAACCTAACCCTCACCCTCACCCTCACCGTAACTCTAACCCTAACCCTAAGAATAACAGTTACACTAACCCTAACCCTAACGCTAACACTCACACTCATCGTAAACCTAACCCTAACCGAAGCCCTCACCCTAACCCTAACCCTAACCCTAACCCTAAACCTCACCCTAACCCTAACCCTAAATCTCACCCTCAGCCTCACCTTCACTGTAAACTTAACCTTAACCATAACACTAACAATATACCTCACTCTAAACCTAACCCTAACCCTAACCCTCACCCTCACAGTAACCCTAACCCTAACCCTCACCCTAAACCTAAACCTAACCCTAATACTAAACCTCGCTATAATGCTAACTCTAAACCTCACCCTCACCCTTGCCCTCATTCTAACCCTAAACCTAACCTTAACCTCATCCTAACCCTCAACCTAACCCTAACCCAAACACTCACCCTAAACCTAACCCTTGCCCTCAACCTCACCCTCAGCCTAAACCTATGCCTAAGCCTAACCCTAACCCTAACCCTCACACTCACCCTCACCCTAACCCTTATCCTAACAATAACCCTAACCCTAACCCTAAAACTCACCATAACCCTCTCCCTAACCCTAACTCTAAACCTCACCCTAAACCTAACCCGAACTCTAACCATAACCCTAAACGTAAACCTCACCCTAATTCTAACCCTAAACCTCACCCTCACCGTCACCTTAAACATAAGCCTAACCCTAACCCTAAAAATAACCCTAACCCTAAGACTAATCCTAAACCTAACCATAACTCTCACCCTAACCATAACCCTCACCTTAACACTTACCCTCACCCTAAAACTAACCCTAATCCTAACACTAACCCTCACACTAACATTAACCATCACCTTAACCCTAAACCTCAACCTAACACTATCCCTAACCCTCACCCTCACCCTAGCCCTCACCCTAACCCTAACACTAATACTCAATCTAACCCT
Source organism: Dipodomys merriami (assembly GCF_024711535.1). Classification (NCBI taxonomy): domain Eukaryota; kingdom Metazoa; phylum Chordata; class Mammalia; order Rodentia; family Heteromyidae; genus Dipodomys; species Dipodomys merriami. The sequence goes on from NW_027202760.1 coordinate 454,008, forward strand.
CACCCTCACCCTAACCCTAAATGTAATCCTCACCCTAGCCCTCACCTTTACCCTTACTGTCACCCTCATCCTAACCCTAACCCTAACCCTAACCCTAACCCTCAGCCTAACCCTCAGACTAACTGTAACCCTAACCATCACGCTAACCCTAAACTTCAACCTCACCCTCACCCTCAGCCTAAGCCTAAGCCTAACCCTAAGCCTAACCCTAACCATAACCCTCACCCTAGCACTCACCCTAACCCTAATCCTAACCCTAACCCTCATCCTAACCCTAACCTTAAACCTAACACTAACCCTAACACTAACCCTAACCCTAAAACTAATCCTCACACTAACCCTAATCATCACCCTAACACTAACACTCACCCTAAACTTAACTCTCACTCTCACCCCAACCCTCACCCTAACCATAATTATCATACTCACCCTAAACCTCACACTAACCCTAAAACTAATCCTTAATCTAAAACACACCCTCACCCTAACCCTGACTCTAACCCTCACCCTAGACCTAAACCTCACATTTACCATAATCCTCATTCTCCGCCTAACCCTCAACTTTACCCTTACTGTCACCCTCACCCTAAGCCTAACCCTATACCTAAGCCTAACCCTCACCCTTAACCTCACCCTAAACCTAAAGCTTAACCTAACCATAATCCTAGCCCTCACCATAACCCTAACCCTAACCCTAACCCTCACCCTCACATTAACCCTATCTCTAATGCTAACCCTAACACTCACCCTCAACATAACCCTAAACCTAAGCCTCACCCTAAACCTAACCTTAACCCTAATACTATATGTAACCCTCAGTATCACCCTAAGCCGCACTCTTAACCCTTACCCTAACCCTAACCCTCACCCTAACCCTAAACCTAACACTAACACTAAACCTCACCCTAACCCTCACCCTATCCCTAAACCTAAACCTAACCCTCACGCTAACGCTCAACCTAACACTCAACCTAAACCTAAACCACAACCTCACCCTAACCCTCACCCTAAAACTTACCCTCACCCTAACCCTAACGATAACCCTCACCCTAATCCTCACAGTAACCCTAAGCCTGAACATCACCCTAACAATCACTGTCACCTTAACCCGCACCCTAACCCAAACCATCACTCTCACCCTAAAACTCACCCTCTCCTGAACCCGAACCCTCACCCTAACCATACCCTAAACCTCACCCTAACCCTACCCTTCACCCTAATCCGAACTATAAACCTCACCCTCATACTAACCCAAACCCTCACCTTAAACCTCACCATAACCCTCACCCTAACCCTAAAGCTAACCCTAACTCTCACTCTCACCCTAACCCTCACCGTAACCTTTATCCTCACACTAACCATAACACTAACCCTAATCCTCACATTAATGCTAACCCTCACCCTCACCCTAAACCTACCCCTCACCCTACCCCTCACCATAACCCTAACCCTAACCCTCACCCTAGCCCTGTCCCTAACACTCAAATTTGCACTACCCCTCAATGTCACCTTCACCCTAACCCTTACCCTAAAACTAACCCTCACCTACACCCTCACCATCAGCCTCACCCTAACCCTCACCCTAACCTAACCCTCAGCTTAACCCTCACCCTAATCCTAACCCTAACCCTAAACCTCACCTTAAACCTCACCCTCACCCTAATCCTCACCCTCACACTAACACTAACCCTAAGCCTTTCCTTACCAAAAACCTCAACTTCACCCTAACCCTCACCCTAAACCTCACCCTCACCCTAGCACTCACGATAAAACTAACCCTAAACCTAATCCTCACCCTCAAAGTCACCCCCACCCTCAGGGTAACCCTAACCCTATTCATAACACTAAGCCTAAACCTCACCCTCACCCCCACTCTAACCTTAACCCTAACCCTAACCCTAATGCTGACACTAGCCCTCACCCTCACCCTAACTCTAATCATAACCCTAACCCTAAACCTAACCCTAATGATAACGCTAAACCTCAACCACACCCTAACCTTCAAACTAACCCTTACCCTCACCCTCAAACTCACCCTCACCCTAACTCTAACCCTAAAACTACTCCTCAACTTAACCCTCACCCTAACCCTAACCCTACCCCTCAGCCTAACCCTCACCCTAAACCTAACCCTAAACCTAATCCGGGTATCCCTAACCATAACCCTAACACTCACCCTAAACCTTTCCCTCACCTTAACCCTAATGCTAACATTAATCCTCAACCTCACACTAATCCTCGCCCTAACCCTTACACTCACATTAACCCTATCCCTCACCCTCACACTAACACTCACCCTAACCCTAACCCTCACCCTAACTCTCACCCTAACCCTAACACTAACCTTCACCCTAAACTTCACCCAAACCCTAACACTAACCTAAAACCTGAACCTAAACCTCACCCTCACCCTAACCCTCACCCTAACCCTGACCCTCACACGAACCCTAACCCTAACCCTCAGCCTAACCCTCATCCTAAACCTAACCCTAACCCTAACCCTGACAATAACCTTAATGCTAACTCTAACCCTAACCCTCACATTTACCCTAACCCTCGTCCTCACCCTCAACCTCACCCTCAGACTAAACTTAACCCTAACACTACTCCAAACACTAACCCTCACCCTCACCCTAACTCTATACCTAACCCTAACCATTACCCTCACCCTAATACTAACCCTAGCACACACCCTCACCCTAAGCCTAACCCTAATCCTAAACATTACCCTCACCCTCTCCCTAACCCTTACCCTCACACTAATCCTAACCTTAACCCTCAGCCTAACCCTCATCCTAACCCTAACCCTAACCATCACCCTAATTTTAACCCGAACGCTAACCCTAACCCTCAAACAAACCATAACCCTAACCCTAACCCTCACCCTCAACCTAAACCTAAACCTTACCCTAACCCTAACACTAGCCCTCAAACTAACCCTTACCCTCACCGTCACCCTAAAATTAACCCTCACTCTAACCCTTACCCTCACCCTAACCCTCACTCTAACCTTTACCAACACCCTAACCCAAGCCCTAAACCTAAACCTAACACTAACACTAAACCTCACCCTAACCCTCACTCTAACCCTTACCAACACCCTAACCCAAGCCCTAAACCTAAACCTAACACTAACACTAAACCTCACCCTAACCCTCACCCTAACGCTAAACCTAAACCAAACCCTCACCCTAAAGCTCACCCTAACCCTCAACCTAACTCTAACCCTCACCCTGACCCTAACACTCACCCAAAACCTTACCCTCACCCTAACCCTTACCATAAACCTAACTCTAACCCTCACCCTCACCCAAATCTAACCCTCACCCTAACCCTCACCCTAACTCTAACGCTATTCCTAAACCTCAACATCACCCTAAAACTCATCCTAACCCTTACCCTCACCATAACACTAACACCAAACCTAACCCTAATCCTCACCTTAACCCTAACCCTCACCCTCACCCTAACCCTCAACGTCACCTTAACCCTCACCCTAACCCTGTCACCCACACTCTAAAACTCACACTAAACCAAACCCTCACACTCACCCTCACCCTACCCTAAACCTCACCCTAACCCTCATCCTCACACTAGCCCTCACCCTAAAACTAACCCTAACCATAACCCTCACCCTCAACCTCACCCCCAACCTCACCCTCACCCTCACCATAACCCTAAACCTCAACCTAACCCTAACGCTCACCCTAACACTTACCCTCACCCTAACCCACACCCTAACTCTAACCCTAACCCTACCCCTCAAACCTAATCCTCACCCGAAACCTAACCCTAACCCTAATCCTCACCTTATCCCTAACCATAACCCTAAATCTCACCGTAATCCTCACACTCACCGTCACCCCAATGCTAATGTTAACACTCAGCCTCACCCTAAACCACTCCCTAACCCTTCCCCTCACCTGCAGCCTATCCATCACCCTCACCCAAACGTTCACCCCAGGCCTTACACTCACCTTAACCCTCACCATATCCGTAGCCCAAACATTAACACTAACCCTCACCCTACCCCTCACCCTAACCCTAAGCTTAACCCTAACCCTCACCCTGACCCTAACCGTCACCCTAACCCTTACCCTCATCCTAACTCTAACCCTAACCCTCAACCAAACCCTAACCCTCAACCTCACTCTCAACCTCACCCTCACCCTCTCCCTAATCCTCACCCTCACCCTCACCCTCACCCTAACCATAACGATAACCCTAACCCTCACCCTAAACGTAACTCTGACACACTCCCTCACCCTCACCCTAAGCCTTACCCTACACCCAAGCCGAATCCTAAACCTAACTCTCACTCTCACCCTCACTCTAAACCTAAACCTTAACCTAAACCTAACCCTAACCCTAGTCCTCACCCTGAACCTTAAGATCACCGTCACCCTAACGCTAACCCTAACCTTCACCGTAACCCTAACCCTAACCCTAACTCTCACCCTAAACCTATCCTTAACCCTAATGCTATCCCTAACCCTCACCTTCATCCTAAACCTCACTCTTACCCTTACCCTCACCATAACCCTTACAGTAACCCTAATCCTAACACTAACACTAAACCTCACCCTAACCCTCACACTAACCCTAAACATAAACCTAACCCTCACCCTAACGCTCACCCTAACCCTCAACCTAACCCTAACCCTCACCCTAATGCTCACCCTAAACCTTACCCTCACCCTAAACCTAACCCTAAACCTAACTCTAACCCTCACCCTCACCTAACCTAACCTGGATCCTAACTCTCACCCTAACCCTCACCCTAAATCTAACGGTATCCCTAAAGCTCACCCTCACCCTAAACCTCATTCTAACCTTTACACTCACCATAAACCTAACCCTAACCCTAACCCTAATCCTCACCATAACCCTAACCATCACCCACACCCTAAAACTCACCCTCACCCAAACACTCACCCTCACCCAAACCCTATCCTAAACCTCACCCTAACCCTGACCCTTACCCTAAACCTAACTCTAAGCCTCACCCTCATACTAACCCTAACCCTCACCTTATCCCTCACCCTAAACCTATCGCTAACCCTAACCCTCACTCTCACCCTAACCCTCACCCTTACCCTTATCCTCACACTGACACTAACCCTAACCCTAATCCTCACATTAACCCTAACCCTCACCCTAAACCTAACCCTACCCCTCACTCTACGCCTCACCCTAACCCTAAACCTAACCCTAACCCTAACCCTCACGATAACCTTAACGCAAACTCTAATCCTGACCCTAAACCTAACCCTAACCCTCAACCTAACCTTACCCTTACCGTAAACCTGACCCTCACCTAAACCCTAACCCTTACCCTCAACCTCAACCTCACCCTCACACTCACACTAACCCTCACACTCATCCTCACTCTAACATTAACCATAACCCTAATCCTCACCCTAAACCTAACCTTCACCCTCACCCTCACCATCACCCTCACCATAACCCTCACCCTATCCCAAACCATAACCATAACCATAACAGTAAACCTAACTCTGACCCTCACCCTCACCATCACCCTATGCCTGACCCTACACCTAAGCCTAATCCTAAACCTAACCCTCACCCTAATGCTAACCCTAACCCTCACCCTAAGCCTAACCTTCACCCTATCCCTAACCCTAACCCTAACCCTCACACTAACCCTAACCCTAACCCTAAACCTAACCCTAACCCTAACCTTAAGCCTAACCCTCACCCTAACCCTCACCCTAAACCTAACCCTCACCCGAACCCTAACCCTAACCCTTAGCCTAAACCTCATCCTAACTCTAACCCTAACGCTCACCCTAAGCATCATGCTAAACCTAACCCTAACACTCACATTAATCCTAACCCTCACCCTCACCCTCAAACTCACCCTCAGCCTAACCCTAACACTAAACCTAATCCAAACGCTAACTCTCACCCTCAACCTCACCCTAACTCTAAACCTAACCCTGTACAAAACCCTCACCCTAATCCTAACCCTCACCTTAACCCTAACTCTAATCCTAAACCCAACCCTCACACTCACCCTAAACCTTACACTCACCCTAACCCGCAGCCTAACACTCATCCTAACCATAACCCTAACAATAACCCGCACCCTAACCTTAACCCTAAACCTAACCCAAACCCTAACCCTCACCCTCACCGTCACTCTAACCCTCACCCTCACCCTCAACCTAACCCTAACCATTACTGTAAACCTCCCCCTAAACCTAACTCTGACACTCACCCTCACCCTAACCCTAAACCTTACCCTAACCATAACCCTAACCCTAGCCCTCACCCTAACCCTTACCTTCACCGTCACCCTAAACCTAACCCTCACCCTCACCCTAACCCTAACCCTAACACTCACCCTCAACCTACACCTAAACCTAAACCTCAGCCTAACCCTAACCCTAACACTAATGCTAACCCTTACCCTCACCCTAAATCTAAACTTAACCCTAATGCTATCCCTAACACACACCCTCTCCATGAACCTCACTCTAACCCTTACCCTCACCCTAACCCCTACCCTAATCCTAACCCTAACACTAAAACTAAACCTCACCCTAACCCTCACCCTAACCCTAATCCTAAATCTAACCCTCCCCCTAATGCTCACCCTAACCCTCAACGTAACCCTAACCCTCACCCTCACGCTAACCCTCACCCTAAACCTTACCCTCAGCATAAACCTAACTCTAACCCTCACCCTCACCCAACCTAACCTGAAACCTAACCCTCACCCTAACCCTCACCCTAAATCTAACGCTATCCCTCACCGTCACCTTCACATTAACCCTCATCCTAACCATTTCCCTCACCATAAGCCTAACCATAACATAATCCTCACCATAACCCTAACCCTCACCCTCACCCTCACCTTCACCCTAACCCTACCTTAAATATCACCCTAAACCTAATCCTCAACCTAAACCTAACTCTAACCCTCAAACTCATACTAACCCTCAACTTAACCCTCACCCTAACCCTAACGCTAAACCTAACCCTCACTCTCACCCTAACGCTTATCCTCACACTAACCCTAACCCTAACCCTCACATTAACCCTAAACCTCACCTTACACCTCACCCTACCCCTCACCCTAACCCTAACCCTAACACTTACCCTAAACCTAAACCGAACCCGAACCCTCAACTTCACAGTGACCCTCACCGTGACCCTAACCCTCACCTACACCCTCACCCTCACCCTCATCCTAACCCTCACCCTAACCATCACCCTCACCCTAAACATCACCCTAACCCTAACCTTAACCCTAATCCTCACCCTAACCCTAATCCTCAAGTTAAATTTCACCCCAAACCCTAATACTCACCCTAACCTTAACCCAAAGCCTTTCCTAACCAAATCCCTCACCCTCACCCTAACCCTCACCCTAACCCTCTCCCTCACCATCAGCCTAACCCTCACCCTAACCCTTACCCTCACGCTAACCCTCACTCTAACCTTAACCCTAACCCTAACACTAAACCTCACACAAACCGTCACCATAACACTAAGCCTAAACCTAACCCTCAATCTCACCCTAACCCTTACCCTTACCCGAACCCTAATCCTAATCCTCAGCCTAACTCTCATCCTAACCCTAACCGTAAACCTAACCCTCACCCTGTCACCCTCAACCTCAACCTCACCCTCGGCCTAACACTAACCCGAAACCTAATAGAAGACCTAACCCTAACCCTCACCCTCACCCTAACTCTAAAACTAACCCTAACCAAAACCCTCACCCTAAGCTTAAACCTATAACTTACCCTCACCCTAAAACTAACCCTAATCCTAATCCTAACGCTCACCCTCACCCTCACCCTAACCCTAAACCTAAACCTCAGCCTAACCCTCATCCTAACCCTAACCCTAACCCTCAACCTAACCTTAACCCAAACCCTAAACTTAACCTTCACCAAAAAGCTAATCCTCACCCTCACCCTCAACCTCACCATCACCCTCACCATAACCCACACCCTCACCCTCAGCCTAACCCTAACCATAACACTATCCCTCACCCTAAACCTAACCCTCACCCTCAACATCACTCTTACCCTAACCCTCACCCTCACCCTGACCCTAACCATAACCCTAAACCTCATCCTAATCCTAACTCTGACCCTCACCCTCACCCTAAGCCTAACCCTACACCTAAGCCTAATCCTAAACCTAACCCTCACGTTCACCCTCACACTAAACCTAAACCTCACCCTAAACCTAACCCTAACCCTAGACCTCAACCTAACCCTAACCCTCACCTACACCCTAGCCCTCACCCTCACCCTAACCCTCACCCTCACCCTAAACATCATCCTAATCCTCAACCTCACCCTAACCCTAACCCTAATCCTCACCCTAACCCTAATCCTCACCTTAAACCTCAGCCTCACCCCAATCCTCAAGCTAACCCTAAACCTAAGCCTTTCCTAACCGAAATCCATACCCTCAACCTAACCCTCACACTAAACCTCTCCCTCACCCTAGCCCTCACGCTAAAACTAACCCTAACTCTAACCCTCACCCTCAACCTCACCCCCACCCTCAGCCTAACCCTAACCCTAACCCTAATCCTAACTCTAAACCTAACCTTCACCCTCACCCTTACTGTAACCCTAACTCTTACCCTCATCCTTACGGTTACCCTATCCCTAACACTCACACTAACCCTAATCCTAAACCTAAACCTAACCATAATGCTAACACTAGCCCTCACCCTCACCCCAACCCTAATCCTAACCCTAAACCTCAGCCTAGGGCTAACCCTAAATCTAATGCTAACCCTAAACCTCAAAATCACCCTAACCATCACGCTAAACCTTACCCACACCCTCAACCTCACCCTAACGCTAACCCTAACCCTAAACCTCACCCTAACCCTCACACTAACCCTAAACCTACCCTTCAGCCTAACACTCACCCTAAACCTAACCCTAACCGTAAACTTCACCCTATCCCTAAACCTAACCCTACATGTCAGCCTAAACCTCACACTCACCCTCAACCTCACCCTCAACCTCAACCTCACCCTAACCCTAATCCAACACCTAAACCTCAGCCTAACCCTAACCCTAACCTTAATGCTAACCCTAAACATCAACCTCATCCAAACCCTAACCCTGAACCTCACCCTAACCCTCACCCTACCCCTAAACCTCAGCCTAACCCAAACCCTAACCTTAATGCTAACCCTAAACCTCAACCTCACCCTAACACTCACCCTCACCCTGACCCTAAATATTACCCTAACCCTCACCCTAAACCTAACCATCACCCTCACCCTCACCTTCACCATCACGCTCACCCTAACCCTCAGCCTCAACCTAACAATAAACATAACCCTAACCCTCAACCTAAACCTAAAACTTACCCTCAACCTCACCCTCACCAAAAGCCTAACCCTACACCTAAGCCTCATCCTAAACCAAACCCTCACCCTCACACTCACCCTAAACCTAAAGCTCAACATAACCCTAACCCTAAACGTAGCCCTCACCCTAACCCTTACCCTCACCCTCACCCTAACACTAACCCTCACCCTAACCCTAACCCTCACCCTAATCCTCACCCTAACCCTCACTCTCAACCTAACGCTAACACTAAGGATAACCAAAACCCTCACACTCAACCTAATCCTAAACCGAACCCTAAATCTCACTGTAATCCTAACCCTAAGACTTATGCTATACCTAAACCTCACCATCACCCTAACACTCACTCTAATCCTTAGGCTCACCCTAACCCTCACCCTAACCGTAACCCCAACACTAACACTAAACCTCACCCTAACCCTCACCCTACCCTTAAACCTAAGCCTTAACCTCAACCTCACCCTAACCCTCACCATAACCCTAACCCTAATCCTAACCCTAACCCTCATGCTCACCCTCACCCTAATTCTAACCCAAACCCTAACCCTCACTCTCAATCTCACCTAACTCTAACCCTAACCCTAAACCTAATTCTAATGCTCACCCTCACCCTCACCATAAATCTAACCCTAACCCTTACCCAGACCCTCACCCTCTCACTAACCCTAATCCTCACCCTATCCCTAACCCTAACACTAAACCTCACCCTAATCCTCACCCTCAACCTAACCCTAATGCTAACCCGAACCCAAACCGTCACAATAACTTTCACCCTAACCCTTAACCTCCCCCTTACCCTAAACCTCACCCTCAAAATACCTCTCACTATAACAATTAACCTCACCCTAACCCTAACCCTAACATTAACCCTAAATCTCACCCTAACCCTCACCCTAAACCTAACCCTCAAACTCACCCTAAACCTCTTCCTAACCCTTGCCCTCACCCGAACCGTAACCCTAAATCTAACCCTCACATTAAACATAACTATAACCCTCAGCCTAACCCTCATCCTAACCCTAACACTAACCCTAATCCTAACCCTAACCCTCACCCTCACCCTCACATTAACCGTAAATCTAAACTTAACCCTCACCCTCGCTCTCACACTAATCCTAACCCTAACACTAACTATAACAATAACACTAACCCTAACCCTAAACCTCACCCTCACCCTCACCCTAACCATAACCCTAACCCTAACCGTCATCCTCAACGTCACCCTCAACCTCACGCTGACCCTAAACCTCATCCTCAACCTAACCCTCACACTACCCCTAACCCTCACCCTAACCCTAACCCTAACCCTCAGCCTCACCCTCAGCCTAACCCTTACAATAACACTAATCCTAACCCTAACCCTTACCCTCACCCTAAACCTAACCTTAACCATAACCCTCATTGTTACACTCACACTCACACTCAACCTAACCCTCATGCTCAACCTCACCCTCACCCTAACCCTCACCGTCACCCTAAAAATCACCCTAACCCTAACCCTCACCCTAACCCTAACCCTTACCCTAACCCTAAGCCTAAACCTAACCCTCACCTAAAACTATCCCTAAGCCTCACCCTCACCCTAATGCTAACCCTAACCCTAAGCCTAAACCTAACCCTTACCCTAACCCTAACCCTAACCCTTAAACTAACCCTAACCCTAACCCTCACCCTAACCCTAATGCTAACCCTAACCCTCAACCTCACTCTAATCCTCACCCTAACCCTTATCCTCACACTAACCTTAACCCCTAGACTCACCCTCACCCTAACCGTAACCCTAAACCTAACCCTCAACCTAATCTTAACTCTTAACCTAACCATAAACCTAAATCTAATCCTCACCCTAACCCTAAAACTCACCCTCACCCTCACCCTAACCGTAACCCTAAACCTAATCCTCACGCTCACCCTAACCCTAACCCTAAATCTAATACTCACCCTAACGCTATCCCTCACCCTAAACCTCATATTTACCCTACCCCTAACACTTATCCTAAACCTAAACCTAACCCTAAACTTAACCCTAACCCTAACCCTAACCCTCACCCTAACTTTTATCCTCATACTAAACCTAACTCTAACCGTAACCCTAACCCTCACACAAACCCTAACCCTCTCCCTAACCCTAAACCTACCCCTCACCATAACACTCACCCTAACCCTAACCCTCACCCTAAACCATAACCTAAATCTCACCCTCACACTAACCCTCACCTTAACACTAACCCTCACCCTAAACCAAACCCTAACCCACACCCTAAACCTTACCCTCACCCTCACCCTCACCCTCACCCTCAACCTAAACCTCACACTAACCCTAACCCTAACCCTCACCGTAACTCTAAACATAACCCTAAGCCCCACCCTAACCCTCAACCTTACCCTAACGCTAACCCTCACCCTCTCCCTAATTCTTAACCTCACCCTAACCCTAACACTTACCCTTTCCCTAACCCTCACCCTAATCCTAACATTCAGCCTAAACCTAACCCTGTCCCTTACCCTAAACCTCATCCTAACCCTAATCCTAACTCTAACCCTCACCCTAAAACTAATCCTAACCCCATCCCTAACCCTCAAAAACACCCCAACACTCATACTCACACTATCCCTAACCCTAAACATAATCCTAACCTTCACCCTCACCCTCACCCTCACTGTAACTCTATCCCCCACCCTATTCCTAATCCTCACCATCACCCTAACCCTAACCCTCACCCTCACCCTAACCCTAACCCTAACCCTCAACCCTCACCAAAAACCTCACCCTAATACTAACCCTAACCCTCATCCTCATCCTAGCGCACAACCTAAAACTAACTCTAACCCTAACCCTAACCCTAAACCTCACCTTCACCCTCACCCTCACCCTCACCCTCAACCTCAGCCTAATCCTAACCCTAACCCTAATCCTAAACCTAACCCTCACACTCACACTCACTCTAACCCTAAACCTAAACCTCACACTCACCCTAAGGCTAACCCCAACCCTCACACTCACCCACACCCTAACCATTAACCTCACCCTAACCCTAACCCTAACCCTAACCCTCACCCAAACCAAAAACTACCCCTCAGCCTAACCCTAACCCTCACCATCAACCCAGCACTGATGCTAACACAAATGCTCATTCTCAACCTAAGCCTCAGCCTAACCCTAACCCTGACCCTAACCCTTCCCTTACCCTCACGTTCACTCTCACCCTAACCCTAACCCTTACCCTCACCATAACCCTATCCCTCACCCTCAACCTAACCCTCATACTAACCCTTAGGCTCACACTAACCCTCACCCAACCCTAACCAGAACCCTAACACCCAACTTAAACGTCACCCTAACCCTAACTCTAACCCTAACCCTCAGTCTCAACCTAACACTCACCATAACACTTATCCTCACACTAACCCTAACCCTAACTGTAACTCTCACACTAAGCCTAACCCTCATCCTAACCCTAAGCTTAACCCTCACCCTAACCCTAACTCTAACCCTAACTCTCACCCTCACCCTAATCCTCACCCTAAACCTAACCCTAATCCTTCCCTAACCGAAAACCTCACCCTCACCCTACCCTCAGCCTAACACTTACCCTAATCCTAATCCTAACAATAATACTTATTCTCACCCTAAACTTAACCCTAACCCTAACCCTCACCATCACCCTCCCACTCACCCAACTCTCACGCTCAACTTCACCCTCACCCTAACCCTCAACATCATCCTAAACAACACCCTAACCCTAACCCTAACGCTAACCTAACCTTATCCTAACCTTAAACTTAACCCTAACCTTCACCCTAACCCTAACCCTAAGCCTTACCCTGACCCTAACCCTAACCATGACCCTAACCGTAAGCCTAACACTAATCCTTACCCTAAACCTAACCCTTACCCTAACCCTAACACTAACCCTAACCCTCACCCTAAAACTTATGCTAACCCTAACCCTCACCCTCACCCTAATCCTCACCTAAACTTTATCCTCACACTAACCCTAACCCTAACCCTCAGCATCACCCTCACCCTAAACCTAAACCTAAAACTAACCCTCACCCTAAACCTAACCCTGACCCTAACCCTAACCCTAACCCTCACCCTCACCCTCACCCTAATCCTAACCCTAACCCTAACCCTCAGCATCACCCTCACCCTAAACCTAAACCTAAAACTAACCCTCACCCTAAACCTAACCCTTACCCTAACCCTAACCCTAACCCTCACCCTCACCCTCACCCTAATCCTAACCCTAAACCTAACCCTCACCCTAACACTAAGCCTTAACCGACCCCTAACCCTACCCCTCAACCTAACCCTCACCCTCGTCCTAATCCTAACCCTACCCCTCACTCTAAACATAACCCTAACCCTAACCCTCACCCTAATTCTAAACCTAACCCTCACCCTAACCCTAACCCTAACACTTACCCTAAACGTAAACCTAATCCTAACCCTAACCCTAACCCTAACCCTCACCCTCACCTTCATCCTCATCCTAAACCTAAGCCTAACCCTAACTCTCAACCTAACCCTAACCCGAATCCTAACCCTAACCCTCACCGTCACCATCAACCTCACCCTAACCCTCAACCTCAAACTCACCTTCACCCTAACCCTCAAACTAACCCTAATCTTCACCCTAACCCTAACACTCTGCCTAACCCTAACCCTACCCCTCATCCTAACACTCACCCTAAACCTAACCCTCACCCTAACCCCAATCCTAAACCTCACCCTCACCCTATCCCTCACCGTCACCCTAACCCTCACCCTAAACCTAAACCTGACCCACACCCGAACCCTCAACCTCAACCGAACTCCCACACTCACCCGAACCCTCATGCTCTCCCTCACCCTCACCCTCATCCTAACCCTCACCCTCAACCTAAACCTCATCCTCACCCTAAGCCTCACCCTCACTCTCACCCTAACCCTAACCATAATTCTAACCCTAATCCTAACCCTAACCCTCATGCTCACCCTCACCCTAATTCTAACCCAAACCCTAACCCTCATCCTCACTCTCACCTAACTCTAACCCTAACCCTAATCCTAATTCTAACCCTCACCATCACCCTCATCCTAAATCGAAGCCTAACCCTAACCCTAACACAGACCCTCACCCTCAAACTAACCCTAACCCACACTCTCACCCTAACCCTAACCCTAACACTCAACTCTCACCCTAAACCTCACCCTAAAACTAACGCTAACCCTAAACCTCACCCTCATCCTACTGCTCAACCTAACCCTAACTCTACCTCTAACCCTAACCCTAACCCTTTCCCCAACCCTAACCCTCACACTAAACCTAACTTTAACTCTCACCCTCACTCTATTCCTAACCCTATCCCTTACCTTAACCCTCACCTTAAATCTTAATCTAACCCTAACACTCACTCTCACCCTAATCCTCAACCTAAACCTTATCCTTACACTAATCCTAACCCTAACACTCACCTAACACTAACCATAACCCTCACACTAACCCTCACCCTAGCCCTCACCCTCACCCTAGACCTCACCCTAAACTTAACGCTAAACTTAACCCTCACCTTCCCGCTCACCCTCACCCTCAACCTCACCCTCAGCTTCACCCTAACCCTAAACCTAATCCTAACCCTAACCCTGACCCTCACCCTCACTCTAAACCTAAACCTAACCTGCACCCTAAACGTAACCGTAACCCTAATGCCAACCCTAACCCTCAACCTCAACATAACCCAAACCCTAACACTCAATCTGATCCTAACCCTAATGCTAACCCTAACCCTCACCCTCACCCTAACCCTGACCCTAACCATTACCCTAACACTCACCCTCACCCTAACCCTAAATGTAACCATCACCCTAACCCTAACCTTAACCCTACCCCTCAGCCTACCCCTCACCGTCACCCTAATGCCCCACCCTCACCCTAACACTAATGCTAACCCTAACCCTCAACCTCACCCTAACCGTCGCCCTAACCCTTACCCTCACCATAACCCTATCCCTCAACCTCAACCTAACCCTCACCCTAACCCTTTCACTCACCCTAACCCTCACCGAAACCTAACCCTAACCCTAACCCTCACCCTAATCCTAAGCCTAGCCCTAACCCTCAGTCTCACACTAACCCTCACCCTAAACCTTATCCTCACTCTAACCCTAACCTTATGCCTAAACGTAACCCTCACCCTAAGTCTAAATCTCATCCTAACACTAATCCTACCGCTCAACCTAACACTCACCCTAAACCTAACCCGAACCCAAACCCAAAGACTAACCCGAAGCCTAATCCTCCCCTGAACCTTAACCATCCCGGTCACCCTAAGCCTCACCCTTAGCCTAACCCTTACCTACACCCTAACAATTCCCCTTCCCTGAACACTAACTCTCACCCTAAACCTCACACTCACCTTAAACATCACCCTAACCCTTACCCTCACCCTAACCCTCACTCTCACCCACATCCTAACCCTCAACCTCACCCGAAACCTCTCACTCTCTCTAACTTCGACCTTCACATTAAACATCAGCCTAACCCTCACTCTCACCCTAACCCACACTCTAACACTTACCATCACCCTAACCCTAACCCTAACCCTAACCCTCACACTAAACCTAACCCTCACCCTAATTCTAACCCTAAATCTACCCAGCATCCTAACCCTCAACCTAACCCTAGCCGTGAGTGCTAGGGTGAGCCTCACTCATACTTTCAACCTGAGCCTAACCCTAAACCTAACCCTAATTCTAAACCTAAACCTCACACTCACACTCACCCTAACACTTAAACTCACCCTAAACCTAACCCTAACCCTAACCCTCACCGTAACCCTAAATCTAACCCTCACCTTAACCCTAACCCTTCACCTAAATCTCACCCTAATCCTAAACCTAACCCTACACCTAAACCTCATCCTCACCATCAACCTCACCCTAACCCTAAACCTAACCTTAACTATCACCCTAACCCTAACCTGAATCCTAACACTAACACTCACCGTCACCATCACCCTCACCCTAAGCCTCAACCTCAAACTCAACTTCACCCTAACCCTCAAACTAACCCTAACCCTCACCCTAACCCTAACCCTCTCCCTAACCTTAACCCTAACCCTCACCCTAGCACTCACCCTAAATCTAACCCTCACCCTAAGCATAATCCTAACCCTCAACCTCATCCTAACTCTCAACGTCACCCTAAACCTCACCTCAAACCTAAACCTAACCCTCACCCTAACCCTAACTCTCAACCTAAACCTCAGTTTCACCCTAATCCTGACCCTAACCCTAACCCTAAACCTTACCTAAACGAAACACTCACACTCACACTCACACTCACCCTAACCCTAACACTCACCCTCACCCTCACCCTCACCCTAACACTTAACCTCACCCTAAACCTAACCCTAACCCTAACCCTCTCCCTCACCCTAATCCTCACCCTAACCCTAACCCTAACTCTTACATAACCGAAACCCTCACACTCACACTCACCCTAACCCTCACCCTCAACCTCACCCTTAACCTAACCCTAACCCTCACCCTCACCCTAACCCTTACCCTAACCCTAATCCTAACTCTAAATCTAACCTTCACCCTAACTCTAACCCTTACACTAACACTAACATTAACCCTAAACCTCACCCTAACCCTAACCCTAAACCTCACCCTCACCCTAACACTTAACCTAACCCTAACCCTCACCATAACCCTAACCCTTACTCTATACCTCACCCTCAGCCTCAAACTAACCCTAACCCTTACCCTATACCTAACCCTCAGCCTCAACCTAACCCTAACCGTAACCCTCACCGTTACCGTAACTCTCACCCTAACCCTGAGCCTCACCCTAACCCTCACCCTCACCCTAATCCTCACCCTAACCCTAAACATAACCCTTACCTAACCAAAAACCTCAACCTCACCCGCACACTCACCCTAAAACGCACCCGCACCGTAGCCCTCACCGTAAACCTAAACTTCACCCTAACTCTAAGCCTAAGCCTCACTCTCACCCTCACCCTAACCCTCACCATAACCCTAACCCTAATCTTAAACCTAAACTTCATGCTCACCCTTACGCTAATTCTATCCCAAACCCTAACCCTCACCCTCAATCTCACCTAACTCTAACCCTAACCCTAATCTTAATTCTAATGCTCACACTCACCCTCACCCTAAATCTAACCCTAACCCTTACCCAGACCCTCACCCTCACACTAAACCTAATCCTCACGCTATTCCTAACCTTAACCCTAACCCTCACCCAAACCCTCACCCTCAAACTAACCCTAATGCTAACCCGAACCCAAACCCTCACAATAACCCTCACCCTAACCCTTACCCTCACCCTAACCCTAACACTCACCCGCAAAATAACTCTCAATGTAATCCTTACCCTCACCCTTACCCTAACCGAAACATTAACCATAAACCAAACCCTAACCCTCACCCTAAACCTAACCCTCACCCTCACCTCACCCTAAATATAACCGTAACCCTAACCCTCACCCTCAACGTCACTCTCAACCTCACCCTGACCCTCAACCTCACCCTAACCATAACCCTCACACTACCCCTAACCCTCACCCTAAACCTAACCCTAACCCTCACCCTAACCTTCATCCTCAGCCTAACACTTACACTAACCCTAAGCTAACCCTAACTCTTACCCTCACCCTAAACCTAACCCTAACGGTAACCCTCACCGTCACCCTCACACTCACACTCACCCTCAACCTAACCCTCACGCTCAACCTCACCCTCACCCTAACCCTCACCATCACCCTAAAAATCACCCTAACCCTAACCCTCACCCTAACCCTAACCCTTACCCTAAACGTAAGCCTAACCCTAACCCTCACCCTAACCCTAACGCTAACCCTAATGCTAACCCTAAACCTCAACCTCACTCTAACCCTCAACATAACCGTTACCCTCATTATCAACCTCAACCTGAACCTAACCCTAATCCTAACCCTCACCCTAACCCTAACCCTCACCGTAACGCTAAACCTAACCCTAGCCCTCAGACTTACCCTCACCCTAAACCTAACACTAACCCTAATCCTCACTGTATCCCTAAGCATAACCATAACACTCACCCTAACCCTCACCCTCCCAGTAACCCTAATGCCAACATTAATCTTCAACCTCACCCTAAACCTCGCCCTAACCCTTACCCTCACTCTAAACCTCATCCTCACCCTAACCCTAACCCTAACCCTAATACTAACACTAGACCTCACCCTCACCCTAACCCTAAACCTAAGCCTAACCCTAAGGCTAACCCTAAACCTCAACCTCTCCATAGCCCTCACCTTAACCCTAACCCTCACCCTCAACCTCACCCTAACCCTAACCCTAACATTAACCCACTCCCTAACCCTCACCCTAACACTAACCCTAACGCTACCCCTCAGCCTAACCCTCACTGTAAACCTAACCCTAACCTTAATCCTCACCCTATCCCTAACCCTAACTATAACCCTCACCCTAACAATCACCCTCACCATACCCCTAATGCTAACATTAACCCTCAGCCTCACCCTAAACCTCGCCCTAACCCTTACCCTCACTTTAACATTATCCATCAACATCAACCTAACCCTAACCCTAACCCTTACCCTCACCCTAACCCTCACTCTAACCCTAACCCTAACACTAACACTAAACCTCACCCTAACCGGCACCCTAACCCTAAGCCAAAGCTTAACCCTCAGTCTCACCCTAACCCTTACCCTTACCGAACCCTAACCCTAAACCTCAGCCTAACCCTCATCCTAACCCTAAACCTAACCCTCACCCTAACCGTCACCCTCACCCTCAACCTCACCCTCAGCTTAACCCTAAACCTAACCCTAATACAAAACCTAAACCTTACTCTCTCCCTCACCCTAACTCTAAACCTAACTCTAGCCCTATTCCTTACCCTCACCCTAAAACTAACCCTAATCCTAAACCTAAGCCTCACCCTCACCCTAACCCTTATCCTCAACCTAACCCTAAACCTAACACTCAGCCTAACCCTCAACCTAACCTAAACCCAATCCCTAAACTTAACCTTCACCCAATCCCACACCCTCACCCTCACCCTAACCCTAACCATAACCCTATCACTCACTCTAAACCTAACCCTCACCCTAACCCTAACCCTCACAGTCACCCTAACACTCACCCTAACCAACACCCTAACTCTAACCCTCATCCTCACCATAACCTAACCATAAACCTAACCCTAACCCTAACCCTCACCCCCACACTCAGGCTAACCCTAATCCTAGCAATTAATCCTAACCCTAACCCTAACCATCACCCTCACCCTCACCCTTACCCTAAACTTAACCCTAACCCTTACCCTAAACCTAACCCTAACCTTAATCCTAAACCTAAACCTCAACCTCAACCTAACCCTCACCTAACTTACCCTCACCCTCAACCTCACCTTAACCCTAACACTAACCCTCACCCTCATCCTAACCCTACCCTTCACAGTAAGCCTCACCATAACCCTAACCCTAACCCTACCCCTCAGCCTAACCCTCACCCTAACCCTAACTCTAACCATAACGCTCACGCTAAACCTCACGCTCACCATAACCCTAATGCTAACATTAACCCTCAACTTCACCCTAAACCTCGCCCTAACCCTTACCCTCACCATAACCATATCTTTCATCCCCACACTAACCCTCACCCTAACACGTTCCCTCACCCAACCCTATCCCTAACCCTAACACTAACTCTCACCCTAACCCTCACCCTAAAACTCACCCTAACCCTCACCCTAACCCTAAGCTAACCCCAACCCTCACCTTCACCATAACCCTCACCCTAACCCTTATCCTCACCCTAACACTAATCCTAACCCTCAGCCTAATCCTGATCCAAACCCTAACCCTAACCCTATCCCTCACCCTAACATTAACCCTAACCCTAACCCTAACTCTCAACCTAACACTCAAACTCACCCTCACCCTTAACCTCACCCTCAGAGTAAACCTAAACCTAACCCTAATCCAAAACCTAATCCTCACCCTCACTCTCATCTTAACTCTAAACCTAACCCTAACTTCACCCTCACACTAACCCTCACCCTCATCCTCACCCTCACCTTAACCTTCTCCCTAACCCTTACCCTCCCACTAACCCTAAACCTAAACCTACCCCTCACCCTTACCCTCACCCTAACCCTAATCCTCACCCTAACACTAACCCTAACCCTACCCCTCACCTTAACCTTCACCCTAAGCCTAACCCTAACCCTAACCATCACCCTAACCCTAACCTGAATCCTAAACCTATCCCTCACCATCACCCTAACCCTTACCCTCACGCTAAGCCTAAACCTAACACTCAGCCTACCCCTCATCCTAACCCTAACCCTAAACCTAACCCTCACCCTCACCTTAACCCTAACCATAACCCTAACCCTCACCCAAACCCTAAAACTCACCCTCACCTTCAACTTCACACTCAGCATAACCCTAAACCTAACCCTAATTCAAACGCTAACCCTCAACCTCACCCTCATCCGAACTCTAACCCTAACCCTAACCCTCACCCAAACCCTAAACCTAACACTAACCCTCACCCTAACTAAACCCTCACCCTAATACTAAACCTAACCCAAACCCTCAACCTATCGCTCACCTCACCCTAAACCTAAACCTAACCCTCACTCTCACCGTAAACAAAACCCTAACCCTAACCATCACACTAACACTAACCCTCACCCTAACCCTAAACCTAACCCTCAGCCAAACCCTCATCCTAAACCTAACCCTAACCCTCAACCTAACCCTAACCCTAAACCTAACCCTAACCCTCACGCTAAACCTAAGCCTCACCCTCAGCCTAACCGTATACCTAATCCTAACCCTAACTCTAACCCTCACCCTCTCCCTAACTCTAACCCTACCGCTAACTCTGACCCTCACCCAAACCTTAACCATATCCCTAGCCCTCACCCTAACCTTAAACCTCACCCTAACCTTAACCCTAACAGGCACCCTCACCCTAACCCTAACCCCCACCCTAAACCTCACCCTAACCCTAACGCTAACCCTAACCCTCAACCTCACCACAAACCTCACCCTAACCCGTACCCTCACCATAACCCTAACTCTAACCCTAATCCTCACATTTCGCCTAACCCTTACCCTAACCCTAACGCTCACCGTAACCCTAACACTCACTCTCACCCTAACACTCAACATCAACTTAACGATCACCCTAACCCTAAACTTCACCCACACTGTAACAACACCCTCACCCAAACCCTCACCCGAACCCTAACCCTAACCCTGACCCTAACCTTCACCCTAAATCTCACCTTAACCGTAACGCTAACCCTAACCTTCAGTCTCACCCTAACCCTTATCCTCACACTAACCCTAACCCTAACCCTAATCCTAAACCCTACCCTCACACTCACCCTCACCCTAACCGTCACCCTCACGCTCACCCTCACATCACATTAACCCTAACACTAAATCTAACCTGCACCCTAACACTCACCGTCACCCTACCTCACTCTAACCCTAACTCTCAACCACAGCTTAACCCTCACGATCATCCAAACCCTCACCCTGACCCTGAAACTCACCCTCACCCTAACAGTCACCCTCACAATAAACATCACCCTAATGCTAAACTTCACCCTAACCTTAACCCTTAACCTAACCCTAACCCTCACCCTAAACAAACCCTCACCCTAACCCTCACCCTAACCAAAACCCTCAACCTCACTCTAACCATAACCCTAACACTAATCCTAACACTAAATCTCACCATCACCTTCAAACTCACCCTAACCCTAACCCTAAACCTCACCCTCACCCTAACCATCATCCTAACTCTAATGCTAACCCTAACCATCACCTTCACCATAAACCTCACCCTAACTCTTAACCTCACCATAATCCTAACCCTAACCCTAATCCTCAGCCTAACCCTAACCCACACACACACCCTAAACCTCACCATCACCTGAACCCACATCCTCACACCAACATTAACACTAAGCAAAACCCTAACCCTAATCCTAAACCTAACCCTCATCCTCACCCTCACCTCACCCTAACCCTAACCCTTAACCTAACCTTCACCCCCACCCTCACCCTAACAATCAACTTCACCATAAATATCAACCTAACCCTAACCCTCAGCCTTAACCTAACCCTACCCTCACCCTAAACTTAACCCTCACCCTAACGCTCACCCTATCCCTAATGCTAACACAACACCTCACCCTCACCCTAACCCTCACCCTAACACTTCTCCTCACAATGAACCTAATCCTAAACCTCACCCTAACCCTCACACTAACCCTAATCCTCACCATATCACTAATCCTAACCCTAACCCTCAACCTAATCCTTAAACTCACTCCAACCTTAACTCTTACCCTCACGCTAAACCTCACCCTAAACATTACCCTCACCCTAAACTGCCAACTAACCCTAACCGTAACCTACGGCGCACTGTAAACCTCACCCTAACCATAACCCTAACCCATAACCTCACCCTAAACCTAACCCTCACTCTCACCCTAACCCTCAACCTAACCTTTATCCTCACACTAACACTTATCCTCAACCTTACCCTAACTATCACACTAACCCTTATCATCACCCTATCCCTAACCCTAACCCTAACCCTCACCCTAACCTCACCCTAACCCTAAACCTCACCCTCACCCTAAACCTCAACCTAACCCTTACCCTCACCCTAACCTGCAAACTAAACCTAACCCTAAACCTACGGCTCACCCTAGCCCTCCCCCAAACCAAAACCCTAACCTTAACCCTCACCCTAACCCTAACCTTCACCCTCACCCTAACCCTGCCCCTAACACTTACGCTCACACTAACCCTATCCCTAACCCTCACCCTAACTCTTATTCTCAACAGAACCCTCACCCTCACCCTAACCCTCACCTCACACTAGCCCTCAACCTAACCATAACCCTCATGCTCACCGTAACCCTAATGCTAACATTAACCCTCAACCTCACCCGAAAACTTGCCCTAAACCTTACCTTCACCATAACCCTATCCGCACCCTTACCCTAACTCTCACCCTAACCCTTTCCCTCACCCTAACCCTCACTCAGCCCTAAACCTTTCCCTAACCCTAACCCTCACCCTAAACCTAAGACTAATCCTAACCCTCACCCTCAACATAAACCTCACCCTAAACCTTACCCTCACCCTAAACCTAAACCTAACCCTCAGCTTAACCCTCATCCTAATCCTAACCCTAACCCTAACCCTCAACCTAACCTTAACCCTAACCCTAACCCGAACACTCACCCTAGCCTTAACCCTCACCCTGACCCTCAGCCTCACCCTTAGCCTAAGCCTAACCCTAATCCAAAACCTAACCCTTAACCTCACTCTCACCCTAAATCTAAACCTAACCGTAACCATCACCCTCACCCTAACCCTCACCATCATCCTCCCCCTCACCCTTACCCTCTGCCTAACCCTTATCCTCACACTAACCCTAACTCTAAACCTAACCCTCAACCTAACCCTCACCCCAACACTAACCCTAATACTCAACTTAACCCTCACCCTAACCCTAACCCTAACGATCACACTAACCCTAACCCTAATCCTAAAGCTAACCCTCCCCGTCACCCTAAACCTTACCCTAACCATAAGCCTAAACCTAACCGTCAGCCAAACCCTCATCCTAAACCTAACCCTAACCCTCACCCTCAGCCTCAACCTAACCCTCACACTCACTCTAAAACTACCCTAAATCTAACCCTACCCTCTCCCTACCCCTCATCTAACCCTAATGCTAACCCTAACCCTCAACCTAACCCTAACCCTACCCCTAATGCTAAACCTCACCCTAACCCTAATCCTCACCCACACCCTAACCCTCACCCTCAAAGGAACTCTCACCCTCAACTGAACCGTCATCCTCACCCTAACCCTCACCCTAATTCTAAACATCACCCAAACCCTAACCCTCACCCTAACCCTAACACAAACCCTATCCATACACTCACACTCACCCTAACCCACACCCAAACCCTTATTCTCACCCTAACACTAACCCTCAACCTAACATTAAACAAAACCCTCACACTAACCGTAACCCTCACTCTAATCCTAACACTAACCCTGACCCTAACCTTCACCCTCAACCTGACCCTCACCCTCAGCTTAACCCTAATCCTAATCCTATTCCTAATCCTAAACTTCACACTCACCCTAAACCTAACTCTAACCCTAACCCTCCCCCTCACCCTCACCCTAACCGTCACCCTCACCCTCACCCTAAACATCACCCTAACCCTAAGCCTCACTCTAACCCCAACCCTGACCCTGAACCTAACCTCAGCTTAATCCTCATCCTCACCCTAATCCTCACCCTAACCCTAACCTTTACTTAACCGAAACCCTCACCCACACCCTCAGCCTAACCCTCACCCTCACACAAGCCCTCAACCTAATCCTAACTTTAACTCTAAACTTCACCCTCAACCTCCCCTTCCTCAGCCTTAACCTACCCATAACCCTAATCCTAACCCTAACCGTCAACCCCACCCTCACCCTAACCCTAACCCTAACTCTAACAATAACCCTCACCCTCATCCTAACCCTAATCCTAACCCTAACAATTACTCTAACCCTAACCCTAAAACTCACCCTAACCCTAATCCTAACACTTACCCTCAACCATACCCTCACCCTCATTCTAACCCTCACCCTCACGCTGACCCTCACCATCACACTAACCCTCACAAAAACCCTAACAATCACCCTAGCCCTAACCCTAACCCTCACCCTCACTTTACCCCTCACCCTCAGCCTAATCCTAACTCTAACCTTAAACCTAAACTAACCTCACCCTCACCCTCATCCTACCCCTCACCCTCAACCTCACCCTCACCCTCACACTAACCCTCAACCTCACCCTAAACAGAACCTTAACCCTAACCCTTACACTGAACCTAACCCTAACGCTCACCCTAACCCTCACCCTCTAACCCTCACCCTAAACATTATCCTCACACTAACCCTAACCATAACTTTCACACTAACCCTAAACCTCACTCTAACAGTATCACGACACCTGACCCTAACTTTCACCCTAAACCTAACCCTAACCCTAACACTCACCCTAACCCTAACTCTCAACCTAACCCTCACCCTCACCCTGATCCTCACCATCACCCTAACGCTCACCCTAAACCTAACCCTCACCCTAAACCTAAACCTCAACCTAAACCTAATCCTCACCATGACCCTCAACCTAACCCTTACTTTAACACTAACCTGTACCCTAAACCTAACCGTCATCCTAACAGTAACCCTCACACTAACCCTAACCCTAGACCTCCCCCTCCCCCTCAAACTCAACCTAACCCTAACACTCATCCTAACCCTAACCCTAAACCTAAACCTCACACTAAACCTATACCTCACCCTAACCCTAATCCTCACAGTAAACATAACAGTCACTCTATCCCTAACCCTATCCCTCAGCCTAACCCTCACCCTAAACCTAACCCTAACCCTAATCCTCATCCTATCCCTAACCTTAACCCTAACCCTCACCCTAACCCTAAGGCTAACCGTAACCCTCACCCTCACACTAATCCTCAACCTAACCCATACTCTCACCCTAATCCTCACCCTCACCCTCAATCTAACACTAACCCTCACCATAACCCTCACACTTACTGTCACCCTGACCCTCAGCCAAACCATATCCCTAACCCTAATCCTAACACTAAAACTCATCCTATACCTCACACTCAAACTAACCCTAAACCAAACACTAACCCTCACCCTAAACCTCACCGTAACCCTAACACTAACCCTAACATTCATCCTCACAATAAACCTCACCCTATACCTTACCCTCACCATAACCCTAACCCTAACCCTAACCCTAACCCTAACCCTAACCCTAACCCTAACCCTCACAGTAACCCTAACACTCATCCTAACCCTCACCTTAACATTCAACCTCATCCTAATCCTCACCCTAACCTAGCCTTAACCCTTACCTAAGCTAAACCCTCACCCTCACCCTCACCCTAACCCTCACCCTCACCCTAGCCCACACCATAACCCTAACCCTAAACCTAACACTCACACTAACCCTAAACCTAACACTCAGCCTAAACCTTATCCTAACCGTAAACCTAAAACTAACCTTCACCCTAACTAAACCCTAACCCTAACCCAAACCCTAACCCTCACACTAATCTTAAACTTAACCCTGATCCTAATGATCATCCTAACCCTAACCCTAACCCTAACCCTCAACCTAAACCTAACCCTAACCCTAACCCTCACCCTAACCCTAAACTCACCCTCACCCTCAGCCTAAACCTAGTGCTAACCCTAACCCTAACCCTCACCCTCAACCTAACTCTAACCCCAAACCAAGCTTCCCCCTCCCCCTCACACTCATTCTAACCTTCACTCTAACCCTAACCCTCACCCTCAACATCACCCTCACCCTCAGCCCAACCCAAGTCCTTACTCTAACCCTAACCCTAACCCTAACCCTAACCCTAACCCTAACCCTAACCCTAACCGTAATCCTAACCATCACCCTAACCCTCACCCTCACCACAGTCCACAACCTAACCCGAACCCTAAACCTAACACTCACACTAACCCTAACCCTAACCCTGAGCCTAACCCTAACCCTCAGCCTAACGCTCATCCTAAACCTAACCCTAACCCTAACCCTAAACCTCAACCTAACGCTCATTCTAACCCTAACTTTAACGATAACCCTAAACCTGACCCTCAATTTAAACCTCTCCTAACCCTAATTCTAACCCTAAACCTCACCCTCATCCTAACCCTAATCCTAACACTAACCCTAAACCTCACCCTAGCTATCACCCTAACCATCAGCCTCAGCCTAAACATCACCCTAACCTTAACCCACACCCTAACCCTAGCCCTAACCCTCACCATAAACCTCACGCTAACCCTAACCCTCACCCTAACCCTAAAACTACACCTCACCCTACCCCTCACCCTAACCCTTACCCTCACCCTAACCCAAACCCTAACCCTCACCCTCACACTAGCCCTCACCCTTACACTAATCCTAACAATAACCCTAAACCTAAACCTAAACCTCACCCTCACCCTAACCCTCACCCTCACCCTAACCCTAACCCTAAACCTCACACTCACTCTAACCCTAACCCTAACACTAATGCTAACCCTAAGGCTCACCCACACCCTAACCCTCACCCTAACCCTTACCCTCACACTCTCCCTCACCCTTACCCTAAACCTACCCTTTCAGCCTAACCCTCACCTTAACCCTTACCTTCACTATAAACCTAACCCAAACCCTAATCCTCATACAAACCCTAAACCTAACCCGAACCCTAACCCTCACTTTAACCCTCACCCTAATCCTAACACTGACCCTAACCCTCACCCTAATGCTAACACTAAACCTAAACCTCACCCTCACCCTAACCCTCACTGTCACCTTAACACTCAACATCACCATAATCCTCACCCTAACCTTAACCCTCAAACTAAACCTCACCCTAACCCTTACCCTCAGCATAACCTTAACCCTAACTCACACCCTAACCCTCACCTTCACCGTCACCCTCACCCTCACCCTAACCGTAATCCTAACATTCACCCCAACCCTAACTCTCACCCTAACCCTCGCCCTCACCCTAGCCCTCACCGTAGCTCTCACCCTAAGCCTAACCCTAACACTCACCCTCACCCTAAACCTCAGCCTCACCCTAAACCTAAAGCTAATCCTAACCCTATTCCTCACCCTCACCCTCACTCTAAACCTAACCGTAAACCTAATGCTAACCCTAAACCACTCCCTCACTTTTACCCTAATCCTAAACCTCACCCTAACTCTAATGCTATACCTAACCCTAACCCTCACCCTAACACTAATGCTAACCCTAATACTCAACCTCATACTAAACCTCACCCTAAAACTTACCCTCATGCTAACCCTCACGTAACCCTAAAACTAAACCTAACCCTCACACAAACACTCACCCTAAACCTTACACTAACCCTATCCCTCACTCTAACCCTCAACATTCCCTTATCCTCACACTAACCCTAACCCTAACCCTACACCTCACCCTAACGCTAACACTGAACTGAACCCTAACACTAACCCAC
Organism: Dipodomys merriami; assembly: GCF_024711535.1. Lineage (NCBI taxonomy): Eukaryota > Metazoa > Chordata > Mammalia > Rodentia > Heteromyidae > Dipodomys > Dipodomys merriami. Next base: position 482,546 of record NW_027202760.1, read on the forward strand.
ACCTTTACCCTACACCTAACCCTCATCCAACCGCTCACCCTAACCCTAACACTAACCCTATCCCGCTCCCTCATCCTAACCCTCACCCTAAAGCTTACCCTCACCCTAACCCTAACGGTCACACTAAACCTAACCCACACACTAACCCTAGCCATAATCCTCACCCTAACCCTCATCCTAACCCTAAACCTAACCCCCAACCTAACCCTAAGGCTAAACATTACCCTAACCACAGCCCTTACCCTCACCCTCACCCTAAACATCAACCTAACCCTAACCCTAACCCTAACCCTCACCTTAACCCTAACCCTCACCTTCAACCTCACCCTCAGCCTAATCCTCACCCTAAACCTAACCCTAAACCTTTACTAACCGAAAGCTGCACCCTCACACTAACCCTCAACCTAACGCTTGCCCTCACCATAGCCCTCACCTTAAGCCTAAAGCTAACCCTCACTCTCACCCTCACCCTCAAACATATCCTCAACCTCAGCCTCACCCTAACCCTAAACTTAATCCTAACCCTAATCCTCAACCTCACCCTCACTCTAACCCTAATGGTAAACCTAATGCTAACCCTAACCATAAACCTATCCCTAACCCACACCCTAACCCTAACCATAATCCTCACCCTAATCCTAATCCTAACCCTAACCCTAACCCTCAACCTAAACCTAAACCTAAACATTACCCTAACCCTAACCCTAACCCTCACCCTCACCCTCACCCTCAGCCTATCACTAACCCTAAACCTAATCCTAATCCTAACACTCACCCTCACACTCACCCTAACTGGAACCCTAACCATAAACCTAAACCTCCCCCTAACCATAAACCTATCCCTAACCCACACTCTAACCATAAACATCACCCTAACCCTAACCCTAACCCTCACCCTCACCCTAACCCTAACCCTCACCCTAACTCTCACCTTAACCCTAACGCTAACCCTAACCCTCAACCTCAACCTAAAACTCACCCTAACCCATACCCTCACCATAACCCTAAGGGTAACCCTAACCCTAATCCTCACACTCACCCTAACCCTAACCCTCACCCTATAACTCACCCTAACCCTAACCCTCACCCTCACCCTAACCCTCACCGTCACCTTATCCCTCAATCTAACCCTAAACGTCACAGACACCCTAAAACTCACACTCACCCAAACCCTCACCCTAACCCTAACCCTAACCCTCACCCCAACCCTAACCCTCACCCTCACCCTAACTTTAACCCTCACACTCACCCTAACCCTAAACCTAACCCTTAGCCAAACCCTCACCCTAACCCTTAATCTAACCTTAACCCTCACTCTCACCCTAATCCTCAACCTAAACATTATCCTTACACCAACCCTAACCCTAACCCTCACACTAACCCTAATCCTCACCCTATCCCTAACCATAACCCTCACCCTAACCCTCACCCTAACCCTAACCCTAACCCTCATCCTAATCCTAAACTTAACCCTAACACTCACCCTCACCCTAACCCTCACCAACACACTAACTCTCACCCTCATCCGAACCCTCACTCTCACCCTAACCCTCACCAACACCCTAAGCTACACCCTCAACCGAATCCTCACTCTTTCCCTCACCCTCAACATAAACATCACCCTAACCCAAACCTAACCCTACCCCTCACCCTCACCCTGTCATCCTAAACCTTATCCTCACCCTAACCCTAACCCTAACCCTAACCCTCACCCTAACCCTAACCCTCACCTGAACCCTCACTCTCAACTTCACCCTCACCCTAAACATCACCCTAACCCTAAACCTCACGCTAACCCTAACCCTAACCCTCACCCTAACCCTAACCCTCACCTTAAACCTCACCCTCACCCAAATCCTCACACTAAACCTAACAATAAACCTTTCCTAACCAAAAATATCACCCTCACCCTAGCCCTCACCCTAAACCTAACCCTAAACTTAACCCTCACCCTCACTCTCACCCTCACCCTCAGTCAAACCTAACCCTACTCCAACCCTAACCCTCACCCTCACCCTCACCCTCACCCGCAACCTAACCCTAACAATAACCCTAACCCTCACCCTAACACTGAACCTCAACCTCACCCTCACCCTAACCCTAATCCTAACACTAACTCTAATCCTAACCCTCACCCTCACCTAACCCTCACCCTAACCCTTACCCTCAACTTCTCCTAACCCTAATCCTAACCCTCACACTAACCCGAACCCTCACCCTAACCATACCACTAACCCTAACCCTTACCCTCACCCTAAACATAACCCTAACAGTAACTCTAAACCTAAACTTAGTCCTCACACTAACCCTAACCCTCACCCACACATTAACCCAAACGCTCACCCGAAACCTCAGCCTAACCATAACCCTAAACCTAACCCTAACACTCCCACTAAACCTAACCCTCACCCTAACTGTAACCCTACACATCAGCCTAAACCTCAACCTAACACTAACCCTAACGCTAATCCTTACCCTATCCCTAAATAAAACCCTAACCCTCAAACTCATCCTAGCCCTCACCCTAACCCTACCCCAAACCCTAACCCTCACACTAAACCTAACCCTCACCCTATCCCTAAACCTTCCCCTCAGCCTAAGACTCACCCTAACCCTAACCCTAATCCTAAACCTAATCCTCACCCTATCCCTTACCCTAACCCACACACTCACCCTAGCCCTCACCCTAACCTCATCCTAACCCTATCCCTAAACTTAAACCTCACCCTCATCCTAACCCTCACCCTAACCCTTACCCCTAACCTAATCCTATCACTGACCCTAACCTTAACCCTAAAACTCACACTAACCCTAACCCTCACCCTAATCCTAACCCTACCCCACAGCGTATTCCTCATCCTAACCCTAACCCTAATCCTATCGCTCAACCTAACCCTAACCCTAACATTAACCTGAACCCTCACCCAAAACCTAACCCTCACCATCACCCTCACACTCACCCTCAGCCTAATCCTAACACTAACCCTAATCCTAAACCTAACCCTCACCCACAGCCTCACCCTAACTCTAACCCGAACCGTAACCATAAACCTCCCCCTTCACGCAAACCCTCACCCGAACCCTCACTCTCACCCTACGGCTCACCCTCACCTTAACCCTAAACCTAACCCTAAACCCCACCCTCACCCTCAAACTCACCCTAACCCTAAGCCTCACTGTTACCCTAAACCTCACCCTAACCCTTAACCTTACACTAACCCTAACCCTCACACTAAACCTAAGCCTCACCCTCACCCTTACCCTAACCCTAACCTCATCCTAACCCTCAACATAATCGTAACGCTCACCCTCACCCTATCCCTAACACTAACCCTAACCCTCACCCTAACCCTAACCCTCAAACTCACACTAACCCTAACCCTCACACTAAACCTAACCCTCACCCTCACCCTAACATTAACCCTACCCCTGACCCTACCCCTCACCCTCAACCTAGCCCTCACCCTTAACCTAATCCTAACCCTGACCCTAAACTTAACCCTAAAACTCACACTAACCCTAACCCTCACCCTAAAGCTAACCCTACCCCACAGCCTAACCCTCATCCTAACCCTAACCCTAACCCTATCCCTCACCCTAACACTAACACTAACATTAACACTAAACCTCACCCCAAACCTAACCCTCACCCTCACCCTCACCATCACCCTAACTCTAAACCTAACCTTACCCCTCACCCTCACCCTCACCCTAACCCTAACCCTAACCCTCACCTTAACCCTCACCCTAATCCTAACCCTGATCCTAACCCTCACCCTAAAGCTAACACTAAACCTAAACCTCACCCTCACCCTAACCCTCACCATCAACCTAACCCTAACCCAAACACGAACCCTCACCTCAACCTAACCCTCACCCTTAACCTAACCTTAAACCTAACCCTAATCCTCTCCCTAACACTCAACCTCACCCTCACCTTAAGCCTAACCCTAACCCTAATCCTAAACCTAACCCTCACCCTCACCCTAACCCTAACCCTAACCCTAATCCTAAACCGAACCCTCAACTTCACCCTAAATCTACCTCTAAACATCAAACTCACACTCACCCTTACCCTATCCCCAACCCTAAACCTTAGCCTAACCCTAACCCTCACCATAACCCTAACCATAACCCTCACCCTAACCCTAACAATAACCCTATCCCTCACACTAACCCTTATCCTCACACTTACCCTAAACCTAACCTTAAACCTCACACTAACCCTAAACCTCACCCCAACCCTGACCCTACCCCTCACCCTAAACCTCACCCTAATCCAAAACCTAACCCTAACCAACACCCTAAACCTAACTGTAACCCTCACCCTCATGCTAACCCTCATCCACACCCTAATCCTTACCCTCAACCGAACCCTCACCCTCACCCTAACCCTCACCCTCACCCTAAACATCACCCTAAACCTAACCCTCACCCTAACCCTAATCATAAACCTCAACCTCACCCTCACCCTCAGCCTAACCCTAGTCCTTAACCTAATCATAATACTCACCCTCACCCTAACCCTCACACTAACCCTTACCCGATCCTTCATCTAACCCTAACCCTAACCAGCACACTAACCCGAATCCTCACCCTAACCATAAAACTAACCCTAACCCTTACCCTCACCCTAATCCTAACCCTAACAATAACCGTAACCCTAAAGCTAGTCCTCACACTAACCCTAACCCTCACCCACACCTTAACCCGAACCCTCACCTGAACCCTCACCCTAACCCTAACCATAAACCTAACCCTAACACTCCCACTAAACCTAACCCTCACCCTAACTGTAACCCTACCCATCAGACTAAACCTCAGCCTAACCCTAACCCTAACCCTAACCCTAATACTAAACCTAATTCTCACTCTCACACTCACGCTATCCCTACCCCTAACATTCACCCTCACCCTAAGACTAACCCTAACCCTCACCCTCACCCTCAGCCAAACCCTTAACCTCACCTTAACGCTAACCAAAACCTTCACCCTAACCCTAAAACTACCCCTCAAACTAACCCTAACCCTAACCCTCAACCCAACCATGATGCTAACACAAATGCTCACTCTCAAACTAACCCTTAGATTAAACTTTACCCTCAACATAACCTTATCCCTCACCCTCTCCGTAACCCTCACCCTACCCCTTCCCCTCCCCCTAAACCTCATCCTACCCCAAACCCTAACCCTAACCCTAAACTTCACCCTAACCCTCACCCTAACCCTAACCCTAACCCTCACCCTAACCCTCACCCTCAACCTAACCCTAACCCTAACCCTGACCCTCACCCTAGCTGTCATCCTAACTCTTACCCTCACGCTAACCCTAACCCTAACCCTCACCATAACCCGAAAACTACCCCTCAGCCTAACCCTAACCCTAACCCTCAACCCAACCCTGATGCTAACACAAATGCTCACTCTCAACCTAACCTTTAGATTAACCCTTACACTCACCATAACCCTATCCCTCACCCTAACCCTCACCCTAACCCTAACCCTAACCCTCACCCCAACCCTCACCCTAACCCTAACCCTAACCCTAACCCTCACCCTCACCCTAACTGTCATCATAAGCCTTACCCTCACCCTAAACCTAAACCTAATCCTAAACCTAACCCTCACCCTAACCCTAACCCTCACACGAACCCTCAGTCTCACTTTCACCGTCACCCTAAACATCAACCTAACCTTCACCCTCACCCTAACCCTAACCCTAACAATGACCCTAACCCTAACCCTCACCTTAAACCTCACCCTCACCCTAATCCTCACCCTAAACTTAACCCTAAACTTTTCCTAAACAAAAACATCACCCTCACATTAGTCCTCACCCTAAACCTAACCCTAACCTTAATCCTCTCCCTCCTCCTCACCTTCACCCTCAGCCTCAGCCTCAGCCTCAGACTCACCTAACCCTAACCTACACCCTAGCCCTAACCCTAACCCTAACCCTAACCTTAACACTCAAGCTAATCCTAAACCTAACCCTAATGCTAACCCTAACCCTCACCCTCAGCCTAACCCTCACCCTAAACCTCAACCTCAGCCTAAACATCTCCCTAACCCCAACCCTCACCCTAACCCTAAGACTAACTCTCACCCTGAACCTAACCTCACTGTAACCCTACCCCTAAACCTCAACCTAACTTGCATCCTAACCCTAACCCTAGCACTAACCCTAACCCTGACCCTCAATTTAACCCTCCCCATAACCCTAAGTCTAACCCTAAACCTCACCCTCAACCTATCCCTAATCCTAACACTAAACCTAAACATCACCCTAACTCTCACAATAACCCTCAGCCTCACCCTAAACATCACCCTAAGCTTAACCCACACCCTAACTCTAACCCTAACCCTCACCCTCACCCTAACCACAGCTTAAACCTAACCCAGATGTAAACGAAATCCTCACCCTCACTCTCACCCTAATCCTCACCCTAACCCTAACCCTGATGTAAAAGAAACCCTCACCCTAACCCTCACTCTAACCGGCACCCTCACCCTAGCCCTCACCCTCACCCTCACCCTAACACTAACCATCAACCTCACCCTCACCCTCACCCTCAGCCTAAACCTAACCCTAACCTAACCCTAACCCTCAACCTTACCCGCACCCTAACCCTAACAATAACCCTAACCCTCACCCTAATACTAAACCTCAACCTCACCCTAACCCTAATCCTAACCCTAACTCTAATCCTAACCCTCATCCTCACCCTAACCCTCACCCTAACCCTTACCCTCACTTTCACCTAAACCTATCCCTAACCCTCACACTAACCCGAACCCTCTCCCTAACCGTAACACTAACCCTACCCCTCAGCCTAAGACTCACCCTAACCCTAAACCTAAACCTAAACATAACCCTCACCCTATCCCTAACCCTAATCCTTACCCTCACACTAACCCTAGCCCTCACCCTAACCTCAGCCTAAACCTATCCCTAACCCTAAACCTCACCCTCATCCTAACCCTCACACTAACCCTTACCCTCACCCTAACTAACCCTGACCCTAAACTTAACCCTAAATCTCACACTAACCCTAACCCTCACCCTAACACTAACCCTACCCCACAGCCTAACCCTCATCCTAAAACTAATCCTAACCCTATCCCTCACCCTAACCCTAACCCTAATATTAAGCCTAACCCTCACCCTAACCCTAATCCAAAACCTAACCCACACCCACACACCCTAACTCTATCCCGAACACTAACCATAACCCTCCCCCTCCCTTTCCCCCTCACCCGAACTCTCACTCTCACCCTAATACTCACCCTCACCCTAACCCTAACCCTATCCCTAACCCTCACCCTAACCTTAAACCTCACACATACCATCAACCTCACACTCACCCTAACCCTCACCATCACCCTAAACTTAACCCTAACCATAAACCTCACGCTAACCCTAAACCTAACCCCTCCCCTCCCCTGAAACTTCACCCTCACCCTCACCCTAACAATAACCCTCACCTTAATCCTAACCCTAACACTCACCCTAACCCTAACCCTCACCTCAGCCCTCAACCTCATCCTAATCCTCACCCTAAACTTACCCTAACCCTTACCTAATGTAAACCCTCACCCTCACCCTAACCCAATGCTAAAACGAACCTCAGCCTAACGTTCATCCTAAACCTAACCCTAACCCTAACCCTCACCCTAACCCTAACCATAACCCTCACCCTATCCCTAACCCTCACCCTCACCCTCACCCTAAGCCTAATCCTAAACCTAACCCTCACCCTCACCCTAAAATTAATCCTAACCGTAACACTCACCCTCACACTGATCCTAAACCTAAGCCTCACCCTAACCCTAAACGTAGCCCTAACCATCACCTTCATCCTCATCCTCACCCTTAACCTAACCTTAACCCTCAACCTAACCCTCAACCTCACCCTAACCCTAACCATAACCCGCACACTAAACCTAACCCTCACCCTCACCGTTACCCTAAACCTACCCCTCACCCTAACCCTCACGTTCACCCTAACTCTAACCCTAAACCTAACCCTAACCCTCACACTAACCCTAATCCTAACCCTCACCCTCACCGGAACCTTCACCCTCACCCTAACCCTAAACATCACCCTAACATTAACCCTCACCCTAATCATAACCCTAAGGCTCACCCTAACCCTAACCCTCAACTTAACCCTCAATCTCACACTAATCCTCACCCTAACCTAACCTTAACCCTTACCTAAACTAAACCCTCAACCTAACCCTCACCCTCACCCTAGCCCACACCCTAACCTAACGCTAAACATAACCCCCACACTAACCCTAAACCTAACCATCAGCCTAAACCTTATCCTAAACCTAAAACTAACCTTCACCCTAACCAAACCCTAACCCTAACATTAACCTTAACCCTAACCCTCACACTAACCCTAAACCGAACCCTCATCCTAACACTCATCCTAACACTACCACTAACCCTAACCCTAAACCTAACCCTAACCCTCACCCTAAACCTCACCCTAACCCTTACTCTCACCATAACCTTAACCCTAACCCACACCCTAACCCTCACCTGAACCCTCACCCTCACCCTCACCCTAACCATAACCCTAACCCTCACCCCAACCCTAACCCTAACCCTAACTCTAACCCTTACCCTCAACTGAACCCTAACCCGAACTCTAACCCTATACCTCACCCTAACCCTAACTCTAACCCTAACCCTAACACTTACTCTCATCCTAATCCTCACCCTAAGACTTTTCCTCACACTAACCCTAAACCTAACCCTCACCATCACCCTAACCCTCACCCTCACCCTAACCCTCACCTACACCCTAACCCTCACCTTCACCCCCACCCTCACCCTAAACATCACCCTAAACATCACCCAAACCCTAACGCTCAGCCTAACGCTAACCCTAACCCTCACCTTAACCCTAAACCTCACCTTCAACCTCACCCTCAGCCTAATCCTCACCCTAAACCTAACCCTAACCCTTTCCTAACAGAAAACCGCACCCTCACCCTAACCCTCACCCTAACCCTCGCCCTCACCCTATCCCTCACCCTAACCATAAGCCTAAGCCAAACCCTAACCCTCACCTTCAAACTCATCCTCAACCGCAGCCTCACCCTAACCCTACACCTAATCCTAACCCTAACCCTCACCCTCACCCTCACACTAATCCTAACCCTAAACCTAATGCTAACCCTAAAACTCACCCTCACCTTAACACTCATCCTAACCCACACCGGAACCCTAACCCTAACCCTAATGCTATACCTAAACCTAATCCTCACCCTAAGACTAATGCTGACCTTAATACTCAACCACAACCTAAATCTCACCTGAACACTTAGCCTCATCCTAACTCTAACCCTAACCCTAAACCTAAACCTAACGCTCACCCAAACATTCACCCTAACCCTTACACTAACCCTATTCCTCACCCTCACCCTAACCCTCACCATATCCCTTTTCCTCACACTAACACTAACCCTTACCCTACACCTCATCCTAATTCTAACCCTAAACTCAACCCTAACCCTAACCCTCACCCTAACCCTAAACCAAACCCTCATCCAAACGCTTACCCTAACCCCAACACTAACCGTATCCCTCACCCTCACCCTAACCCTAACCCTTTACCCGCACCCTAAGCCTAACACTACCCCTAAAACTAATCCTAACCCTAACACTCACCCTCACACTCACCTTAACTCGAACCCTAAGCGTAAACCTAACCCTCAAACTAACCATAAACCTATCCCTAACCCACACCCTAACCCTAAACATCACCCTAAACCTAACCCTAACCCTCACCCTCACCCTAACCATAACACTCACCCTCACCCTTACCCTCACCGTCACCTTATCCCTCACCCTAAACCTAACCATGACCCAAACCCTAACACTCACACTCACCCTCACCCTCACCCTCAGCCTCACCATAACCCTAACCCTAACCCTCTCACCGACACTAACCCTCACCCTAACCCTAACTTTAAACCTCACACTCACCCTAACCCTAACCCTAACCCTTAACCTAACCCTCACCCTAACCCTTAATATAACCTTAACCCTCACTCTCAACCTAATCCTCAAACTAACCCTTAATCCTTACACTAACCCTAACCCTAACCCTCACACTAAACCAAATCCTCACCCTAACCCTAAACATAACCCTCACCCTCACCCTAACCCTAACCCTCACCCTAATCCTAACCCTAAACCTAACCCTCACTCTCAACCCTAACCCTCACCTTCAACCTAACACTCACCCTAACCCTAACCCTCACCAACACCCTAACTCTAACCCTCACCCTAACCTTCACTCTCACCCTAACCCTCACCAACAACCTAAGCCACACCCTCAACCGAATCCTCACTCTCACCCTCACCCTCACCCTAAACATCACCCTAACGCAAACCCTCAACTTAACCCTAACCCTAACCCGCACCCTACACCTAACCCTCAACTTAAATCTCACCCTCACCCTAAACCTAATCCTAAACCATTCCTAACCGAAAACCTCACCTTCACCCTAACCCTTACCCTATCCCTCACCCTCACCCTAGAACTCACCCTAAACCTAACGCTAAACTTAACCCTCACCCTCACCCTCACTCTCAGTCTCACCCTAACCCTAAACCTAATCCTATCCCTAACCCTGCCCCTCACGCTCACTCTAAACCTAACCCTAAACTGCACCCTAAGCCTAACCCTAACCCTAATGCTTACCCTAACCCTCAACCTCACCCTAACCCTAACCATAACACTCAACCTAAACCTAATCCTAACCCTAATGCTAACCCTAACCCTCACCCTCACCATAACCCTGACCATAACCCTTACCCTAACCCTCACCCTCACTGTATCCCTAACCCTTACACTCACCCTAACCCTAAATCTAACCCTAACCCTAATCCTATCCCTCAGCCTAACCCTCACACTCACCCTAATCCTCACCCTCTCACTAACATTAATGCTAATCCTAACCATCAACCTCACCCCAACCGTCGCTCTAACCCTTACCTTCACCATAACCCTATCCCTCAACCTCAACCTAACCCTCACCGTAAACCTTACACTCACCCTAACCCTCATCCAACCCTAACCCTAACCCTAACCTTCACCCTAAACCCCACCCTAACCTGCCCCATAACCCTAAGGCTAACCCTAACCCTCAGTCTCACCCTAACCATCACCCTAACCCTTATCCTCACACTAACCCTTACCGTAACCATGACCTTCACAATAGGCCTAACACTCATCCTAACCCTAAGCTTACCACTCACCCTAACACTCACCCTAACCCTAACTTTTACCCTAACCCGAACCCTAAACTTAACCCTAAACCTCACCCTAACACTCACCCTGACCCTAAACTTAACCCTCACCTTAACCCTCATCCTCAGCCTAAACCTAATCCTAACCTTCACCCTCACCCCAACTGTCATCCTAACCCTTACTCTCACCCTAACCCTAACCCAAACCCTAACCCTCACCCTAACCCTAACCCTCACCCTCACCCTCACTCTCACCTGCACCCTCACCCTAAACATCACCGTAACCCTAACCCTCACCCTAAACCTAACCCTAACCCTCACCATAAAACTTTCCCTCACCTTAAACCTCACGCTCACCCTAATCCTCACCCTAAACCTAACCCTAACCAAAAATTTCACCCTCAACCTAGCACTCACGCTAAACCTAACCCTAACCTTAAACATCACACTCACCCTCACCCTCAGCCTCACCCTCAGCCTCACAATAACACTAAACCTAATCCTAACCCTAACCCTGACCCGCACCCTCACTGTAACCCTAACCCTAACCTGCACCCTAACCCTAAACCTAACCCTAACACTCAACCTTACCCTAACCCTAAACCTAATCCTAACCCTAACCCTCACCCTCACCCTAACCCTGACACTGACCCTAACACTTACCCTTACCCTCACCCTCACTCTCACCCTAACCCTCACCCAACCCTAACCGGAACCCTAACCCTCACCCTAACCCCTAGCCTAACATTCACCCTAACCCCAACGTTAACCCTAACCCTCAGTCTCAACCTAACCCTCACCCTAACCCTTATCCTCACACTAACCCTAACCCTAACCATAAACCTCACAAAAAGCATAACCCTCATCCTAACCCTAACCCTACCTCTCACCCTAACCCTAACCCTAACCCTAACGCTCAACCTAACCCTAACCTTCACCCTCACCCTAATCCTCAACCTAAACCTAACCCTAACCCTTACGTAACCGAAACCCTCACAATTAACCTCACCCTCTCCCTCACCCTCAGCCTAACCCTGACCCTAACACTAATCCTAACCCTAACTCTTACCCTCAACCTAAACCTAACCCTAACCCTAACCCTCTCCGTCACCCTCCCAATCACCCTCACCCTCACCCTAACCTTCACCCTAACGCTTACTCTCACACTAAACCTAACCGTTACACTAAACCTAACCCTCACCCTAAACCTAACCATAATTCTCACCTTAACCCTCCTCCTAACTCTAACCCTAACCCTCAACCAAACCCTAACCCTAAACATTACATTAACACTAACCCTCACCCTCACCCTCAGCCTAACAATAACCCTAACCCTAATCCTTACCCTAACACTCACCCTCACACTCACCCTAACTCGAACCCTAATCGTAAAGCTAACCCACACCCTAATCCTAAACATCACCCTAACCCTCACTCTCACCCTAAACCTAAACCTCACCCTAAATCTTACCTTAACCCTAACGCTAACCCTAACCCGCACCCTCACGCTAAACCTCACTCTAACCCATACCCTCACCATAACCCTAAGGGTAACCCTAAACCTAATCCTCACACTCACCCTAACCCTAACCATCACCCTACCGCTCACCTTAACCCTAACCCTCACCCTCACCCTAACCCTCACCGTCACCTTAACCCTCACCCTAAACCTAACCGTCACCCACACCCTAACACTCACACTCACCCGAAACCTCACCTTCACCCTCAACCTAACCCTAAATCTATCCCTCACCCCAACCCTAACCCTCACCCTAACACTACCTTTAAGCCTCACACTCACCCCAACCCTAACCCTATCCCTAACCCTTACCCTAACCCTAACCATTAATCTAACCCTAACCCTCACTCTCACCCTAATCCTCAACCTAACCCTTATCCTTACACTAAGTATAACTCTAACCCTCACACTAAACCTATCCCTCACCCTAACCCTAACCATAACACTCACCCTAAACCTCACACTAAAATGAAACCTCACCAACATCCTAACCCTCACTCTCACCCTCACCCTCACCCTAACCCTCACAAATACCCTAACCCACACCCTCAGCCGAACCCCCACTAACACCCTCACCCTCACCCTAAACATCACCCTCACCCTAACCCTAACCCTCACCCTAACCCTAACTCTCACCATAAACCTCACCCTCACCCTATTCCTCACCCTAAAACTAACCCTAACCCTTTCCTAACCGAAAACCTCACCTTCACCCTAACTTTCACCCTAGCCCTCCCCCTAACCCTAGACCTCACCCTAAACCTAATGGTAAACTTAACCCTCACCTTCACGCTCACCCTCACCCTCAGCCTCACCATAAACCTAATCCTAAACCTAACCCTAACCCGGACCCTCACCCTCACTCTAACCCTAACCCTAACCTGCAACCTAACCCTAACCCTAACCCTAATGCTAAACCTTACCCTCAACCTTACCCTAACCCTAACCCTAACACTCACCCTAAACCTAACCCTAACCCTAATGCTAACCCTAACCCTCACCCTCACCCTAACCCTGACCCTAATTCTAACCCTACCCCTCAGCCTACCCCTCACTCTCACCCTAACCCTCACCCTCACCCTAACACTAATGCTAACCCTAATCCTCAACCTCACCCTAACCGTTTCCCTAATCCTTACCCTCACCATAACCCTATCCCTCAGCCTCAAACTAACCCTCACCCTAACCCTTTCGCTCACCCTAACCCTCACCCAACCCTAGCCCTAACCCTAACCCTCACGCTAACCCCCACCTTAAACTTCACCCTAACCCTAAGGGTAACCCTAAACCTCAGTCTCACCCTAACCCTCACCCTAAGCCTTATCCTCACACTAACCCTAACCCTAACCCGAAACCCTCACACTAAGCCTAACCCTCATACTAACCCTACCCCTACCTCTCACCCTAACACTCACCCTAACCCTAACCCTAACCCCAACCCAAACACTAACCCTAACCCTAATCCTCAAGTGAACCCTAACACTCATGGTCACCCTAAGCCTCACCCTTACCCTAACCCTCACCTACACCCTAACAATTCCTCTACCCTGAACCCAAACTCTCACCCTAAACCTGACCCTCACCCTAACACTTACGCTCACCCTAACCCTCACCCTCACCCACACCCTAACCCTCACCGTCACCCGAAACCTCTCACTCTCCCTAAATTTCACTTCACCTTAAACATCACCCTAACCCTCACTCTCACCCTAACCCTCACTCTAACACTTAACATCACCCTAACCCTAACCCTAACCCTAATTCTCACACTAAACCTAACCCTCACCCTAAATCTAACACTAAATCTACCCGTCCCCCTAACCCTCACCCTAACCATAGCCATGAAAGCTAGGGTGAGTCTTAATCATATTCTCAACCTCAGCCTCACCTTAACCCTAACCCTCATCCTAGCGTTCAACCTAACTATACCTCTAACCCTAACCCTAACTCTAAACCTCACCTTCACCCTCACCCTCACCCTCACCCTCACCCTAATCCTAACCCTAACCCTAATACTAACCCTAAACCTAACACTACACCTACATCTACCCCTACCCCTAAACCTAACCCTCACACTCACCCTCACCCTTACCCTCACCCTCACCATAAACCTCACATTAACTCCAACCCTCACCCTCACCCTAAACCTCACCCTCACCCTCACCCTACACCTAAACCTAACCCACAACCTCACCCTCACCCTCACACTCACCCTAACCCTAACCCTCACCCTCACCCTAACCCTAACCCTAACACTCACAATAACCCTAACCCTCACCCTCACCCTCACGCTAAACCTAACCCTAACCCTCTCCATAACCCTCACCCTAACCCTAATGCAAAACCAAATCCTCACCCTCACCCTAAACCTAAAGCTAACCCTAACAGTCACCCTCACCCTAAAGCTCACCCTAACCCTTACCCTCACCCTAACTCTAACCCTAACCCTCACACTAACCATAACCCTCACACTAACCCTAAACCTACCCTTCACCCTAAGGCTCACCCTATCCCTAACCCTAACCCTAATACTCACCCTAACCCTAAAATTCATCTTAACCCTCGCCTTCACCCTAACCCTAACCCTAATCCTTACCTAACCGAAACCCTCATCCTCACACTCATCCTCACCCTAACGCTCACTCTCACCATCGCCCTCACCATAACCCTAACCCTAACCCTCTCCCTAAACATAACATTAACTTTAACCCTCAACATAACCCTCACCTTTGCCCTAACCCGAACTTTAACCCTCAGCCTAACCCTCACCAAAACCCATACACTCACCCTCACCCTCACCCTAAACCTCACACTAAACCTAAACCTCACCATAACCCTAACACTAACACTAAACAAAACCCTCATCGTATCCCTCAAACTAAGGCTAAACCTTACCCTAACCCTCACCCTCACCATCACCCCAAACCTAACATTGACCCTCACCCTCACCCTAATCCTTAACCTCACCCTAACCCTAACACTTACACCTAACCGAACCCTCACCCTAATCCTAACATTCACCCTCACCCTAACCCTACCCCTTACCCTAACCCTCATCCTAAACCTAACCCTAACCCTAACCCTCACCCTAACACTAACCCTAACCCTATCCCTATCCCTCAAATACACCCTAACCCTCACCCTAACCCTAATGCAAACCCGAACCCTAAACCTCAACCTAACCCTAACCCTAAACCTAAACCTCACACTAACTGTAACCATCACCCCAACCATAAACTTCATCCTATCCCTGACCCTCACCCTAACCCTAATCCTAACCCTTACCTAACTGAAACGCTCTCCCTCACCCTCTCCATCTCCCTAACCCGCAACCTCACATTAGACATCAACATAAACCTTACACTAAACTTAACAATAACCCTCACACTAACCCTCACCCTCACACTAAACCTAAACCTAAGCCTCAACCTCACCCTCACCATCACCCTAACCCTAACCCTCACCCTCACTCTCCCCCTAACCCTAAACCTAACCCTCACCCTAATCTTAACCCTCACCATAACCCTAACCCTAACCCTCACCCGCACCCTCACACTATACACAAACCTAAACCTCACCCTAACCCTCAACCTAACCCTAATGGAAACCCTAAACCTCACCCTCACCTTAAGCCGAAAGCTAACCTTAACCCTCACCCTCACCCTAAACCTCACACCAATCCTTACCCTCACCCTAACCCTAACCCTAACTCTAACCCTCATACTAACCCTAACCCTCATCCTAACACTAACCCTACCCCTCAACCAAAGCCTCACCCTATAACTAACCCTATCCTAAACCCAAACCTAGCTCTCATTGTCACATTAACCCTCACCCTCAACCTAACATTAACATTACCATTAACCCTCACCTAAACCTAACCCTAATCCTAAACCTCACACTAACACTCACCCTAACCGTAACCCTAACCTTCACACTAACACTAACCCTCACCCTAAACCTAAACCTAACACTCACCCTCACCCTCAAGCTCATCCTCAGCCAAAAACCTAACCCTAACACTAATCCTAACGCTAAGCCTCATCCAAACCCTCCCCGTCTCCCTAACCCTAACCCTAACCCTCAAACTCACCCTCATCCTCACCCTAACCCTCACTCTCACCCTAACCCTAACCCTATCCCTATCGCTCATC
Source organism: Dipodomys merriami (assembly GCF_024711535.1). NCBI lineage: Eukaryota > Metazoa > Chordata > Mammalia > Rodentia > Heteromyidae > Dipodomys > Dipodomys merriami. The sequence goes on from NW_027202760.1 coordinate 499,491, forward strand.
CTAACCCTCACCCTAACCCAAATGCTAACCATAAACGTCACCCTCACCCTAACCCTCACAATAACCCTTACCCTCACCCTAACCCTAACCCTCAACCTCATTCTAACCCTCACGCTAACACTTACCCACAACCCAACCCTCAACGTAACCCTCACCCTATCCCAAACCCTAACACTAAACTTCACCTTAAACCTCACCCTCACCCTAATCCTCACCCTAAACCTAACCCTAAACCTTTCCTAACCAAAAATATCACCCTCATCCTAGCCCTCACCTAAACCTAACCCTAAACTTAATCCTCACTCTAACCCTCACCCTCAGCCTCACCCTAACCCTAAACCTAATCCTATCCCTAACTCTGAACCTCACTCTCAGTGTAACCCTAACCCTAACCTGCACCCTAACCCTAACCCTAACCCTAATCCTGACACTCAACCTTACCCTAACCCTAACTCTAATGCTACCCCTAACCCTCACCCTCACCCTAACCCTGACCCTAACCCTTACCCTTACCCTCACCCTCACTCTCACCATAACCCTAACCCTTACACTCACCAAAACCCTATTCCTCACCCTCAACATAATCCTCATCCTAACCCTAACCCTACCTCACACCCTAACCCTCACCCTAACCCTAACACTCAACCTAACCCTAACCCTCAAGTCACCCTAATCCTCACCCTAAACCTAATCCTAACGCTTACCTATCCAAAATCCTCACCCTCAACCGCACCCTCTCCCTCACCCTCAGCCTAAACCTTACCCTAACCCTAATCCTAACCCTAACTCTTACCCTCACTCTAAACCTAAACCTAACACTAATCCTCACCGTCACCATCCCTCTCACCCTCAACCTCACCCTAACCCTCACTCTCAAATTCACACTCACCCTAACCCTCACCATCACCCTAAACATCACCCTAACCCTAAACCTCACACTAACCCTAAACCTTACCCTAACCCTAAACTTAACCCTAACCCTCAACCTAACTCTAACCCTAAGCCTAAACATCACCCTAACCCTAACCCTAACCCTAACCTGCCGAACCCTAATCCTTACCCTAAACCTAACCCTTACCCTAAACTTAACCCTAACCCTAACTCTCACACTAAAACTTATGCTAACCCTAACCCTCATCCTCACCCTAATCCTCACCCTAACCCTTATCCTCACACTAAACCTAACGATAACCCTCAGCATTAACTTCAACCTATTCCTAAACGTAAAACTATCGCTCACCCTAAACCTAACCCTTACCCTAACCCTAAACCTAAACCTCACACTAACCCTCACACTAACCCTCACCCTAAAAATATCCCTCATACTCACCCTAACCCTAACCCTAACCCTAACCCTTACCCTCTCTCTAACCCTGCCCTTCAAACTAACACTCATCCTCACCCTAATCCTAACACTAACCCTCACCTTAAACCTAACCCTAACCCTAACCCCAAAGCTAAACCTCACCCTAACCCTAACCTTTACCCTAAACCTAACTCTAATCCTAAACCTAACCCTAACCCTAAGCCTCACCCTCACCCTCACCCTCACCCTAACCCTAACCCTAACCCTAACCCTCACCCTAACCCTAACCCATTTGCTATCCCTAAACCTTACCGTCACCATCACCCTCACCCTAACTCTCAACCTCAAATTCACCTTCACCCTAACCCTCAAACTAACGCAAAACCTCACCCTAACACTAACCTTCTTCCTAACCCTAACTCTACCCCTCACCCTCACCCTAAACCTTACGCAGACCCTTACCCACACCCTAACCCTCACCCTATCCCTAATGCTAAATCTAACCCTAACCCTTACCCTCACCTTAACCCTAACCCTAAGCCTAACCCAAATCCTCACACTAAACCTAACCCTAACACTACCGCTCAGCCTAACTCTCACCCAAATCGTAACACTAATCCTCACCCTATCCCTAACCCTAACCCTAACACTCACCATCACCATAGACCTCACCCTAATACTAACCCTAACCCTAACCATCACCCTCACACTAACACTCACACTAACCCTAACCCTAAGACTAACCAAAACTCTCGCCCTAACCATCACCCTCATCCTAACCTTAACCGTCACCCTTTCCCTCACCCAAACCCTAACCCTAACCCTCACCCTCACTCTAACCCTCACTCTAAACCTTACCCTCACCCTAACACTAACCCTAACCCTCACCATAACCCTCACCCTAAACTTAACCCTAACCCTAACCCTACCACTCCCTATAACCCTCACCTAACACTAACCCTAAACCTAAACCTCAACCTAACCCTACACCTCACCCTCACCCTAACCTTCAACCTCACCCTAACCCGCACCCTAACCCTAACTGTCACACAAACGTTAACCCTCATGAGAAACGGAACCCTCACCCTTAGCCTCACCCTCACCCTAAACATCACACTAAACCTAACCCTCACCCTAACCCTAAACCTAACACTTAACCTATACCTAAGATCACCCTAACGCAAAACTTCACCCTAATACTCAGACTAACCCTAACCCTAACTCTAACCCTAACCCTAACCCTCACCCTCCCCCTAACCCTAACCTTCACCCTCACCCTCACCCTAAACCTAACCCTGATCCTCACCCTTACCCTCACCCTCACCCTAAACCTACCCCTAACCCTAAACCTCAACCTAAACCTAACACTCACCATAACCCTAAACCTAACCCTCACCCTCACCCTCACCCTAACCCTAACTCTAAACTTCACCTTCACCCTCACCCTCACCCTCACCCTCAGCCTAATCCTAACCCTAAACCTAACCCTAACCCTACCTCTATCCCTCACCCTAACCCTAACTCTCACCCTAACCCTCAAACTAAGCCTTACCCTCACCCTCACCCTAAACCTCACATTAATCCTAACACAAAAACTAACACTAACCCTAACCCTAACCCTCACCCTCACCCTCACCCTAACCCTAACCATCACCCTCACCCTCACGATAACCCTATCCCTAAACATTACCCTAACCGTAAACTTAACCTAAACCTAAACCTCACTCTCAACCTCACCCTTAACCTAACCCTAACCCTCACCCGCACCCTCACCCTAACCCTAACCCTCACCCTCACCCTCACCCTAATCCTAACCCTAACCCTAAACCTCACCCTAAACCGAACACTCAACATAAACCTAAACCTAACCCTCACCCTCACCCTCACCCTAACCCTAACCTTAACCCTCACCATAACCCTCACCCTAACCCTAATGCAAACCCGAAACCTCACCTCACCCTAAACCAAAAGCTAACCCTAACTGTCACCCTCACCCTAAACCTCACAGTAACCCTTATCCTCATCCTAATTCTAACCCTAACCCTCACACTAACCCTAACCCTCAACCTAACCCTAAACCTACCTGTGACCCTAACCCTCACCCTAACCCTATCCCTCTCCCTAACCCTAACCCTAACCCTTACCCTAAACCTAACCCTAAACCTCACCCTAACCCTAACCCTCACACTCACAATCTGCCTACCACTAACCATAACCCTAATCCTAACCCTAAATCTCACCCTCATACTCACCCTAACTCAAACCGTAACCCTAACCTTAACCCTCACAATAACCCTAACCCTATCCCTAACCCTCACCCTAACCCTAAACCTCATCCTAACCCTAATCCTAACCCTCATCCTAACCCTAACCCTAACCCTAATTCTAACCCTAACCCTCACCCTCAACCTCACCCTAACTCTAAATCTAAACCTAAACCTAACACTCACCCTCACCCTCACCCTAACCTAAAACTATCCCTTACTCTCACCCTAACCCTCACCCTAACCCTAACAATAGCCCTAACACTCATCCACACACTAAACCTCACCCTAACACTTACCCTCAACATAACCTTAACCCTAAGCCTAAACCTAATCCTAACCCTAAACCTAACCCTCACCCACACACTTAAGCTAACCCTAACCCTAACCCTAATCCTAATCCTAAACCTAACCCTCACCCTCAAACTCAACCCACCCCTAACTCTAACCCTAAACCTCACCCTAACCCTAACCCTCACCCTAACCCTAACCCTCAACCTAACCCTAACCCTCACACTCACCCTAAACCTCACCCGAACCATAACATTACCCCTCTCCCTAACCCTCACCCTCACCCTCACCCTAACCCTAAACTTTACCCTAATCCTCACCCTAACCCTAACCCTTACCCTATCCCTAAACCTGCCCCTCAACCTAACCCTCATCCTCACCCTTATCCTAACACTAACCCTCACCCTAAACCTAAACCTAACCCTAACCCTCAACGTAACCCTAAACCTAACCCTCACCCTAACGCTATCCCTTACCCTAAACCTCACCTTAATCCTAAACCTAATCCGAATCCTCACACTAAACCTAACCCTAACCCTACCACTCAGCCTAACCCTCACCCAAATCATAACACTAATACTCACCCTATACTTAACCCTAACACTAACACTAACCCTCACCATCACCCTAGACCTCACCCTAATACTAACCCTAACCATAACCATCACCCTCACACTAACACTAACCCTAACCCTAACACTAACCAAAATTCTCACCCTAACCATCACCACCAACCTAACCCTAACCCTCACCCGTTCCCTCACCCAAACACTAACCTAACCCTCACCCTCAATCTAACCCTCATTCTAAACCTTACCCTCACCATAACCCTAACCCTAAACCTCAACGTAACCCTCACCCTAAACTTAACACTAAACATAACCCTAAACCTCACCCTCACCCTCACCCTCACCCTCACCTAACACTAACCCTAAACCTAAAAATCACCCTAACCCTAACCCTACCCCTCACCCTCACCCTAACCTTCAACCTCACCCTAACCCTAACCCTAACCCTTACCATCACCCAAAGGCTAACCGTTAGAGAACCCGAACTCTCACCCTCAGCCTCATCCTCAGCCTAAATATCACACTAACCCTAACCCTCACCCTAAACCTAAACCTAACACTCAGCCTATACCTAACGGCCACCCTAACCCAAAACCTCACCCTAATCCTCAAACGAACCCTAACGCTAACCATGATCCTAACCCTAACCCTCAACCTCACCCTAACCCTCACACTAACCCTTACCCACACCCTCACCCTAAACCTCACATTAACCCTAACTCTCAAACTAACACTAACCCTAACCCTAACCCTCACCCTCAACCTAACCATTACCTTCACCCTCACCCTCACCCTAAACCTAACCCTAACCCTCATCCTCACCTGCAACCTTACCCTCACCCTAACCCTCACCCTCACCTTCACCTTAAACCTAACCCTAACCCTAACACTCAACCTAAATCTAACACTCACCATAACCCTAAACCTAACCCTCACCCTCACCCTCACCCTAACCCTAACTCTAAACCTCAACTTCACCCTCACCCTCACCCTCACCCTCAGCCTAATCCTAACGCTAAACCTAACCCTAACCCTACCTCTAGCCCTCATCCTAAACTTAACCCTCACCCTAACAATCACACTAACCCTTACCCTCACCCTCACCCTAAACCTCACATTAACCCTAACCCTCAAACTGATACTAACCCTAACCCTAAACCTCACTCTCACCCTCACCCTAATCCTAACTCTCACCCTCACCCTCACCCTAAATCTAACCCTAACCCTAACCCTAAACCTAAACCTAAACCTCACCCTCACCCTCACCATCACCCTAATCCTAACCCTCACCCTCACCCTCACCCTAACCCTAACCCTAACCCTCACCATAACTCTCACTCTAACCCTAATGCAAACCCGAAACCTCACCTCACCCTAAACCTAAAGCTAACCCTAACTGTCAACCACACCCTAAAACTCACAGTAACACTTACCCTCACCCTAACACTAACCCTAACCCTCACACTAACCCTAATCCTCAACCTAACCCTAAACCTACCCGTGACCCTAACCCTCACCCTATCCCTCACCCTAACCCTATCCCTCTCCCTAACCCTAAACCTACCCCTCACACTAACCCTATCCTTAAACTTGACCCTAACCCTAACCCTCACCCTCACCCTCACCGTCTGCTTAACACTAACCCTAACCCTAATCCTAACCATAAAGCTCACCCTCATACTCACCCAACACAAAACGTAACCCTAACCCTAACCCTCACCATAACCCTAACCCTATCCCTAACCCTCACCCTAACCCTAAACCTCATCCTAACACTAATCCTAACCCTCAACTTCACCCTAACTCTAACCCGAACCCTATCCCTCACTGTAACCCTAACGCTAACCCTAACTCTCACCCTCACCCTAAACCTCACCCTGACCCTTACCCTCTCCATAACATTAACCCTAACCCTAAACCTAATACACTAATTCTAAACCCTAACACTAACCGTCACCCACACCCTAACCCTCACCCGAAACCCAAAACTCACCCTCACCCTCACCCTAACCGTAACCCTAACACTCACCCCAAACCTAACCCTAACCCGAACCCTAACTCTAACCCTCACCCTCAACTTAACCCTAACCCGAACCCTAACCCTAAAACTTAGCCTAACCCTAAAGCTAAACCTAACCCTAAATCTTACACTCATCCTAATCCTCACCCTAACCCTTTTCCTCACACTAACCCTAACCCTAACCCGTACACTAACTCAAACCCTCACCCTAAACCTAACCGTAACCCTCACCCTGAACCTAACCTAACCCTTTTCAACACCCTCACCCTAACCCTCACCGTCACCCTAACCCTCACCTTAAACATAACCCTCACCTATTCCCTAAACCTCACCCTCACCCTCACACTTACCCTCACCCTAAACATCAACCTAACCCTAACCCTCAGCCTAACCCTAACCCTAACCCTCACCTTAAACCTAACGCTAACCCTAACCCTCACCCTCACCCTAAACCTCACACTAACCCATACCCTCACCATAACCCTAAGGATAACACTAACCCTAACACTCACCCTCACCCTAAACCTCACCTTAACCCATACCCTCACCATAACCCTAAGGGTAACCCTAACCCTAATCCTCACACTCACCCTAACCCTTACCCTCACCCTCACCCTAACCCTCAATGTCACCTTAGCCCTCACCCTAACCCTAACCGTCACCCACACCCTAACACTCACACTCATCCGAAACCTCACCCAAAGCCTCACCCTAACCCAAACCCTAACCCTCATCCCAACCCTAAATCTCACCCTAACCCTAACTTTAACCCTCATCCTCACCCTTACCCTAACCCTAATCCTTACCCTAACCCTCACCCTAAACCTTAATCTAACCCTAACCCTAACCCTAATACTCACTCTAACCCTAACCTTCATCCTAACCCTCACCCTCACCCTAATCCTCACCCTAACCCTAACCCTAACCCTAAACCTCACCCTAAACATAACATTAACCCTGACCCTCACCATTAGCCTCACCCTAGCCCTAACCGGAACGTTAAAACTCACCCTAACCCTCACCCAAAACCTTACTCTCACCCTCACCCTCACCCTAACCCTCACAACTAATATTAAACCTCACCCTAACCCTAACACTAACACTAAACAAAACCCTCATCCTATCCCTCACCCTAACCCTCACCCTCAACATCACCCTAAACCTAACACTAACCCTCACCCTCAACCTAATCCTTAACCTCACCCTAACCCTAACCCTTACCCTTACACTAATCCTCTCCCTAATCCTAACATTCACCCTAACCCTAACCCTACCCCTTACCCTAACCCTCATCCTAAACCTAATCCTAACCCTAACCCTCACCCTAACACTAACCCTAAACCTATCCCTAACCCTCAAAAACACCCTAACTCTCCCCCTAACCCTAATGCAAACCCGAACCCTCAACCTCACTCTAACCCTAACCCTAACCCTAAACCTCACACTAACCCTAACCATCAGCCTAACTCTAAAATTCATCCTATCCCTAACCCTCACCCTAATCCTCACCCTGACCCGAATCCTAACCCTTACCTAACTGACACGCTCTCCCTCACCCTCTCCCTCTCCCTAACCCACAACCTCATATTAGACCTAACCATAAACCTTACACTAAACCTAACAAAAACCCTCACACTAACCCTCACCCTCACACTAAACCTCACCCTAATCCATACCCTCACCCTAACCCTAACCCTAACTCTAACCCTCACACTAACCCTAACCCTCTTCCTAACCCTAACCCTACCCCTCACCCTAAGCCTCACCCTATAACTAACCCTAACTCTAAAACCTAACCCTAACTCTTACCATCACCCTAACCCTCATCCTCAACCTAACCCTAAAATTAACCCTAACCCTCACCTTAAGCCTCACCTAAACCTAACCCTAACCCTAAACCTCACACTAACAAGCACTCTAACAGTAAACCTAACCCTCACCCTAATCCTAACACTCACACTAACCCTAACCCTCACCCTAAACCTAAACCTAACCCTATCCCTCACCCTCAAGCTCACCCTCAGTTTAACCCTAACCCTAACACTAATCCTAACCCTAAACCTCACCCACACCCTCACCCTCACCCTAACCCTATCCCTAACCCTCAACCTCACCCTCAGCCTCACCATAACCCTCACCCTCACCCTAACCCTAATCCTAACCCTATCCTGATCGCTCAGCCTAACCCTAACCCTAACCCTAATGCTAACCCTATCCCTCACCCTCACCTTAACCCTCACACTAACCCTTACCCTCACCCTTATCCTAAACATCACCCTCATTCTAACCCTCACTCTAACCCTCACCCTAACCCTAACCCTAACCCTAACTTTAACACTAACACTAACACCAACCCTAACCCTCACCCTCACCCTCACCCTCAGCCTAACATAACCCTAACCCTCAACCTCACCCTAACGCTGACGTTAACCCTAACCCTCACCCTCAGCCTAACCCTCTCACCAACCCTAACCCTCATCCTAAACCTAAACCTCACATGAAAGGTAACCCTCACTGTAACCCACACCCTAACACTAACCATAAACCTAATGCTAACCCTAAACCTCACCCTCACCTTAGCCCTAATCCTAAACCTCACGCTAACCCTAACCCTAATGCTATACCTAAACCTAAACCTCACCCTAAGAATGATGCTAAGCCTAATAGGAAACCTCACCCTAAACCTCACCCTAACATTTAACGTCAGCCTAACCCTCACCCTAACCCTATCCCACAGCCTAACCCTAACCCTCAGCCTAAACATTATGCTAACCCTCAGCCTAACCCTCAGCCTAACCCTCATCCTAACCCTCAGCCTAAACCTCATCCTAACCCTCACCCTCACCCTAACCCTAAACTTAACCCTAACACTCATTCTAAACCTAATGCTAAAACTAATGCTAACCCTAAACCTCACACTCACCCTAACCCTCACACTAACCCTTAGCATCACCCTAACCCTAACCCTAACTCTCACACTAAACCTAACCTTCACCCTAACCCTAAACCTAATGCTAACCCTAAACCTCACCCTCACCTTAGCCCTAATCCTTATCCTCACCTAATCCTAACCCTAACCCTAATGCTATACCTAAACCTAAATCTCACCCTAAGAATGATGCTAAGCCTAATACTCAACCTCAACCTAAACCTCACCCTAACACTTACCGTCAGCCTAACCCTCACCCTAAACCTATCCCTAAGCCTAACCCTAATCCTCAGCCTAAACACTATGCTAACCCTAACCCTTACCCTAACCCTCAGCCTAACCCTCATCCGAACCCTAACCCTAACACTAATCCTAACCCTCACCCTCACCCTCACCCTCACCCTAACTCTAAACCTAAACCTAAACCTAACACTCATCCTCACCCTCACCCTAACATAACACTATCCCTACCCCTCACACTAACCCAAAACCTCACCCTATACCTCACCCTCACCCTAACACTAAACCTAACCCTAACCCTCACCCTCACCCTAGCCCTAATAATAACCCTAACCCTCATCCACACACTAAACCTCACCCTAACACTTACCCTCACCATAACCTTACTCCCTAAGCCTAAACCTAAACCTAACACTCACCCTCAAATTCACCTTACCCCTAAATCTAACCCTAACCCTCACCCTAAACCTAACCCTAAACCTAACCCTCAACCTAACCCTAACACTCACACTCATCCTAAACCTCACCCTAACCCTAATATTACCCCTCTCCCTAACCATCACCCTAACCCTAACCCTAACACTCAATCTAACCCTACCACTACTCCTCACCCTCACTGTCACACTAACCCTAAACCTAATGCTAACCCTCACCATAACCCTAATCCCACCCACACCCTAACCCGATCCCTCACCCTCACCCAAACCCTCATCCTCACCCTAACCCTCATCCTCACCCTAAACATCACCCAAACCCTAACCCTCACCCTAACCCTGACCCTCACTCTCAGCCTAACCCTAACCCTAACCCTATTGCTAATCCTAACTCTCACCCTCACACTCACCCTAACCCTAACCCTAACCCTAACCCTAACCCTAACCCTAACCCTATCCCTAACCCTCACCCTAACACTAACCCTCACCCTATACCTCACCCTCACCCTAACCCAAACCCTAACCCTAACCCTCACCCTAACACTCACCCTAACCCTCACACTAACCCTAATCCTCATCCTCAAACTAAACCTCACCTTAACCCTCACCCTCACCCTAACTCTAATGCTAACCCTAACCCTCACCTTCACACTCACTCTCAACCTAACCCTTACACTTACCCTAACCCTAACCCTCTTCCTCAACCTAAACCTCACCCTAACCCTTACCCTCACCATAACCCGCAAACTAACCCTAAACCTAAACCTACCGCTCACCCTAACCCTCACCCTAAACATAACCCTAACCCTAACCCTAATGCTCACCCTAACCCTAAACTTGACCCTCACCCTAACACTCACCCTAACCCTTACCCTCACAATAAACTTATCCCTGACCCTAACCCTAATCCTAAATCTCAGCAGAACACTCACCCTCATCCTAACCCTCACCCGGACACTAAACATCACCCTAAAGCTAACTCTTACCCTAATGCTAAACCTAACCCTCACCTTCACCCTAAACCTCACCATAATCCTAACCCTCACAGTAACCCTAACCCTAACCCTCACCCTACCCTTAACCCCTACCCTCATCCTAACTCTAACCTTCACCCTCACCCTCATCCTAACCCTAAACCTAACCCTAACACTCATCCTAAACCTAACGCTAAACGTAATGCTAACCCTAAACCTCACACTCACCCTAACCCTCACACTAAACCTTACCATCAACCTAACACTAACCCTAACTCTCACACTAAACCTAACCTTCACCCTAACCCTAAGCCTACCCCTCCTTCTAACCCTCACCCTAAACCTAACCCTAAAGCTAATCCTCACCCTATCTTTAACCTTAACCCAAACCCTCACCCTAACCCTCATGCTCACCCTAAACTTAATGCTAACCCTAATCCTAACCCTCACCCTAACCCTCACCCTTACACTAACCCACACCCTAACCTTCACCCTAACCCTAACCCTCACACTCATCCTAACCCTCACCCTAAACGTTAGACTTACCCTAACCCTACACCTAACCCTCAGACTAACCCTAACCTTAACCCTCAGCCTGACCCTTATGCTAACCCTAAATATAATCCTAAACCTCACCCTAAACATAAACCTAACCCTAACCCACACACTAAGCTTAACACTCACCCTAACTCTAACCCTAACCCGAACCTTCACCCTCACCCTGACCCTCACCTCAGTCTGACCCTAACACTAACCCTATTCCTAATCCTAACTCTCAGCCTCACCCTCACCCTAACCATCACCCTAACCCTAAACCTCACCCTAACCCTAACCCTAACCATCAGGCTAAACCTAACCTCAGGTTAACCCTCACCCTCACCCTAATCCTCACACTAACCCTAACACTTACATAACTGAAACACTCACCCTCACCCTCACCCAAACCTCACATTCACCCTAGCCCTCACCCTAACCCTAACACTAATCCTAACCCTAACCCTCTACCGACCCTCACCCTAACCCTAAACCTAACCCTAATGCTGAACCTCACCCTCACCCTCACCCTAAACCTAAACATAACCCTCACCCTAAACCTAACCCTCACCCTTACGCTCACCCTATCCCTAACACTAACCCAACACCACACCCTTACTCTAACCCTCACCCTAACCCTTATCCTCACAATAAACTTAATCCTAACCCTCACCCTCACCCTAACCCTCACCCTAACACTTATCCTCACACTAACACTAAACCTAACCGTCACCCTAACTCTCACACTAACACTAATCCTTACCCTATCACTCACCCTAACCCTAACCCTCACCCTAAACCTTACCCTCACCCTAAACCTTACACTCACCCTCACCCTTAACCTCACCCTAACGCTTACCCTCACCCTAACCCGCAAACTAACCCTAACCCTAAACCTACGGCTCACCCTAACCCTCACCCTCATCATAACCCTATACCTAACACTCACCCTAACCCTAAACCTCACCCTCACCCTAACCCTCACCGTAACACTTACCCTCACACTAACCCAATCCCTAACCCTAACACTAATTCTCAACAGAACACTCACCCTCACCCTAACCGTCACCCGCACACTAAACATCACCCAACCCTAAGCCTCACCGTAACCCTAACCCTACTCCTCACCCTAACCCTAACCCTCACCGTAACCCTAACTCTCACACTAATCCTAACCCTAACACTTACCCTCACCCTCACCCTCACCCTAACCCTAATCCTCATCCTAACACTAACCTTCACCCTCAGCCTCACCCTAACCCTAACCCCAACCCACACCCTCACCCTACACCTCACCCTAACCCTAACCCTAACACTTACTTAAATGAAAACCTCACCCTCACCCTCACCCTCACCCTAAACCTCACCCTCACCCTTGCCCTCACCCTAAAACTAACCCTAACACTAAACCTAACCCCAACCCTCACCATCACCTTAACCCTAACCCTAAACATAACCCTAACATTCATCCTAACCCTAACTCTAAACCTAATGCAAACCATAAACCACACAATCACCCTAACCTTCACCCTAACACTTACCGTCACCCTAACCCTAACCCTAAACCTAACACTAAACCTCACCCTCACCCTAACCCTAAGCCTTCCCCTCAGCCTAAACCTCACCATAAACCTAACCCTAACCCCAATCCTCACCATATCCTTAAGCTTAAGGCAAAACCTCACACCTGTTGCAACAATGAGAAGTACAAAATGTCATGTCAAAACCAGCTTTACAATGTCGGTGTGGGGGGGGAGGGGGGTATAATTGGGTGGGGGGAGGGGGGTAAAATTGGGTGGGGGGAGGGGGGAGGCGGGGAAGGGAAGGGAATGGTAAACAAAGGAGGAGGCTGCAATGCTTGGTAAGAAATGTATGCATTATCCTGCCCATGTAATTGTAGCCCCTCTGTACAGTATGTTCTCAAATAAAATAAAATACAATTAAAAAAAAAAAAAGAACATGTTAAACCCCACCAGAAGGGTACAATCATTAATTGAATTGTAAGCAGCTCTCAAATGATAAACAAGTAACAAACACACAGAAAACTTGTAGATCAAAAGCAACTTAAGCAATTTATCAGCCAAGGCAGGCTACAGAGTTTATTAGGGGGTAATAACACAAATGACCTGGGCAAAAAATGATTCATGAAATGAGACAATTTCAACAGTATCTGGACACTTGATGATATTGAGAATTTACTGTTGTTTTTAAATTTTAAATAAATTCTGTTTCTCTGTGAAAAAAAAAAAAAACCTCACACTAACCCTTACCCTAACCCTAACCCTAACGCTAAACCTAATCCTCAGCCTCACCAGTACACTCACCCTAACCCTTACACTCTACCTAACACTTACCCACACCCTCACCCTCAACCTAACCCTAACCCTAACCTTCACCATAACGCTCACACTGACCCTAACCCTCACCCTCAACGTAACCCTCAACCTAAACTTTAACCTCACACTAATCCTTACCCTAACCCTAAACCTAACCCTCACACTAAACCTAACCCTAACCCTCAGCCTAAACCTTATGCTAACACTAAATCTAACACTAACCCTCACACTAACCCTAAACCTAACCCTAACCCTAACGGTGACACTAACCCTAACCCTAACCCTCAGCCTAACCCTCAACCTAACCATAACCCTAACCCTAATCCTAACCCTCACCCTCACCCTCACCCTAACTCTAAACCTAAACCTAACACTCACCCTCACCCTCACCCTAACCTAACACTATCCCTAACCTTCATCCTAACCCTAACCCTCAACCTATACCTCACCCTCACCCTAACCCTAACCATAACCCTAACCGTAACCCTCACCCTAACCCTAAAATTAACCCTAACCCTCATCCTCACACTAAACCTAACCCTAAACTTTACCCTCAACATAACCTTAACCCTAAGCCTAAAACTAATCCTCACCCTAACCCTAACCCTCACCCACACACTAACCCTCACCTTCACCCTCAACCTCACCCTCACTGTAACACTCACCCTAACCCTAAACCTAATCCTAATCCTAAACCTAAGCCTCACCCTCAAACTCACCCTAACCCTAACCCTCAACCTCACCCTCTCCATTACCCTCAGCCTAACCCTAATAATAACCTAATCCTAAACCTCACCCTCACCCTCACCCTAACTCTAACCCTAAACCTAAACCTAACAAACAACCTCACCCTTACCCTAAACCTAACACTAACCCTAACCCTCAAACTAACCCTAACCCTCACCCTAATCCTAAACCTAACCCTCACCCTCAAACTCACCCTAAGTCTAACGCAAACTCTAACCCTAAACCTCACCCTCACCCTCACCCTCAACCTAACCCTCACACTCACCCTAAACCTCACCCTAAACCTGACCCTAACCCTGTCCCTACTCCTCACCCTAACCCTAACCCTAACCCTCAACCTAACCCTAAACCTACCTCTAACGCTAACCCGCACCTTAAACCTAATCCTCACCTACACCCTAACCCTCACTTTCAAACTAAATATCAACCAAATCCTAACCCTCACCCTAACCCTAACACAAACCCTAATCCAAACCCTCACACTCACTCTAACACTCACCCTAACCTTTACTCTCACCCTAACCCTTACCCTCACCCTAACCCTAACCATAACACTCACATTAACCATAACCCTCACTCTAACCCTAATCCTAACCCTGACCCTAACCTTCACCCTCACCCTTACCCTCAGGCTCTGCTTAACCCTAAACTTAATCCTATTCCTAGCACTAACCCTCTGCCTCACCCAAAACAAAACCCTAACCCTTACCCTCACCCTCACCCTCACCCTCACCCTAACCCTCACCCTCACCCTAAACATCACCCTAACCCTAACCCTCACCTTAAACCTAACACTACCCCTCACACTAACCCTCACCCTAACCCTAACCCTAACCCTCACCCTCACTTTCACCCTCACCCTCAGCCTAACCCTAACCCTCAAACTTATCCTAACCCTAAACCTCACCATAATCCTCCACCTAAACTGACCATAACCCTCACCCTCACCCTAACACTAACCCTAACCCTAACTCTCACCCTAACCCTAACCCTAACCCTCAACCTAACCCTAACCCTCACCCTGACCCTCACACTAAACATAACCATAACCCTAACCCTCACTCTAACACTTACCCTGACCCTAACCCTCACCCTAAACCTAACCCGAACCCCCACCTTAACCCTAACCCTCATCCTAAACATAAGCTTCACCCTCACTCTCACCCTCACCCTCACCCTAACTCTCATCCTAACCTTAAACCTAAACCTAACGCTAACCCTAAACCTCACCCTCACCCTAAACCTCACCCTAACCCTTACCCTCACCCTAAAACTAACCCTAACCTTCACACTAAACCTAAACTTCACCCTAAACATAACCCTAATCCTCACACTAAACCTAACCCTCACCTTAACCCTCACCCTAAACCTAACCCTCACCCTCACCCTAACCCTAATGCTAACACTAACCATCACCCTCCTCCTAACCCTCACCCTCACCCTAACTCTCACTCTAACACTTACCCTCACCCTAAACCACACCCGAACCCTAACCCTAAACCTAACCTTCACCCTAACCCTCACGTTACCCCAACCATAACCCTAACCCTAAACCTCACCCGAGCTCTCACGGTAACCCTAACCCTCATCCTCTCCATAACCCTCACTCTAAACTTTACCCTCAACCTAACCCAAACCCTATCCCTAAACCTAACACTCACACTAAATCTAACCCTTACCCTCAGCCTAGACCTTAGACTAAACCTAAACCTAACAGTAACCCTCAACCTAACCGTAACCCTAACCCAAAACCTCACACTCAACCTCCACTTCCCCCTCAGCCTTACCCTTTACATAATCCTAACCCTAAACCTGAACCCCACCCTCACCCTAACCCTAACCCTAACCCTAACGCAAACCCTCACCCTCACCCTCACCTAACCCAAACCCTAACCCTAACAATAAACCTAACCCTAACCCTCACCGTAAAACTCACCTTAACCTAATCTTAACCCTAACCCTCACCCTCACCCTCATTCTAACACTCACCCTCACCCTGACCCTCACCATCACACTAACCCCCACACTAACTCGAATCCTCACCCTAAACCTAACCCTAACCCTCACCCTCACTTTCATCCTCACCCTCAGCCTAACCCTAACACTAATCCTAACCCTAACCCTCACCCTTACCCTAAACCTAACCCTAACCCTCACCCTCACCCTCACCCGCACGCGCACCCTCACACTAACCCTCACCCTCACTCTCACCCTCACACTATCCCTCAACTTCACCCTAAATATCACCCCAACACTAACCCTCACACTAACCCTAATCCTAACCCTCACCTTACCCCTAAACCTCACTGTAACGCTCACCCTAACCCTAACGCTAACCCTAACCCTCACCCTCACACTAACCCACACCCTAACTCTTATCCTCACACTAACGCTAACCCTAACCCTAACTCTAACCTTCACACTAACCCTAATCCACACTCTAACCCTATCCCTACACTTCACCCTGACTCTCATACTAACCCTAACCCTCAAGCACACCCTAATCCTCACCCTCACCCGAACACTCACCCTCACCCGAACACTCACACTCGCCCTAACACTCACCCTCACAATAAACATCACCCTAACCCTAAATCTCACCCTAATCCAAACCCTAAACCTCACCCTAAATCTAATCCTCAACCTAAACCTATCCCTCACCCTGACCCTCACCCTAACCCTAACCCTAACCCTACCCCTCACCCTTACCCTAACCCTAATACTCACCCTAAACCTAAACTTCATCCTCACACTAAACCTAACCCTCACCCTCACACTAAATATAACCCTCATCCTAACCCTTACCTCACCCTCACCCTCTCCCTCACCCTAACCCTCATCCTAACCCTAACCTTAAAACTAATGCTAACCCTAAACCTCAGCCTCACCCTAACCCTCACCCTAACCCTTACCCTCAACCTAACCCTAACCCTAACCAACACACTAAACCTAACCCTCACTCTAACCCTAACCCTAAACCTCACACTAAACCTAACCCTCAACCTAACCCTAACCCTATACCCTGAGCCTAACCCTCACCCTAAATCTAACCTTAACCGAAATCCTCACCCTATCAGTAATCTTAACCCTAATGCTCACCCTCAACCTCTCCTTCCCCCTGAGCCTTACCCTAACCATAACCATAATCCTAACACTCAACCTAACCCTCACCCTAAACCTATCCCTCAGCCTCACCCTAACCCTCACCCTAACCATTACCCTCAACCTAACCAAAACCATAACCCTAAACCTAACACTCATATTAACCGTAACACTAACCCTCACCCTATCCCTTATACTAACCCTAAACCTAAATCCAACCCTCACCCTAACCTGAACCCTCACACTAACCCTAAACCTAACCCTAACCCTCAGCCTAAACCTCATCTTAACCCTAAATCTAACCCTAACCCTCACGCTAACCCTAATCATCACCCTCACCCTAAACTTTACCCAAACCCTAACCATATCCCTAACCCTAACTCTATCTCTACCCAAACACTCTCCCACACCCTAACCCTCACCCTCACACTAAACATCAACCTAACACTAACCCTCAACCTAACCCTAACCCTAACCCTCACCCTAACCGTAACCCTAAACCTCACATTAACACTAAGCCTAACCCTCACCCTCACCGCACCCTCACCTTAACCCTATCCCTAACCCTCATCCTAACACTAACCCTCACCCTCACCCTAACCCTAAGCCAAAACCTCACCCTAATCCTCACCCTAACCCTAACGCTAAAACTTACCTAACCGAAAACCTCACACTCACTCTCACCCTCAACCTAACCCTCAACCTAGCCCTCCCCCTAAAACTAGCCCTCACCATAACCCTAACCCTCACCCTCACACTCACCCTTACCCTCACCCTAAACCTAACCCTAACCCTCACCCTAACCCTAACCCTCACACTGAGCCTAACTCTCACCATAAACCTAACCCTACCTCTCAGATTAACCCTCACCTTTACCCTAACTCTAACCCTCACCCTAACCCTAACACTATCACTAAACCTCACACTAACCCTTACCTTAATACTGAACCTAACCCTCACCCTCACCCTCACCATAACCCTAACACTCACCCTAATCCTAAACCTAACACTAGTCCTCATGCTAAAACTTACCCTCACCCTCACCCTAACTCTAACTCTCATCCTCACCCTAACCCTCACCCGAAGCCTTACCGTCACCCTAACTCTAATCCTAACCCTAACCCTAACCCTCACTCTAACCCTAAACCTATCCCTAACCCTCACCCTAACCCTAACCCTCATCCTACCTCACACTAAACCTAACCGTCACCCTATCCCTTACCGTCACCGTAAACCAACCCTAACCCTCACACTAAACCTAACCCTCACACAAACTCTAATGTTACCCCTCACCCTAACCCTTACCCTCAACCTAACCCTAATCCTAATCCTCACCCTATCCTTAACCTTAACCCAAAACTACACCCTAACCCTCACCCTCACCCTAATGCTAACCATAACCCTCAGCCTCACCGTAATCCTCTCCCTAACACTTTAGCCTCACCCTAACCCTCACCCTCACCCCAAAACTCACCCTAACACTCACCCAAACCCTAACCCTCACCTTAACCCTAATCCTTATCTTAACCTTGACGCTAACCCTCACCCTCAATCTAAACCTCACCCTAACACTTAACCACACCCTTACCCTCACTCTAACCCTAACCCTAAACCTAAAATTGACCCTAACCCTCAACCTAACCCTAAACCTCACCCTCACCCTAACCCTCACCCTAAACTTTACCCTCACCCTAACTCTTACCCTAAAACTAAACCTAACCGTCACATTAACCCGAACCCTAATCCTCAGCCTAATCCTTATCCTAACCCTAAACCTAGCCCTAAACCTCACCCTAACCCTAACCCTAACCCTTAGCATAACCCTCATCCTAACCATAACCCTAATCCTAACCCTCACCCTAACCCTAACCGGAAACCTAAACCTCACCCTAACCCTAACCTTCAACCTCATCCTCTCGATCACCCACAGCCTAACCCTAAATCTAACCTAATCCTAAGCCTCACCCTCACCATCACCCTAACTCTAACCCTAAACCTAAACCTAACACTCACCCTCACCCTTACCCTAACCCTAACACTATCCCTAACCCTCAACCTAACCCTAACCCTCACCCTAATCTTAAACCTAACCCTCACCCTCAAACTCACCCAAAGTCTAACGCAAACCCTAACCCTAACCCTCACCCTCACCCTCAACCAAACCCTCACACTCACCCTAAACCTCACCCTAAACCAGACCCTAACCCTGTCCCTACCCCTCACCCTAACTCTAACCCTAACCCTCAACCTAACCCTAAACCTACCCCTAACGCTAACCCTCACCCGAAAACTAAGCCTCACCCACACCCTAACCCTCACCCTCAACCGAACCCTCACCCTCACCCTCACCCTCATCTTCACCCTAACCCTCACTCTCACTCTAAACATCACCCAAATCCTAACCTTCACCCTAACTCTAAAACAAACCATAATCCAAACCCTCACACTCACCCTAACCCTCACCCTAACCTTTACTCTCACCCTAATCCTTACCCTCACCCTAACCCTAACCATTACCCTCACACTAACCGTAACCCTCACTCTAACCCTAATCCTAAACCTGACCCTAATCTTCACCCTCACCCTGACCCGCAGCATCAGCTTAACCCTAACCCTAATCCTATTCCTAATCCTAACCCTCACAATCACCCTCAACCTAAACCTAACCCTAACACTAATCCTCAACCTCACCCTCACCCTCACCGAACACTCACCCTCACACTAAACATCACCCTAACCCTAACCATCACACTAATCCTAACCTCAGCTTAACCCACACCCTCAACCTAATCCTCACCCTAACCGTAACACTAATGTAAAGGAAACCTTCACCCTCACACTAACCCTCACACTAACCCTCACCCTCACCCTAGCCCTATCCCTAAACCTAACCATAACACTTACCCACACCCTATCGCTCACCCTCATCCTCACTCTAACCCTAATCCTAACACTAATGCTCACCCTAACCCTCTCCCTAATCCTAACTGTGACCCTAACCCTCACCCTCATCCTAACCCTCATGCTCACCCGAAAACTCACCCTCACCCTAAAGGATACTCTCACAATAAACATCACCCTAACCCTAACCCTCAATCTAACCCTAACCCTAACCCCCACCCTAACCCTAAACCTCACGCTAACCCTCACCCTAACCCTTACCCACAACATAATCCTATCCCTCACCCTCAACCTTACCGTCACCCTAACCCGTACCCTCACCCTAACCCTTATCCTAACCCTCACCCTAACCCTAACCCTCACCCTCGCCCTAACCCTCACACTAACCTTTACCCTCACCCTCACCCTAAACCTCACCCTAACCTTTACTCTGACCCTAACCCTACCCTAACCCTTAACTAAACCCTCACACTAACCCTAAACCTAACCCTCTCCCTAACCCTAACCCTAACCCTCACACTAACCCTAACCCTCACCCTCACCCTCAGGCTAACTCTAATACTAAGCCTAACCCTCACCCTCTACCTAATTCTAACCCTAAACCTAACCCTAACCCTCACCCTCACCCTCAACCTAACCCTAAACTTATACCTAACACTCACCCTAACGGTAATCCAAAACCTATACCTCACCCTCTCCCTAACCCTAACCATAACCCTCACACTAAACCTCACCCTAACCCTTACCCTCAACATAAACCTAACTCTAACCCTAATCTTCACCCTAAACCTAACATTCACCCGCACCCTAACCCTAACCCTATTTCTAAACCTAAACCTCACCCTTAAACTCAACCTAACCCTACACCTAACAGTAACCCTCACCCATACCCTCACCCTAACACTCACCCTCACCCTAAACCTCACCCAAACCCTAACCCTACCATTCACCCTCACCCTCAGACTAACCCTAACCCTAATCCAAACCCTCAACCTAACCCTAATGCTACCCATAACCCTCACCCTCACACTAAACCTAAACCTAACACTAACACTCAACCTAACCCTAATCCTCACCCACCCCCTGACCCTCACCCTCACTTAACCATCACCCTCATGCTAAACATCACCCAAACCCTAACCCTCACCCTAACCTTAGCCCTAACCCTCATCCTAACCCTAACCCAATACCTAATTGTCAACCTCACCCTATTCCTCACCATAACCCAAATCCTTGGCTAAAATAAACCCTCAACATAAAACTCACACTAACACTCACCCTCACCTTAGCCATCACCTTAATCCTAACCCTAACACTAAACCTCACCCTCACCCTAAACCTCACTCTAATCCTTACCCTTACCCTAACCCTAACCCTAACCATAACCCTCACAGTAACCATTACCCTCACCCTAACCCTAAACCTAAAATTAACCCTAACCCTAACCCTCAGCCTCACCCTCACCCTCACCCTCACTTTCAGCCCAACCCTAACCCTAACCTATTCCCAATCCAAACCCTCACCCTGACACTTACCCTAACCCTCACCCTCACCCTAACCTTCACCCTCACCCTAAACCTTACACTAACCGTAAACCTCACCTTAAACATAACCCTAACCCTTACCCTAACCCTAATGTCATCTTAACCCTAACCCTCACGTAAACAAAAACCTCACGCTCACCCTCAACCTCACCCTCACCCCAACCCTAACCCTAACCCTATGACACACCCCAACCCTAACCTTCACCCTAACACTAACCCTCACCCTCCACCTCACCTTAATCTTAACCCTAACTCTAATCCTAACCCTCACCCTCACCGTAACCCTCACCCTAACCCTAACCCTCACCCTCACGCTTAGCGTAACCCTAAATCTCACAGTAAACCTAACCCTAACCCTAACCCTTACCCTCACCTTAACCCTCAACCTCACTCTAATCCTCAACCTAACCTTACCTTAACCCTTACATAAACTAAACCCTCACCCTCACCCTCAACGTAGCCCACACCCTAACCCTAACCCTAAACCTAACCCTCACAATAATCCTAACCATAAGACTCAGGATAAAACTTATCCTAACCCTAAACCTAAAACAGAACTTCACCCTAACTAAACCCTAACCCTAACCCTAACCCTAATCCTAACCCTCACACTAACCCTAACCCAAACCCTCAGCCTAACAAACTCATCCTAACCCTAACCCTAACATTAACCCTCACCCTAAACCTAATCCTAACCCAAACCCTCACCCTAACCCTAAACCTCACACTCAACCTCACCCTCACCCTCAGCCTAAACCTAGAGCTAACCCTACTACTAACCCTCACACTCACCCTAACTCTAACACTAAACCAAACCCTCACACTCCCCCTCACCCTCACCCTAACCCTCACCCTAACCCTAACCCTCACCCTCACCCCAACCCTCACCCTAACATTTACCCTGACCCTAAACCTAACTCTAACCCTAAACCTAACCCTCACACTAACACTAAGCCTAACTGTGAACCTAACCCTTATCCTAATCCTAAACCTAACCCCAACCCTCACCCTAACCCTAACCCTAACCCTAATTCTTTACCCTCACACTAACCCTAACCCTAAACCTCAGCCTAAGGCTCATCCTAACCCGAACGCTAACACTCACACTCACCCTAAACGTAACCCTAACCCTAACACTTACACTAAACCTAACCCTCACCCTCACCCTCAGGCTAACTCAAATATTAACCCTAATACTAACCCTCACCCTCACCCTAACTCTAACCTTAAACCTTACCCTAACCCTCACCCTCACTCTCACCCTAACCGTAAACCTATCACTAACCCTCACCCTAACCCTAACCCAAACCCTATACCTCACCCTCACCCTCAACCTAACCCTAACACGAACCCTAAGCCTAAGCCTCACATTAAACCTCACCCTAACCCTTACCCTCACCATTAACCTAACTCTAACCCTAATCCTCACCCTAAACCTAACCCTCACCCATACCCTTACCCTGACCCTCACCCCAACACTCACTGACACCATAACACTCTTCCTAACCCTAACCCTAACCCTACCCTTCACCCTAACAATCCTACTAAACCTAACCCTAATCCTAACCGTCAACCTAAACCTAATCCTAGCCCTAACCCTCCCCCTCACACTAACCCTAAATCTAATGCTAATACTCAACCTAACACTAATCCTCAACCACACCCTAACTCTTACCCTCACTTGAACCCTGACCCTCACCCGAAAATTCATCCTCACCATAACCCTCACCCTCATGCTAAACATCATCCAAACCATAACCCTCACTCTAACCCTTGCCCTAACCCTCACCCTAAACCTAACCCTCAACCTAACCCTCACCCTCACCCTAATCTTCACCATAACACTAAACCCTGGCTAAAAGAACCCCTCACCCTTACCTTCACACTAACCCTCACCCTCCCACAAGCCCTCACCCTAAATCTAACCCTAACCCTAAACCTCACCCTCACCCTAAACCTCACTCGAACCCTTCCCCTCACCCTAACCCTAACCTTAACCCTAACCATAACCCTCACAGAAACCGTAACCCTCACCCTAACCCTAAACCTAACCTAAACCAAACCCTCACCCTCACCCTCACCATCAACTCCAGTCTAACCCTAACCCTAACCGTATTCCCAATCTTAACCCTCACCCTTGCCCATACCGTAATCCTCACCCTCACCCTAACCCTCACCCTCACCCTAAACATCACCTAACACTAAACCTCACCTTACCTCTAAACCTAACCCTCACCCTAAAACTAACCTCAGATTAACCCTATCCTTGATGTAAACGAAAACCTCACCCTCACCCTCACAATAACCATCGCCCTCACCCTATCCCTCACCATCACTCTAACCATAACCCTAACGCTCAACGTCACCCTAACCCTCACCTCAGCCTATTCCTAACACTAAACCTAACCCTAACCCTCACACTCACCCTAACACAAACCCTAACCCTAAACTGCACCCCAACCCTAACCCTCACCCTAACACTTATCCTAATCCTCACCCTCACCCTAATCCTAACCATAACTCTAACCCTAAACCGCACCCTCACCCTAACCCTCACACTAACCCTTACCCTCACCCTCACCCTAACCCTAATCCTAACCCTCACAGTAACCCTACCCCACACCCTAACCCTAACCCTCACCTTAACCCTCAACCTCACCATAATCCTCACCCTAACCTAACCTTAACACTTACCTAAACTAATCCTTCACCCTCATCCTCACCCTAACCCTCACCGTCAGCCTAGCCCACACCCTAACTCTAACGCTAAACCTAACCCTCACACTAACCCTAACCCTAACCCTCAGACTAAACCTTAATCTAAGCCTAAACCTAAAATTAACCTTCACCCTAACCAAACCCTAACCCTAACCCTAACCCTAACCCTCACCCTAAAACTAACCCTAACCCTAACCCTCACCCTAAACCTAAACCTCACCCTCAGCCTCACCCTCACCCTGCACCTAAACTTAGTGCTAACCCTAATCCTAACCCTTACCCTCAACCTAACTCTAACCCTAAACCAAAATCTCCCCCTCTTTCTCACCCTTAATCTAACCCTCACTCTAACCCTAACCCTCACCCTCAACCTCACCCTCACCCTCAGCCTAACCCCTAGTCCTTAACCTAATCCTAACCCTTAACCTACCCCTGAACCTAACCCTAACCCTAACACTAACCCTAACCCTCACCCTCACCCTCACCATAGTCCACACCCTAAACCTAACCCTAAACCTATCCCTCACACTAACCCGTACCCTAACGCTCAGCCTAAACCTAATGCTAACCCTAAACCTAAAACTAACCTTCACCCTAACCAAACCCTAACCCTAACCCTAACCAAAACCTAAACCTCACACTAACCTTAAACCTAACCCTCAGCCTAACGCTCATCCTAACCCTAAACCTAACCCTAACCCTAAACCTCAACCTAACCCTCATCCTAACCCTAACCCTAACACTACCCTAACACTGACGCTCAATTTAACCCTCCCCATAACCCTAACTCTAACCCTAAACCTCACACTCACCCAAACCCTAATCCTAACACTAACCCTAAACCTCACCCTAACTCTCACCCTAACCCTGACCCTCACCCTAAACATAACCCTAACCTTAACCCACACCTTAACCCTAACCCTAACCCTCAGTGTAACCCTAACCTCAGCTTAACCCTAACCTGATGTAAACGAAACCCACACCCTCACCCTAATCCTCACCTTAACCCGAAACCTGACATAAACGAAACCCTCACCCTCACCCTCACATTAACCCTCACCCTCACCCTAGCCCTCACCCTTACCCGAACTCTATCCATCAACCTCACCCTCAGCCTAAACCTAACCCTACCCTAACCCTAAACCTCACCCTCACCCGCACCCTCACTCGCACCCTAACCCTAACAATAACCCTAACCCTCACCCTAACACTAAACCTCAACCTCACCCTAACCCTAATCCTAACCCTAATTCTAATCCTAACCCTCACCCTCACCCTAACCCTAAGCCTAACCCTTACATCAACTTCACCTAACCCTAACCCTAACTCTCACACTAACCCGAACCCTCACCCTAACCGTAACACTAACCCTAAACCTTACCTTCACAATCACCCTAACTCTAACCCTTACCCTCAGCCTAACCCTAACCCTAACAGTAACCCTAACTCTAAAACTAGTCCTCACAATAACCCTAATCCTCAACCACACCTTAACCCAAACCCTCACCCGAACCCTCACCCTAACACTAACCCTAAACCTAACCCTAAACCTCCCACTAAACCTATCCCTCACACTAACTGTATCCCTACCCATCACCCTAAACCTCACCCTAACCGTAAACCTAACCCTAATCCTCACCCTATCCCTAAACCTAACCCTCACCCTCACACTCACCCTAGCCCTCACCCTAACCCTACACCAAACCCTAACCCTCACACTAAACCTAACCCTAACCCTATACCTAACCCTACCCCTCAGCCTAAGACTCACCCTAACCCTAACCCTAACCCTAAACCTAATCCTAGCCCTATCCCTAACCCTAACCCTAACCCTCACCCTCACCCTAGCTCTCACCTTAACCTCACCCTAACCCTATCCCTAACCCTAAACCTCACCCTCAATGTAACCCTCAAGCTAACCCTTACCTACACCCTAATCCTAACCCTGACCCTAACCTTAACCCTAAAATTCACACTAAACCTAACCCACACCCTAACCCTAACCCTACCTCACAGCCTAACCCTCATCCTAAACCTAACCCTAACCCTATCCCTCAACTTAACCCTAACCCTGACATTAACCATAACCCTCAACCTAACCCTAATCCTCACCCTCACCCTCACACTCACCCTAACTCTAACCCGAACCCAAACCATAACCCTCCCCCTACCCCTCACCCTCAACTGAACCCTCACTCTCACCCTAATGCTCACCCTCACCCTAAACCTAACCCTAACCATCACCCTCAATCTCACGCGCATGCTCACCCTAACCATAATCCTCACACTAACCCTCACCCTGACCCTCACCCTAACCCTAACTCAAACACTAAACCTAACCCTCATCCTCACCTTAACCCTAAACCTACCCCTCACCCTAACCCTCACGCTCACCCTAACTCTAACCCTAACCCTAACCCTCCCTCTCACCCGAACCTTCACACTCACCCTCACCCTAAACAGCACCCTAACACTAAACCTAACCATAATCATAACCCTAACGCTCACCCTAACCCTAACCCTCACGTTAACCCTCAACCTCACGCTAATCCTCACCCTAACATAACCTTTACCCTTACCTAAACTAAACCCTCAACCTAACCTTCATCCTCACACTAGCCCACACCCTTACCCTAACGCTAAACATAACCCTCACACTAACCCTAACCCTAACCGTCAGCCTAAACCTTATCCTAACCCTAAACCTAAAACTAACCTTCACCCTAAACAAACCCTAACCCTAACCCTAACCCTAAACCTCACCCTAATCCTAACCCTCAACCTCAACCTCAACCTCACCCTCAGCCTAAACCTAGTCCTAACCTAATCCTAACCCTCAACCTAACCCTTACTCTAACCCTAAACCTAACGCTCACCCTCTGACTCCCACTCACCCTAACCCTCACCCTAACCCTAAACCTCACCCTAAACCTCACCCTCAAATTCAGCCTAATCCTTGTCCTAACCCTCACCCTGTACCTCACCCTCAAACTAACCCTAACCCTAACCCTAACCCTCACCCTCACCCTCACACTCACCTCACCATAACTCTATCCGGCACCCTCAATCTAAACCTGACCCTAACACTTGCCCTCACCCTAACCCTCACCCTAACCATAACCATGAACCTAACAGTCACCCAAATGCTCACCCTAACCCTAACACTAAACCTAACCCTCACCCTCAGTCTAACCCTCACACTAATGCTTACACTCACACTAAAACTAATCCTCACACTAACCCTAAACCTAACCCTAACCCTAACCCTCAACTTAACCCTCACCTTAATATTAACCCTGACCCTAACTGTCAAACTAACTCTAACACTAAACCTAAACCTCACCCACACCTAACCCTCACCGTCACCCTAACCCTCACCCTAAACCTAACCCTCACCCACACGCTAAACCTCACCCTCACTCTCACCCTCACCCTTACCCTAAACCCAAACCTAACCCTCAGCCTAACCCTAACCCTCACCATAACCCTCAAACTCCCCCTCACCCTAACCCTAATGATAACCCTAACCCTCACCCTAAACCTCCCCCTAAACCTAACCCTAACCCTAACCCTACCCTAAACCTCACCCTCACACTTACCTTCACCCTCACACGAAACCTCACCCTCATCCTAACCCTCACCCTCACCCTAAACATCACCCTAACCCTAACTCTCACCCTAACCCTAAACATAACTCACACCCTCACCCAAACACTAACCCTAAACCTAAGCCTCCCCCTCAAACTCATGCTAACCGTAAACCTCACTCTTACCATAAACCTCACCCTAACCCTTAAACTTACCATAACCCTAACACTAACCATGACACTCACACTAAACCTAACCCTCACCCTCACACTAACCCTAACCCTACCTCTCACCCTAAACCTCAGCCTAACCCTAACCCTCATGCTAACCCTAACCCTAACCCTCACTTTCACCCTAGCCCTCACCCTTACCCTAATCCTAACACTTACCCTAAACCTAACCATAAACTTAACCCACACCCTCACCCTAACCCTAACCCTAACCCTCATCTTAACCCTCCCCCTAATCCTAAACCTGATCCTAACCATCACCCTAAAGCTAACACTAAACCTAAACCTCACCCTCACCCTAACCGTCACCGTCACCCTAACCCTCTCTCAAACCTGAACCCTCACCTCAACCTAACCTTCACTCTCACCCTAACCATAAACCTAACCCTAATCCTCTCCCTAACCCTCACCCTCACCCTCACCTCACCTAAAGACTAACCCTAAACCTAATCCTAATCCTAACACTCACCCTCACCATAAACCTAACCCTAACCCTAATCCTAAACCGAACCCTCACCTTCACCATAACCTAACAGTAACCATCACCCTCACACGCACCCTTACCCTAACCCTAACCCTAAGCCTTACCCTAACCCTAACCCTCACCCTAACCCTTACCCTAACCATAACCCTCACCCTCATTCTCACCCTAACCCTAACAATAACCCTATCCCTCACCCTAACCATTATCCTCACACTTACCCTAAACCTAACCCTAAACCTCACCCTAACCCTGAACCTACCCCTCACCCTAAACCTCACCCTAATCCTAACCCTAACCCTAACCCACACCGTAAACCTAACCCTAACTCTCATCCTCACCCTAACCCTCATCCACACCCTAATCTGAACCCAAACCCGAACCCTCACAGTCACCCTAACACTCACCTCACCCTGAAAATCACCCTAACCCTAACCCGCACCCTAACCCTAAACATAACCCTCACCCTCACCCCAACCCTAAACCTAACTCTAACACGAACCCTCACCATAACCCTCACCCTCACACTCACACTAACCCTAACCCTCACTCTCATCCTAACCTTCACCCTAACCATTACCCTAACCCTACCCCTCACAATAACACTTACCCTAACCCTAACCCAAACCCTAATCCTCACCCTCACCCTAGCCCTCATCCATACGCTCAACCTAACCTTAACAATCACCCTATCGCTCACCCTCACCCTAACCCTCACCCTAACACTTACCCTCAGCCTAACCCTAACCGTCACACTAATTCTAACCCTCACCTGAACCATAACCATAATCCTCACCGTATCCCTCATCCTAACCCTAAACATAACCCTCAACTTAAACCTAAACATAAACATTACCCAAACCCTAACCCCCACCCTCAACCTCACCCTCAACCTCAGCCTAACACTAAGCCTAACCCTAATCCTAAACCTAACACTCACTCTCACACTAATTCTAACCCTAACCATCACCCTAACCATAAACCTATCCCTAACCTACACCCTAACCCTAAACACCACCCTAACCCTAACCCTAACCCTCACACTCACCCTAACCGTAACTCTCAACCTAACTCTCATCTTAATACTAACGCTAACCCTAACTCTCACCCTAACTCTAACCCTCACCCAAACCCTCACCATAAACCTCACCCTAACCCTAACCCTCAAACCCACCCTAAACCTTACCCTAACCCTTGCCCTCAACCTAACTGTAAACCTAACCCTAAGCCTCACACTAACCCTAACTCTAACACTCAGTCTAACCCTCATCCTAAACCTATCCCTAACACTAATCCTAACCCTAACCCTCACCCTCACCCTCACTCTAACCATAACCCTAACCCTAACCCACATGTTAACCCTCACCCTCACTCTCACCCTAAACATAACATTAACAATAAAACTAAGTCTAACCCTAACCATCACCCTCACCCTCACCCTAACCCTAACCCTAACACTAACCCTAAACCTAACCCTAATTCTTATCCTCACCCTAAACCTAACCCTAACCGTCAAACTCACACTCAAACTCACCCTCACCCTAACCCTCACGCTCAGCCTCACCCTCACCCTAACCCTCAACGTCACCCTAAAAATCACCCTAACCCTAACCCTCACCCAAAACTTAACCCTTACCCTAACCATAACCCTAACTCTCACCCTAACCCTAATGCTAATTCTTACCCTCCACCTCAACCTAAACCTCACCGTAAACCTTATCCTCACACTAACCCTAAACCTCACCCTCAGCCTCACCCTCACCCTAACCCTAACCCTAAACCTAAACCTTACTCTAACCCTAACCCTTACCCTAACCCAAACCTAACCCTAATCCTCACCCTAACCGTAACCCTAACACTAACCATCATCCTCACCCTCATCATAAACCTAAGCTTAAATATAACCCTCACCCTAACCCTAACACTTACCGTAACCCTAAACCTACCCCTCAACCTAAACATCACCCTCACCCAAAACCTAACCCTGACCCTCACCCTAAACCTAACTCTAACCCTAATGATAACCCTAAAACTAACCCTCACCGTAACCCTAACACTTACCCTAAACATAACCCTAACCCTAACCCAAACGTTAATCTGAACCCTAACCCTCACACTAACCCTCATCCTAAACTTTATCCTCATAGTCACCCTAACTCTAACCCTAACCCTAACCCTCACACAAACCCTAACTCTCTCCCTAAACTTAACCCTACCCCTCACTCTAACCCTCACCCTAACCTGTATCCTAACCCTCACCCTCACCCTAACGCTCACCGTCACCCTAACCCTCACCCTAAACTGAACATTAAACAACACCCTAACCCTCACCATCACCCTCACCCTCACCCTCACCCTCACCCTCACCCTCAACATAACCCTCACCCTAACCCTAACCCTAACCCTCACCCTCACACTAATCCTTAACCTCACCCTAACCCTAACCCTTACCTTGCCCCTAACCCTCACCCTAATCCTAACATTCAGCCTAACCCTAACCCTACCCCTTTCCCTAACACTCATCCTAACCATAACCCTAACCCTCACCCTCACCCTAACCCTAACCCTCAAAAACACCCTAATCCTCATCCTCAACCTGATCCTATCCCTAACCCTAACCCTAATCCTAACCTTCACCCTCACCCTCACCCTCACTCTAACTCTAACACCCAGCCTCACCCTAAACCTAACCCTCATCCTAACCTTAAACCTAAACCTAATGCTAACCCTAAACCTCACGCTCACCCTAAACCTCAACCTAACCCTTACCCTCACCATAATCCTAACCCTAACCCTCACCCTATATATAAACCTAACCCTAATCCACACCCTATCCCTAAACTCAACCCTAATCCTCAACCTAACCCTCACCCTCACCCTAACCCTAATGCTAACACTAACCCTCCCCCTCCCCCTAACACTAACCTCACCCTAACCCTCATTCTAACACTTACTGACACCCTAACCATCACCCTAACCCTATAAATAAACCTAACCTTCCGCTTACCCACACGCTAACCCTAAAAATAACCCTAATCCTAACCATAACCCGAACCCTCACCATAAATCTAATCCTCACCCTTTCCCTAACCCTGACCCTAACCTTTACCCTCAACAAAAGCCAAACCCTAACCCTAAACCTAACACTCAAACTAACCCTAAGGCTTACCCTCAGCCTAACCCATATACTAAGCCTAAACCTAACAGTAACCCTCACCCTAACCCTAACCCTCTACCTAGCCCTCCCTCTAACACTAATGCTCACCCTAACCCTAACCCTCACACTCACTCTCACCCTAACCCTAAACCTAACCCTCTCACCTTAACCCTAACCCTCACACTGAGCCTAACCCTTACACTAACCCTAACCCTACCTCTCAGACTAACCCTCACCTTAACCCTACCTCTAACCCTCACCCTAAGCCTAAGCATATCACTAACCCTCACACTAACCCTAACCCTAATACTGAACCTAACCCTCACCCTCACCCTCACCATAACACTAACACTCACCCTACTCCTAACCCTAACCGTAGTCCTCACGCTAACACTTACCCTCAAACTCACCCTAAACCTAAACCTCAACCTCACCCTAACACTCACCCTAAGCCTTACCCTTACCCTAACTCTAATCCTAACCCTAACCCTCACCCTCACCCTAATGCTAACCCTAACCAGCAGACTCACCCTAACCCTCACCCTAACACTTACCCTCACCCTAACCCTAACCCTTACTCTCAACCTAAACCTCACCCTAACACTTACCCAAACCCTAAAACTCACCCTAACCTTAACCTTAAACCTAATCTTGACGCTAACCCTCACCCTCACCCTAAACCTCACCCTAACACTTACCCACACCCTTACCCTCACCCTAAACCTAACCCTAAACCTAAACTTGACCCTAACCCTCACCCTAACTCTCACCCTAACGTTTACCCTCTCCCTAACTCTTACCCTAACCCTAAACCTAACCCTCACACTAACCCTAACCCTAACCCTCAGCCTAACACTTATCCTAACACTAAACCTAGCCCTAAACCTCACCTTAACCCTAACCCTAACCCTCAGCCTAACACTCATCCTAATCCTAACCCTAATCCTAACCCTCATCCTAAACCTAACTGTAAACCTAAACCTCACCCTAACCCTAACCCTCACCCTCACCCTCCCCATCACCCTCAGCCTAACCCTAATCCTAACCTAATCATAAGTCTCACCCTCACCATCAACCTAACTCTAACCCTAAACCTAACCGTAACACTCACCCTCACCCTTACCCTAATCCTAACACTATCACTAACCCTCAACCTAACACTAACGCTCGTCCTAATATTAAACCTAACACTCACCCTCACCCTCACCCTAACTCTAACCCTAAACCTAACCCTAACACTCACCCTCACCCTTACCCTAAGCCCACCCCTCTCCCTACCCCTCACCCTAACCCTAATGCTAACCCTAACTAACCCTCAACCTAACCCTAACCCTATCCCTAACGCTAATCTTCACCCTAACCTAATCCTCACCCACAACCTAACCCTCACCCTCAACCAAACCCTCACCCTCACCCAAACAATCATCCTCACCCTAACCCTCACACAGACACTAAATGTCACCCAAACACTAACGCTCAACCTAACCCTAACCCACACCCTAATCCAAAACCTCACCCTCACCTGAACACTCACCCTAACCCTTACCTCACCCTAACCCTAACCATAACCCTCACAATAACCGTAACCCTCACTCTAACCCTAACCCTAACCCTCACCCTAACCTTCATCCACACCCTGATCATCACACTCAGCTTAACCCTAACCCTAAACCTAACCCTAACCCTAAACACTAAACCTAACCCTAACCCTAATCCTCACCCTCACCCTCACCCTAACCCTAACCCTCACCCTAAACATCACCCTAACCCTAACCCTCACCCCAACCCTAACCCGAACCTTCACCCTGAACCTAAACTCAGCATAATCCTCAACCTAACCCTAACCTTTACCGAACCGAAACCCTTACCCTCACCCTTAGCCTAACCCTCACCCTCACCGAAGACCTCACCCTAACCCTAACCTTAACCCTAACTCTCACCCTCAAACTCCCCTACACCCTCAGCCTTACCCTAACCATAACCCTAATCGCAACACTAACGCTCAACCCCAACCTCACCATAACCCTAACCCTAACCCTAACAATAACCCTCACCCTCATCCTAACCCTAACCCTAACCCTAACAATAACTCTAACCCTAACCCTAACCCTAAAACTCATCCTAACCCTAATCCTAACCCTAACTCTCAACCTCACACTCACCCTCACACTCACCCTCAACCTCACCCTAAATATCACATTAACCCTAACATTCACAATGAACCTAACCCTAACGCTCACCCTAACTCTCACCCACAAACTAACCCTCACCCTAAACATTATCCTCACACTAAACCAAACCCTAACCCTAACCTTCAAACTAACCCTATCCCTCAAGCTAACCGTATCCCGACACCTCACCCTAACTCTCACCCTAACCCTAACTCTAAACCTCACCCTCACCCTCACCCTAACCCTCACCATCACCCTAACGCTTACACTAACCCTCACCCTCCCCCTAAACCTAACACTCAACCTAAACATAACCCTCACCCTGACCCTCGCCCTAACCCTAACCCTAACGCTAACCCTGACCCTAACCCTTACTTTAACCCTAACCCTCACCCTAAACCTAATGCTTACCCTAACAATAACCCTCACACTAACCCTAACCCTAGCCCTCAACCTCACACTCACCCTCAACCTAACCCTAACTCATCCTAACCGTAACCCTAAACCAAAACCTCACACTAAACTTAAATTTCACCCTAACCCTAATCCTCAAACTAAACCTAACAGTCACACTATCCCTAACCCTACCCCTCAGCCTAACACTCACCCTAAACCTAACCCTAATCCTAATCCTCACCCTATCCTTAACCTTAACCCTAACCCTAATCCTAACACTCACCCTCACCCTAACTCTAAACCTAACAATGAAACTCACCCTAACCATATACCTAACCCTCACCCTAACACTAACACTCACTCTATACCTCACCCTCACCCTAACCCTAAACCAAACTCTAGCCCTAACCCTAAACCTAATCCTATCCATAAACCTGACCCTCACCCTCACTCTAAACCTAATCCTAACCTGCACCATAAGCATAACACTAACCCTAATGCTAACCCTAACCCTCAACCTCACCCTAAACCTTACCCTAACATTCAACCTAAACCTAACCCTAACCCTAATGTTAACCCTAACCCTCACCCTAACTCTAACCCTGAACCTAACCCTTACCCTAACCCTCACCCTCACCCTATCTGTAACACTAACACTCACCCTAACCCTAACTCTAATCCTAACCCTAATCCTACCACTCAGTCTAACCCTTACCATCACCCTAACCCTCACCCTCTTCCTAACATTAATGCTAACCCTAAATATCAACCTCACCCTAACCGTCACCCTAAACCTTACCCTCACCATAACCCTATCCCTCAACCTCAACCTAACCCTCACCCTAACCCTTACACTCACCTAAACCCTCACCCAACCCTAACCCTAACACTAACCCTCACCCTAACCCCCACCCTAACCTTTACCCTAACCCTAAGGCTAACCCTAACCCTCAGTCTCACCCTAACCCTCACCTTAACTCTTATCCTCACACTAACCCTAACAATCATCCTAACCGTAACCCTCACACTAAGACTAACCCTCATCCTAACCCTAACGCTACCTCTCACACTAACAATCACCCTAACCCTAAACTGAACCCTAACCTGAACTCTAACCCTAACCCTAATTTGCCCCCGAACCCGAACCCTCACCTACACCCTAACCCTTCCCCTTCCCTGAACCCTAACTCTCACCCTAAAACTCACCCTCACCCTAAACATCACCCTAACACTTACCCTCAACCTAAAACTCAACCTCACCCACAAGCTAACCCTGCCCCGCAACATAATCCTCACCCTAAACCTAAACCTAACCCTTACCTAACCGAAACACTCACCCGCAACCTCATCCTCTCCCTCACCCTCAGCCTAAACCTTACCCTAACCCTAACACTAACCCTAATCCTAACCCTAACCCTAACCCTAACCCTAACCTTCACCCTAACCCTCACCTTCACCCTCACCCTCACCCTAATGCTCACCGTCATCCTAAACATCACTCTAAACCTAACCCTCACGCTAACCCTAACCCCTACCCTAACCGTAACCCTAAACCAAACTCTCACCCTAACAATAACTGTAATCCTAACCCTCAACCTAACAATAACCCTCACCCTACCATTAACCCTCACCCTAACACGTACCCTCAACCTAACCCCAACCTTAACCCTAACACTAACCCTCACCCTAACCCTAACCCTAACCCTAATCCTAAACCTAACCCTAACCTTTACCCTAACTCTAACTCTTACACAAACCCTAAGCCTAACCCTAAACCTCACCCTAACCCTAAACCTAACGCTCATCCTCACCCTAACATTTGCCCTAACCCTAACCCTCAGCGTAACCGAACCCTTGACCTATACCTAAACCTCATCCTCAACCTAACCTTAACCCTAACCCTCACTGTAATTCTAACCCTCACACTAAACCTCAGCCTCACCCTAACCCTCACCCTAACCCTAACCCTCAGCCTAAACCTCATACCCCACCCTAATCCTCATGCTAACCATAACCCTAAATCTTACCTAATCGAAACAATCAACCTCACTCTCATCCTCTCACTAACCCTCATTCTCACCATAGCCCTCACCCTAACCCTCACCCTCAACCTCAGCGTAACCCTTACACTAACCCTAATCCTAACCCTAACCCTTATCCTCACCCTAAACCTAACCCTAACCGTCACACTCACACTCACCCTAACCCTCATGCTCAATCTCACCCTCACCCTAACCCTCACCATCACCCTAAAAATCACCCTAACCCTAATGCTAACCCTAACACTCAACCTCACCCTAAACCTCACCCTAATCCTTATCCTCAAAGTAACCCTAACCCTAAACCTCGGCCTCACCCTCACTCTAACCCTAACCATAAACATAACCCTCACTCTAACCCTAACCCTGACTCTAAGCCTGAACCTAACCTTAACCCTCACCCTAATCATAAACCTAACCCTAACCCTCACCCTCACCCTAAACCTGACCCTAAACATAACCATTACCCTAACCCTGTCCCTTACCCTAACCCTAACCCTACCCCTCAACCTAAACCTCACACGCACCCAAACCCTAACCCTGACCCTCACCCTAAACCTAACCCTAACCCTAACTCTAACACTTACCCTAAACCTAACCCTAACCCTAACCCTAACCCTAACCCTCACACTAAGCCAAACTCTCACCCTAACCCTCACCCTAACCTTTATTCTCATACTAAACCTAACTCTAACCCTAACCCTAACCTTCAGACAAACCCTAACCCTCTTCCTAACCTTAACCCTACTCCTCGCCCTAACCCTCACCCTAACCCTAACCCTCACCCTAAATCTTATCCTAATCCTCACCCTCACCCTAAGCATCACCGTCACCTTAACCCTCACCCAAAACCGAACTTTAACCCACACCCTAACCCTCACCCTCACCCTCACCCTCACCCTCACCCTAACCCTAAACCTAACCCTCATCCTAACACTAACCCTCACCTTCACCCTCACACTAACCCTAACCAAAAACCTCACCCTAAACCTAACCCTAAACCTTACCTAACCGAAAACCTCACCCTCACCCAAACCCTAACCCTCAACCTAGCCCCCCCAACACTAACCCTCACCCTAACCCTAACCCTCACCCTCACACTCACCCTCACCCTAAACCTAAACCTAACCCTAACCCTAATGCTAAATCTAACCCTACCTCTCAGACTAACCCTCACCCTAACTGTAACCCTATCACTAACACTCACACTAACCCTAAACCTAATACTGAACCTAACCCTTACCCTCACCATAACCCTAACACTCACCCTAATCCAAACCCTTTCCGTAGTCCTCACCCTAACACTTACCCTCACCCTCAACCTCACCCTAACCCTCACCCTAAGCTATACCCTCACCCAAACTCTAATCCTAACCCTAACCCTCACCCTCACCCTCACCCTAATGCTAACCATAAGCCTCAGACTCACCCTAACCCTCACACTAACACTTACACTCACCCTAACCCTAACCCTCACCCTCACCTAAACCTCACCATAAAACTTTCCCAAACCCTAACCCTCACCCTAACCCTAACCCTAAACCCAACCTTGACACTAACCCTCACCCTCATGTTAAACTTCACCCTAACACTTACCAACAACTTTACACTCACGCTAACCCTAACCCTAAACCTGAAATTGACCCTAACCCTCACCCTAAACCTAAACCTCACCTTCACCCTAACTCAAACCCTAACATTTACCCTCACCCTAACACTTACCCTAACTCTAAACCTAACCCTCACACTAACCCTAACCCTAACCCTCAGCCCAACCCTTATCTTACCCCTAAACCTCACCCTAACCCTAACCCTAAGCCTCAGCCTAAGCCTCATCCTAACCCTTACCCTAATACTTACTCTCACCCTAAACCTAAGCCTCACCATTATCCTAATATTCACCTTAACCCTAACCCTCACCCTAAACCTAACCCTCAACCTAAACATAAC
The DNA here is from genome assembly GCF_024711535.1 of Dipodomys merriami. Classification (NCBI taxonomy): domain Eukaryota; kingdom Metazoa; phylum Chordata; class Mammalia; order Rodentia; family Heteromyidae; genus Dipodomys; species Dipodomys merriami. The sequence continues at coordinate 538,412 of NW_027202760.1, forward strand.
CCTCTCCCTGACCCTCACCCTAACGCTAACCCTAACGCTAACCCGCACCCTAAACCTTACTTTAACCCTAACACTCACCTTAAACCTAACGCTCACCCTAACACTAACGCTCAAACTAACCCTAACAATAGCCCTCACCCTCAACCTCACCCTCAACCTAAACCTCACCCTAACCCTAATCCTCACACTAAACCTAAGATTCACTCTATCCCTAACCCTACCCCTCAGCCTAACCCTCACCCTAAACCTAACCCTAAGCCTAACCCTCACCCTAACCCTAACACTAACCATAACCATAAGCCTAACCCTAACCCTTACCCTAACCTTAACCTTTACCCTAACCCTAACCCTAACCCTAACCCTCACCCTAAACCTTATGCTAAACCTAAAACTCACCCTCACCCTAATCCTCACCCTAACCCTTATCCTCACACTAACTCGAACCCTATCCCTCAGCATCAACCTCACCCTAACCCTAAACCTGAAACTAAACCTCACCATAAACCTAACCCTTACCCTAAACCTAAACCTAACCCTCACACTATCCCTCACCCTAACCCTAGCCCTAACCCTAATCCTCACCCTCACCCTCATCTTAACCCTAACCCTAAACCTAACCCTCAGCCTAACCCTAACCCTTACCCTATCCCTAAACCTACCCCTCAACCTAACCCTCAGGCTCACCCTAATCCTAACCCTAACCATTACCCTAAACCTAAACCAAACCCTAACACTCACCCTAACCCTAAACCTAACCCTCAACCTAACCCTAACCCTTACCCTAAACCTAACCCTGATCCTATCCCTAAACCAAATCCTAACCCTCACCCTCACCCTAACACTCACCGTCACCCTAAGCCTCACCCTAAACCGAAACTTAACCCACACCCTAACCCTCACCCTCACCCGAACCCGAACCCTCACACTCACCCTAAGCCTAAAGCTAACCCTCATCCTAACACTAAGCCTGACCCTCACCCTCACCCTAAACCTAACCCACAACCTCACCCTAATCCTCACCCTAACCCTAACCCTAAACCTTACCTAACCGAAAACCTCACCCTCACCCAAACCCTAACCCCCAACCTAGCCCTCCCCCTAACACTAACCCTCACCCTAACCCAAACCCTCACCTTCAAACTCACCCTCACCCTAACCCTAAACCTAACCCTAACCCTCACACTAAACCTAACCCTCACCCTAACCCTAACCCTACCTCTCAGACTAACCCTCACCTTAACCCTAACTATGACCCTCACCCTAACCCTAACCCTATCACTAACCCTCACACTAACCCTAAACCTAATACTGAACTTAACCCTCACCCACACTCTCACAATAACCCTAACACTCACCCTAATCTGAACCCTAAAATTAGTCCTCAAACTAAAACTTCCCCTCCCACTAACCCTAACACTAAACCTCAACCTCACCCTAACCCTCACACTAAGCTTTACTCTCACCCTAACTCTAATCCTAACCCTAACCCTCACCTTCACCCTAATGCTAACCCTAACGCCCAGACTCACACTAACCCGCAACCTAACACTTACCCTCACCCTAACCCTAACCCTCACCCTCACCCTAAACCTCACCCTAACACTTACTCACACCCTTAACCTCACCCTAACCCTAACCCTAAACCTAAATTTTACCCTAACCCTAAACCTCACCCTCACTCTAACTCTCACCCTAACCTTTACCCTCACCCTACCTCTTACCATAAACCTAAGCCTATCCCTCACACTAACCCTAACCCTAACCCCTCAACCTAACCCTCAGTCTAACCCTTATCCTAACCGTAAACCTAGCCCTAAACCTCACCCTAATCCTAACCCTAACCCTCAGCCTAACCCTCATCCTAACCATAGCCCTAATCCTCACCCTCACCCTAACTCTAACCCTAAACCTAACCATAACACCCACCCTCACCCTTACCTTAACCCTAACAATATACCTAATCCTCAACCTAACCCTAACCCTCACCCTAATCCTAAACCTAACCCTCACTCTCAAACTCACACTATCTCTAACCCAAACCCTAACACTAACCCTCACCCTCACTCTCAACCGTACCCTCACCCTAACCCTAATCTTCACCCACACCCTAACCCTCACCTTCAACCGAACCCTCACCCTCAACCAAACCCTCATCCTCACCCTAACAATCACCCTCACTCTAAACATCACCCAAAACCTAACCCTCACCCTAACCCTAACCCAAACCCTATTCCAAACCCTCACACTCGCCCTAACCCTCACCCTAACCCTTACCCTCACCCTAACCCTTACCCTCACCCTACCCCTAACCATAACCCTCAAAATAACCGTAACCCTCACTCTAGCCCTAAACGTACCCCTGACCCTGACCTTCACCCACACCCTGATCCTCACCCTCAGCTGAACCCTAACCCTAATCCTATTCCTATTCCCAACCCTCAGCCTCACATTAAACCTAACCCTAACCCTAACCCTCACCCTCACTCTAACCTTCACCTTCACCTTCACCCTAAACATCACCCTAACCCTAACCCTCACCCTAACCCTAACCCGAACCCTCACCCTGAACCTAACCTAAGCTTAATCCTCACCCTCACCCTAATCCTCACCATAACCCTAACCTTTAACTAACCGAAACCCTCACCGTCACCCTCAGCCTAACCCTCACCCTCACCCAAGCCCTCACCCTAACCCTAACCTTAACCCTAACACTCACATTCAAATTCCCATTCCCCCTCAGCCTTACCCTAACAATAACCCTAATCCTAACACTAACCCTCAACCCCACCCTCACCCTTACCCTAACCCTAACAATAACCCTCACCCTCATCCTAACCCAAACCCTAACCCTAACAATAACTCTAACCCTAATCCTAACCCTAAAACTCACCCTAACCCTAATCCTAACCCTAAACCTCAACCTCACTGTCACCCTCACACTAACCCTCAACCTCACCCTAAACATCACCTAACCTAACCCTAATGTTCAATCTAACTCTCACCCTAAAACTAACCCTAACCCTAAACATTATCCTCACACTAACCCTAACGCTAACCTTCACACTATCCCTAACCCTCAAACTAACCGTATCCTGACACCTCACCCTAACTCTCACCCTAAACCTAACCCTAACCCTAACACTCACCCTAACCCTCAACATCACCCTAACGCTCACCCTAACCCTAACCCTCACCCTAAACCTAACCCTCAACCTAAACCTAACAATCACCCTAATCCTCACCCTAACCTTATCCCTAACGCTAACCCTCACCCTAAACTTTACTTTAACCCTAACTCTCACCTTAAACCTAACACTCACCCTAACACTAAGCCTCAAACTAACACTAACCCTAGCCCTCACCCTCACCCTCACCCTCAACCTAACCCTAACACTCATCCTAAGCCTAACCCTAAACCTAAACCTCACACTAAAACTAAACCACACCCTAACCCTCAACCTCACCCTAACCCTAATGCTAACCCTAACCCTCACCCTCAACCTAACCCTCAATCTAACCCTTACCCTCACCCTAACCCTTACCCATACCCTAAACCTAACCCACAACCTTTCCCTAACCCTCACCCTAACACTTACCTACACCCTCACCCTAACCCTAACACTCATCCTAATCCTAACCCTAACCGTAGTCCTCACCCTAACACTTACCCTCACCCTCACCCTAATCATAACCCTCAACCTCACCCTAACCCTCACCCTAAGCCTTGCCCTCACCCTAACTCTAATCCTAACCCTAACTCTCACCCTCACCCTCACCCTAATGCTAACCCTAACACTAAGACTCACCCTAACCCTAACCCTAACACTTACCCTCACCCTAACCCTAACCCTCACCCTAAACCTCACTCTAACACTTACCCAAAACTTAACCCTCACCCTAACCCGAACCCTAAACCTAACCTTGATGCTAACCCGCACCGTCACCATAAACCTTACCCTAACACTTACCCACACCCTTATCCTAACCCTCACCCTAACCCTAACCCTCACACTTCCCCTGACTCTCACCCTTACCTTTACCCTCACCCTAACTCTTACCCTAACCCTAAACCTACCCTAACCCTACCCCTAACGCTTACCCTCACCCTAAGCCTAATCCTCACCCACACCCTAACCCTCACAGTCAACCGAGCCCTCACCCTCACCCAAACCCTCATCCTCACCCTAACCCTCACCCTCACTCAAGACATCACCCAAACACTAACCCTCACCCCAACCCTAACACATACCCTAGTCCAAACCCTCACACTCACCCTAACCCTCACCCTAAACCTTACCCTCACCCTAACCCTTACCCTGACCCTAACCCTAACCATAACACTCACAATAACCGTAACCCTCACTCTAACCCTAACCCTAAACCTGACCCTAACGTTCACCCTCACCCTGATCCTCACACTAAGCTTAACCCTAACCCTAACCCTAGCCCTCACGCTCACCCTAACCCTCACCCTCAGCCTAAACATCACCCTCACCCTAACCCTAACCCAACCCTAACCCTCACCTTCACCCTAACTTTCACCCTAACCCTTACGCTTACTGTAACCCTAAACCTAACCCTAATCAAAACCCTCACACTAACCGTAATCTTCAAAATAACCATAACCCTAACCCTAACCCTAAGCTTCACCCTCACACTTACCCTCACCCAAACCCTAACCCTATTCCTAATCCTAACCCTCACAATCACCCTCAACCTAAACCTAACGCTAACACTAACCCTCACCCTCAACCTCACGGAACACTCACCCTCACCCTAAATATCACCCTAACACTAACCCTCACCCTAAACCTAACCTCAGCTTAACCCTCACCCTCAACCTAATCCTCACCCTATCCCTAACCGTAACTTAAACAAAACCCTCACCCACAAACTAACACTCACCCTCACCCTAGCCCTAACACTAACCCTAACCATAACACTTACCCACACACTAAATCTCACACTAATCCTCACTCTAACCCTAATCCTAACCCTAATCCTAACCCTAATGCTCACCCTACCCCTCGCCCTAACCCTAACTATAACCCTAACGCTCACACTCATCCTAAACCTCATGCTCACCCGAGCACTCACCCTCACCCTAAACCATACTCTCACACTAAACTTCACCTAAACCCTAACCCTCAACCTAATCCTAACCCTAACCCCCACTCTAACATAAACCCTCACCATAACCCTCACCCTAACCCTTACCCACAACATAATGCTATCCCTCAAACTCAATCTTACCATCACCCTAACCCTTACCCTCACCCTAACCCTCACAATAACCCTCACCCTAAACCTAACCCTCATCCTCGCCCTAAACCTCACACTAACCTTTATCCTCACCTTCACCCTAACGATCACCTTCACCCGAGCCATCACCCTCACCCTAACCCTAACTATAACCCTCAACCTCACCCTCAACCTCAGCCTAAACCTAATCCTAACCCTAACCCTAAACCTCACCCTCACCCTCACCCCAACCCTAACCCTCACCCCAACACTAAACCTCACCCTAACACTAACCCTCAACTCACCCTCACCCTAATCCTAACCCTAACTCTAATCCTAACCCTCAACCTCACCATAACCCTCACCCTAACCCTTACTCTCACCCTCACACTAACCCTAACCCTAACCCTCAGCCTAATGCTCATCCTAATCCTAACACTAACCCTCACCCTAAACCTAATCTTAACCCTAACCCTCACCCTAACCCTAAACCTCACCCTCAACCTCACCCTCACCCTCACCCAAAACCTAGTGCTAACCCTAATCCTAACCCTCACACTCACCCTACCTCTAACCCTAAACCAAACCCTCACACTCCCCCTCACACTCACCCTAATCCTCACCCTGACCCCAAGCCTCACAGTAATCTTTACTCTTACCCTAACCCTAACCCTCACCCTAACCTTTACCCTGACCCTAACCCTAACCCTAAACCTAAACCTAACCCTCACAGTAACCCTAAACATAACCCTCAACCTAAACCTTATCCTAAACCTAACCTAAACCTAACCCTCACCCTAAGCCTAACCCTAAACCTCACACTAACTCAAACCCTAAACCTCAGCCTAATGCTCATCCTAACCCTAACCCTAATCCTAACCCTCACCCTAACCGTACCCCTAACCCTAACACTCACCCTAAACCTAAACCTTACCCTCACGCTCAGGCTAACTCTAATACTAACCCTAATACTAACCCTCACCCTCACCCTAACTCTAACACAAAACCAAACCCTAACCCTCACCCTCACCCTCTCCCTCACCCTAAACCTAACCCTAACCCTCACCCTAACCATAACCCAAACCCTATACCTCACCCTCACAATCAGCCTAAACTGAACCCTAACTTTCACACTATAACTCACCCTAACACTTATCCTCACCATAAACCTAACTCTAACATTAATGCTCACCCTAAACCTAACCCTCACCCACATCTTAACCCTGACCCTCACCCGAACCCTCACCGACACCCAAACTCTCTTCCTAACCCTAACCATAATCCTAATCCTAAACCTAAGCTTCAACCTCAAATTCACCCTAACCCTACACCTAAACCTAAACCTCACCCACACCCTCACCCTAAACTTCACCCTCACCCTAACCCTCACCCTCACCCTAACCCTACCCTTCACCCTAACCCTCATACTAAGCCTAACCCTAATCCTAACTGTCAACCTAACCCTGACCCTAGCCCTAAACCTCACCCTAACACTAATCCTAAACCTAACCCTAACACTCAACCTAACACTAATACTCACCCACTCCCTAACTCTCACCATCACTCGAACCCTTACCCTCACTCGAACCCTCATCCTCACCCTAACCCTCATCCTCACACTAAACATCACCCAAACCCTAACTCTCACCCTAACCCTTGCCATAACTCTCACCATAACCTTAACCCTAACCCTAATCCTCACCCTCACTCTAATCCTCACCATAACACTAAACCTTGGCTAAAAGAAACCCTCACCCTAACCCTCACACTAACCTTCATTGTCACCCTAGCCCTCACCCTAATCCTAACCCTAACCCTAAAACTTACCCTCAGCCTAAAGCTCACTCTAACCCTTCCCCTCACCCTAACCCTAACCCTAAACCTAACCATAACCCAAACCCACAACCTCACCCTAACCCCTCACCCTCACCTTATCCTAAACCTTATCCTAACCCTAAACCTAAAAGCAACCTTCATCCTAACCAAACCCTAACCCTAACCCTAACCCTAACCCTCAGTCTAATGCTCATCCTAACCCTAACCCTAACCCTAAGCCTTACCTTAAAACTAACCCTAACCCTAACCCTCACCCTAACCGAAAACCTCACCCTCAAACTCACCCTAACCCTCAGCCTAAATCTAGTGCTAACCCTAATCCTAACACTCACCATCAACCTAACTCTATCCCTAAAGAAATCACTCCAACTCCCCCTCACCCTCACTCTAACCCTCACTCTAACAGTAACGCTCAACCTTAACCTCACCCTCAACTTCACCCTAACCCTAGTCTATACTCTAATCCTAACCCTCAGCCTACCCCTGACGCTAACCCCAGCCCTAATTCTAACCCTCACCCTAACCCTCACCATCACCATAGTCCACACCCTAACCCAAAACCTAACCCTCACACTAAACCTAAACCTAACACTCAGCCTAAACCTTATCCTAACCCTAAACCAAAAACTAACCTTCACCCTAACCAAACCCTAACCCTAACCCTAACCGAACCCTAACCCTCTCACTAACCCTAACCCTAATCCTCAGCCTAACCCTCATGCTAACCCTAACCCTAACACTAACCTTAACCCTGACCCTCAATTTAACCCTCCCCATAACCCTAACTCTAACCCTAAACCTCACCCTCAACCTAACCCTAATCCTAACACTAACCCTAAACTTCATCCTAACTCTGACCCTAACCCTCCCGCTCAACCTAAACATCATTCTAAACTTAACCCATACCCTAACCCTAACCCTAACCCTCACACTAACACTAACCTCAGCTTAATCCTAACCCTGATGTAAACGAAATCCTCACCCTCACCCTCACCCTAACCCTAACCCTAACGTAAAAGAAAGCATCGTCCTCAATCTCACACTAACCCTCACCCTCATCCGAGGCCTCAACCAAACCCTAACCCTAACCCTAACCATCAACCTCACCCTCACCCTCACCCTCAGCCTAAACCTAACCCTACCCTAACCCTAACCCTCATCCTCCCCTGCACCCTAACCCTAACAATAACCCTATCCTTCGCCCTAACACTAAACCTCAACCTCACCCTAACCCTAATTCTAACCCTAACTCTAATCCTCACCCTCACCCTCACCCTAACCCTCACCCTAACCCTTACCCTCACCTTCACCTAACCCTAACCCTAACCCTCACACTAACCCGAACCATCACCCTAACGTAACACTAATCCTAACCCTTACCCTCACAATCACCCTAACTCTAACCCTTACCCTCACCCTAACACTAACCCTAACAGTAAACCTAACCCTAAAACTAGTCCTCACACTAACCCTAACCCTCATCCACACCTTAACCCAAACTTTCACCTGAACCCGAACCCTAACCCTAACGCTAAAACTAACCCTAACACTCCCACTAAACCTAACACTCACCCTAACTGTAACCCTACCCATCAGCCTAAACCTCACCCGAAGCCTAACCCTAAATCTAAACCTCACCCTATCCTTAAACCTAACCCTAACCCTCACACTCAACCTAGCCCTCACCCTAACCCTACCCCAAACCCTAAACCTCACACTAAACATAACCCTCACCCTATCCCTAACCCAAAAACTCAGCCTATGACTCACCCTAACCCTAAACCTAAACCTCACCCTATCCCTAACCCTAACCCTAACCCTCACACTCACCCTAGCCCTCAACCTAACCTCACCCTAACCCTATTACTAACCCTAAACCTCACCCTCATCCTAACCCTCACCCTAACCCTTCTCCTCACACTAATCCTAACTCGACCCTAACCTTTACCCTAAAACTCACACTAAACCTAACCCTTACTCTAAACCTAACCCTACCCCACAGCCTAACCCTCATCCTAACCCTAACCCTAACCCTATCCCTCAACCTAACCCTAACCCTAACCCTAACCCTCACCCTAACCCTCACCCTCACCCTCACCCTCACACTCACCCTCAGCCTTACCATAACCCTAACCCTAATCCTAAACCTAACCCTCACCCACACCCTCACCCTAACTCTAAACAGAATCCTAACCATAACCCTCCCCCTCCTTCGAACCCTCCCCCGAAACCTCACTCTCACCGTAACGCTCACCCTCACTCTAACCCTCACCCTAACCCTAACCCTCCCCCTCACCCGAACCTTCACCCTCACCCTCACCATAAACATCACCCTAACAATAACCCTCACCCTAATCCTAACCCTAACGCTCACCCTAACCGAAACCCTCACCATAACCCTCAACCTCATCCTAAAGGTCACCCTAATCTTACCCTAAACTTTACTTAAAATAAACCCTCAGCCTCACCCTAACCTTAACCCTAAACCTAAACTGCACACTAACCCTAACCCTAACCCTCAGCATAACGCTAATGCTAACCCTAACCATACCCATAATCCTCACCCTAACCCTAACCATAACCCTAACCCTCACCCTAATCCTAACCCTGACCCTCATCCTCACCCTCACACTCACACTAAGCTTAACCCTAATCCTAATCCAAAACCTAAACATCACCCTCACCCTAAACCTAACACTAACCATTACTCTGATCCTCACCCTCACATTTACGCTAACCCTCACCATCAACCTAAACCTCACCCAAACCCGAACCCTCACCTCAACCTAACCCTCACTCTCACCCTAACCCTAATCCTAACCTTAATCCTCTCCCTAACCCTAACAATAACCCTATCCCTCACCCTAACCGTTATCCTCACACTTACCCTAAACCTCACACTAACCCCAAAACTCACCCTAATCCTGACCATACCCCTCACCCTAATCCTAACCCTAACCCTAACCTACACCCTAAATCTAACCCTAACCCTCACCCTCACCCTAACCCTCATCCACACCCTAATCCTCACCCTCACCCGAAACATCACTGTCACCCTAACCCTCAACCTCACCCTAAACATCACCCTAAACCTAACCCTCACCCTAACCCTAAACATAACCCTCACCCTCAACCCAACCCTAATCCTAAACCTAACACGAACCCTCACCCTAACCCTGACCCTCACACTCACGCTAACCCTAACCCTCACCCTAACCCTAACCATAACCCTACCCCTCACACTATCCCTCACCCTAACACTTACCCTCACCCTAACACAAACCCTAACCCTCACCCTCAACCTAGCCCTCACCCTAACACTAATCCTAACCCTAACCCTAACCCTAAAACTAACTCTCACCCTAACCCTCACCTTGAACCTCACCCTATACCTAAACCTAACCCTAACCCTAACCCTCACCCTCACCCTCACCCTAACCCTAACCCTAACGCTAATTCAAACCCTAACACTCACCCAGACCCTAAACCTCACCCTAATCCTTAGCCTCACCCTTACCCTAAACGGAACCCACACCTTAACCTTAACCCTCACCCTACCCCTAACCCTAACCCTCAATCTCACACTCACCCTAACCCTAACCTTAACCCTCACCCTCACCCTAACCCTAAACCTAATGCTAACCCTAACCCTCATCCTCACCCTAACATTAACCCTACCCCTTATCCTAACACAAAAGCTAACCCTACTGCTAAACCTAACCCTCACCCTCACCCTAATCCTCACCCTAACCCTACCCTCACCCTCTCCCTAACCTTACCTTAAACATACACATGAGCCTAACCCTCACCTTAACCCTTACCATCACTATAAACCTAACACTAACCCTAATCCTCACACTAACCCTAAACCTAAGCCTAACCCTAAACCTCACTTTAACCCTCACCCTAATCCTAACCCTGACCCTCACCCTCACTGTAACACTAACACTAAACCTAAACCTCAACCTCACCCTAACCCCCACTGTCACCCTAACCCTCAATGTCACCCTAACCCTAACATTCACCCTAAACCTCACCCTAACCCTTACCCTAACCATAAACTTAACCCTAACCCACAGCCTAAACCTCAACAGAATCCTCACCGTCACCCTCACCCTCACCCTAACTGTAAGCCTAAGACTCACGCCAACCCTAACCCTCACCCTAAACCTAAGTCTAACCCTCACCCTCAACCTAAGCCTAACCCGAACTCTAACCCTATACCTCACCCTAACCTTAAGGCTAAACCTAACCCTAACTCTTACTCTCATCCTCATCCTCACCCGAACCCTTTCCTCACACTAACCCTAATCCTAACCCTCACACTAACCCTAACCCTCAACCTAACCCTCAGCATCAACCTAACCCTAACCCTCACCTACACCCTAACCCTCTCCCTCACCCCCAACCTCATCCTCACCTTAAACATCACCTTAACCCTAACCCTCAGCCTAACCCTAACCCTAAACCTTACCTTAACCCTAACCCTCACCTTCAACCACACCCTCAGCCTAATCCTCACCCTAAACTTAAACCTAACCCTTTCCTAACAAAAAACCACACCCTCACCCTAACCCTCACCCTAACCGTCGCCCTCACTCTAGCCCTCACACTAAGCCAAACCCTAACCCTAACCCTCAAACTCAACCTCATCCTCAACCTCAGCCTCACCCTAACCCTAAAGATATTCCTAACCCTAAACCTCAGCCTCACCCTCACTCTAACCCTAACTGTAAACCTAATGCTAACCCTAAACCTCACCCTCACCTTAACCCTAATTCTAACCTCACCCTAACCCTAACCCTAACCCTAATGCTATACCCAACCCTAACCCTCACCCTAAGACTAATGCTAACCCTAATACTCAACCACAACCTAAACCTCACCCAAACCCTTACCCTCATCCTAACCCTCACCCTAACCCTAACCCTAAACCTAAAACTCACCCAAACACTCACCCTAAACTTTACCCTAAACCTCACCCTCACCCTGACCCTCACCCTAACCTTTACCCACACCCTCACCCTAAACCTAACCATAACCCTCACATTAAACCTAACCCTCACCCTAACCCTAACCATAATGCTCACCCTAAACCTTATCCTAACCCTAAACCTAACCCTCAAACTAACCCTAACCCAAAACATTACCCTAACCCTAACGCTCACACTCACCCTCAGCCTAACACTAACCCGAACCCTAATCCTAACCCTAACCCTCACCCTCACACTCACCTTAACTTGAACCCTAACCGTAAACCTAACCCTCACCCTAACCATAAACCTATCCCTAATGCACACCCTAACCCTAAACATTACCCTAAACCTAACCCTAACCCTAACCCTTAACCTCACCCTAACCCTAACTCTCACCCTAACTCTCACCTTAACCCTAACGCTAACCCTAAACCTCACACTCACCCTAAATTTCACCCTAAACCAAACCCTCACCATAGCCCTAAGAGTAACCCTAACCCTAATTCTCACACTCACCCTAACCCTAAACTTCACCCTATCGCTCACTCTAACCCTAACCCTCACCCTCACCCTAATCCTCACCCTCACCTTAACCCTAACCCTCACCCCAACCCTAACCCTCATGCTAACCCTAACTTTAACCCTCACCCTAAACCTTAATCTAACCCTCACCCTCATTCTCACCCTAATCCTCAACCTAACCCTGATCCTTACACTAACCCTAACACTAACCCTTACACTAAACCTAATCCTCACCCTAAACCTAAACATAACACTCAACCCAACCGTCACCCTAACTCTAACCATAACACTCACCATAATCCTAACCCTAAACCTAACCCTCTCCCTAACCCTAACCCTACCCCTCACCCTACTCCTCAGCCTAAACCTAACCCTCACTCTTACACTTATCCTAACCCTCAACCTGAACGTAATCCTCACCTTCACCCTAACCCTCACCCTAACCCTACCCCTCACCAACACCCTAACTCTCCCCCTCACCCGAACCCTCACTCTCACCCTAACCTTCACCAACACCCTTAGCCACACCCTCAAACGAATCCTCACTCTCACCCTCACCCTAACCCTAACCCTAACCCTCCCCATAACCCTAACCCTAAACTTAAACCTCACCCTCACCCTAATACTCACCCTAAACCTAAATCTAAACCTTTCCTAACCGAAAACCTCACCTTCACCCTAACCCTCACCTTAGCCCTGACCCTCACCCTAGCCCTCACCCTAAACCTAACGCTAAACTTAACCCTCACCCTCACGCTCACACTCACCCTCACCCTCAGCGTCACCCTAACACTCAACCTAATACTAATCCTAACCCTGACCTTCACCCTCACTCTAAACCTAACCCTAACCTGCAACATAAGCCTAACCCTAACAGTAATGCTAACCCTAACCTTCAACCTCACCCTAACCCTAACCCTAACACTCAACCTAAACCTAACCCTAACCCTAATGGTAACCCTAACCCTCTCCCTCATCCTAACCCTGACCCTAAACCTTTCCCAAACCCTCACCCTCATCCTATCCGTAACCCTAACACTCACCCTAACCCTAACTATTACCCTAACCCTAATCCTACCCCTCAGCTTAACCCTCATCCTCACCCTAACCCTCACCATCTCCCTAACATTAATGATAAGCCTAAACATCAACCTCATCCTAACCGTTGCCCTAACCCTTACCCTCACCATAACCCTATCCCTCAACCTCAACCTAACCCTCACCCTAACCCTTACACTCACCCTAACCCTCACCCAACCGTAACCCTAACCCTAAACCTCACCCTAACCCCCACCCTAACATTCACCCTAACCCTAAGGCTAACCCTACACATCAGTCTCACCCTAACCCTCACCCTAACTCTTATTCTCACACTAACTCTAACCGTAACCCTCACACTAAGCCTAAACCTCATCCTAAACCTAACCCTACCTCTCACCCTAATACTCACCCTAACCCTAACCTTAACCCTAACCCGAACCATAACATTAACCCTAATCCTCCCCCGAACCCTAAAACTCATGGTTACCCTAAGCCTCACCCTCACATACACCCTCTCCCTTTCCATTCCCTGAAGCCTAACTCTCACCCTAAACCTCACCCTCAACCTAAACATCACCCTAACCCTCACCCTCACCCAAACCCAAACCCTCAATCTCACCCACAACCTAACCCTCACCCTCACCCGAACCCTCTCACTCTCCCTAATTTTCATTTTCACCTTAAAAATCACCCTAACCCTAACACTCACCCTAACCCTAACCATAACCCTCACCCTCACCCTAACCCTAACCCTAACCCTAACCCTTACCCTAACACACAACGTGACACTTAGGCTAAACTTAACCTTCACTCTCACCCTAACATTTACCATCACCCTAACCCTTACCCAAACCCTAACCCTCACACTAAACAAAAGCCTCACCCTAACTCTAACCCTAAATCTACCCCTCACCCTAACCCTAGCCATGAGGGCTAGCGTGAGCCTCACTCATACCCTCAACCTCAGCCTAACCCTAACCCTAACCCTAATCCTAAACCTAACCCTCACACTCGCACTCACCCTAAACCTAACCCTAACCCTCATCCTCACACTAAGGCTAACCCTAACCAACCCTCACCCTCACACTCACCCTAACCCTTAACCTCACCCTAACACTAACCTTAACCCTAACCCTAACCCTCACACTAACCCTAAAACTACCCCTCAGCCTAACCCTAACGCTCACCCTAAACCCAACACTGATGCTAACACAAATGTTCACTCTCAACCTAAGCCTCAGCCTAACCCTTACCCTCACCATAACCCTATCCCTCACCCTCTCCCTAACCCTCACCCTACCCCTTCCCCTCACCCTATCCCTCACCCTAACCTGAACCCTAACCCTAACCCTAAACTTCCACCTAACCCTCACCTTAACCCTAACCCTAACCCTCACCCTAACACTAAACCTAAGCCTAACCCTCACCCTCAACCTAACTGTCATCCGAACCCTCAACCTCACCCTAACCCTAACCTTAACCCTCACCCTAAACCTAACCCTCACCTTAAACTTCACCCTCACCCTAAACCTCACACTAAACCTAACCCTAAACCTTTCCTAACCAAAAATATCACCCTCACCCTAGCCCTCACCATAAACCTAACCCTAAACTTAATCCTCACCCTCACCCTTAGCATCACCCTCAGCCTCACCCTAAACCTCACCCTTATTCTCACCCTAACCCTAACCCTCACCATAACCCTATCCCTAACCCTCAACCTAACCCACACCCTAACTCTTACGCTCACCGTAACACTCACCCAACCCTAACCCAAACCCTAACCCTCACCCTAAACCCCACCTAACGCTTCACCATAACCCTAACGCTAACCCTAACCCTCAGTCTCAACCTAACCCTCACCCTAAACCTTATCCTCACAATAACCCTAACCCTTACCGTAACGGTCACACAAAGCCTAACCCTCATCCTAACCCTAACCCTACCTCTCACCCAAACCCTCACCCTAACCCTATCCCTAACCGTAACGCTCAACCTAACCCTAACCCTCACCCTCACCCTAATCCTCACCCTGAACCTAACCCTAACCCTTACCAAACCGAAAGCCTCACCCTTAACCTCACCCTCGCCTGCAACCTCAGCTTATCGCTTACACTAACCCTAATCCAAACCCTAACTCTTACCCTCAACCTAAACCTAACCCTAACCCTAATCCTCACCATCACCCTCTCACTCACCCTCACCCGCACCCTAATCCTCACGCTCTACCTCAGCCTAACCGTAACCCTCAAAGTCACCCTTAACATCACCCTAAACCTAACTCTCACTCTAACCCTAACCCTTACCATAATCCTAACCCTAACCCTAACCCTCAACCTAACCATAAACCTAAGCCTAACCCTCACCCTAACTCTAACAATAACCTTAACCCTAAACGTCAACCTAACCCTCATCCTAACCCTAACCCTAACACTAACCCTAACCCTGACCCACAATCTAACCGTCCCCTTAACCCTCACCCTCACCCTAAACATCACCCTCACCATAACCCTAACACTAACCCTAACCCTGACCCTCAATCTAACCCTCCCCTTAACCCTAATCCTAACACTAACCCTAAACCTCACACTAAACCTAACCCTCACCCTATCCGTAAACCTACCCCTCAGCCTAAGACTCACCCGAACTCTAACCCTAACCCTAAACCTAATTCTCACCCTATCCCTAACCCTAACCCTAACACTCACACCCCCCCTAGCCCTCACCCTAAACATACCCTAACCCTATCCCAAAACCTAAACCTCACACTAAACCTAACCCTCACCCTAACCCTTCTCCTCACCATAAACCTAACCCTGAACCTAACCTTAACCCTAAAACTCACACTAAACCTCACCCTCACCCTAACCCTAAACCTACCCCACAGCCTAACCCTCATCCTAACCCCAACCCTAACCCTAACCCTATCCCTCACCCTAACACTAACGCTAACATTAACCTAACCCTCCCCCTAATCCGAACCCAAACCTCACCCTCACACTCACCCTCAGCCTAACCCTAAACCTAACCCTAATCCTAAACCTAACCCTCACCCACACCCTCAACCTAACTCTAAACCGAACACTAACCATAACCCTCCGCCTCACTCTCACCGGAACCCACACTCTCACCCTAACGCTCACCCTCACCCTAACCCTCGTCCTCACCCTCACCCTCAACCTCACCCTCAACCTCACCATCACCCTAAACCTAACCCTAACCATAACCCTCATGCTAACCCTAACTCTAAACCTAACCCTCACACTCACCTTAACCCTAACACTCACCTTAACCCTAACCCTAACCCACACCCTAACCCTCACCCTCACCCTAAACCTCAACCTCAAACTCACCCTAACCCTCTCCATTACCCTAACCCTAACCCTAATCAAAACCCTCACGCTAACCCTAACTCTAACCCTAAACCTCACACTCACCTTAACCCTAACCCTCACCCTCACCCTTACCGTAACCCTAACCCTTACCCTAACCCTCACCGTCAACCTCACCCTCACCCTGACCCTCACCCTAAGCCTAACCCTAACCCTGATCCTAAACCGAATCCCAAGCCTCACCCTAAACCTAATCCTAACCGGAACCCTCACCCTCACCCTCACCCTAACCCTCATCCTAAATCTAACGCTCACCCTCACCCTAAACCTAACCCTAACAATCACCCTCATCCTCACCCTTACCCTTACCCTAACCATAACCCTCACCCTCACCCTAACCCTAACCCTAACCCTCACCCTAAACCTAACCCTGATCCTCACCCTAAACCTAACCGTAACCCTCACTCTAAACCTAACCCTCACCCTCACCCTAACCCTAACCCTATGCCTCACCCTAACCCTCACGCTCACCCTAACTCTAACCCTAACCTCAAGCTAACCCTAACCCGAATCCTCCCCATCACCCTAACCTTAACCCTAACCCTCACATTTAACCCTAAACCTAACCCTCAGCATAACGCTAATCCTAACCCTAAACCTAAATCTCATCCTAACCCTAACATTAACCCTCACCTTCACCCTCACCATTACCATAACACTAACCCTAAAAATAAACCTGACCCTAACCCTCACCCTAACCATAACACTCCCCCTAACCCAAACCCTCACCCTAACACTTACCCTCACACTAACCCTAACCCTAACACTAACACTAACCCTCACACTAAACCTAACCCTTACCCTAACCCTAAACCTCAACATCACCCTCACCCTCAGCCTAACTCTAGTACTTACCCTCAACCTATACCTTCCCCTCAACCTAACGCTAACCCTAATCCTTACCTTCACTCTCACCCTCACCTCACCATAACCCTATCCCTCACCGTCCACCTAAACCTAACCCTAACACTTGCCCTCACCTTAACACTCACCCTAACCCTAACCCTGAACCTAACCCTCACCCAAATGCTCACCCTAACACTAACACTAAACCTATCCCTCACCCTCAGTCTAACCCTCACCCTAAAGCTTACCCTCACCCTAAACCTAATCCTCACACTAACCCTAAACCTAACCCTAACCCTAAACCTCACCTTAACCTTCACCTTAATCCTGACCCTGATCTTAACCCTCAGCCTAACTCTAACATTAAACCTACATCTCACCCTCATCTAACCCTCACCATCACCCTAACCCTTACCCTAAACCTGTCACCCACACCCTAAACCTCACCCTCAGGCTCACCCTCGCCGCAAAGCTAACACTAACTGTAAACTTCACCCTCACCATCATACTAAAACTAATCTTAAACCTAACCCTCACACTCACCCTAAACCTAGCCCTAACCCTCACCGTCACCCTCACCCTTACCCTAACCCCAAACCTAACCATCAGCCTAACACTAACCCTAAACCTAACCCACACCCTAAACCTAACCCTAACCCTAAACCTCACCCTCACCCTAACCTTCAACCTCACCCTAAACCTCACCCTCATCCTAACCCTCACCTTAACCATAAACATAAGCCTCTCCCTCACCCTAACCCTAACCCTCACCCTCCAACTCACGCTAACCCTAACCCACACTCTTACCCTAAACCACACCCTAACCCTTAACCTTACCATAACCCTAATACTAACCTTAACCCTCATACTAAACCTAAACCTCACCTTCACCCTAACCCCAACCCTACCCCTCACATTAACCCTAACCTCACCCTAACTCTAACCCTAACCCTCACCCTCACCCAAACCCGAACCCTCACCTCAACCTAACCCTCACTCTCACCCTAACCCTAAACCTAACCCTAATCCTCTCCCTAACCCTCACCCACACCCTCACCCTCACCTTAAGCCTAACCCTAACCCTAATCCTAAACCTAACCCTCACCCTCACCCTAAAACTAACCCTAACCCTAATCCTAAACCAAACGCTCACCTTCACCATAAACCTAACACTAACCATCACTCTCACACGCACCCTTACCCTAACCCCAACCCTATGCCTAACCCTAACCCTCACCCTAACCGAATCCTCACCCTCAACCTCACCCTCACCCTAACCCTAAAAATAACCCTATCCCTCACTCTAACCCTTATCCTCATACTTACCCTAACCCTAACCCAAAACCTCACACTAACCCTAAACCTCACACTAACCCTGACCCAACCCCTCACCCTAAACCTC
The DNA here is from genome assembly GCF_024711535.1 of Dipodomys merriami. Taxonomy (NCBI): domain Eukaryota; kingdom Metazoa; phylum Chordata; class Mammalia; order Rodentia; family Heteromyidae; genus Dipodomys; species Dipodomys merriami. The sequence continues at coordinate 557,668 of NW_027202760.1, forward strand.
ACCCTAATCCTAACCCTAACCATAACCCACACCTTAAACCTAAACCTAACCCTCACCCTCATTTTAACCCTCATCTTAATCCTAACCCTGACCCTAACCCTCACTGTAACGCTAACACTAAACCTAAACCTAACCCTCATCCTAACCCTCACTGTCACCCTAAACATCACCCTAACCCTCACCCTCACACTCACGCTAACCCTAACACTCACTCTCACCCTAACCCTCACTCTAAACCTTAACCTTACCCTAACCCTAACCCACACCCTCACACTAAACCTAACCCCCAACCTCATCCCAACCCTAACCCTAACCGTCACCCTAATACTTACCCTCACCCTAACCCAAACCCTAACCCTCACCCTCATCTAGCCCTCAACCTTACACTAATCTGAACCCTAAACCTAACCCTCACCCTCACCCTGACCCTCACTTAAACCCTAACTCTAACCCTAACCCTCACCCTCACCTTCACCCTAACCCTATCTCTAATTCAAACCCTAACCCTCACCCATACCCTAAACCTCACCCGAATCCTTAGCCTCACCCTCACCCTAATTGGAACCCACACCTTAATCTTAACCCTCACTCTACCCCTGACCCTAAACCTGAACCTAACACTCACCCTAAACCTAACCCTAACCCTCACCCTCAACCTAACCCTAAACCTAATGCTAACCCTAAACTTCATCCTCACCCTAACCCTAACCCTACCCCTCACCCTAACCCAAACCCTAACCCTAATGCTAACCCTAACCCTCAACCTCACCCTAACTCTCACTCTAATCCTTACCGTCACCCTCTCCCTCACCCTTACCCTAAACCTACCCATCAGCCTAAATCTCACCTTAACCCTTACCCTCACTATAAACTTAAAACTAACCCCAACCCTAACCCTAACCCTCACTTTAACCCTCACACTAAGCCTAACCCTGACCCTAATCCTCACTGTCACCCTAACCCTCAACGTCACCCTAACCCTCAACCTAACCCTAACCCTCACCCTAAATCTCACCCTAACCCTTACCCTCACCACAACCTTAACCCTAACCCACACCCTAACCCTCACCCGAAACCAAACCCTCACCCTAACTGTAACACTAACACTCACCCCAACCCTAACCCTCTCCCTAACCCTAACTCTAACTCTCACCCTCAACCTAACCAACACCCGAACTCTAACCCTATACCTCACACTACCCTTAATGCTAAACATAACCCTAAAACTTCTCAACAAAATTTTGGCCAATCGACTTCAACAATTCATCCAAAAAATCATACACCATGATCAAACAGGATTCATTTCAGGGATGCAAAGCTGGTTCAATATACGCAAACCAATTAATATTATTCATCACATCAACAGGAGCAAGAATAAGAACCACATGGTTATCTCAATAGATGCAGAAAAAGCATTTGACAAGATCCAACACCCCTTTATGATGAAGGTTCTGGAAAAATTAGGAATCCATGGAACATTCCTCAATACAATAAAGGCTGTATATGACAAACCTACAGCCAGCATTATACTCAATGGTGAAAAACTAAAGCCATTTCCTCTTAACTCAGGAACAAGACAAGGATGCCCACTCTCTCCACTTCTCTTCAATCTAGTATTAGAATGCCTAGCTACAGCAATAAGACAAGATGCAGACATAAAGGGGATCCAAATAGGGAAAGAAGAGATAAAACTCTCCCTCTTTGCAGATGACATGATCTTGTATTTAAAGAATCCCATAGACTCCACTCCCAAATTACTCAAGCTGATTCAAAACTTTGGCAAAGTAGCAGGTTATAAAATTAACCCCCAAAAATCAATGGCTTTTCTATATGCCAACAATGAGAAAAGTGTGGCTGAAATTAGGAAAGCAACTCCATTTGGAATAGCCCCGCAAAAAATAAAATACCTAGGAATTAACTTAACCAAAGAAGTGAAGGACCTCTATGATGAAAACTTTAAAATCTTGAAAAAGGAAATCAACACAGAACTTAAAAAATGGCAAAACCTCCCATGCTCCTGGATTGGCAAGATTAACATCGTGAAAATGGCAATACTTCCCAAGGCTATCTACAAATTCAACGCAATACCTATCAAAATTCCACCCTCATTCTTCAAGGAAATAGAGGAGGCAATCCAAAAATTCATATGGAACAATAAAAGACCCCGAATAGCAAAAACGCTCCTCAACGGAAAGAACACTGCTGGAGGAATATCAATACCAAATTTCAAACTCTACTATAAAGCCATAGTAATCAAAACAGCTTGGTATTGGCATAAGAACAGACCTCAGGACCAATGGAATAGAATTGAAAACCCAGAAATGAACCTACAGACCTATAGCCATCTAATCTTCGATAAGGAAGCTAAAAAAATAGAATGGAAGAAAGACAGCCTCTTCAGTAAATGGTGCTGGCAAAATTGGTTAACTACATGTAGAAAACTAAAGCTAGATCCTTATATATCACCCTGCACCAGAATCAACTCCAAATGGATCAAAGACCTTGAACTCAAAGCAGACACTCTGAAAACATTACAGGATGGAATAGGAGAAACCCTAGGTCTCCTTGGCTCAGGTCGAAAATTTCTGAATAGAGACCCGGAAGCACAACAAATCAAAGAAAGGTTGGACAAATGGGATTGCATAAGATTGCAGAGCTTCTGCAGGGCAAATGACATAGCTAGCAAGATCAATAGAAAGCCCACCGATTGGGAGAAGATCTTTACTAGCCATACAACGGACAAGGGTCTCATATCTAAAATATACTTGGAACTCAAAAAATTAAACCACCCAACAACAAATCCTCAAAGAAACAACTGCCCAATAAATAAGTGGGCGAAAGACTTAACGAGAAGCTTCTCTGAAGAAGAAAGAAGGATGGCCAATAGACACATGAAGAAATGTTCAACATCCCTAGCCATAAAAGAAATGCAAATCAAAACAACATTGAGATATCACTTCACTCCAGTTAGAACAGCAAAAATCAAGAACTCTAACAACAACAGATGCTGGAGGGGATGTGGACAGAAAGGAACCTTACTTCATTGTTGGTGGGAATGTAAACTTGTTCAACCACTTTGGAAAGCAGTATGGAGGTTCCTCAAAAGACTTCACATAGATCTCCCCTATGATCCAGCAATCCCACTTTTGGGCATTTACCCAAATGTATACAAACAAGACCACACTAAAGCTACCAGCACAACTATGTTTATTGCAGCATTATTTACCATAGCTAAGATATGGAACCAACCCAGATGCCCCTCAGTAGATGAATGGATCAAGAAAATGTGGTATATATACACAATGGAATTCTATGCCTCCATCAGAAAGAATGACATTTCCCCATTTGTTAGGAAATGGAAAGGTTTGGAAAAAATTATATTAAGTGAAGTAAGCCAGGCCCAAAGAAGCATAGGTCCCATGGTTTCCCTTATTTGCAATATCTAGTATAGGTATGAGTCAAGCGGAAAAGGTCAGATAATGTGATGTTAGGAAAATGAACCCTTAAATATGTATTTTAATGTTTTCGTTTCTTTCATGCATGTGTTTCTAACGCATTTATAAGATTATTTCTTTGTTGCTTTGTATGTCCCTCCCCCACAGTGTAACCATCGCTTTCACTATATTTGATGTCAGTATAACATGTGGAGGAGATGGGGACAAACAAGTCGTTTAAGGATTCAGGTGGACCTGTTGCAACAATGAGAAGTACAAAATGTCATGTCAAAAACAGCTTTACAATGTCGGTGTGGGGGGGGTGGGGGGTATAATTGGGTGGGGGGAGGGGGGTAAAATTGGGTGGGGGGAGGGGGGAGGTGGGGAAGGGAAGTGAAGGGTAAACAAAGGAGGAGGCTGCAATGCTTGGTAAGAAATGTATGCATTATGCTGCCCATGTAATTGTAGCCCCTCTGTACAGTATGTTCTCAAATAAAATAAAATACAATTAAAAAAATAAAGACAAAAAAAACAAACCCTATTCCTCAACCTCAACCTAACCCTCACCCTAAACCTTACAATCACCCTAACCTTCACCCAACCCTAACCCTTATACTAACCCTCACCCTAACCCCCACCCTAACCTTAACCCTAACCCTAAGGCTAACCCTAACCCTCAGTCTCACCCTAACCCTTACCCTAACCCTTATCCTCACATTAACCCTAAACCGAACCCTAACCCTAATCCTCCCAAAAAGCCTAACCCTCATCCTAAACCTAACCCTAACACTCACCCTAACCTGAACCCGAACACTAACCCTAACCCTAATCCTCCCCTGAACCCTAACCCTCATGGTCACCCTAAGCCTCACCCTTACACTAACCCTCACCTACACCCTAACCCTACCCATTCCCTGAACCCTAACTCTCACCCTAAACCTCACCCTCACCCTAAACATCACCCTAACCCTAACCCTAATACTAACTCTCATTCTCACACTAGCCCTCACACTATCCCTAATTCTAACGCTCACCCTCAACCTAACCCTGACCCTCAGCCTCACTGTAAACCTCACACTAACCCTAACCCTAATACTCAATCTAAACCTCACCCTAACCCTAACCCTAACCCTAAACCTAACCCTAACCATCACCCTTATCTTAACCCTCACCCTCAGCGTAAAGGTCACCATTACACTTACCATCATCCTCACCCTGACCCGCACCCTAACCTTAAACCTCATCCTAACACTCACCCTAATCTTAAACCTAAACATCACCCTAAGCCTAACCTTCACCATCAACCTCAAGATCAACCTAAACTTAAGCCTAAGTCTATGCCTTACCCTAACCCTCACCCTCACCCTACCCGTCACCTAACCCTAAACCTAACCATCACCATAATCCTAATCCTCACACCCACCCTCACCCTCAGCTTAACCCTAAGCCTAAGCCTAACTGTAACGCGCACCCTCACCCTCAGCCTAAACCTAATCCTAAACTTAACCCTAACCCTAAACCTCAACCTAACCCTCACCCTAACATTAACCCTAACACCAACCCTAACCCAAACCCTCTACCTAACCTTCCCCATAACCGTAAATCTAACCCTAAACTTCAACCTCACCCTAACCCTAATCCTTACCTTAACCCTAAACCTCACCCTAAACCTCAACCTCACCCTCACACTCACTGTAACTCTAACCCTAACCCTAACAATAACACTAATCCTAACCCTAAACCTAACCCTAACCCTAACCCTAAACCTAATCCTAACACTCACGCTCACCCTAACCCTAATTCTAAACCTAAGCCTCACCCTAACCCTAACCCTCACGTCACCGTAACCCTAACTCTAATCCTAGCCCTCAACCTAACCCTAACCCTAACCCTCACCCTAACCCTAAACTTAACCTGAACCCTAACTCTCACCCTAACCCTAACCCTAACCCTCACCCTAACCCTCACGCTCACCCTCACCCTCAACCTAAACCTAAGCCTAACCCTAACCCTAACCCTAACCCTCACACTCACCCTAACACTTACCATAATCCTAATCCTAACTCTAAGCCTAACCCTCAACCTCAACCTAACCCTCACCCTAACCCTAAATCTAAGACTAACCCTAAACCTAACCCTCAGCCTCAGCCTCACTCTAACCCTAACTCTAACCCTAAACCTAACCCTCACCCTATACCTAACCCTAACCCTAAACCTCACCCTAACCCTAACCCTAAACCTCACCCTCACAATAGCCCTCACCCTAAACCTCATCCTAAACTTAACACTCATCCTAACCCTAACCCTAACACTAACCCTAACCCTAACTCTAACCCTAAAATTACACTCACCCTAAACCTAACTCTAACCCTAAACCTAATCCTAAACCTCATCCTAACCCCAACCGTAAGCCTCACACTTACCCTCACCGTAACCCTAACGCTAACACTAAACCTAACTCTAAACCTAACCCTAACCCTAAACCTCAACCTAATCCTCACCCTAACCCTAACCCTTATCCTAACCCTAACCCTGACCCTAACCCTAACCCTAACCTTAACCCTAACATTACACCTATCCCTAATCCTCTACCTAACACTGCCCCTAACCCTAACTGTAACCCTAAAACTCACCCTTACCCTAACCCAAATCCTAACCCTAACCCTCAGCCTAACCCTAAAACTCACCCAAACCGTAACTCTAACCCTCATCCTACTCCTAACCCTAAACCTAAACCTCACCGAAAAACTAACCCTAGGCTTCACCCTCACCCTAGCCCTCACACTAAGCCTAATCCTAACCCTAATCTTCATCCTAACCCTCACCATAACCCTAACCCTAATCCTCACCCTATCCCTAAACTTAACCTGAACCCTAAATTTCACCCTAACCATACACCTAACCCTCACCCTAACCCTAACCCTCACCCTCACCCTCAGCCTAAACCTAAGTCTAACCCTAACCCTAACCCTAACCCTCACACTCACCCTAACCTTCACCCTAACCCTAATCATAACACTAACCCTAACCTTAAACCTAAACCTCAAGCTAACCCTCACCTTAAACTTAAATATAACACTAACCCTAACCCTAAACCTCGACCTAACCCTCACCCTAACCCTAACTCTAACACTAACCCTAAACCTAACCCTCACGCTCAGCCTCACCCTAACCCTAACTCTAACCTTAAATCTCACACTCACCCTAACACTAACCCTAACCCTAAATCTCACCTTAACCCTAACCCGAAAACTCAACCTCACCCTGGCCCTCACCCTAACCCTAATCCTAACCCTAACTCTCATCCTAATCCTTACCCTAACACTAACCCTAACCCTCACCCTCACCCTCACCCTAACCCTAATCCTAACCCTAACCCTCAACCTAACCCTAACCCTTACCCTGAAAATAACCCTTACCCTAACCCTCAACCTAACCGTAAACTTAACCCGAACCTTAACTCTCACCCTAACCCTAACCCTAAACCTCACCCTAACCCTAAAACTAAACCTCACCCTCACCGTAGCCCTCACCCTAACCCTAATCCTAACCTTATCACTCATCCTAAGCCTCCAACTAACCCTTACCCTTAACCTCAGCCTAACCCTACCCCTCACCGTCAACTTCACCCTCATCCTAAACCTAAGCCTAAGCCTAAACCTAACCCTAACACACACCCTCAACTTAACCCTAACCTAATCCTAACCCTAATCCTAACCCTAACCCTCCTACTAACTCTCACCCTAACCCTAACCCTAACACTAACCCTAAACCTAACCCTCAACCTAACCCTCACCCTAACCCTAATTTTAACCCTAAACCTCACCCTAACCCTAACCATAATCCTCACCCTCACTGTAAACTTAAAACTAAACCGAACCCTAACAATAACCCTAACCCTAATCCTAACCCTAACCTAACCATTACCCTCACCCTAACCCAAACCCTGACCCTAACACTTACCCTCACCGTAACACTAACCATAACCCCAACTCTAACCCTCACACTAACCCTAACCTCACCCTAACACTAAACCTAACCTTCAACCTAACCCTAACCCTTACGCTCAATGTAACCATAACCCTAACCCTAAACCTCACCCTCACCATAACTCTAACCATAACCCTTACCCTCACCTTAAGCCTAACCCTAACATTAATCCTAACATAAACCCTAACCCTAAACCTCACCCTAACCCTAGCCCTCACCCTAACCCTAATCCTACCCCTAACTCTCATCCTAACCCTCCCTCTAAACCTTACCCTAACCCTCACCCTAACGCTAACCCTCACCCTCAACCTCAGCCTCAGCCTAAACCTAAGCCTAAGGGTAACCCTCACCCTAACCCTCACACTCACAATCACCGTAACCCTAATCGTAAACCTAACACTAACCCTTACCGTAACCCTCACCCTCAGCCTAACCCTCACCTTTAACCTTACCCTCACACCCTCCCTAACCCTCACCCTAAGCCTAACACTCACCCTAACCCTATCTCTACCCCTAAACCTCACCCTCACCCTAATCCTAACTCTAACCCTAACCCTAACAATAACACTAACCCTAACACTTACCATCACCCTAACCTTAATCCTCACCCCCAACATCACCCTCAGCCTAACCCTAAGCCTCACCCTAACCCTCACACTAACCCTCATACTCACCCTCACCCTAACCCTAATCCTAAACCTAACCCTATGCCTAAACCTCAACCTAACCCTCACCCTCATCCTAACCCTAACCTTAAACCTAACCCTAAGCCTCCCCTCAACCTTAACTCTAACCCTAAACCTCACCCTCACCCTAAACCTAACCCTAAACCTCACCCTAACCTTAACACTCAACCTCACCCTCAACCTAACCTTAACTCTAACCCTAACCCAAACAATAACACTAACACTAACTATAACCATAACCATAACCATAACCCTCACCCTCACCGCAAACTTCAACCTAACCATAACACTAACAGTAACCATAACCCTAACCCTAACCGTAACCCTCCCCCTAACCTTAACACTAACCGTAACAATAAACATCACCCTAACCCTGCCCCTAAAACTAACTCTAACCCAAAACCTCACCCTAAACCTCACCCTAACCCTAACCCTAACACTAACCCAAATCCTAAGCCTAACCCTCACCCTCAAGCTAATCCTAACCCTCACGCTCACCGTAACCCTAACCCTAACACTCACCCTATCCCTAAACTTAACCAGAACCCTAAATCTCACCCTAACCCTACCCCTAACCTTTACCCTAACCCTAACCCTCACCTCACCCTCACACTAACCCTTACCCTAATCCTAATCCTAACATTAAGCCTAAACTTCACTTTGACCCTAAACCTCACCATATCCCTAACTCTAACACTAACTCTAACACTAACCCTAACCCTAACCCCCACACTCAGCCTCAACCTAACCCTAACTCTAACCCTAAACCTCACCCTTTGCCTAACACTAAACCTAAACCTAAACCTCACCCTAACCCTAAACCTAAACCTCACCGTCACCCTAGCCTTCGCCCTAACCCTAATCCGAACCCTAACCCTCATCCTAACCCTCACCCTAACACTAACCCTAACCCTCACCCTCACCCTCACCCTAACAATCACCCTAACCCTAACCCACAACCTAACCCTAACCCTCACCCTCCAGGTAACCCTTACCCTAATCCTCACTCTAACCCTAAACTTAACCCGAACACTAACTCTCACCCTAACCCTAAACCTAACCCTCAACCTAACAATAACCCTCACCCTCACCCTCACCCTCAGCCTAACCCTAAGCCTAACACTAACGCTAACCCTAAACCTCACATTTACCCTAACCCTAACCCTATTCCTAATCCTAAACCTATCCCTAAACCTCACCCTCACCCTAACCCTCACCTAAAGCTTAACCCTCACATTAATCCTAACCCTAACCCTAACACTAAACCTCACCATAACACTAACCCTAACCATCACTCTAACCCTAAGCCTCACCCTAACACTAACCCTAACTCTCATCCTCACCCTAGACCTCACCCTAATCCTAATCCTCATCCTCACCCTAAACCTCACACTAACACTAAAACTAATCCTCAATCTAACCCTCACCCTCACCCTAAACCAAACCCTATCCCTCCCCCTAACCCTAACCCTAATCCTTAGAGTAACCCTCACCCTCAGGCTAAACCTCACCTTTACCCTTACTGTCCCACCCACCCTAACCCTTACCATCATCCTAAACTTAATCCGTACACACACCATCAACATCAGCCTAACCCTAAGCCTAAGCCTAACCCTCACCCTAACCCTCACACTCCCCCTCACCCTAACCCTAATCCTAAACCTAACCCTATCCCTAAACCTCAACCTAAACCTCACCCTCATCCTAACCCTAACCCTAAATCTCACCCTAACCTTCTCTTCAACCCAAACTCTAACCCTAAACCTCACACTCACCCTAACCCTAACCCTAACCCTAACCCTAAACCTCACCCTAAAAATCACCCTAACCCTAACACTCACATTCACCCTCTACCTAAACTTAATTCTAACCATAACCCTAACAATAACACTAACCCTAACCCTAACCCTAACCATAAACCTCACCCTAACCCTAACCCTCATCCTCACCTTCACCCTCAGAATAACCCTAAACCAAACCCTAACAATAATCCTAACCCTAACCCTCACCCTAACCATAACCCTCACCCTAACCCAAACCCTCACCCTAAAAATAACCCTAATCCGAACACTAACCCTCACACTAACCTTAACCCTAACTCTAACCCTAAACCTCAACCTAACCCTCAACCTCACCATAACCCTAACACTAACCCTAACCGTCACCCTCAACCTAACTCTCCCCCTAACCCTATAACTAACGCTAAACCTCACCCTCACAATAACTTTAAAAATATCCCTAAACCTAAAACTCACACTAACCCTAACACTAACCATCACCCCCACGCTCACACTAAGAGTAACTCTAACCCTAACCCTAAAAATATCACTAACACTAACCCTTACCATCCCCCTAACCCTAATCCTCACCTCCACCCTCACCCTCAGACTAAACCTCAGCCTAAGCCTAACCCTCACCCTAACCCTCACACTCACCCTCACCTGAACCCTAATCCTAAACCTAACCCTATCCCTGAACCTCATGGGAACCCTCATCCTCAACCTAACCCTAAACCTAAACCTCACCCTAACCCTAACTGTACCCCTAAACCTCACCCTCACGCTTACCCTAATCCTAACATTAACCCTAAACCTCAATCTAAACCTCACCCTAACCCTCCCCTCACCCTAATCCTCAACTTACCCTTAACTCTAACCCTAACCCTAACCCTAACCATAAACCTCACCCTCAGCCTCACCCTCACCACAAACTTAACCCTAACCATACCACTAACAATAACCCTAACCCAAACAATAACCCTAACCATAAACCTCACCCTAACCCTAACACTAACCCTAACCCTAAACCTCACCCTAAACCTGCTCCTAAACCTAATTCTATCACTAAACCTCACCCTCACCCTAACCCTAACCCTAACCCTAATCCAAAACCTAACCCTAAATCTCACCCTAACCCTAAACCTAACCCTCACCTTAATCCTAAGCCTCACCCTAACACTCAACCTAACCCTAAACCGCACGTTCACCGTAATCCTAAACCTAAACCTCACCCTAAACCTGCCCCTAAACCTAACGCTAACACTAAACCTCACCCTCACCCTAAACCTAACCCTAACCCTAATCCAAAATCTCACCTTAAACCTCACCCTAACCCTAACCCTAACCCTCACAATAATCCTAAGCCTAACCCTAACCTCAACCTAACCCTAACCCTCAGGCTCACCCTAATCCTAAACCTAATCCTCACCCTAACCCTAAACTTAACCTGAAACCTAACTCTCACCCTAACCCTACCCCTATCCTTTACCATAACCCTAAGCCTCACCCTCACCCTCACCCTAATCCTAAGCCTAACCCTCACCCTCAACCTAACCCTAACAATCATGCTCACTGTAACCCTAACCCTCACACTCATCCTAACCCTTACCCTAAACCTAATCCTAACACTAAGCATAACCCTCACCCTCACCCTTATCCTCACTGTAACCCTATCTCTAACACTAACACTAAACCTAACACTCAACCTCAGCCTCACCCTAACCCTAACAATAACCCTTAACCTCACCATCACCCAATCAGTAACCCTAACCCTAACCCTAAACATCACCCTAACCCTAACCCTAAACCTCACCCTCACCCTAGCCCTCACACTAACCCTAATTCTCACCTTAACCCTCATCCTAACCCTCAACCTAAACCTCACCTTCACCCTAAACCTCACCTTAAGCCTAACCCTAACATTAATGCTAACCCTAAACCTAACACTAAACCTCGCCATAACACTAACCCTAACCATCACCCTAACCCTAAACCTCACCCTAACACTAACCCTAAACCTCATCCTCACCCTAGACCTCACCCTAATCCTAACCCGCATCCTCACCCTAAACCTCACACTAACCCTAACACTAATCCTCAATCTAACCCTCACCCTCACCCTAACCCTAACAATATCCCTCCCCCTAAACCTAACCCTAACCCTTACGGTAACCCTCACCCTCAGCCTAACCCTCACCTTTACACTTACCCTCACACCCACCCTAACCCACACCCTAAGCCTAACACTCACCCTAACCCTATATCTACCGCTAAACCTCACCCACACCCTAATCCTAACTCTAACCCTAACCCTAACAATAACACTAACCCTAACCCTTACCATCACCCTAACATTAATCCTCACCCACATCACCCTCAGCCTAACCCTAAGCTTCACCCTAACCCTCATATTCACCCTCAACCTAACCCTAATCCTAAACCTAACACTATGCCTAAACCTCAACCTAACCCTCACCCTATCCTAACCCAAACCCTAAACCTAACCCTAACCCTCCCCTCAACCTTAACTCTAACCCTAAATCTCACCCTCACCCTAACCCTAACCCTAACCCTAAACCAAAACCTCACCCTACAACTCACTCTAACCCTAACACTCACCCTCACCCTCACCCTCAATCTAACTTTAATTCTAAACCTAACCCTAACAATAACACTAACCCTAACCCTAACCATAACCATAACCATAAACCTCACCCTCAGCCTCACCCTCACCGCAAACTTCACCCTAACCATAACACTAACAATAACCCTAATCCTAACCCTAACCCTAACAATCACCCTAACCTTAACACAAACCCTAAGCCTAAACCTCACCCTAACCCTGCCTCTAAACCTAACTCTAACCCAAAACCTCACCCTAAACCTCACCCAAACCCTAAACCTAACCCTCACCCTAATCCTAAATCTAACCCTAACCCTCAACCTAACCCTAACCCTCACGCTCACCATAACCCTAACCCTAACCCTCACCCTAACCCTAAACTTAACACGAACCCTAAATCTCAAACTAACCCTATTCCTAAACCTTACCCTATCCCTAACCCTCACCCTCACCCTCACCCTCACCCTCATGCTAACCCTTTCCCTAATCCTAATCCTAACACTAAGCCTAACCCTCATTCTCACCCTAACCCTCACCGTAAACTAACCCTAACCCTAACCCTCACCCTCAGCCTCAACCTAACCCTAACTCTAACCCTAAACCTCACCCTCACCCTATCCGTAACCCTAAACCTAAACCTAAACCTCACCCTAACCCTAACCCTAAACCTCTCCCTTACCTTAGCCCTCACCCTAAACCTAATCCAAACCCTAACCCTCATCCTAACCCTCACCCTAACCCTAACCCTAACCCTCAACCTAAAACTAACCCTCACCCTTACTGTAACACTTACCCTAATCCTCACTCTAACCCTAAACTTAACCCGAACCCTAACTCTCACCCTAACCCTAACCCTAACCCTCACTCTAACAATAACTCTCACCCTCACCCTCACCCTCAGCCTAACCCTAAGCCTAACACTAACGCTAAACCTAAACCTCACACTCACCCTAACCCTAACCCTATTCCTAATCCAAACCCTAACCCTAAACCTCACCCTCACCCTAACTCTCACCTTAAGCTTAACCGTCACATTAATCCTAACCCTAACCCTAACACTAAACCTCACCCTAACACTAACCCTAACCCTCATCCTCACCCTAGACCTCACCCTAACCCTAAACCGCATCCTCACCCTAAACCTCACACTAACCCTAACACTAATCCCCAATCTAACCCTAACCCTCACCCTCACCCTAACCCTAACCCTATCCCTCCCCCGACCCTAAACCTAACCCTTACCGTAACCCTCACCCTCAGCCTAAACCTCACCCTAAGCCTAACACTCACACTAACCTTATCTCTAACCCTAAACCTCAACCTCACCCTAATCCTAACCCTAAAACTAATCCTAACAATTACACTAACCCTAACCCTTACCATCACCCTAAACTTAATCCTCACCCCCACCATCACCCTCAGACAAACCCTAAGCCTAAGCCTAACCTTCACCCTAACCCTCACACTCACCCTCATCCTAACCCTAATCCTAAACCTAACCCTATCCCTAAACCTCAACCTAACCCTCACCCTCATCATAACCCTAAACCTAAACCTCACCCTAACCCTCCCCTCAATCCTAACTCTAACCCTAAACCTCACCCTCACCCTAAACCTAACCCAAACCCTAACCCTAAACCTCGCCCTAAAACTCACCCTAACCCTAACACTCAACCTCACCCACAACCTAACCTTAACTCTAACCCTAACCATAACCCTAACCATAACCATAACCATGACCCTCACCTACAGCCTCACCCTCACCGCAAACTTCACCCTAAACATTACACTAACAATAACCCTAACCCTAACCCTCACCGTAACAATAACCTCATCCTCACCCTCAGCCTAACCCTAATCCTAACCCTAAACCTCCTCCTAACCCTCACCCTAACCTACCCTAACCATCACCCTAACCCTAATCCTCACCCCAACCTCACACTCAGCCTAACCCTAAGCCTAAGCCTAACTCTAACCCTAACACTCACCCTTACCCTAAACTTCAACCTAACCCTCAACCTTACCCTAACCCTGACACTCACCCTAACCCTAACCCTCAAAGTAACCCTCCCCCTAACACTATATCTAAAACTAAACCTCGCCCTCACCCTTGTCCTAATCCTAACCCTAACCCTAAACCTGACCCTAACCCTAACACTAATCCTTACCCTCACCCTCAACCTCACACTCACCATAACTCTAAACCTAACCCTAACAATAACACTAATCCTAACCATAACACTAACAATAAGCCTAACCCTAAGCCTAACCCTAACCCTAAGCCTAACCCTCACCATAACCCTAACCCTAACCCTAAACCAAACCCTAACCATAACCCTCACCCTAACTCGAAGCCTAACCCTAACCCTAACCCTAAGCCTCACACTCACCCTCACCCTAACCGTAATCCTAAACCTAACCCAATCCCTAACCCTAACCCTCAGCCTAGCCCTCACCCTAACCCTAACCTTAACCCTAAACCTCATCCTAAACCTGATACTAACCAAACCCTAACCCTCACCCTAACCCTCACCTTCATGCTCGGCCTAAGCCTAAGCCTAAGCCTAAGACAAAACCTAACCCTAACCCTCACCCTAAAAATAACCCTAACACTAACCCTCACCCTAACCCTCACCCTCATGCTCGGCCTAAGCCTAAGCCTAAGACAAAACCTAACCCTAACCCTCACCCTAACAATAACCCTAACACTAACCCTAACTCTA
This sequence comes from Dipodomys merriami, assembly GCF_024711535.1. Taxonomy (NCBI): domain Eukaryota; kingdom Metazoa; phylum Chordata; class Mammalia; order Rodentia; family Heteromyidae; genus Dipodomys; species Dipodomys merriami. Next base: position 572,902 of record NW_027202760.1, read on the forward strand.
ACCCCAAATCTCACCCTCACTCTAACCCTAAATCTAAACCTAACCATAACCCTAACAATAACCCTAACCCTCACCCTAACCATAATCCTCACCCTAACCCTAAACCTCACCCTAACACTTACCCTCACCCTACCCCTAATCTTAACCCTAACACTAACCCTCACAATAACCCGAACCCTAACCTCACCCTAACCCTAACCCTCAACATAACCCTAACCCTCACGCTCAAAGTAACCCTAACCCTAACCTTGACCCTCATCCTAACCATAACCCTCACCCTAACCCTAAAACTCACCTTAACACTTACCCTCACCCTAACACTAACCCTAATCCTAACCCTAACAATAACCCACACCCTCACCTCAACCGGAACCCTAACCCTAACAACAACCCTAACCCTAAACCTAACAAAAACCCTAACCCTAACCCTAACCCTCACCCTAATCATTACCCTCACCCTAAACCTAACCCTCACGCTAACACTTACCCTCACCTTAACATTAAGCTTAACCCAAACACTAAGCCTCACACTAACCCTAACAATCACCCTAACCCTAAACCTCACCCTAACACTAACCCTAAACCTCAACCTAACCCTAGCCCTAACCCTAATACTCATCCTCATGTTAAACTTCACACTAACCCTAACACTAATCATCAATCTAACCCTCACCCTCACCCTAACCCTAACCCTAACCCTAACCCTCGACCTAACCCTAACTCTCACCCTTACCGTGACCCTCACCCTCAGCCTAACCCTCACCTTACCCTTACAGTCACCCACAACCTATCCCTCACCCTAAGCCTAAATTCACCCTAACACTAACTCTTCCCCTAAACCTCACCCTAATCCTAACTCTAACCCTAACCCTAACACTAAACCTCACACTAACCCTAAAGCTCACCCTCAACCTCACGCTCAGCTTAAACCTAAGCCTAAGCCAAAACCTTACCCTAACCCTCACCCTGACCCTAGCCCTCACCCTAACACAAATCCTAACTCTAAACCTAATCCTAACCCTCACCCTCACCGTAAACCTTACCCTAACCCTAACCCTCACCCACCATTAAACCTAATCTTATCCCTAAACCTCAACCTAACCCTAACCCTCAACCTCACCGTAACCCTTACACTAACCCACACTCTAACCCTAAACATAACCTGAATCCTACTCTCACCCTAACCCTAACCCTAACTCTCACCCTAACCCTAACATTAAACCTCACCCTCACCCTAAAACTCACCCTCACCCTAACCCTATCCCGAACCCTAAAACGCACCCTAACCCTATCCTTCACCCTCACCCTCAACCTCACCATAACTCTAGCCCTAACCCTAACAATAACACTAACCCTAACACTAACCCTCACCCTTCCCCTCAACCTCAGCCTCACTGCAAACTTAACCCTAATCATAGCACTAACAATAAACCTAACCCTAAGCCTAACCCTAACCCTAACTCTAATTCTCACCCCCACAGACACCCTCAGCCTAACCCTAAGCCTAACCCTAACCCTTACCCTAACCCTCACCGTAACCCTAAACCTAACACTAACCCTAACGCTAAACCTAACCCTAAATCTAACCCTAATCCTCAGCCTCACCTGCACCCTAACCCAAACTCTAACCCTAACCCTCACCCTAACTCTAAGCCTAATCCTAACCCTAAACCTAAGCCTCACACTCACCCTCACCCTAAACCTAATCCTAAACCTAACCCTATCCCTAACCTTAACCCTCACCCTAAACCTGACACTAACCATAACCCTAACCCTCACCCTAACCCGCACCCTAATCCTCACCCTCATGCTCGGCCTAAGCCTAAGCCTAAGCCTAACCCTAACCCTCACCCTAACCCTAAACCTCACCCTAACTCTAACGCTAAATATCACACTCACCCTAACCCTAACTCTAAACCTAACCCTAACCCTAACTATAACCCTAACCCTCACCCTAACCATAATCCTCACCCTAACATTAAACATCACACTAACACTTACCCTCACCCTACCAGTAACACTAACCCTAACACTAACCCTCACACTAACCCTAACCCTAAACTCACCCTAACCCTAAACCTAACCCTCAACCTAACCCTAACACTCACGCTCAATGTAACCCTAACCCTCACCCTGACCTTCACCCTAACCATAAACCTCACCCTAACCCTAACCCTCACCCTAACACTTACCCTCAACCTAACACTAACCCTAAAACTAATCCTAACGCTATCCCTAACACTCACCCTCACAGTAACAGTAATCCTAACCATAATCTTAACAAAAACCCTAACATTAACCCTAACACTCACCCTAACCCTTAACCTCACTCTAAACCAGACCCTCACCCTAACACTTACCCACACCTTAACACTAAACTTAACCTGAACACTAAGCCTCACACTAACCCTAACCATCACCCTAACCCTAAATCTCATCCTAACACTAACGCTAAACCTCAACTAAACCCTAGCCCTAACCCTAACCCTAACACTCATACTCACGGTAAACCTCACACTAACCCTAACACTAATCCTCATTCTAACCCACACCCTCACCCTCACCCTAACCCTAACCCTCACCCTAAACCTAAACCTCACCCTTACCATAACCCTCACCCTCAGCCTAACCCTCACCTTACCCTTACTGTCACCCCCAGCCTAACCCTCACCCTAATGCTAACCTTCACCCTAACACTAACACTACCCCTAAACCTCACCCTCACCCTAATCCTAACGGTAACCCTAAAACTAACACTAAACCTCACACTAACCGTAACACTAACCCTCTCCCTCAACCTCATGCTCAGCTTAACCCTAAGTCAAACCCTTACTCTAACAATCACCCTCACCCTATCCCTCACCCTAACACAAATCCAACCCTAACCCTCAACCTAACCCTAACCCTCACCCTCACCGTAACTCTTACCCTAACCCTAACCCCTAAACCTCAACCTAACCCTAACCCTCAACCTCACCGTAACCCTTACCATAAACCTCACCCTAACCCTAAACTTAACCCGAATCCTACTCTCACAGTAACCCTAACCATAACTCTCACACTAACCCTAACATTAAACCTCAACCTCATCCTAGCCCTCACCCTAACCCTAATCCTAACCCTAACCCTCATCCTAAACCTCCCCCTAACCCTTAACCTAACCCTTAAACTAACCCTAAACATCACCCTCAACCTCACCATCAGCCTAACCCTGAACCTAACCCTAAACCTAACCCTAAAAGAAACACTCACCCTCACTTGAACCCTAATCCTAACCCTAAACCTCACCCTCACCCTCAGTGTAAACCTAAGCCAAACCCGAACCCTAACCCTAAGCCTCAAAATCACCCTAAACCTCACCTTAATCCTAATCCTAACTCTAACCCTAACCCTCACCCTCAGCCTCACCTTAACCCTAACTCTAACTCTAAACCTCACCCTAACCCTAACCCTAAACCTGACCCTCACCCTAGCCCTCACCCTAAACCTAATACTAACCCTAACCCTCATCCTAACCCTCCCCATAACCATAAACCTAACCCTCACCCTAACCTAACCCTCACCCTCACCCTAACCCTCAGCCTAACGCTAAGCCTAACCCTAACCCTAACCCTAACCCTCACATCCACCCTAACCCTACCCCTAATCCTAATCCTAAACCTAACCCTAAACCTCACCCTCAGCCTAACACTCACCCTAACCCTAACACTGAAACTAATACTAACCCTAACCCTAACACTCACCCTCAGCCTCACCCAAAACCTAACTCTAACTCTAAACCTCACCCTCACCCTAAACCTAACCCTAACCCTAAACTTCACCCTAACACTAACACTAAAGCTCACCCTCACCCTAGCCTTTACCCTAACCCTAATCCTAACTGTAATCATCATCCTAAAACTTCCCCTAACACTAACCCTCACCCTCAACCTCACCCTAATCCTCACCGTAACCATAACCCTAAAAATAACGCTAACAATAACCCTAACCCTAACCCTAACCCTCACCCTAACCCTAAACCTCACCCTAACACTAACCCTAAACCTAACCCTCAACTTAGCATTCACCCTAACCCTAACCCTCATCCTGACCCTAAACCTCACACTAACCCTAACACTTATCCTCAATCTAACACTCACCCTCACTTTAACCCTAACCCTAACCCTCACCCTAACCCTAACCCTCACCCTTACCATAACCCTCACCCTCAGTCTAACCTTCACCTTTACCCTTACTGTAACCCCCACCCTAACCCTGACCCTAACCCTAACCCTCACCCTAACCCTAACTCTACCCCTAAACCTCACCCTCACTCTAACCCTAACTCTAACTCTAACCCTAACACTAACCTCACCCTATGCCTAACCCTAACCCTTATCCTCAACCAAACGCTCAGACTAACCCTAAGCCTAAGCCTAACACTTACCTTAACCCGCACCCTCACCCTAAACCTCAACGTAACCCTAATCCTAATCCTAACAATCATCCTAACCCTCACCCTAACACTAACCCTAACCATCACCCTAACTCTAATCCTCAACCCCACCCTCACCCTCAGTCTAACCCTAAACCTAAGCCTAACCCTAACCCTAACCCTCACACTCACCCTCACCCTAACCCTAATCCTAACCCTACCTCTAACACTAACCAGAAAGCTCAACCTAACCCTCACCCTAACCTTAACCCTAAAATTAAACCTAACCCTAACCCTCGACCTAACCCTTCAACTAACCTTAACCTAACCCTAAACCTCACCTTCACCATAACCCTAATCCTAACCCTAAACCTAAACCTCACCCTAACCCTAAACCTATCCCTCACGCTCACCCTCACCCTGACCCTCACCATAACTCTAACCCTAACCCTAACAATAACACTAATCCTAACCCTAAACCTAACCCTAACCCTAACCCTAATGCTAACACTCACCCTCAACCTAACCATAATCCTAACCCTAACCCTCACCCTCACAGTAACCCTAACCCTCATACTAACTCTCACCCTAAACCTAACCCTAACCTTAAACCTTACCCTAACATTAACCCTAATCCTCACCCTCACCAAATTCCTCAACCTAACCCTAATCGTAACCCTAATCCTCATCCTAACCCTCACCCTAACCCTAATCCTAACCCTCACCATAACCCTAAGCCTAAACCTCACCCTAACCCTAAACTTAACCTGAACCCTAACTCTCAAGCTAACCCTAACCCTAACCGTAAACCTAAAGCTAACCCTCAACCTCTCCCTCATCCTAACCCTAAGCCTAAGCCTAAGCCTAACCCTAACCCTCACCCAACCCTAACTGTACCCCTAAACCTCACCCTTACTCTAACCCTAACTCTAACCTTAACACTAAACCTCACCCTAACCTATCCCTAACCCTTATCCTCAACCAAATGCTCAGCCTAAACCTAAGCCTAAGCCTCACCCTAACCCTAACCCTCACCCTAACACTAAACTTAACCTGAACCCTAAACCTCAACCTAACCCTCACCCTAACATTACCGTAAAATTATTCCTAAACCTACCCCTCGACCTAAGCATCCAACTAACCCTTAACCTAACCCTAAACCTCAACTTCACCCTAATCCTAATCCTAACCCTAAACATAAACCTTACCCTAACCCTAAACCTAACCCTCACCCTCACCCTCACCATAACTCTAACCCAAACCCTAACCGTAACACTAATCCTAACCCTAAACCTAACCCTGACCCTAATGCTAAAACTCACCCTCACCCTAACCCTAACCCTAATCCTAACCCTAACCCTCACCTTAACCTAACCCTCACCCTAACACTAAACTTAACCTGAACCCTAACTCTCAAGCTAACCCTAACCCTAACCATCAACCTAAAGCTAACCCTCACACTTTCCCTCAGCCTAAGCCTAAGCCTAAGCCTAAGCCTAACCCTAAACCTCGAACTCACCCTAACCATTACCCTAATCCAAAAACTAAACCTAAGCCTAAACCTCACCCTAACCCTAACAGTAACCCTAACTCTAACCCTAAATCTTATCCTCACCCTAACCCTAACTCTAAGCCTAAGCCTAACCCAAACAATAACCCTAACCCTCACCCTAACCATAATCCTCACCCTAACCCTAAACCTCACTCTAACACTAACCCTCGCTGACCACTAACCCTAACCCTAACACTAACCCTCACACTAAGCCTAACCCTAAACTCACCCTAACCCTAACCCTAAACATAACCCTCAACCTAACCCTAACCCTAACGATCAATGTAACCCTAAACCTAACCCTGACCTACACCCTGACCATAAACCTCACCCTAAAACTAACCCTCACCTTAACACTTACCCTTGCCCTAACACTAACCCTAACCCTAACACTAACCCTCACACTAACCCTAACCATCACCCTAACCCTAAACCTCACACTAACACTTACCCTAAACCTAACCCTCACCTTAGCCCTCACCCTAACCCTAACCCTCGTCCTCACCTTAAACCTCACACTAACCCTAACACTTATCCTCAATCTAACCCTCACCCTCACTCTAACACTAACCCTAACCTTCACCCTAACCCTAACCCTCGCCCTTACCATAACCCTCACCCTCAGTTTAAACTACATCTTTACCCTTACCATAACCCCCACCCAAACCCTGACCCTAACCCTAACCCTCACCCTAAACCTAATTCTACTCCTAAATCTCACCCTCACTCTAACCCTAACCCTAACCCTCACCCTTACCATAACCCTCACCCTCAGTCTAAACTTCACCTTTACCATTACCGTAATCCCGACCCTAATCCTGACCCTAACCCTAACCCTCACCCTAACCCTAACTCTACCCCTAAAACTCACCCTCACTCTAACCCTAACCCTAACACTAAACCTCACCCTAACCCTAACCCTAAACCTTATCCTCAACCAAACTCTCAGCCTAACCCTAAGCCTAGGCCTAACGCTTACCCTAACACACACCCTCACCCTAGCCCTCACCCTAACCCTAATCCTAATCCTAACCCTCACCCAAACCCTAACCCTAACCATCACCCTAAATCTAATCCTCAGCCCCACCCTCACCTTCAGCCTAACGCTAACCCTTACACTCACTCTCATCCTAACCCTAATCCTAACACTAATTCTAACACTAACCCTAAACCTCAACCGAACCTCACCCTAACCTTAACCCTAAAATTAACCCTAAGCCTAACCCTCGACCTAACCCTCCAACTAAGCCTAAACCTAACCCTAAACCTCACCCTCAACGTAACCCTAATCCTAACCCTAAACCTAAACCTCACCCTAACCATCACCCTCACCCTCACCCTCATCCTCACCATAACTCTAACACTAACCCTAAAAATAACACTAATCCTAACCCTAAACCTAACCCTAACCCAAATGCTAACACTCACCCTCACCCTAACCCTAATCCTAACCCTAACCCTCACCCTAAACCTAACCCTCACCCTCACTGTAACCCTAACCCTCATACTAACCCTCACCCTAAACCTAACCCTAACCTTAAACTTTACCCTAACACTAACCCTAATCCTCACCCTCACCCTAGCCCTCAACCTAACCCTAATCGTAACCCTAATCTTCATCCTAACCCTAACCCTAACCCTAATCCTAACCCTCACCGTAACCCAAACCCTTACCCTCAACCTAACCCTTAACATCACCCTCACCGCAACCCTAACCCTAACCCTCACCCTAACCCTAAACTTAACTTGAACCCTAACTGTCAAGCTAACCCTAACCCTAACCGACAACCTAAAGCTAACCCTCACCTTCTCCCTCATCCTAACCTAAGCCTAAGCCTAACCCTAACCCTAACCCTCACCCTAAACCTAACTCTACCCCTAAACCTCACCATCACTCTAACCCTAACACTAATCCTAACACTAAACCTCAACCTAACATTAATCCTAACCGTTATCCTCAACCAAATGCTCACCCTAAACCTAAGCCTAAGCCTAAAACTTACCCTAAGCCAGACCCTCACCCTAGCCCTCACCCTAACCCTAATCCTAACCCTAACCCTCATCCTAATCCTCATCCTATCCCTAACCCTAACCATCACCCTAATTGTAATCCTCACCCCCACTCTCACCCTCAGCCTAATCCTAAGCATAAGCCTAAGCCTAACCCTAACCCTCACACTCACCCTCACCTAACCTTAACCCTAAAACTAACCCTAACCCTACCCCTCGACCTAAGCCTACAACTAACCCTAAACCTAAACCTAAACCTCACCCTCACCCTAATCCTAATCCTAACCCTAAACCTAAACCTCACCCTAACCCTAAACCTAACCCTCACCCTCACCCTCACCCTCAACATAACTCTAACCATAACAATAACACTAATCCTAACCCTAAATCTAACCCTAAGCCTAAACCTAATGCTAAAACTCACCCTCACCCTAAACCTAATCCTAACCCTAACCCTCACCCTAACCCTAACCCTCACCCTAACCCTAAACTTAACCTGAACCCTAACTCTCAAGCTAACCCTAACACTAACCGTCAACCTAAAATAACCCTCACCCTTTCCCTCAGCCTAAACCTAAGCCTAAGCATAACCCTAACCCTAAACCTCACACTCAACCGTTACCCCAATCCTAAACCTAAACCTAAGCCTAACCCTCACCCTCACCTTAACCCTAACCCTAACACTAACCCTAACGCTAACCCTCAACCTCAGCCTCACCCTTACCCTAACTCTCAACCTCACCCTCATCCTAGCCCTCACCCTAAGCCTAAGCCTAAACCTAAACCTAACCCTAACACACACACTCACCCTCAACCTAACCCTAAACCTAACCCTTACTCTTACCCTCACCCTTACCCTCAGTGTAACCCTAAGCCTTATCCTAACCCTAACCCTAACACTCAAACTCATCCTAACCCTTACCCTAATCCTAATCCTAACCCTAACCCTCACCCTCACCCTCAGCCTCACCTTAAGCCTAACTCTAACCCAAAAACTCACCCTCACCCTAACCCTAACCCTAACCCTAAACCTCACCTTCAACATAGCCCTCACCCTAACCCTAATCCTAAATCTAACAATCATCCTAACCCTCCCCATAATCCTAACCCTAACCCTCACTCTAACCCTAATCCTCACACTCACCCTCACCCTCAGCCAAACCCTAACCCTAACCCTAACCCTAACCCTAATCCCTCACACTCACCCTAACCTTAACCCTAACCCTAATCCTAAACCTAACACTATCCCTAACCTTAACCCTCACCCTAACCCTCACCTTAATCCAAAACCTAATACTAAACCTAACCCTAAACCTGACCCTAAATCTAACCCTAAACCCAAACCTAATCCTCAGCCTCACCTGCACCCTAACCCAAACTCTCACGCTAACCCTCACCCTAACTCTAATCCTAATCCTAACCCTAACCCTAAGCCTCACACTCACCCTCACCCTAACCCTAAACCTAAACCTAACCCTATCCCTAACCCTAACCCTCACCCTAACCCTAAAACTAGCCCTCACCCTAACCCTAACCCTAAGCGGAAACCTCATCCTTAAACTGACACTAACCATAACCCTAACCCTCACCCTAACCCGCAGCCTAACCCTCACCCACATGCTTGGCCTAAGCCTAAGCCTAAGCCTAAGCCTAAGCCTTAGCCTAACCCTAACTCTAACCCTAAATCTTATCCTCACCCTAACCCTAATTCTAACCCTAAACCTAACCTTAACAATAACCCTAACCCTCACCCTAACCACAATCCTCACCCTAACCCTAAACCTCACACTAACACTTACCCTCACCTACCACTAACCCAAACCCTAACACTAACCCTCACACTAAGCCTAACCCTAAACTCACCCTAACCCTAAACCTAAACCTAACCCTCAACCTAACCCTAACCCTCAGGCTCAATGTAACCCTAACCCTAACCCTGACCCTCACCCTAACCATAACCCTCAGCCTCAACCTAACCCTTACCCTAACACTTACCCTCATCCTAACACTAACCCTAATAGTAATCCTAACCCTACCACTAACACTCACCCTTACCCTACCCCTCACCGTAACCCTAAATCTAACACTAAACCTAACCCTAAACCTAACCCTAAATCTAACCCTAAACCTAAACCTAATCCTCAGCCTCACTTGCACCCTAACCCAAACTCTAATCCTAACCCTCACCCTAACTCTAAGCCTAAACTTAACCCTAACCCTAAGCCTCACACTCACCCTCACTCTAACCCTAATCCTAAACCTAACCCTATCCCTAACCCTAACCCTCACCCTAACCCTAACACTAGCCCTCACCCTAACCCTAACCCTAAGCCGAAACCTCATCCTTAAACTGACACTAACCATAACCCTCACCCTCACCCTAACCCGCACCCTAACCCTCACCCTCCTGCTTGGCCTAAGCCTAAGCCTAAGCCTAACCCTAACCCTAACACTCACCCTAATCCTAACTCTAACCCTAAATCTTATCCTCATCCTAACCCTAACTCTAACCCTAATCCTAACCCTAACAATAACCCTAACCCTCACCCTAACCATAATCCTCACCCTAACCCTAAACCTCACACTAACACTTACCCTCACCTACCACTAAACCTAACCCTAACACTAACCCTCACACTAAGGCTAACCCTAAACTCACCCTAACGCTAACCCTAAACCTAACCCTCAACTTAAACCTAACCCTCACGCTCAATGTAACCCTAACCCTAACCCTGACCCTCACCCTAACCATAACCCTTACCCTCACCTTAACCCTCACCCTAACACTTACCCTCACCCTAACACTAACCCTAATACTAATCCTAACCCTATCGCTAACACTCACCCTCACAGTAACAGTAACCCAAACCATAATCCTAACAAAAACCCTAACCTTAACCCTAACCCTCACCCTAAACATTACCCTTACCCTAAACCTAACCCTCACCCTAAAATTTACCCTCACCTTAACACTAACCGTAACCCGAACACTAAGCCTCACACTAACCCTAACCTTCACCCTAACCCTAAACCTCACCCTAACACTTTCCCTAAACCTCAACCTAACCCTAGCCCTAACCCTAACCCTAACACTCATCCTCACGGTAAACCTCTCACTAACCCTAACACTAATCCTCAATCTAACCCACACCCTCACCCTAAAACTAACCCCAACCCTCACTCTAAACCTAAACCTCACCCTTATCATAACCCTCACCCTCAGCCTAACCCTCACTTTACCCTTACTGAAACCCCCACCCTAACACTCATCCTAACCCTAACCCTCACCCTTACACTAACTCTACCCCTAAACCTCACCCTCATCCTAATCCTAACTGTAACCCTAAAACTAACACTAAACCTCACACTAACCCTAACCCTAACTCTCACCCTAACCCTAACATTAAACCTCAACCTAACCCTAGCCATCACCCTAACCCTAATCCTAACCCTAACCCTCATCCTAAACCTCCCCCTAACCCTTAACTTATCCCTTAAACTAACCCTAAACATCAACCTCAACCTCACCATCAGATTAACCCTGAACCTAACACTAAACCTAACCCTAAAACACACATTCACCCTCACCTGAACCCTAATCCTAAACCTCACCCTCACCATCAGTGTAACCCTAAGCCAAACCAGAACCCTAACCCTAAGGCTCACAATTACCCTAAACCTCACCTTTATCCTAATCCTAACCCTAACCCTAACCCTCAAACTCAGCCTCACATTAACACTAACTCTAACCCTAACCTCACCCTCACCCTAACCCTAAACCTAACCCTAACCCGAAACCTCACCCTAACCCTAACCCTAAACCTGACCCTCACCCTAGCCCTCACCCTAACCCTAATACTAAACCTAACCCTCATCCTAACCCTCCCCATAACCATAAACCTAACCCTCACCCTAACCCTAACCCTCACCCTCAACCTAACCCTCAGCCTAACGCTAAGCCTAACCCTAACCCTAACCCTACCCCTAACCCTCACATTCACCCTAACCCTACCCCTAATCCTAATCCTAATCCTAACCCTAACTCTCACACTCAGCCTAAACCTCACCCTAACCCTAACCCTAAACCTAACACTAACCCAAACCCTAAACCTCACCCTCAGCCTCACCCTAAACCTAACTCTAACTCTAAACCTCACCCTCACCCTAAATCTAACCCTAACCCTAAACTTCACCCTAACGCTAACCCTAAAGCTCACCCTCACCCTAGCCCTTACCTAACCCTAATCCTAACCCTAACCCTCATACTAACACTTCCCCTAACATTAACCCTCAACCTCAACCTCACCCTCACCCACACCGTAATCATAACCATAACAATAACGCAAACAATAAACCTAAACCTAACCCTAAGCCTCACCCTAACCACAAGCCTCAACCTAAAACTAACCCTCAGCCTAACACTTACCCTCACCCTAACACTAACCCTAACCCTAACACTAACCCTCAAACTAACCCTAACCATCCCCCTAACCCTAAACCTCACCCTAACACTAACCCTAAACCTAACACTCACCTTAGCCCTCACCCTAACCCTAACACTCATCCTCACCCTAAACCTCAAACTAACCCTAACACTTATGCTCAATCTAACCCTCACCCTCACTCTAACCCTAACCCTAACCCTCACCCTTACCATAACCCTCAACCTCAGTCTAACCTTCACCTTTACCATTACCGTAAACCCCACCCTAATCCTGACCCTAACCCTAACCCTCACCCTAACCCTAACTCTACCCCTAAACCTCACTCTCACTCTAACCCTAACCATAACACTTAACCTCACCCTAACCCTAACCCTAAACCTTATCCTCAACCAAACTCTCAGCCTAACCCTAAGCCTAAGGCTAACACTTACCCTAACACAGACCCTCACCCTAGCCCTCACCCTAACCCTAATCCTAATCATAAACCTCACCCTAACCCTAACCCTAACCATCACCCTAAATCTAATCCTCAGCCCCACTCTCAACTTCAGCCTAACCCTAAGCCTAAACCTAAGCCTAAGCCTAACCCTCACCCTCACACTCACCCTAACCCTAAACCTAACACTAATTCTAACACTAACCCTAAACCTCAACCTAACCCTCACCCTAACCTTAACCCTAAAATTAACCCTAAGCCTAACCCTCGACCTAACCTCCAACTAACCGTAAACCTAACCCTAAACCTCACCATCACCCTAACCCTAAACCTAACCCTAAACCTAACCCTCACCCTCACCCTCACCCTCACCCTCACCATAAATCTAAACCTAACCCTAACAATAACACTAATCCTAACCCTAAACCTAACCCTAACCCTAACCCTAATGCTAACACTCACCCTCACCCTAACCCTAATCCTAACACTGACCCTCACCCTAACCCTAACCCTCACCCTCACCATCACCCTAACCCTCATACTAACCCTCACCCTAAACCTAACCGTAACCTTAAACCTTACCCTAACACTAACCCTAATCCTCACCCTCAACCTAACCCTCATCTTAACCCTAATCTTCATCCTAACCCTCACCCTAACTCTAATCCTAACCCTAACCCTAACCCTAATCCTAACCCTCAACCTAACCCTAAACAGCACCCTCACCGTAACCCGAACCCTAACCCTCACACTAACCCTAAACTTAACCTGAACCCTAACTGTCAAGCTAACCCTAACCCTAACTGTCAACCTAAAGCTAAACCTCACCCTCAACCTCATCCTAACCCTAAGCCTAAGCCTAACCCTAACCCTAACCCTCACCCTAACCCTAACTCTACACCTAAAACTCATCCTCACTCTAACCCTAACACTAAACCTCACCCTAACCTAACCCTAACCCTTATCCTCAAACAAATGCTCAGCCTAACCGTAAGCCTAAGCCTAACACTTACCCTAACCCACACCCTCACCCTAGCCCTCACCCTAACCCTAATCTTAACCCTAACCCTCATCCTAATTCTCAAACTAACCCTAACCCTAACCATCACCCTAATGCTAATCCTCACCCCCACCCTCACCCTCAGCCTAAACCTAATCCTAAACCTAACTCTAACAGTAACCCTAAACTTCAACCTAACCCTCCCCCTAAATTAACCCTAAAACTAACCCTAACCCTAACTCTCGACCTAAGCCTCCAACTAACCCTAAACCTAACCCTAAACCTCACTCTCACCCTAATCCTAATCCTAACACTAAACCTAAACCTCACCCTAACCCTAAACCTAACACTCACCCTCACCCTCACCCCCACCCTCACCATAACTCAAACTCTAACCCTAACAATAACACTAACCCTAAACCTAAACCTAACCCTAACCCTAACCCTAATGCTAAAACTCACCCTCACCCTAACCCTAATCCTAACCCTAACCCTCACCCTCACCGTAACCCAAACACTCATCCTAACCCGCACCCTAAACCTACGCCTAACCTTAAACCTTACCCTAACTCTAACCCTAAGCCTCACCCTCACCCTAGCCCTCAACCTAACCCTAATCGTAAACCTAATCCTCATCCTAACCCTCACCCTAACCCTAAACCTAACCCTCACCCTAACCCTAATGCAAACTCTCAACCTAACCCTAAATATCACCCTCACCATAACCCTAACCCTAACCCTACCCCTACCCCTAAACTTAACCTGAAACCTAACTCTCAAGCTAACACTAACCCTAACCGTCAACCTAAAGCTAACCCTCACCCTATCCCTCAGCCTAACCCTAAGCGTAAGCCTAACCCTAACCCTAAACCTCACACTCACCCTAAACATTAACCTAATCCTAAACATAACCCTAAGCCTAACCCTCACACTCTCCTTAACCCTCACCCTAAAACTAACTCTAACACTAACCCTAACCCTAACCCTCAACCTCAGCCTCACCCTTACCCTAACTGTAAAACTAAACCTCACCCTCACCCTAACCCTAATCCTAAACCTCACCCTAACCTTAACCCTAAACCTCACCCTCAGCCTAGCCGTCACCCTAAGTCTAATCCTAACCCTCATCATAACCCTCACCCTAACAATAACCCTACCCCTCACCCAAACCCTAATCCTAACCCTAACCCTCAACCTAACCTTAACCTTCACCCTCCCCTCACCGTAAATCTTACCTAACTCTCACCCCAAATATAAACTTAACCCGAATCCTAACTATCACCCTAAACCTAACCCTAAACCTAACCCTCACCCTAACACTAACCCTAAACCTCACCCTCACCCTAGACCTCACCCTAACCCTAATCCTAACCCTAACCCTCATCCTAACCCTCCCCCTAACCCTTACCATAATTCTCACCCTCACCCGAACCCTAAACCTAACCCTTACCCTCACCCTCACCCTCACCCTCAGTGTAACCCTAAGCCTAATCCTAACCCTAACCCTAACACTCACACTCACCCTAACCCTTACCCTAATCCTAATCCTAACCCTAACCCTCACCCTCAACATCAGCCTCACCTTAAGCCTAACTCTAAACCTAAAACTCACCCTCACCCTTACCCTAACCCTAACCCTAAAACTCACCCTCACCCTAGCCTTCACCCTAAACCTAATCCTAACTCTAACAATCATCCTAACCATCCCCATAATCCTAAACCTAACCCTCACGCTAACCCTTTTCCTCACACTCAACCTCAACCTCAGCCAAACCCTAAGCCTAACCCTAATACTCACCCTAACCCTAACCCTCACACTCAACCTAACCCTATCCCTAATCCTAATCCTAACCTTAACCCTAACCCTCACCCTCACCCTCAGCCTCACCCAAACCCTAACTCTAACCCTAAACCTCACCCTCACCATAACCGCAACCTTAACCCTAACCCGAAATCTCACCCTAAACCTGACCCTAACCCTAACTCTAACCCTAAACCTCACCCTCACCCTAACCCTAACCCTAACCCTAAAACTTACTCTAACCCTAAACTTCACCCTCACCCTCAACCTCACTGTAACTCTAGCCCTAACCGTAACAATAATACTAACCCTATCCCAAACCCTAACCCTCACCCTCAGCCTCACCCTCACCGCAAACTTAACCCTAAACATAACAATAACATTAACACTAACCATAAACCTAAACCTAACCCTAACTCTAATCCTCACCCCCACAATCACCCTCAGCCTAAACATAACCCTAACCCTAACCCTAACACTAACACTAACCCCAACCCTAAACCTAACCCTGAATCTAACCCTAAAACTAACCCTAATCCTCAACCTCACCTGCACCCTAAACCAAAACCTAACCCTCACCCTAACTCTAAACCTAACACTAACCCTAACCCTAAGCCTCACACTCATCCTCACCCTAACCCTAAACCTAAACCTAACCCTATCCCTAACCCTAACCCTTACCCTAACCCTACCCCTCACCCTCAACCTCACCCTAACCCTAAACTTCATCCTAAACCTGACACTAATCATAGCCCTAACCTGCACACTAACCCGAACCCTAACCCTTCCCTAACACTAACATTAACTCTAACCCTAAATCTCACCCTCACCCTCACCCTAATCCTAACTCTAACTGTAATTCTAACCCTAACAATTATCCTAACCCTAACCCTAACCATAATCCTCACCCTAACCCTAACCCTCATCCTAACACTTACCTTCACCATAACCCTAACCCTAACGCTAACAATAACCCTAACCCTCACCCTCACCCTAACCATAACCCTCACCCTAACCCTAAGCTCACCCTAACACTAACCCTAACACTTATCCTCAATCAAACCCTCACCCTCACTCTAACCCTAACCCTAACCCTCACCCTGACCCTAACCCTCAACCTTACATTAACCCTCACCCTCAGTCTAACCCTCACCTTTACCCTTACTGTAACCCCCACCCTAACCCTGACCCTAACCCTAACACTCACCATAACCCTAACTCTACCCCTAAACCTCACCCTCACTCTAACCCTAACTCGAACACTAACAATAACACTAAAACTCACCCTAACCCTAACCCTAACCCTTATCCTCAACCAAATCCTCAGCCTAAACCTAAGCCTAAGCCGAACATTTACCCTAACCGACACCCTCACCCTAACCCTAATGCAAATTCTCAACCTAACCCTAAACATCACCCTCACCATACCAATAACCCTAACCCTCACCCTAACCCAAACCCTAACCCTAACCCTCATGTTCCGCCTAAGCCTAAACCTAAGCCTAAGCTTAACCCTAACCCTCACCCTAACACTAACCCTAACACTAAATCTAACACTAACCCTAAATCTCAAAATAACCCTAACCCTAACTCTAAACCTAAACCTAACCCTAACAATAACTCTAACACTCACCCTAACCATAATCCTCACCCTAACCCTAAACCTCAATCTAAAACTTAACCTCACCCTAACACTAACCCTAACCCTAACACTAACCCTCACATTAACCTTAACCCTAACCTCACCTTAACCCGAACCCTAAGCCTAACCCTCAACCTAAGCCTAACCCTCATGCTCAACATAACCCTAAACCTGACCTTCAACCTAACCATAACCCTCACCATAACCCTAACCTTCACCCTAACACTCTCACCCTAACACTAACCCTAATCCTAACCCTAACCCTAAACCTAACCCTCACCCTCACAGTAATTGTAACCCTAACCCTAAACCTAACAAAAACACTAAACCTAACCCTAACCCTCACCCTAACCATTACCCTAACACTAAACCTAATCCTCACCCTAACACTTACCCTCACCTTAACAATAACCATAACCAGAACACTAAACCTCAAACTAACCCTATCCATCACCCTAACCCTAAACCTCACTCTAACACTAACCCTAAACCTCAACCTAACCCTAGCCCTAACCCTAACCCTAACACTCATCCTCCCGGTAAACCTCACACTAACCCTAACACTAATCCTCAATCTAACCCTCACCCTCACTCTCATGCTCACCATAACCCTAATACTAACCCTAACCCTCATCCTAAGACTCCCCCTAAACCTGACCCTAATCCTAATCCTAACACTAACCCTAACCCTCACCCTCAGCCTCACCTTAACCCTAACTCTAACCCTAAACCTCACCCTCACCCTACCCCTAAACTTAACCCTAACCCTAAACCTCACCCTAAACCTAAACCTAAACCTCACCCTCACCCTGGCCCTCACCATAACTCTAATCCTAACCCTAATCCTCACCCTAACCCTCCCCATAACCCTAACACTATCCCTGACCCAAACCCTAACCCTCACCCTCACCCTAACCCTCAGCCTAACCCTAAGCCTAAGCCTAACCCTAACCCTAACCCTCACACTCACCCTAACCCTAACCCTAATCCTAATCCTAACCCTAACCCTACCCTCACCCACAGCCTAACCCTCACCCTAACCCTAAACCTAAACCTAACACTAACCCTAACCCTAACCCTCACCCTCAGCCTCACCCTAACCCTAACTCTAACCCTAAACCTCACCCTCACCCTACCCCTAACCCTAAACTAGCCCTAAACTTCACCCTAATGCTAACCCTAAATCTCACGCTAGCCCTTACCCTAAACCTAATCCTAAACCTAACCCTCATCATAACCCTTCCCCTAAACCTAACCCTCACCCAAAACCTCACCCTCAGCCTAACCCTAAGCCTAAATCTAAACCTAACCCTAAAACACAACCTAACCCTCACCCTAAACCTAATCTTATCCCTAACCCTAACCCACCCCCTATCTCTCACCCTAACCTTAACCCTAACAATAACCCTAACCCTAACCCTCAACCTAACCCTCACCCTAACCTTTACTCTAACCCTAAACCTCACCCTCACCCTAACCCTAACTCTAACACTAACCCAAACCCTAAACCTCACCCTAACCCTAACCCTAACCCTCACCCTCATTCTCAACCTACCTTAACCCTAAACCTAATCCTAACAATAACGCTAAACCTAATCCTAAACCTCACCCTAACCATAACCCTCACCCTAACCCATACCCTCCCCCTAACACTTACCCTCACCCTAACACTAATCCTAATCCTAACACTAAACCTCACACTAACCCTAACCCTCACCTTAAACCTAAATCTCACCCTAACCCTAACCCCAACCCTCAACCTCACCCTAGCCCTCACCTTAACCCCAATTCTAAAGCTCACCCTCACCCTAACCCTAACCTTAACCCTAAACCCCACCCTAACCCTAAATCTAACCCTCACCCGCACCCTCAACCTCACTGTAAGTATAACCCTAACACTAACAATTACACTAACCTTAACCCGAACCATCACCCTAACCCTAACCAGAACCCACAGTCTCATCCACAGCCTAACCCTAAGCCTAACCCTAAACTTCACCCTAAACCCCACCCTAAACCTAAACTTCACCATGACCCTCAACCTTACAGTAACTCTAACCCTAACACTAACAATAACACTAACCCTAACCCCAAACCTCACCCTCAGCCTCACCCTCACCACAAACTTTACCCTAAACATAACACTAAAAATAACCCTAACCCTAAGCCTAACCCTAAACTTAACCCTAATCCTAACCCCCACCCTTACTCTCAGCCTAACCCTAAGCCTAACTCCAAGCCTAACCCTAACCCTAACCCTCACCGTAACCCTAACCCTAACACAAACACTAACCCTAAACCTAGCCCTAAATCTTACCATAAACCTAAACCTAATACTCAGCCTCACCCTCAACCTAACCCAAAACCTAACCCTCACCTGAGCTCTAAGTCTAACCCTAACCTTAACCCTAACCCTCACACTCACTCTAACCCTAGCCCTAATCCTAAACCTAACCCTATCCCTAACCCTAACCCTCACCCTAGACTTCACCCAAACCCTAATCCTAACCCTAAACTTCATCCTAACTCTGACCCTAAACCTAAACCTAACCCTCAGCCTAAACCAAAACCTAATCCTCACACTCATGCTCAGTCTCAGCCTAAGCCTAAGCCTAAGCCTAACCCTCTCTAACCCTAACCCTAACCCTAAATCTAACCCTAAATCTCACCCTCATGCGAACCCTAACTCTAACCCTAACCCTAACCCTAAAAATAACCCTAACCCTCACCCTAAACATAACCCTCTGCCTAACCCTAACACTCACCCTAACACTTGCCCTCACCCGAACACTAACCCTTATGCTAACACTATCGCTCACACTAACGCGAACCATCACCCTAACCCTAAACCTCACCCTAACACTAACCCTAAACCTCAGCCTCACCCTAGCTCTCACCTTAAGCCTACCCCTCATCCTCACACTGAAACTCACACTAACCCTAACACTAATCCTCAATCTAACCTTCAACCTCACCCTAACCCTAAACCTAACCCTCACCTTAACCCTAAACCTCATCTTTACCTTAACGCTCACACTCAGCCTATCCCTCATCTTTACCCTTACCATCACCCCCACCCTTACCATCACCCTAACCCTAACCCTCACCCTAACCCTCACCCTAAACCTAATTCTAACCCTAAACCTCACCCTCACCCTAACCCTAACTCTAACACTAACCCTAACAGTAAAACTCACCCTAACACTAAACCTAACCCTCACCATCACCCTCACCGTAACCTTAACCCTAACCCTAACCCTAACAATAACGCTAACCCTAACGCTCACCCTAACCAAAACCCTCACCCTAACACTTACCCTCACCCTAACACTAACCCTAACCCTAACAATAACACTCACACTAACCCTAACCCTCAGCCTAATCCTAAAACTCACCCTAAACCTAACACTAAGTCTAACCCTCACGCTCACCCTAACCCTAACCCTCATCCTCACCCTAAATCTCACACTAACCCTAACCCTAACACTAATCCTCAATCTAACCCTTACCCTAACCCTAACCCTAACCCTAAACCTAACCCTAGAACTCACCTTTATCTTAACCCTCACCCTCAGCCTAAACCTCACCTTTACCCTTACCATCATCCTCACCCTAGCCCTAAAACTCATCCTAACCCTCACCCTAACCTTAAACCTAACCATCACCCTAACCCTAACTCTCACCCTCAATCTCACACTCAGCCTAACCCTCACCCTAACCCTAATCCTAAAGCTCACCCTTACCCTAGCCCTCAGCCTAACCCTAATCCTAAACGTAATACTCATCCTAACCCTCACCCTAACCTTAAACCTAACCATCACCCTAACCCTAATCCTCACCCCCACCCTCACCCTCAGCCTAACCTTAAGCCTAAGCCTAACCCTAACCCTAACCCTCACACTCACCCTCATGCTAACCCTAATCCTAAAACTAACCCTAAACCTCAAGCTAACCCTCACCCTAACCTTAACCCTAACACTAACCCTAAATCTAACCCTCGACCTAACCCTCCCCCTAAACCTAAATGTAACCCTAAAACTCACCCTAACCCTAACCCAAATCCTAACCCTAACCCTCACCCTAACACTAACCCTCACCCTCACCGTAACCCTAACCCTCATCCTAAACCTAACGCGAACCCTAAACCTCACCCAAAAACTAACCCTAAACCTCACCCTCAGTCTAGTCCTCACCCTAAACCTAATCCTAACCCTAACCCTAATCCTCATCCTAATCCTCACCCTAACCCTAACCCTCACCCTAATCCTAAACCTAAGCCTAAGCCTAACCCTCAACCTAACCATAACCCTCACACTCTACGTAACCATAACCCTAACCCTCAACCTAACCCTAAACATAACTTGAACCCTAACTTTTACCCTAACCCTACCCCTAACACTTACCCTAACCCTAAACGTAACCCTCACTATCACCTTCAGCATAAACCTTACCCTAACCCTAACCCTAACCCTAACCCTCACACTCACTCTAACCCTAACCCTAACCCGAAACCTAACCCTAACCCTAACTCTAAACCTCAACCTCACCCTGGCCCGCACCCTAACCCTAATCCTAACCGGAACCCTCATCCTAATCCTCACCTTAACACTAAACCTAACCCTCACCCTCACCCTCACCGTCACCCTAACCCTTCCCCTAACCCTAACCCTCAACCTAACCCTAACCCTCACCCTCAACATAACCCTTAACCTAACCCTCAACCTAACACTAAACTTAACACGAACTCTAACACTCACCCTAACCCTAAACCTAACTCTCACCCTAACCCTAACCCTAAAACTCACCCTCGCCCTAGCCCTCACCCTAACCTTAATCCTAACCCTAACACTAATCCTAACCCTCCACCTAACCCTTACCCTAACCCTCACCCTAACGCAAACCCTCACCCTCAAGATCACCCTCAGCCTAACCCTAAGCCTAAGCCTAAACCTAACCCTAACACACACACTCACCCTCACCCTAACTGTAATCCTAAACCTAAACTTAACCCTAAATCTAACCCTCAACTTAACCCTCACCCTAACCCTAACTAATGCTAAACCTCACCCTCACCCAAAACCTAACTATAACCCTAATGCAAACACTAAACCTCACCGTAACCCTCACCGTAACCCCCACCCTCACCCTCACCATAACCTTAACCCTAAAACTAAACCTAACAATAACCCTAACATTAATCTTAACCCTCAACCTAACCATAATCCTCACTCTAAACCAAAGCAGACCCTAACACTTATCCTAACCCTAACACTAAAACTAACCCCACCACCAACGCTCACACTAACCCTAAACCTAACCTCACCCTAACCCTAACCCTAAAACTAAACCTCAACCTAACCCTAACCCTCACGCTCAATGTAACCCTAACCATAACCATAACCCTCACACTAACCCTAACCCTCATCCTAACACTTATCCTCACCCTAACACTAACCTTAATCCTAATCCTAACACTAACCCTAACCCTCACCCTCACCCTCACCCTCAGCCTAACCCTAATCTTAACGCTAACAATAACCCTAAACCTAACACTAACTCTCACCCTAACCATAACCCTCAGCTCACCCTAACACCCTCACCCTAACACTAACCCTAACACATAACCTCACACTAACCCTAACCATCACCCGAAACCTAAACCTCACCCTAACACTAACCCTAAACCTCACCCTCTCCTTAGCCCTCACCATAACCCTAACCCTCATCCTCACCCTAAACCTCACACTAACCCTAACACGTATCCTCAATCTAACCCTCACCCTCTCTCTAACCCTAACCCTAACCCTCACCCTAACCCTAACCCTCACCCTTAACATAACCCTCAACCTCAGCCTACCCTCAACTTTACCCTTACCGTCAAACCCACCATAACCCTCACCCTAAACCTAAATCTATGCCTAAACCTCACTCTCACCCTAACCCTAACTCCAACCCTAACCCTAACACTAAACCTCACCCTAACCCTAACCCTAAACCTTATCCTCAACCAAATGTTCAGCCTAAACCTAAGCCTAAGCCTAACACTTACACTAACCCACACCCTTACCCTAGCCCTCACCCTAACCCTAATCCTAACTCTAACCCTCATCCTAATCCTCATCCTAACCCTAACCCTAACCATCACCCTATCTCTAATCCTCAACCCCACCCTAACCTTCAGCCTAACCCTAAGCCTAACCCTAACCCTCACACTCACACTAACCCTAACCATAATCCTCGCCCTAACTCTAACACTAACCCTAAACTTCAACCTAACCCTCACCCTAAACTTAACCCTATATCTAACCCTAAACTTAACCCTCAACCTAACCCTCAAACTAACCCTAAACCTAACCCTAAACCTCACCCTCAGACTCACCCTAATCCTAACCCAAAAACTAAACCTCAACCTAACCCTAAACCTAACCCTCACCCTCACCCTCACTCTCACCATAACTCTAACCCTAACACTGACAATAACACTAATCCTAACCCTAAACCTAACCCTAACCCTAACCCTAATGCTAACACTCACCCTCACCCTAACCCTATTCCTAACCCTAACCCTCACCCTCACAGTAACCCTAACCCTCATACTAACTCTCACCCTAAACCTAACCCTAACCTTAAACCTTACCCTAACACTAACCCTAATCCTCACCCTCACTCTAGCCCTCAATCTAACCCTAATTGTAACCCTCACCCTAAACCTAACCCTAACACTCAATCTAACCCTAACTCTCACGCTCACTGTAACCCTTATGCTAACCATCACCCTAACACTAAACTTAAACTGAACGCTAACTGTCAAGCTAAAGTTAACCCTAACCCTCAACCTAAAGCTAACCCTCACCCTCACCCTCTCCCTCAGCCTAATCTTAAGCCTAAGACTAACCCTAACCCTAACCCTCACAGTCACCCTAACCTTAACCCTAATCCTAACTTTAACCCTAACCCACACCCTCAACCTAACCCTCACCCTAACCCTAACCCTAAAACTAACACTAACCTTAACGCTAATCTTCACCTTCAGCCTCATCCTAACCCTAACTCTAACCCTAAACCTCACACTCACCATAACCCCAACTCTAACCCTAACCCGAAACCTCATCCTAACCCTAACGCTAACCCTAACTCTAACCCTAAACCTCACCCTCACCCTAACACTAACCCTAACCCTAAAACTCAACTATCCCTAACCTTCACCCTCACCCACAACCTCAACCTAACTCTAGCCCTAACCCTAACAATAACACTAACACTAACCCTAACCCTAACCCTCACCCTCACCCTCAGCCTCACCCTCACCACAAACTTAAGCCTAACCATAACACTTACAATAACCCTAACCCTAAGCCTAACCCTAACCATAACTCTAATCCTCACCCCCACAATCACCCTCAGCCTAACCCTAAGCCTAAGCCTTACCCTATCCCTAAACCTCAAACTCACCCTCACCCTAACCCTAATCCTAACCATAACCATAACTCTAACCCTAAACCTCAACCTAAACCTCACCCTAACCTTAACTCTAACACTATCCATAACCCTAACCCTCGACCTAACCCTCCCCCAACCCTAAATCTAATCCTAAACCTCACCTTCACCATTACCCTAATCCTAACCCTAGCCCCAAACCTCACCCTAAAGCAAACCCTAACCCTCACCCTCACCCTCACCTTCACCCTCACAGTAACTCTAACCCTAACCCTAACTAAAACACTAATCCTAGCCCTAAACCTAAACCTAACCCTAATCCAAACACTCAACCTCATCCTAACCCTAAACCTCACACTCACCCTAGCCTTCACCCTAACCCGAATCCTAACCCTAATCCTCATTCTAACCCTCACCCTAACCCTAACCCTAACCCTCACCCTAACCCTAAACCTAATCCTCACCCTCACCCTTACCCTCAACTTCACTCTAACCCTAACACTAACAATAACCCTATCCCTAAAGCTAACCCTAAACTTCGCACTCACCTTCACCCTTACCATAATCATAACCCTAAACCTAACCCTTACCCTAACCCTCCCCCTAACTCTCACCCTAATACTAACCTTAACCCTAACACTAACCCTAACCCTGACCCTCACCTTAACGCTAAATGTAACCCTAAACTTCACCCTCACCCTAAACCTAACTCTAACCCTAACCCAAACCCTAAACCTAACCCTAACAATAACCCTAACCCTAATCCTAACCCTCACCCTAACCATAACCATCACCCTAACCCAAACCCTCACCCTAACACTTACACTCACACTAACACTAACCCTAACCCTAAAACTAACCCTCACACTAACTCTAACCCTAACCCTAACCCTAAACTAGAACGTAACCCTCACCCTCACCCTAAACCTAACACTAACCCTATCCCTAAAGCTCCCCCTCCCCCTCCCCCTAACACTATATCTAACCGTAAACCTCACCCTCACCCTCACTCTAAACCTGACCCTAAACCCCACCCTAACCCTAACCCTAACCCTCACCCGCACCCTCTTGCTCACTGTAACTCTAACCCTAACCATAACAATAGCATTAATCCTAACCCTAACTATCACCCTAACCCTAATCCTCACCCCCACCCTCACCCTCAGCCTAACACTAAGCCTAATCTTAACCCTCACCCTAACCCTAATCCTTCCCCTAACACTAACTCTAACCCTAAACCTCACCCTCACCCTAACCCTAAACCTCACCCTAAACCTCACTCTCACACTAACCCTCACCCTCACCCTCCACCTCAACGTAACTCTAACCCTAATCCTAACAATAACACTAACCCTAACAGTAACACTAACCCTAACCGTAACAGTAAACCTAAGGGTAACCATAAACCTCACCCTCAGCCTCATCCTCAGCCTAACCCTAAGCCTAACCCTAACCCTAACCCTCACCATAACCCTAACCCTAACCCTAACCCTATACCTAACCTTAACATTAAACCTAACCCTGACCCTAAACCTAACCCTAATCCTCAGCTTCACCCTCACCCTAATGCAAACCCTAATCCGAACCCTTACCCTAACCCTAAGCCTAACGCTAACCCTAATCCTAACCTTCAAAGAAACTCTACCCTAAACCTAATCCTAAACCTAACCTTATCCCTAAACCTAAAACTCACTGTAACCCTCACCCTAGCCCTCACCCTAACCCTAATCCTAACCCTAAAGCTCATCTTAACTCTCATCGTAACCCTAACCCTAACACTCACCCTCATGCTCGGCCTAAGCCTAACCCTAAACCTAAACCTCACCAGAACCCTAAAGCTACCAATAACCCGAACTCTAACCCTAAACCTCACTCTCACGCTAACCCTAACTCTAACCTTAACCCTAAACCTCATCCTAACCCTCACCCTCAACCTAACCTGAACCATAACCCTAACCCTACCCCTAACAGTACCCCTAACCCTAACAGTAACCCTCACCCTAACCATAACCCTCACCCTAACACTAATCCTAACCCTCACACTAACTCTCAAACTAACCCTAACCATCACCCTAACCCTAAAACTCACCCTAACCCTAACACTAACCCTCAGCCTCACCCAAACCCTCACCTTAAACCCTAACCCTCATCCTCACCCTAAACCTCACCCTAATCCTAACACTAATCCTCAATCTAACCCTCACCCTACCCCTAACCCTCACCCTAAACCTAACTCTACCCATAAACATCACCCTCACCCTAACCCTAACTCTAACCCTAACCCTAACACTAAACTTCACCCTAACCCTAACACTAACCCTCACACTAACCCTAACCCTCATCCTCACTCTCACCCTCAGCCTTACCCTAAGCCTAATCCTAACCCTAAACCTAACCCTCACACTAACCTTAAACCTAACACTAACCCTAACCCTAACCCTCACCTTCAACCTCACCCTCAGCCTAACCCTAAACCGAACCCTAAACCTAACCCTAATACAAACACTCACCCTCACCCTAACCCTAATCCTAATGCTAACCCTAACCCTAACCCTCCCCCTAACTCTCACCCTAACCCTAACGCTATCACTAACCCTAACCCTCAAACTAACCCTCATCCTAACCCTACTCTAACCCTAAATCTCACCCTCACCCTAACCCTAATCCTAAACCGCATCCTTACCCTCACCCTCACCCTAACCGTAATTCTAAACCTAACCCTAACAATAACCCTAACCCTTTTCCTAACCCTCACACTAACCATAACCCTCACCCAAAACCAAACCCTCACCCTAACACTTACTCTCACCCTAACACTAACTGTAACCCCAAAACTAACCTTCACCCTAACCCTCCTTCTAACCCTATATCTAACCCTCAACCTGACCCTCACACTCACCCTAACCCTAAACCTAAACCCCACCCTAACCCTAACCCTAGCAATCACCCTCATGTTCAGCCTAAGCCTAAGCATAAGCATAAGCCTAAACCTAACCCTAACCCTCACCATAACCCTAATACTAACACTAACCGTAATTCTAACCCTAAACCTCACAGTCACCCTAACCCTAACTCTAACCTTAACCAGAAACCTGAACCTAAGCCTAAACCCTCACCCTCAACATAACCCTAACCCTAACCCTAACCCTAACAAAAACCCTCATCCTAACCATAACCTTCACCCTAAACCTAACCCTCACCCTAACACCCACCCTCACACTAACCCTAACCATAACCCTAACCCTAAACCTCACCCTAACCCTAACCCTCACCCTCAACCTAGCCCTCAACCTAAACCTAAACCTAACCATCATTCTAAACCTAATCCTCATCCCCACCCATACCCTAAGCCTAACCCTAAGCCTAAGCCAAACCCTAACCCTAACCCTCACACTCACCCTCAATGCAAACCTAATCCTAAACCTAACCCTAACCCTAATATTAAACCTCAACCTAAACCTCACCCTAATTCTAACTCTAACCCTAACCCTAACCATCCGCCAAACCCTCCCCCTAACCCTAACTCTAACCCTAAACCTCACCCTCACCCTAACCATAACCCTAATCCTAAACCTCACCCTAACCCTGATCCTAAACCTCACCCTCACCGTTACCCTCACTGTTACTCTAACCCTAACCTTAACTGTAACACTAACCCTAACCCTAACCCAAACCCTGACCCTCACCGTAACTCTAACGCTAACCAAACCCACACCCTAACCCTAATCCTAACCCTCAACCTCACCCTAACCCTCACCCTCACTGTAACCTTAACCCTAACCATAAACCTCACCCTAACGCTAACCCTAACCCTCACCCTAACTCTAACCCTCACCCTCACCCTAATGCTAAACCTAAACTTTATCCTAACACTCACCCTAACCCTAAAACCCTAACCTTAACCCCCACCCTCACCCTTACACTCAGCCTAATCCTAAGCCTAAGCCTAAGATTAACCCTGACACTCACACTCACCCTCACCTTAACCCTAACCATAACACTAACCCTAACCCTAACCCTCAGACTATCCCTCACCCTAATGCTAAATCTAACCCTAAACCTCACTCTCACCCTAACCCTAACCCTCACACTCAGCCTCACCCTCCACCTAATATTAAGCCTTACCCTAACCCCAACCCTAACACTAACACTAACCCTAACCCTCATCCTACCCCTCACCCCAACCCTAACCCTCACCCTCACCCTCACCCTAGCCCATACCCAAACTCTAAGCCTAAGCCTAACCCTCACCTTAACCCTCACTCTAACCCTAACCCCAACACTCACCCTAACCGTAACCCTCACACTCACCCTCACGCTAACTCTAATCCTAACCCTAACCCTAATGTAACCATCATACTCACCCTCACCTTAACCCTAACACTAATCATAAACCTAACACTAACCCTCACCCCTATACTAAACCTCAGCCTAACCCTAATGCTAACAATAAATCTAACCCTAACCCTAACCCGAAACCACACCCTAACCCTAACTCTAACCCTAAACCTCACACTCACCCTAACCCTAACACTAACCCTAATCCTAAACCTCACCCTAAACCTAAACCTTACCCTAACACTCACCCTCACCCTAACACTAACACTAACCCTAACTCTCACCCTCACCCTCCAACTAACACTAAGCCTAACCCTAAACCCAACCCTAACCCTAACACTAACCCTCACCCTCACTATCACACTAACCCTAATCCTAACCTTAACCCTATCCCTAAACCTCAACCTAACCCTCACCCTCGCCCTAGTGCTAACACTAAACCTAACCCTAACTCTTTCCCTAACCCTCCCCCATCCCTAACTCTAAACCTAAACCTCACCAGCACCCTAACTTTAACCCTAACCCTAAACATCACGCTAAACCTCACACTAACCCTAAACCTCACCCTCACTCTCACCCTGACCGTAACTCTAATCCTAACCCAACAATAATGCTAAACCTAACCCTAACCCTAACACTAACACTAACCATAACCCTCAACCTGAGCCTCACCCTCACCCCAAACTTAACCCTAACCATAACACTAAAAATAACCCTAAACCTAACCCTAACCCTCACTGTAACCCTAACCCTAACCCTAACCCTAAATCTAACCCTAACCCTAACACTGACCCTAACCATAATCCTCAACCTCACCCTCACCCTAACCCAAACCCTAACCCTAACCCTCAACCTATCCCTAACCCTATTCCTAAACTTAACCCTAAACCTAAACCTAACCCTAACACTAACCCTAAACCTAACCCTAAACCTCATCCTAACCCTCACCCTAAACCTAACCCTAACCCTCACCCTCATGCTCGGCCTAAGCCTAAGCCAAACCTGAACTCTAACCCTCACCCTAACCCTCACCGTAACCCTAACCCTAACACTAACCCTAACTCTAAGCCTAAACCTCACCCTCACCCTAACCCTAACTCTAACCCTAACCCTAAACCTAAACTTCACCCTAACCCTCACCATAACCCTCACCCTCACCCTCACCTTAACCGTAACCCTAACCCTAACGCTAACAATAACCCTAAACCTAAACTTAACCCTTACCCTAAATATAACACTCAACATAACCCTAACCCTCAATCTAACCCTCACCCTCACCCTAACCCTAACCCTAACACTCACCCTAACCCTAATCCTAACACTCACCCAAACCCTCACCCTAACCCTAACCTTGATCCTAGTCCTCACCCTAAAGTTAACCCTAACCATCACTCTAAACCTAACCCTCACCCTTAGCCTCAGCCTCAGCCCAACCCTAATCCTAAACCTAATCCTAACCCTAAACCTCACCCTCAACTTAGCAGTCACCTTAACCCTAATCCTAACACAATCCCTCATCTTAGCACTCAATGTAACCATAACCCTATCCATCATTCTAAACCTTATCCTCATCCCCACCCTCACCATAAGCCTAACCCTAAGCCTAAGCCTAAACGAAACCCTAACCCTAACCCTAACCGTCACTCTAACCCTTACCCTAACCTTCACCCTAACACTAACACTCACACTAAACCTCTCCCTCACCGTAACCCAAATGCTAACATTAATCCTCAACCTCACACTAAACCTCGCCCTAACCCTTACACTCACCTTAACCTATCCCTCACCCACACACTAACCCTCACCCTAACACTTCCCCTCACCCTAACCCTCACCCTAACCTTAACACTAACCTTCACCCTAACCCTCACCCTAACACTAACACTCACCTACACCCTCACCCTAACCCTCACCCTCACCCTAAACTTACCCTCACACGAACCCTAACCCTCACCCTCAGCCAAACCCTCATCCTAAGCCTAAACCTAACCCTAACCCTCACCCTAACCTTAACTCTAACCCTAACCCTCACATTAATCCTAACCCTCGCCCTCACCCTCAACCTCACCCTGAGCCTAACCCTTACCCTAAACCTAACCCTCACCCTAAACCTAACCTTCACCCTCACACTAACCCTAACCCTCATCCTAACCCTAAACCTCGCCCTCACCCTCTCCATAACCCTAAACCTCATCCTATCCCTAACCTTATACGTAATGCTAACCCTAAACCTCACCCTCACCCTAACCCTAACCCTAAACCTCACACTAAACCTAACACTCAACCCTAACCCTAACCCTACCCTTCAGCCTAACCCTAAACCTAAATCTAACTGTAACCCAAATCCTCACCCTATCCCTAACTTTAACTCTAACTTTCACCCTCAACCTCCCCTTCCCCCTCAGCCTTACACTAACCGTAACCCTAATCCTAACCCTGAACCTAACCCTCACCCTAACCCTAATCCTCAGCCTCACCCTAAACCTCACCCTAACATTTACCCTCAACCTAACCCAAATGCTAACCATAAACCTAACAATCACACTAACCGTAACCCTAACCATCACCCTATCCTTTATACTAACCCTAAACCTAACCCTAACCCTCATCCTAACCTGAACCCTCACACTACCCTAAACCTAAACCTAAGCCTAACCCTCTCGCTAACCCTAAACCTCACCCTCAACCTCACTCTCACCCTCACCCTAATTCTCACACTAAACCTTACCCTCACCCTAACCCTATCCCTAATGCTAACCCTAACCCTAACTCTCACCCAAATACTCACCCTCACCCTAACCCTCACCCTCACACTAAACATCACCCTAAACCTAATCCTCACCATAAACCTAATCCTAACCCTCACCCTAACCATAACCCTCACCGTAACCCTAACCCTCACATTAACCCTATGCCTAACCCTCACCCTCACCCTCACCCTAACCCTAACCCTAACCCTCATCCTAACACTAACCCTCACCCTCACCCTCACCCTAACCCTAACCCACAAACTCACCATAATCCTCACACTAAACCTAACCCTAAACCTTACCTAACCGAAAACCTCACCCTCACCCTTACCCAAAACCTCATCTTAGCCCTTCCCCTCACACTCACCCTCACCCTAACCCTGAACCTAACCCTAACGCTCACCTTAACCATAATCCTCACACTAAGCCTAACCCTCACCCTAACCCTAACCCTACCTCTCAGACTAACCCTTACCTTAACCCTAACTCTAACCATCACAATAACCATAACCCTATCACTAACCCTCACATTAACCCTAACCCTAATACTGAACCTAACCCTAACCCTCACCCTCACCATAACCCTAACACTCACCCTAACCCTAACCCTAACCCTAGTCCTCACAATAACACTTATCCTCACCCTCACCCTTACCCTAACCCTCACCCTCAACCTCACCCTAACCCTCACCATAAGCCTTACCCTCACCCTAACTCTAATCCTAACCATAACCCTAACCCTCACCCTACCGCGCCCTCAACCTAACCATCACCCTAACCCTTATCGTCACCCTAACCCTAACCCTAACCCTCACACTAAACCTAACCCTCACCCAAATTCTAATGTTACCCCTCACCCTAACCCTCACCCTCAACCTAACCCTAATCCTAATCCTCACCTTATCCTTAACATTAAACCAAAACTTCACCCTAACCCTCACCCTCACCCTCACCCTAATGCTAACCCTAAACCTCAGCCTCAACCTAAACCTCACCATAACACTTACCCTCAACCTAAACCTCACCCTCACCCTAACCCTAACCCTAAACCTCACCCTATTACTAACCTTCACCCTCACCTTCACCCTAACCCTAAACCTAACCCTAACACTCATCCTCAACCTAAGGCTAAACCTAATGCTAACCCTAATCCTCACACTCACCCTAAACCTCACCCTAACTGTTACCGTCACTCTAACCCTAACTCTAACCCTCACACTAAACCTAACCCTCACCCTAACCCTAAGGCTACCCTTCCGCCTAACACTCACCCTAAACCTAACCCTAAACCTAATCCTCACCCTAACACTTACCCACACCCTAACCTTCACCCTAAGCCGAACCCTAAACTTAAACTTCAAACTAACCGTCACCCTAACCCTAACCCTCACACTCACCCTAAACGTCACCCTAAACTTTACCCTCACCCTAAACCTAAACCTAACCCTCACACTAACCCTAACCCTAACCCTCAGCCTAACACTTATTCTAACCCTAAACCTAGCCCTAAACCTCACCCTAACCCTAACCCTAACCCTCAGCCTAACCCTCATCCTAACCCTCACCCTAATCTTAACCCTCACCCTAACCCTAACACTAACACTAACCTAAACCTCACCCTAAACCTAACCCTCACCCTCACCCTCCCCATCACCCTCAGCCTAACCCTAATCCTAACCTAACCCTTCCGCTCACACTCACCCTAACTCTAACCCTAAACCTAACCCTAACACTCACTCTAACCCTTACCCTAACCCTAACACTATCCCTAACCCTCAACTTAACCTTAACCCTCACCCTAATCCTAAACCTAACCCTCACCCTCAAACTCACGCTAACTCTAACCCAAACCCTAACCCTAACCCTACCCTCACTCTCAACCTAACCTTCACACTCACCCTAAACTTCATCCTAAACCTAACCCTTCCCCTCTCCCTACCCCTCACCCTAACCCTAACGCTAACCCTAACCCTCAACCTATCCCTAACCCTACCCCTAACACTAACCCTCACCCTAACCCTAATCCTCACCATAACTCTCACCCTCATTCTAATCATCACCCAAAACTTAACCCTCACCCTAACCCTAACACAAACCTATTACAAACCCTCACACTCACCCTAACCCTCAACCTAACCCTTACCCTAACCATAAAACTTACCTTCACCCTAACCCTAACAATAAACCTCACACTAACTGTAACCCTCACTCTAACCCTAACCCTAAACCTGACACAAACCTTCACCCTCACCCTGTTGCTCACCCTCAGCTTAACCCTAAGCCTCATCCTATTCCTAATCCTATTCCTAATCCTAACCCTCACCCTCACCCTAAACCTAACCCACACCCTAAACATCACCCTAACCCTAACCCTTACCCAAAAATTAACCCTCACCCCCACCCTAACAATAACCCTCATCATAAACCTAACCTCAGCTTAATCCTCACCCTCACCCTAATGCTCACCCTAACCCTAAACTTTACCTAACCGAAACCATCACCCTCAACCTCAGCCTAACCCTCACCCTCACCCAAGCCCTCACCCTAACCCTAAACTTAACCGTAATTCTCACCCTCCACCTCCCCTTCCCCATCAGCCTTACCCTAACCATAACCCTAATCCTAACCCTAACCCTCAACCCCACCCTTACCCTAAACCTAACCCTAACCCTAAAATAACCCTCACCCACATCCTAACCCTAACAGTAACCCTAACAATAACTCTAACCCTAACCCTGAACCTTAAACTCACCCTAACCCTAATCCTAACCCTAACCCTCAACCTCACCCTCACCCTCATTCTAACCCTCACCCTCACGCTGACCCTCACCATCACAATAACCCTCACTATCAAACTAACCCTCACCCTAGCCCTAACCCTAACCCTCATCCTCACTTTCCCCCTCACCCTCAGCCTCACCCTAACTCTAACTAAACTCTAAACTAACCTCACCCTCACCCTCACCCTAACCCTAACCCTCAACCTCACCCTCACCCTCACACTAACCCTCACCCTAACCCTAAACTTCAACCTCAACCTCACCCTCAGCCTCAGCCTAAACCTAACCCTCACCCTCATACTAACTCTAACCCTAAACCAAACTCTCCCCCTCCCCCTCACCCTCACTCTAATTCTCACTCTAACACTAACACTCACCCACAACCTTACCCTCACCCTCAGCATAACCCTACTCCTTACCCTAATCCTAACCCTCAACCTACCCCTGACCCTAACCCTAACCATAACCCTAACCCTCACCCTAACCCTCACCCTCACCATAGTCCACACCCTAACCCTAACCCTAACCCTAACCCTCACACGAACCCTAACCCTAACCCTCACCCTAAACCTCATCCTAACCCTAAACCTAAAACTAACCTTCACACTAACCGAACCCTAACACTAACTATAACCTAACTATAACCTAACTATAACCCTAACCCACACACTAACCCTAACCCTAACCCTCAGCCTAACGCTCATCCTAACCCTAACCCTAAACCTAAACCTCAACCTAACCCTCATGCTAACCCTAACCCTAACACTAACCCTAAACCTGACCCTCAATTTAACCCTCCCCACAACCCTAACTCAAACCGTAAACCTCACCCTCACATTAACCCTAATCCTAACACTAACCCTAAACCTCACCCTCACTCTCACCCTTAACCTCACCCTAAACATCACCCTAACCTTAACCCACACCCACACCCTAACCCTAACCATCACTCTAACCCTAACCTCAGCTTAACCCTAACCCTGAAGTAAACGAAACCCTCAACCTCACCCTCACCCTAGCCCTCACCCTCACCCTAGACGTCACACTCACCCTAACCCTAACACTAATCATCAACCTCACCCTCACCCTCACCTTCAGCCTAAGCCTAAACCTAACACTCACCCTCACCCTCACCCTCAACCGAATCCTAACCCTAACAATAAGCCTAACCCTCACCCTAACACTAAACCTCAACATCACCCTAACCCTAATCCTAACCCTAACTCTAATCATAACCCTCACTCTCACCCTAACCCTCACACTAACCCTTACCCTCACATTCACCTAACCCTAAACCTAACCCTAAACCTCACACTAACCTGAAACCTCACCTTTAACCTTAACACTAACCCTAACCCTTACCCTCACAATCACCCTAAATCTTACCTTACCCTCACCCTAACCCTAACCGTAACAGTACCCCTAACCCTAAACCTAGTCCTCACACTAACCCTAACCCTCACCCACACCTTAACCCGAGCCCTCACCCGAAACCTCACCCTAAACCTTACCCTAACACTTCCACTCAACCAAACCCTCACCCTAACTATAACCCTACCCATCAGCCTAAACCTCACCCTAACCAGAACCCTAACCCTAATCCTCACCCTATCCCTAAACCTATCCCTAACCCTCACACTCACCCTAACCCTCACCATAACCCTACCCCAAACCCTAACCCTAACCCTAAACCTAATCCTCAACCTATCCCTAACCCTAAACCTAACCCTCACACTCACCCTAGCACTCATCCAAACCTCACCCTATCCCTATCCCTAACCCTAACCTTAAGCCTCACCCTAACCCTAACCCTCAAGCTCACTCACACCCTAACCCTTAACCTCACCCTAACCCTAACCCTAACCCTAAAACTACCCATCAGCCTAACCCTAACCCTCACCCTCAACCCAACCCTGTGCTAAGACAAATGATCCTTCTCAACCTAAGACTCAGCCAAACACTTACCCTCACCATAATCCTATCCCTCACCCTTTCCCTAATCCTCACCCTACCCCTTCTCCTCACCCTAACCCAAACCCTAACCCTAACCCTAAACTTCACCCTAGCCCTCACCTTAAACCTCATCCTAACCCTAACCCTCACCCTCACCCTAAGCCTAAACCTAACCCTAAAACTCACCCTCAAGCTAACTGTCAATATAACCCTTACCATCACACTAACCCAAAACGTAACCCTAACCCTAACCCTCAACCTAACCCAAACCCTCACCAAAACCCTCACTCTCACATTCACCCTCACACTAAACATCACCCTAACCTTAACCCTCACCCTAACCCTAACCCTAACCCTCTCCCTAACCCTAACCCTCACCTTAAACCTCACCCCCACACTAATCCTCACACTAAACCTAACCCTAAACGTTTCCTAAACAAAAACATCACCCTCACCCTTGCCCTCACCCTAAACCTAACCCTAACCTTAACCCTCACCCTCACCCTCACCCTCAGCCTCACCCTAATCTGCACCATAACCCTAACAATAACCCTAACACTCAACCTAACCCTAACCCTAACCCTAATGCTAACCCTAACCCTCACCCTCAACTTAACCCTGACCCTAACCCTTAACCTTACCCTAACCCTCACTCTCACCCTAAACCTAACCCTTACCCTCACCATAACCCTATCCCGCACCCTCAACCTAGCCCTCACCCTAACCCTTACGGTCACCCTAACACTCACCCAACCCTAACCCGAACACCAACCCTCACCCTAACCCCCAACCTAATCTTCACCCTACCATAAAGCTAACCCTAACCCTCAGTCTCAACCTAACCCTCACCCTAAACCTTATCCTCACACTAACCCAAACCCTAACCGTAACCCTCACAATAAACCTAACTCTCATCTTAACCCTAACGCTACCTCTCACCCTAAACTTCACCTTAAACCTAACCCTAACCCTAATCCTCAACCTACGCCTAACCCTCACACTCACCCTCACCCTAATCCTCACACTAAACCTAAACCTAACCCTAACCCTCACCCACACCCTCCCACTCAACCTCACCCTCACCCTAACCCTCACCGTCACCCTAAACATCACCCTAACCCTAACCCTCACGCTAACCCTAAACTTAACCTAACCTTAAACCTAACCCTTACCCTAACCCTAACCCTAAGCCTAACCCTAACCCTAACCCTAACGCTAAGCCTAAACCTAACTCTTACCCTAACCCTAACTCTTACCGTAACCCTAACCCCAACCCTAAACCTCACTCTAAACCTTATGCTAATCCTAACCCTCACCCTAATCCTCACCCTAACACTTAACCTCACACTAACCCTAACGTTAATCCTCAGCATCACACTCACCCTAACCCTAACCCTAACCCTAACCCTCACCCTCACCCTCACCCTAACCCTAACCTAACCCTAACACTCACCCTAACCCTAAACCTTATGCTCTCCCTAACCCTACCCCACAACCTAACCCTCACCCTCACCCTAACCCTAACCCTAACCCTCACCCTCACAGTCACCCTAACCCTAACCCTAACCCTAACCCTCACCCTAAACCTAACCCGAAACCTAACCCTATCCCTCACCATCACCATCACCCTCACCCTAATCCTCAACCTCAAACTCACCTTCACCCTAACCCTCAAACTAACCCTAACCTTCACACTAACCCTAACCCTCTCCCTAAACCTAAACCTACACCTGACCCTAAACCTCACCATAAACCTAACCCTCAACCTAACCCTAATCCTAACCCTCACCGTCACCCTAACCCTCACCCTAAACTTAACACTAGCCCAAACTCGAATCCTGAACCTTACCCGAACCCTCACGCTCACTCTCACCCTAACCCTCACCCTCACCCTAAGCCTCACCCTATCTCTAATCCTAACCCTAATGCTCACCCTAACCCTAACATTCATCCTAACCCTAACCCTCACCCTAATACTCACCCTAACCCTAACCCTAATCCTTACCTAACCAAAACCATCACCCTACCCCTCATTTTCACCCTAATACTCACCCCCACCCTCGCCCTGACCCTAAACATAACATTAACCCTAACCATCACCCTAGCCCTAGCCCGAACTTTAACCCTCACCATCACCCTCACCCTAACACTTACCCTCACCTTCACCCTCACCCTAACACTCACACTAACCCTAAACCTCATGCTAACCCTAACACGAACACTAAACAAAACCCTCATCCTAACCCTCAAACTAAGCCTAAACCTAGCCCTAACCCTCACCCTCACCGTCACCCTAAACCTAACACTAACCCTCACCCACACCCTAATCCTTAATCTCACCCTAACCCTAATCCTTACCCTTAAGCTAACCTTCACCCAAATCCTAACATTCACCCTAACCCTAACCCTACCCCTTACCCTAACCCTCATCCTAACCCAAACCCTAACCCTAACCCTCACCCTAACACTAACCCTAACCCTACCACTAACCCTCAAAAACACCCTAACGCTCACCCTAACCCTAATGCAAACCCAAACCCTAAACCTCACCATAACCCTATCCATCACTCTAACCATAAACTTCATCCTATCCCTGACCCTCACCCTAATCTTCACCCTAACCCTCTTAACCCTTACCTAACCAAAACGCTCACCCTCACCCTCACCCTATCCCTCAACCTCATATTAGACCTCACCATAAACCTTACCCTAAACCTAACAATAACCCTCACACTAACAATCACATTCACCATAAACCTAACCCTAAGCCTTACACTCACCCTAAACCTAACCCTAACTCTAACCCTCACACTAACCGTTACCCTCATCCTAACCCTAACCCTCACCCTCACCCTAAACCTCACCCTAATCCTTACCCTCATCCTAACCCTAACCCTACCCCTCACCCTAAACCTCAAGCTCACTCTCAGCCTAACCCTAACTCTAACACTAATCCTAACCCTATCCTCACCCAAACCCTCACCCTCACCCTAACCCTAATCCTAACCCTCAACCTCAACCTCAGCCTCACCCTAAACCTCACCCTTACACTAACCCTAACCATAACCCTATTCCTATCGCTCAACCTATCCCTAATGCTAACCCTAACCCTCAGCCTCACCCTAACCCTCACACTAACCCTTACCCTCACCCTAACCCTAACCCTCACCCTCATTCTAACCCTCACTCTAACACTTACCCACAACCTAACCCTCACCCTATCACTCACCCTAACCCTAACTCTAACACTAACACCAACCCTAACCCTCACCCTCACCCTCAGCCTAACCTAACCCTAACCCTCAACCTCATCCTTACCCTAAGGCTAACCCTATCCCTCACCGTAACCCAAAACACCTCACCAACCCTAATCCTCATCCCAAACCTAACCTTAACCCTAACACTCACATGCAACCTAACCCTCACCCTAACACAAACCCTCACCCTAACCCTATCTCTAACCCTAAACCTCACTTCACCCTAACCATCACCCTAACCGTAAGACTCACCCTCACCTTAACAATCACACTAACCGTAACCCTCACCTTAACCCCAACCCTAACACTCACCCTCACCCTCACCCTCAGCCTAACAAAAACCCTAACCCTAAACCTCACCCTCACCCTCACCCAAACACTTACCCAAACCCTTACCCACACGCTAACCCTCCCCCTATCCCTAATGCTAACCCTAACATTCACCCTCACCCAAACCCTCACCCTAACCTTTACCCTCACCAATCCTCTCCTTATCCCTAACTCTAACCCTAACCCTAACACTCACCCTCACCCTAGACCGCACCCTAACACTAACACTAACCCTAACTATCACCCTCACCCTAACCCTAACACTAACCCTAACACTAACCAAAAGCCTCACCCTAAGCCTCTCAATCACCCTAACCCTAACCCTCACCCTACCCCTCACCCTAAACCTAACCCTAAGCATCACCCTTACTCTAACCCTCACTTTAAACCTTACCCTCAACCTAGCCCTAACCCTAACCCTCACTGAAACCCTCACCCTAAACATAACCTTAAACCTAAACCTAACCCTCACCATAACCCTAACCCTAATCCTCAACCTCACCCTAAACCTAACCCTAACCTTACCCTCACCCTAACCATAACCCTAACCCACACAGTAATCCTAACTCTCACCCTAACCCTAACCTTATCCCTCCCTGTAACCCTCACCTAACACTAACCTTAAACCTAAACCTCACCCAAACCGTAACCCTAACTCTCATGTTCACCCTAACCTTCAACCTCACCCTAACCCTCACCCTAAACATCACACTAAACCTAACCCTCACCCTAACCCTAAACCTAACACTCAGCCTAACCCTAACAGTCACCCTAACCCAAAACCTCACCCTAATCGTCAAACTAACCCTAACACTAATCATTACCCTAACCCTAACACTCACCCTCAGCCTCACCCTCAACCTTAACCCTCACCATCACCCTAAACCTAACCCTAAGCCTCACCCTAATCCTTAACGTCACCCTAACCCTAACCCTTACCATTAACCTAACCGTCACCCTAATCCTAACATTCACCCTACTCCTAACCCTACACCTTATCCTAACCCTCATCCTAACCCTAAATCTAACCCTCACCCTCACCCTAACACTAACCCTAAGCCTACCCCTAACCCTCAAAAACACCCTAAC
This sequence comes from Dipodomys merriami, assembly GCF_024711535.1. Taxonomy (NCBI): domain Eukaryota; kingdom Metazoa; phylum Chordata; class Mammalia; order Rodentia; family Heteromyidae; genus Dipodomys; species Dipodomys merriami. Next base: position 614,136 of record NW_027202760.1, read on the forward strand.
CCTCACCCTAACCCTAATGCAAACCCGAACCCTAAACCTCACCCTTACCCTAACCCTAACCCTAAACCTCACACTAACCCTAACCATCACTCTAACCCTAAACTTCATCCTATCCCTGACCCTCACCCTAATCCTCACCCTAACCCTAATCTTAACCCTTACCTAACCGAAACGCTCACCCTCACCCTCAGCCTCACCCTAACCCTCAACCTCACATTAGACCTCACCATAATCCTTACCATAAACCAAACAATAACCCTCACACTAACCCTCACCTTCACCCTAAACCTAACCTAAGCCTTACCCTCATCCTAGCCCTAACCCTAACTCTAACGCTCACACTAACCCTAACCCTCACCCTAACCCTAACCCTAACTCTAACCCTCAAACTAACCCTAACCCTCATCCTAACCATCACTCTAACACTTATCCACAACCTAAACCTAACCCTAACCCTAAACATAAAAATAATCCTAACCCTAACCCTAACCCTCACACTAACACTCACCCTAACCGTAACATTAACCCTCCCCCTCACCCTAACCCTCACACTAACCCTAACCATCACCTTAAACGTAAACCAAACCCTCACCCTCACCCTCAAGCTCACCCTCAGCTTAACCCTAACGATAACACTAATCCTAACCCTAACCCTCACCTACACCCTCACCCTCACCCTAACCATAATCCTAACCCTCAACCTCACACTCAGCCTCACCCTAACCCTCACCCTCACCCTAACACTAACCCTAAACCTATCCCTATCGCTCACCCTAACCCTAATGCTAACCGTAACCCTCACCCTCACCCTAACCCTAATGCTAAACCTAACCCTCAAACTCACTCTAACCCTCACACTAACCCTTACACTCACCCTAACCCTAAACCTCACCGTCATTCTAACCCTCACTCTAACACTTACCCACAACCTAACCCTCACCCTAACCCTCACCCTAACCCTAACACTAAAACTAACACCAACCCTAACCTTCACACTCACCCTCACCCTCACCCTCAGCCTAAACTAACCCTATCCCTCACCCTCATCCTAACCCTAATGCTAACCCTAACCTTCACCCTCACCCTAACCCTCTCACCAACCCTAACCCTCATCCTAAACCTAACCCTAACCCTAACCCACACATGCAACCTAACCCTCACCCTAACACAAACCCTCACCCTAACCATATCCCTAACTCTAACCCTCACTTCACCCTAATCATCACCCTAACCGTTATAGTCACCCTCACCCTAACAATCACACTAACCTTAACCCTCAACATAACCCCAACCCTAACACTCTCCCTCACCCTCACCCCCAGCCTAAAAAAAACCCTAACCCTAAAACTCACCCTCACCCTCACCCTAACCCTAACCCTCACCCTCATCCTAACCCTAACCCTAACCCTCAACCTCACCCTCAGCCTATCCCTAACCCTAACCCTAAAGCTAAACGTAACCCTCACCCTCACCCTAACCCTAACCGTACTCCTCACCCTAACCCTCATCCTAACCCTAACCCAAACCCTAACCCTAAACCTCATCTTCACCTTCAGCCTAACCCTAACCCTCACACTCACCCTAACCCTCAACCTAATCCTAATATTCACAATAACCCTTAACCTCACCCTAATCTTAACCCTAACCCTCACCCTCACCCTAATCCTAATATTAACTCTAACCCTCTGCCTATCACTCAACCTAATCCTAACCCTAACCCTGACCCTAAAGCTCACCCTTACCGTAACCCTCAACCTCAACCTAACCCTCACCTTAACCCTTACCCTCAACCTCACCCTAGCCCTCACACTAACCCTAATATTCACCCTAAACCTAAAGCTAAACCTACCCTGACCCTAACCCTAATGCTCAAACTAACCCTCACCATCACCCTAACCCTCACCCGAACACTTACCCTCACCTTAACTCTAACCCTAAACCTAACCCTACCCCTCACACTAAACCTACATCTCACCCTAACAATAAACCTAACATTCTCCATTCCCCTAACACTAAACCTCACCTTAACCCTTAACCTAACCCTAAACCTAAACCTAATCCTAATCATCACCTTATCCCTAACCCTAACCCTAACCCTCACCCTCACCCTAGCCCTCACCATAACCCTCAACCTAACCCCAACCCTCAACCTAATCCTTACACTTACCCTAACCCAAACCCTCACCCTCAACCTAATCCTGACCCTAAACCTAACCATACCACTAAGCAAAACCCGCAGCCTAAATCTTACCCTAACCCTAACACTAATCCGACAACTCACCCTACCCCTCACCCTAACCCTAACCCTAACTCTCACCCTCACCCTAATCCTCACCTGAACTCTTACCCTCAACCTAACCCTCACCCTATCCCTAACCCTAACCCTCTCCCTAACACTCACCCTAATCCTAACCCTAACACTATAACCCTCACCCTAACCCTCACCCTAACCCTAACCCTAAACCTAACCTTTACCCTCACCCTAACTCTCACCCTAACCCTTAACCTTAACCTAACTCTAAACCTAACCCTTAACCTAACCCTGACACTAACCCTAACCCTAACCTTAAACCCAACCTTACCCTTTACCCTAAACCTCATACTATCCCTAATTCTAAACCTAACCCTCACCTTAACCTTAATTCTAACCCTAACCCTCACACAAATACTAACCCTCACGCTCACCCTCAGCCTAACCATAACCCTAACCCTAAAGATAAACATAACCCTCACCTTCACCCTAACCCTAACAATATTCCTAACCCTAACCCTCATCCTAACCCTCACCCAAATCCTAACCCTAACCCTCACCCTCAACCTCAGCCTAACCCTAACCCTAAAGCTCACCCTCACCCTAAGCCTCAACCTAACCCTAATACTCACAATAACCCTTAACCTCACCCTAATCCTAACCCTAACCCTCACCCTCAACCTAACCCTAACACTCACCCTACCCTTACCCTCACACTAACTCTCATGCTAACATTAACCCTAACCCTAACCCACCCCATAAACCTCAGACTCATCCTAACCCTCAACCAAAACCTAACCCTCAACCTAACCGTCACCATAACCCTAACCCTTACTCTAATCCTCACCCTCACTGTAAGCCTCAACATAACCCTTACCCTCACCCTAACCCTAACCCTAACACTCACACTAACCCTAACCCTCACCCTAAACCTAACCGTAACCCTCAACATAGCACTCATCCTAAACCTAACCCTAACCATAACCCTCATCTTCACCCTCACCCTCACCCTAACCCTAACCCTAACCCTAACAATAACCCTAACCTAAACCCTAACCCTAACCCTAATCCTAACCCTCACCCTCACTCTAAGGCTAACCCTAAACATAACACTACCACTCACCCTCACCCAAACCCTAACCCTGAAATTCACCCTAAGCCTAACCCTTACCCTAACCCTCACTCTAACCATCACCCTAACACTCACGATTACCCTAACACTCACTCTCATCCTAACCCTCACCCTAACCCTCACCCTAGCCCTAACCCAAACCCTAACCCCTAGCCTAACCCTATCACTAACTCTCACCATAAACCTCACCCTCACCCTCACCCTATCCCTAACCATAATGCTAACCCTAACCCTAACCCTCACACTATCCCTTAAGCTCACCCTAACCCTAAACCTAACCCTATTCCTCACCCTCACACTAACCTTCACTCTAACCGTAACTCTAACCCTAACATTATCCCAAACTCTAACCATCACCCTAACCCTAACCCTAACCCTCCCCCTCCCCCTAACCATAACCCCTACCCTACCCCTAAACCTAACCCTCACTATAACCCTCACCATAACCCTAATCCTAACCCTAAATGATAACCTAAACCTCACCCTCAACCGCACCCAAAACCTAACCCTAACCCTTACACTAACCCTAACCCTAACCCTAACCCTCAACCTTATCTTATCCCTCACCCTCAGCCTAAACGACACCTTTACACTTACCATCATCCTCACCCTAACCCTAAACCTCATCCTAAACCTCACCCTAACCGAAAACCTAACCATCATCCTAACCCTAATCCTCACTCCCACCCTCACCCTCAGCCTATCCCTAAGCCTAAGCCTAAGCCTAACCCTAACCCTCACACTCACCCTCATCATAACACTAATCCTAACCCTAACCCTCACCCTAACCAAAACACTCACCCTAAACCTTACCCTCACACTAACCCTCACGCTAACACTAACCCTAACTCTAACCCACCCCATAAACCTCAGCCTCATCCTAACCCTCAACCAAAACCTAACCCTCAACCTAACCCTCACCATAACCCTTACCCTTACCCTAATCCTCACCTTCACCGTAACCTTCACCATAACCCTTACCCTCACCCTAAACCTAACCGTAACCGTCAACCTAGCACTCATCCTAAACCTAACCCTAACTGTAACCCTCACCTTCACCCTCACCCTCAACCTAACCCTAACCCTAACCCTAACAATAACGCTAACCCAAACCCTAACCATAACCCTAATCCTAACCCTCACCCTCACCCTAAGGCTAAGCCTAAACATAACACTAACCCTCACCCTAACCCCTAGCCTAACCCTATCACTAACTCTCAACATAAACCTCACCCTCACCCTCACTCTATCCCTAACCATAACGCTAACCCTAACCCTAACCCTCACAGTAACCCTTAAGCTCTCCCTAACCCTAAACCTAACCCTATTCCTCACCCTCACACTAACCTCCACTCTAACTGTAACTCTAACCCTAAACCTATCCCTAACTCTAACCACCACCATAACCCTAACCATAGCCCTAATCCTACCCCTCACCCTCACCCTAACCCCTACCCTACCCCTAAACCTAATCCTCACTATAACCCTCACCATAACCCTAACCCTAACCCTAAATGTCAACCTAACCCTCACCCTCAACCGCACCCTAAACCTAACCCTAACCCTTACACTAACCCTAAACCTAACCCTATCTCTCAACTTTATCTTAACCCTCACCCTCAGCCTAAACCACACCTTTACCCTTACCATCAACCTCACCCTAACCCTAAACCACATCCTAAACCTCACTCTAACTGTAACCCTAACCATCATCCTAACCCTAATCCTCAGACCCAACCTCACCCACAGCCTAACCCTAAGTCTAAGGCTAACCCTAAACCTAACCCTCACACTCACCCTCACCCTAACCCTTATCCTAACTCTAACCCTAACCCTAAACCTAAACCTCACACTCACCCTAACCCTAATCCTAAACCTATGGTTAACCCTGACCCTCACCCTAACCCTTACCCTACCCCTAACTCTAACCCTAACCCCAACCCTCACGCTCAGACTCACCCTAACCCTAACCCTCACCTCAACCTCAACCTCAGCCTAACCCTAAGCCTAAACTTAAACCTTACCCTAAACCACAACCTCACCATCAACCTAACCCTAACCCTAAGCCTAACCCTCCCCCTCACCCTAACTCTAACCCTAAACCTCTACCTCACCCTAAACCTAACCTTCAACTTCACACTAACCCTTCGCCTAATATTAAGCCTAAACCTAACCCCAACCCTAACCGTAACACTAACCCTAACTCTAACCCTAACCCTCACCCTAACCTCACCCTAACCCTAACCCTAATCCTCACCCATACCCTAACCCTAAGCCTAAGCCTAACCCTCACCCTAACCTTCACTCTAACCCTAATCCCAACCCTCACCCTCACCCTAACTATAATCCTAAGTGTAACCCTAATCCTAATCCTCAAACTCACCTTCACTTTAACCCTAATCCTAATTCTAACCCTAACCCTAAACCTCACCCTAAACCTCACCCTAACCCTAACCATAACACTAAGCCTAACCCTAACCCTAACACTAAGCCTAACCCTAAAACTAACCAGAAACCTCACCCTCAGCTTCAACCTCACCGCAACTTTAACCCTAAACATAACACTAACAATAACCCTAACCCTAACCCTAAACCTAACCCTAACCCTAACCCTCACTGTAACCCTAACCCTAACCCTAAACATAACACTAAAACACTAACAGTAACACTAATCATCACCCTCATCCTCACCCTAACCCACACCCTAACCCTAACCCTCGCCCTAACCCTAACCCTAACCCTAACCCTAACCATGAACCTAAACCTAAACCTAACCCTAAACCTCATCCTAACCCTCAACCTAACCCTAACACTAACCCTCACACTAACCTTAACCCTAACCCTCACCCTCATGCTCGGCCTAAGCCTGAGCCTAAGCCTAAGCCTAACCATAACCCTAACCCTCACTCTAACACTCACCCTAACCCTAATACTAACTCTAACTCTAACGCTAAACCTCACCCTTACCCTAACGCTAACTCTAAACCTATCCTTAAATTTAAACCTCACCCTAACCCTAACCCTAAACCTCACCCTCACAGTAACTTTAAACCTAACCCTAATCCTAACAATAACCCTAACCCTCACCCTGTCCATAACCCTCACCCTAACCCTAACCATCACCCTACCCTCACCCTCACCTTCACCCTTAGGCTCAGACTAAGCCTAAGCCTTAGACTAAGACTAACCCTTACTCTCACACTCACCCTCACCCTAACCCTAAAAGTAACACTCACCCTAACCGAACCCTCACACTAACCCTCACCCTAACACTAACACTAACCCTAAACCTAACCCGCACACTAACCCTAAACCCCACCCCCAACCTTACCCTCTGCCTAACACTAATCCTATGCCTAACCCCAACCCTAACCCTAGCACTAACCCTAAACCTAACCCTCACTCTAACCTTCACTCTAACCCTGCCCCTAACCCTCACCCTCACCCTAGCCCATACCCTCACTCTAACCCTAACCCCAACCCTCACCTTAAACCTAACCCTCTCCCTCACCCTTACCATAACTCTTATCCTAATCCTAAACCTATCACTAACCCTCACACTCACCCTCATGTTATCCTAATCCTAACCCTAACCCTAACACTCACACCCACCCTAAACCTCACCCTAACCCTAACACTAACACTAATCCTAAACCTAACCCTCACCCTAACCCTAACTCTAACCCTAAACCTCACCCTAACCCTAAACCTCACCCTGACACTTACCTTCACCATAAAACTAACCTTAACCCTAACCCTAACACTCACACTAACCTAAAAATACACCCTAAACTTAAAACCCACCCTAACTCTAACCCTCAACCTCGCCATAACCCTAACCATTATCCTAACCCTGACCCTCACCCTAACCCTAACCCTCACCTTCACCCCCAAGCTGGGCCTAGGCCTAAGCATAAGCCTAATACTAACGCTAACCCTCACACTCACCCTAACCCTAAACCTAACCATAACCCTCACCCTAAGCCTCACCCTCACCGCAATATAAACCCTAAACATAACACTAACAACAACCCTAACCCTAACCCTAACCCTCACCATAAACCTAAACCTAACCCTAACACTAACCCTACTCATAACACTAACCCTTAACCTAAACCTAACCCTAACCCTAATGCTAATCGTTACCCTCACGCTCACACTAACCTAAACCCTAACCCTAACCCTCACCCTAACCCTAACTATAACCCTAAACATAACTCTAACCCTAATCCTAACCCTAAACATAACCCTAAGCGTAACCCTAACGCTAAAACTCATCCTACCCCTAATCCTAACCCTAACCCTAACCCTCACCCTAACCCTCACCCTCAAGCTCGGCCTAAGCCTAAGCCTAAGCCTAACCATAACCGTAACCCTAACCCCCACCCTAACCATAAACCTAACACTAACCGTAACTCTAATCCTAAACCTCAACATCACCCTAACTCTAACTCTAACCCTAACCCTAAACCTAAACCGCACCCTAACTCTAACCCTAACCCTCACACTCACACTCACCGAAAATGTAACCCTAACCCTAATCCTAACAATAACCCTAACCCTAACCCTAACACTCACCCTAACCATAACCCCCACCCTAACCTTAACCATCCCCCTAACACTAACCCTCAACATAACACTAAGCCTAAACCTAAAACTAAACCTCACACTGACCCTAAACATCAAACTAACTCTAAACCTCACCCTAACCTTAACCCTAAACCTCACCCTCAACCTAGCCCTCATCCTAACCCTAACCCTCATCCTCACCCTAAACCTCACACTAACCCTAACACTAATACTCAAACTAACCCTCCCCCTCCCACTAACCTTAACCCTAACCCTCACCCTAACCCTCACCCTAACCCAAACCTTCACCATTACCATAACACTCACCCTCAGCCTAACCCTCAACTTTACCCTTACTGTCCCCTTCAAACTAAACCTCACCCTAACCCTACTCCTCATCCTAACCCTCACCCTAACTGTAACCCTAAACCTCACCCTCACCTTCAGCCTCAGCCTAACCCTAAGTCTAAGCCTACCCCTAACCCTAAACATCACCCTCATCCTAGCCCTCACACTAACACTAATCCTAACCCTAACCCTCATCCTAACCCTCAACCTAATCATAACCCTAACCATCATTCAAAAGCTAATCCTCATCTCCACTTTCACCCTCAGCCTAATACTAAGCCTAAGCCTAACCCTAACCCTAATCCACACACTCACCCTGACTGTAACCCTAATTCTAAACCTAACCCTAACCCTAACCCTAAACCTCAACCTAACCCTCACCCTACCCCTAACACTAAGACTAACACTAACCCTAAACCTCACCCTAACCCTTCCCCTAAGCATAACTCAAACCCTAAACTTCACCCTCACGCTAACCCTAACCCTAAACCTAAACCTCAGCCTAACCATAAACCTAACCCTCACACTCACCGTAACCCTAACCCTAACCCTAACCCTAACCCTAACCCTCAACCTCCCCCTCCCCCTCACTGTAAACTTAACCCTAACCATAAAACTAACAATAACCCTAACCCTAAACCTAATCCTAACCCTCACCCTCACCCTAACACTAACCCTAACCCTCACCCTAACCCAAACCCTCACCCTCAACGTAACCTTGACCCTAACCCTAAACCTTACCCTAACGCTAACCCTAACCCTCTCCCTCACTCTAGCCCTCACCCTAACCCTAATTCTAACCCTACACCTCATCCTAAACCTCACCATAACCCTAAAACCCTAACCCTCATCCTAACCCTAACCCTCTCCCTCACACTCACGCTCGGCCTAAAACTAAGCCTAAGCCTAAGACTAACTGTAACCCTCACACTCACCCTAACCCTCACACTAACCCTAACACTAAACCTCACCCTCACCCTAAGTCTAACCCTAACCCTAACACTCACTCTAACCCTAACTGTAACACTAACCCTAACCCTAACACTAACCCTCACCCTAATGCTAACTCTAACCCTAAACCTCATCCTCACCCTAACCCTAAACCTTACCCTCACCCAAACCCTCCGCCTAACACTAAGCCTATCCCTAACCCCAACCCTAACCCTAACACTAACCCTAAACCTAACCCTCACACTAACCCTCACACTAACCATGACCCTAACCCTCACCCTCACCCTAGCCCATGCCCTAACCCTAAGCCTAATCCTAACCCTCATCCTAACCCTGAAACTAACACTGACTCCAACCCTCACCCTAAGCCTAACCCTCACCCTCACCCTCACCATAACTCTTATCCTAACCCTAACCCTAACCCTAACCCTCACACTCACCCTCACCTTATCCCTAATCCTAATCCTAACCCTAACCTTAACCACCAACCTAAACCTCACCATAACCTTAACCCTAACACTAACCCTTACTCTAACCCTCACCCTAATCTTAACTCTAACCCTAAACATCACCCTCATTCTAATCCTAAACTTAACCCTAACCCTAAACCTCACCCTAATCCTAAACCTCACACTAACACTTACCCTCACCCTAACACTGACCCTAACCCTTAAACTAACCCTCACACTAACCCTAAACATCACCGTAAACCTAAACCTCATCCTAACCCTAACACTAAAACTCAACCTCACCCTAACCTTAATGATAACCCTAACACTCACCCTCACACTCACTCTCACCCTAACCCTAACCCTCAAAATCACATTCACCCTAACACTGACCCTAACCCTCATCCTAAACCTAACCCTCACTCTACCTCTAAGGCTAAACCTCACCCTCACCCTCAAGTTAAACCTAAACCTATCACTAACCCTCAACCTAATACTAACCCTAACCCTAATGCTAACCCTAAACCTCACCCTCAACCTAACCCTCACCCTAACATTAACCCTACCCCTAATCCTCACTCTATCCCTGACCCTAAACCTAAGCCTCACCCTCACCCTAGCTATCACCCTAACCCTAACCCTAACCCTCACCCTCACCCTAATCCTAATGCTAAACCTACACTCACCCTCACCCTCAACTTCACCCTAACCGTAACTCTAACCCTAATCGTCACCTATCCCTAACACAAACCCTCAACCTCACCCTAGCCCTCACACTAACCCTAACCCTAAACCTCACCCTAAACCTAACCCTAACCTTCACCCTAACTCTAACCCTCACCCACACCATAATCTTCACCCCAACCCTAACCCTAACCCTCACACACACCCTAGCCCTCACACTCTCTCAACCCTAACCCTACCCCTCACCCTCAGCCTCACCATAAATCTAACCCTAAACCTCACCCTACGCCTATCCGTAACTCTCACCCTAACCCTAGCCCTAACCCTCACCCTAACTCTAACCCTCATCATCACCCTCACCCTCACGCTAACCCTAACCCTAACATTAACCCTGACCCTAAACTTAACCATCACCCTAACCCTAAACCTTACCCTAACCCTAAATTTCACCCTAAACCTCACCCTAACCCTAATGCTAATTCTAACCCTTACCCTCACCCTAACCCTCACACTAACCCTTACCTTCACCCTCACTCTAAACCTAACCCTAAACGTCACCCAAAACCTAACCCTCACCCTCACCCTAACCCTTAGCGTCACCCTACACCTCACCTTAACCCTAACCCTAACGCTCACCCTAGCCCTAAAACTATTCCTAAACCTAACCCTCATCCTAACCCTCACCCTAACCCTTACTCTCACTCTAAACTTAACCCTCACCCTAACCCTCATACTAAACCTAAAACTAACCCAAACCCACATCCTAATGCTATCCCTAACCCTAAAGCTCACCCTGAACCTAATCTTCACCCACATCCTGACCCACAACCTCAGCCTAACTATAACCCTAACCCTAACCCTATCCATAAACCTCACCATAACCCTCACCCAAACCCTAACTAAACACTAACCCTCACACTAACCCTAACCCTGACCCTAACCCTAACCCTAACCTTCACTCTAAACCTCACCCTAACACTAACCCTAACCCTAACCCTCATCCTATACCTCACCCTAACCCTAAACCTATCCTTAACCAAAACGCTCACCCTAACACTCACCCTAATATGAACCGTACCCCTCAACCTAACACATCCTAAACTTAACACTAACCCCAAACCTCACCCTAACCCTAACCCTAACACTCACCCTAACCCTAAACTTCACCCTCACCCCCACCCTAATCCTCAGCTTAACCCTAACCCTAATCTTAACCCTAACCCTCACCCTCATCCTAACTCTCACCCTAACCCTAATCCTAACACTCAACCTCACCCTCACCCTCACCCTAACCCTAACCCTCACCCTAACCCTAACCTTAACCTTAATCCTAACTCTCTCCCTAACCCTCATGCTAACCCTAACTCTAACCCTAACCGTAACCCTAAACCTCACCCTTACCCTAACCCTACCCTAACCCTTACTCTCACACTCACACTAACCCTCACCCTGAATCTTACCCTCACCCTAACCCTCATCCTAACCCTCACTCTTTCCCTAACACTAACCTTCAAACTAACCCTAATGCTCACCCTAACCCTCATCCTGAATCTCAACCATACCCTAAACTTAACCCTGACTCTAACCCTAACTGTAACCCTAACCATTCACTTACACCCTAACACTCACTGTAACCCTTAACCTTTCATTAAACCTAACCCTTACCCACACACTACCCCTCAGTCAAACCCTCACCCTCACCCTCAGCCTAACCCTAAGCCTAAGCCTAACCCTAACCCTAACCCTCACACTCACCCTCCCCCTAACCCTAACCCTAAGCCTCACCATCACCCGAAACCTCACCCTAACCCTTACCGTAACCCTAACCCTCACCCTAACGCTAACGCTCACCCTAACCCTAACCCTCAACCTAACCCTTACACTCACACTAACACTAAGCGTAACCCTAACACTAACTCTCACACTAACACTCACCCTAAACATCAACCTATCCCTAAACTTAACCCTAACCCTCATCCTAACCCTCACCCTCAGCCTAACCCTAAGCCTAAGCCTAACCCTAACCCTAACCCTCAGAGTCACCCTCACCCTAACCATAACCCTACTCGTCACCCTCACCTTCAACCTCACCCTAACCCTAACCCAAACCCTCAAACCAACCCTCACCCTCAACCTCACCCTAACCCTCATCCCAAACATAACCCTAACCCTAAACCTCACCCTAATCCTCACCTAACACTAACCCTCACCCTAACCCTAACCCTGAACCTAAACCTAACCCTCAACCTACCCCTTACCCTCAACTTAACACTAAGCCTAACCCTAACACTAACCCTCACACCAACCCTAAACCTCAACCTCAACCTAACCCTCACCCTAGCCCTAAAACTAACCCTCAACCTAACCCTCACCCTTAACCTAGCTCTCACACTAACCCTAATCCTAACCTCTACCCTCACCCTAAACCTAACCCTCAACCTAACCCTAACCCTAACCCTCATCCAACCCTCACCCTAACCCTAACCCTAACACTCACCCTAACCCTCACCCTATCCTAACCCTAACATTCACCCTAAACCTCACCCTAACCCTAATGCTAACCCTAAACCTTACCCTCACCCTAATCCTCAACCTAACCCTTAACCTCACCCTAACCCTAACTCTAACACTAACCCTCAACCTCACCCTAAGCCTCACCCTAAACGTAACCCTCACACCAACACTTCCCCTCACGCTAACTCTCACCCTAACGCTAACCCTAACGCTAAACCTCACCTAACCCGCAACCTCACCTTAACCGTAACCCTAACCCTAACAATAACCCTAACCCTAAACCTAATCCTTACCCTAACCCACACACTCACCCTCACCTTCACCCTAACCCTAACACTAACCCTCTCCATAACCCTAATCCTCACCCTAATCCTAACCCTCACACTCACCCTAACACTTACCCTCACCCTAACCCTCACTCTAACCCTAAACCTAACCCTAAACTTCACCTTAAGCCTTACCCTAAACCCAACAGTAACGGTAACCCTCAAACTAACCCTGAACCTCACCCTAAACCTAACCCTACCCCTCACCCTAACCATCATCCTAAACCTAACCCTAACCCTCACCCTAATCCTAAACCTAACCCTAAACCTCACCTGCACCCTAACACTCACACTCACCCACACCCTCACCCTTAGACTCAAACTCACCCTAACCATCACCCTATCCCTAACCCTCAATCTAACTCTAAGCCTATCACTCCCCCTAATCATAACCCTCACCTTCACCCTCAGCCTAAAACTAACCCCAATCCTAACCCTAACCCTAACCCTCACCCTCACCATAACCCTAACCATAATGCTCACACTCAACATAACCAAAACCCTCACACTCACCCTCACCCTCAGCTTAAACCTAAGCCTAACAATAACCCTAACCCTAACCCTCATACTCACCCTCACACTAAACCTAATCCTAACACTAAACTTAACCCTCTAACTCACGCTCACCCTCACCCTCACCCTAAACCTAACCCATACCCTCAACCGAACCCTAACCCGAACCCTCACCCTAAACCTCTACCTAAACATCACGGTAAACCTAACCATCACCCTAACCCTTAGCCTAACCCTACCCCTAACTCTAACCCTCACCCTAACCCTAACCTCCAACCTTAACCTAACCCTCACCCTAACACTAACGCTAATCCTCACCCTAACCCTAACCTCCAACCTTAACCTAACCCTCACCCTAACACTAACGCTAACCCTCACCCTAACCCTAACCAACATGCTCACAGTCACCCTCAGCCTAACCCTAACCCTAAACCTAACCCTATCCTTAACCCACACACTCACTCTCACCCTAAACCTAACCCTAAATCTCACCCTCACCCTCAAACTCAACCTAACCCTAACCCAACCCTCAACTGAACCCTCACCCTCAGCCTCACCCTAACCCTCACCCTCACCCTAAACATCACCCTAAACCTAACCCTCACCCTTACCCTCACCCTAGCCCTAACCCTCATACTAACCCTAAACCTCAACCTAAACCTAACCCTCAACCTAACCCTTACCTCACCCTAACACTAAGCCTAAACCTAACATGAACCCTCACAGTAACCCTAAACTTTACCCTAATCCTAACCTTCACAATAACCCTAACCCTCACCCTAACCTTAACCCTAACCCTACCACTCACCCTAACCCTCACTCTAACCCTAAACCCAACCCTAACCCTCAACCTCACCGTCACCCTAACACTCACCCAAACCTAAATCTCACCCAAACCCCACACCTCATACTCTTCCTTACCCTCACCCTCACTCTAACACTCACCTTCATCCTCATCCTAACCCTCACCCTAACCCTAACCCTATCAGTCACCCTCACCCTCACCATCAGCCTAACACTAAACCTAACAGTCCTCCTAACCTTAAACCTCACCCAAACCCTCAGCTTAACGCTAAACCTAACCCTCACTTTCACCCTAACCCAAACCCTCACCGACACCCTAAAATTCACCCTAACCCTAATCCTAACCCTACCCCTCACCCTAACCCTAATCCTAACCCTCACCCTAAAACTTACCCTCAGCCTAACCCTCATCCAAACTCTAAACCTAAACCTAACCCTCACCTAAAACATCATCCTAACCCTAAACCTAATGCCAACCCTCAAACTAACCCTAACCCAAATCCTAACCCTAACCCTACTCCTCATCCTAACCATCATCCTAACCCTAACCCTAACCCTCACCCAGCCCTAAACCTAACCCTAAACCTCACATGCACCCTAACACTCACGCTCACCCTCACCCTAACCATTACCCTATCCCTAGCCCTCACTCTAACCCTAAGCCTAACCCTCACCCAGCCCTAAACTTCACGCTAACTATCACCCTCAGCCTAACCCTAACCCTAATCCTAACCCTAAAATTCACGCTAACGCTCACCCTACCCCTAATCCTCAACCTAACCTTAATCCTACCCCTCATCCTAAGCATCATCCTAACCATAAACCTAACCCTCACCCTCACCCTAAACCTAACCCTTACACTCACCCGCACCATAACACTCACCCTAGCCCTCACCCTAACACTCACCCTCACCCTAACCTTCACCCTATCCCTAACACTCACCCTCACCTTAAGCCTAACCCTCGCCCTAACCCAAAACTTCACCCTCAACCTCACCCTCAGCCTAACCCTAAGCCTATTCCTAACCCTAACCCTCACCTTAACCCACACCCTCACCCTAAACCTAACCCTCACTCACCCTAACCCTAAACCTCACAGTCACCCTCACCGTCAGCCTAAACCTAAGTCTAACCTTAACCCTAACCCTAACCCTCACATTCACCCTCACCCTAAACCTAACCCTAACACTCAACCGAACCCTAACCCTTAGCCTAACCCTCATCCTAACCCTCAACCTCACCCTCACTCTCAGGCTCATCCTAACACCAATCCTAACCCTAACCCTCACACTCAACCTTATACTCACCCTCACCCTAACCATAAGCCTAACAATAACCCTAACCCTAACCCTGTACCTAACCCTCACCCTAACCCTAACACTCACACTAAGACTTTCCCTCACCCTCACCCTCATCTTAACCCTAAGCCTAACCCTAACCCTCACCCTAACACTCACCTTAACACTAAACCTAAACCTAAACCTCAATCTAACAGTAACTCTAACCCTCACCCTTACTTTATCCTCAACCTAACCCTAACCCTCACATTAACCATAAGGCTCACCCTAACTCTAACCCTACCCCTCACCTTAACCCTCACCCTAATTCTAACCTAAACCCCTAACCTAACCCTCTCTCTAAACCTAACCATAACCCTCTCCCTCACCCTAACCCTCACCTAATCCTCACCCTAACCCTAAACCCTACCTAACCGAGACCCTGACCCTCAACCTGGCCCTCACCTTCACCCTAACACTCACCCTCACTCTACCCCTCACCCTAACCATAACCCTAATCCTAAACCTCACACTTACCCTCAACCTCACCCTCAGCCTAACCCTAACCCTAAAGCTAATCCTAACCATAACCCTCACCATCAACCTAACCCTCACCCTTAACACTTACCCTCATACTCAAACTAACCCTAACCGTAACCCTCACACTAAACCTAACCCTCACGGTAAACCTAACCCTAACCCTCACCATATCCCTCTCTCTAAACCTAACCCAAATCCTCACCCTAATCCAAATCATCACCCTCATCGAGCCATCACCCTAACCCTAACCCACAGCCTAAAACTCAACCTCACCCCACCCTCAAACTAACACTAAGGCTAACTCTCACCCTAACCCTAACCCTCACCCTAAACCTAACCCTCACCCTATCCCTCAACATAACCCTAACCCTAAGAATCACCCTCACTCTCACCTTAACCCGAACCCTAATCCTAAACCTCAACCTAAACCGAACCCTTACCCTAACTCTAATACTCACCTTAAAAGTTACAATCACCCTAACACTAACCCTAACCCTAACACTAAGCCTCCCACTAACCCTAACATTCACCCTAAGCCTAACCCTAACCCTAACCCTAAACCTCACCCTCACCCTAAACCTAACCCTATACCTAACCCACACCCTCACCCTCACCCTCAACCTCACCCTCACCCTAAACCTAACCCTAACAATAACCCTAACCCTAATCCTAAACCTAACCCTCACCCTAACCCTAACCCTCTTGCTAACCCTCATCCTCACCCTCACCGTCACCCTTAATTCACCCTCACCCTATCCGTAACCCTCACATTAACCCTAATGATCACCCTAAACTTAACCGTACACCTCACCCGAACCCAAACCCTAACTCTAACCCTAACCCTAAACCTAACCCTCACCTAAACCTAACCGTAACCCTCACCATCACCCGAACCCTCACCCTAAACCTAACACTCACCCACACCCTAACCCTAAAGCTCACCCTCACCCTAACCCTCACCAAATCCTCACCCTAACCTTAACCATTATCTAACAAAGACCCTCAACTTCACCCTAACCTTCACCCTAACGCTCACCCTCACCCTAGCCCTCACCCTAAACGTAACCGTAACCCTAAACCTCACCCGCACCCTCACCCTCATGCTCAGTCTTACCCCAACCCTACCCCTAATCCTAAACCTAACCCTCAACCTCATCATAACCCTCACCACAACCCTTACCCTCACCCTCACCCTACCCCTAACCGTAACCCTCACACTAAACCTAACCCTCACCCTAAACCTAATGCTACCTCTCACCCAAAACCTAAACCTAAACCTAACCCTAACCCTCACTCTAACGCTAACCCTTACCCTAACCCCAAACCTAACCCTAACCCCAACCCTAACACTCACCCTCACCATCACCCTAACACTCACCCTAACCCTCACCCTTACCCTCACCCTAATTGTAACCCTAACCCTAACCCTCACCCTCAGCCTAACCCTCACCCTGAACCTTAACCTCACCCTCACCCTAACCCTAAACCTCACCCTAACCCTAACCCTAACCCTAAACTTCACCCTAGCCTTCACCCTTACCCTAATTCTAACCCTCACCCTCAACCTAACCCTAACCCTGATCCTCACCCTAAACCTCATATTAACCCTAACCCTAATCTGCAATCTAACCATCACACTAACCCTAACAGGAACCCTTAACGTAACCCTCACCCTAACCCAAACCCTCACCCTTATCTTCAACCTCAACCTCAGCCTAACCCTCACCTTTACCCTTACCATCACCCTCACCCTCACCCTCACCCTCACCCTAACCCTCACCTTCACCGTCACCTGCAGCATAACACTAACCCTATCACTATTCCTAAACCTAAACCTCACCATCACCCTAAGCATCACCCTAATTCTTACCCTCCCACTAATCCTAACCCTAACCCTAACCCTAACTCTCACACTAAACCTAACCCTCACCCTAAACGTAACCCTACCCCTTATTCTAACCCTCACCTTAATTTTAACACTAAACCTCACCCCAACCCTTACCCTAAACCTCACCGTCATCCTAAACCTGACCCTAACACTAACAATAACCCTAACCCTCACCCTCACCCTAACCCTCACTCTAATCCTAACCCTAAACCTCAGCCAAACCCTCACCCTAACCCTAAGCATAACCATAAACCTAACCCTCACACTAACACTCACCCTAAACCTAACCCACACCCTAACCCTAAAACTCACTGTAATCCTCACCCTAACCCTAAATTTCACCCACACCCTCACCCTAACCCTCACCCTAACCCTAATGCTAACTCTGACACTCACCCTAACCCTCATGCTATCACTTACCGACACCACAAAACTAACCTTAACCTTAAACCTCACCCTCACCCTAAACCTCACCCTAACCCTAAACCTAATCCTAACCCTCACCCTCACTCTAACCCTAACCCTAGCCCTAACCCTCACCTAAACCTAACCCTAACCTTCAACGTCACCCTAACCATCACCATCAACCGAACCCGAACCCTAACCCTAACCCTCACCCACACCCTAACCCTCAAGCTCACCCTCACCCTAAACCTCACGTAATCCTCACCCTAACCCTAAACATTAACTAACCAAGACCCTCATCCTAACTCTCAACTTCACCATAACCCTCACCCTCACCCTAGCCCTCACCCTAAACATAACCATAACCCTAAAACTAAACCTTACGCTCACCCTCACCCTCACCCTCAGCCTAAACCTAACCCTATCCCTAATCCTAACCCTAACCCTCACCCTCACCCTAACCCTCACCATAACCCTTAACCTCACCCTCACCCTCACCCTAACCGTAACCCTCACACTAAACCTAACCCTCAACCTAAACCTAATCCTACCCCTCACCCTAACCCTCACCCTAAACTTAACCCTAACACTAACCTTCACCCTCAAGCTAGCCCTCACCCTAACCCTAATTCAAACCCTAACCCTCATCCTCACCATAAACCCCACACTAACCCTAACCCTAATCCTCAATCTAACCCTAACCCTAACCCTTCCCCTAACCCTCAATCTCAGCCTAACCCTCACCGTTACTCTTACTGTCATGCTTACCCTAACACTCACCCTAACCTGAACCCTCATCCTAAACCTAGGCCTAAGCCTAAACCTACCCCTATCCCTCAGCTTCACCTTAGCTCTAACCCTAATCCTAATCCTAACCCTAACCCTAACCCTAATTCTAACCCTAACCGTAAGGCTAACCATCACCCTAAGCCTAATCCTCTCCCCCACCGTCACCCTCAGCCTAACCCTAAGTCTAAGCCTAATCCTAACCCTAACCCTCACACTCACCCTCACCCTAAACCTAATCCTAACACTAAACCTAACCCTAAACCTCAACCTAAACCTCACCCTAAACCTAACACTAACCCTAACCATAACCCTCACCCTAACCCTCCCCCTCAACCTAACTCTAACTCTAAAACTTACCCTCACCCTATCCCTAATCCTAACCTTAAACCTAACCTCACCCTAACCCTAACTCTAACTCTCATCCTCACCCTCACCCAAACCATAACTATAACCCTAACCCTAACATTAACACTAATCCTAAACCTAAAACTCCTTAACCCTAACCCTAACCTTCACCCTCAGCCTCACCCTCACTGCAAATTTAACCCTAACCATAACACTTACAATGGCCCTAACCCTAATCTTAACCATCTCCCTCACCCTAACCCTAAGCCTAACCCTCACCCTCACCCTAACCATAACCCTGACCCTCACTGTAACCCTAACCTTCATATTAACCCTCACGCTAACCCTAAACCTAACCCTCACCCTAATCCTAACACTAAGCCTAACCTAAACCTCACCCTAAACCTTACACTCATCCTAATCGTAACCCAAACCCTAAAGCTCAACCTAACCCTCAGCCTAACCCTAACCCTAAACCTAACCCTAAACCTCACATTAAACCTAACTCTCACCCTAACCGTAACCCTACCCCTCACCCTAAACCTCATGCTAACTCTAAACCTCACACTTACCAGAACCCTAACCCTAACCCTAACCTCGCCTTCAAGCTAAGTCTAACCCTAACCCTAAGCCTAACACTTACACTAACCCTAAGCCTAAACCTTTCCATAACCCTAAAACTTAACTTCACGCTCTCCCTCAGCCTAACCCAAAGCCTAACCCTAACACTAACCCTCACACTCACCCTCACCCTAACCCTAATCCTAAACCTATCCCTAAACCTAACCCTAACCCTAGCCCTAATGCTAACCCTAACCCTAACGCTAACACTAACCCTAACCGTAACCCTCACCCTAACAGTCACCCTAACCCTAACACTAACCCTAAAACTCACAGCCACCCTAACCCTAACTCTAACGCTAACCCTAACCCTAAATCATACCCTAACCCTAACCCTGACCTTCACCCTCAACCTCACCCTCACAATAAACTTAACCCTAACCCTAACCCTAACAATAACACTAACCCTAACACTAAACCTCACACTAACCATATCCCTCACCCTAACTCTAACCCTCACCCTAGAACTTACCCGCACCCTAACACTAACCCTTCCACTAACCCTAACCCTCACCATAACCCTAAACCTCATCCTAACCCTAGCCCTAACCCTAACGCTCACCATAACCCTAATTGTAACCCTAACCCTCACCCTAACCCTGACCCTGATCCTCACCCTACACCTCAAACTAACCCTAAAACTAATCCTCAATCTAACCCTCACCCTCACACTTAACCTAAACCTAACCCTTCCCCTAACCCTCACCCTAATCCTAACCCTCAACCTAACCCTAACCCTCACCCTCACCGACAACCTCAGCCTAACCCTAAGCATAACCCTAAACCTAAACCTAACCCTAAACCTCACACTCACCTTCTCCCTAACCCTAATCCTAATTCTAACCCTAACCCTAACACACACCCTCACCCTAACCCACAGGCTAAACCTAAAACTAACATTAACATTAACCCCAACCCTCACCCTAAACCTATCTCTAACCCTAACCCTCAAACTCACCCTGACCCTATCCCTAACCCTAACCCTAAACCTCACCCTAACCCTAACTCTAAATCTCAACCTCACCCTAGCCCTCACCCTAACCCTAGTCCTAAAAATAACGCTAACCTCACCGTAACCCTACCCTAATCCTCATTCTAACAATAACCCTCACCCTCAACCTAACCCTCAGCCTAACCCTAACCCTAACCCTAAACCTAACTTTAACCCAAACACTCACCCTCACCCTAACACTAATCCTAACAATAAACCTAACCCTAACCTGCACCCTTACCCTCACCCTAACCATAAACCTAAAATTAACCCTAACCCTAACCCTCATCCTAACCCTCACACTAACCCTAACTCTAACCCTAAACCTCACATTCACCCTAACCATAATTCAAACTCTAACCCTAACCCTAAACCTTACCCTAACACTAACCCTCAACCTCACCCTCACTGTAACCCTAATGTTAAGCCTAAAAATAACCCTAAACCTAACCCTAACCCTCACCCTAACCATAACCCTCACCCTAAACCTAACACTCACCCTAACACTTGCCCTCACCCTTACCCTAACCTTAACTCTAACACTAACTCTGACAGTAACCCTAAATCTCACCCTAATCCTAAACCTCACCCTAAACCTAACCTCACCCTCACCCTAGCCCTCAAACGAACCCTAATTCTAATCCTAAAACTCACCCTAATCTTAACCCTCATCCTCACCCTAAACCTCCCACTAACCCTAACCCTAATCCTCAATCTAACCCTCACCCTCACCCTAACCGTCACCCCAACCCTTATCCTAACCCTCACACTAATCCTAACCATCACCCTTAGGGGAACACACCCTCAGACTAACCCTCAACTTTACTCTTACCATCACCCTCACCCTAACCCTCACCCTAATTCTAACCCTCATCCTAACACTCACCCTAACCCTAACCCTATCCATCAACCTAACACTAACCCTCACCCTCACCCTCACCCTCAGCCTAACCCTGAGCCTAACCCTAATCCTAAACATAACCCTCACCCTCACCCTAGCTCTCACCATAAACCTAATCCTAACAATAACCCTCATCCTAATCCTCACCCAAACCCTAACGCTAACCATCACCCAAAACCTATTCCTCACCCCAGCCTAACCCTCAGCCTAATCCTAAGCTTAAGACTAAGCCTAACCCTAACCCTCACCATCACCCTAGTCCACACCCTAACCCTAATCCAAACCATAACCCTCATCTCTACCTTCACCCTAAACCTTAAACCTAAACCTCACACTAACCCTAACCCTAACCCTCAACCTAACCCTAACACACACGCATACAGTAACCCTAACCCTAACACTCACCCTAACCCTAAACCTAACCCGAACCCTAAACCTTACACTAAACCTAACCCTAACCTTAACCCTCACCCTAGTCCTCAACCTAACCAGAATCCTAACCCTATACCTCATCTGAACCCTCACCCTAACCCTAACCCTAACACTCACCCTAACCCTAACCCTCCCCTAACCCTCAGCCTAACCCTAAGCCTAAGCCTAACCCTAAACATAACCCTCACCCTCACCCTCACCCTAACCATAATCCTAAATGTAATCCTGTTCCTAAACCTAACCCTCACCCTAACCCTCACCCTAACCCTCACCCTAACCCTAACCTTAACACTAATCCCAACACTAACCCTCACACTAGCCCTCACCCTATCCCTAACTCTAACCCTAAACATCACCCTCACCCTAACACTAAACCTCACTTTCAACCTCACCTGAAACCTAAGCCTAACCCTAACCCTAACACTATCCCTCACACTCACCCTCACCCTAACCCTAAACCTAATCCCAGTCCTAACCCTAAACCTCACCCTAACCCTAACCCTCACCTTAACCCTAAACCTAACACTAACGCTAACTCTAACCCTTACCCTAACCCTACCCCTCATCCTAACCATCATCCTAACCCTAACCGTACCCCTCACCCAGCCCTAAACCTAACTCTAAACCTCACCCGCACCCTAACACTCACGCTCACCTTCACCTAACCATCACCCTATCCCTAGCCCTCACCCTAACCCTAAGCCTAACCCTCACCCTAACCCTAAACTTCACCCTCACTATCACCCTCAGCCTAACCCTAACGCTAATCCTAACACTAAACTTCACCCTAACACTCACCCTACCCCTAACCCTCACCCTAACCCTAACCCTACCCCTCATCCTAACCATCATCCTAACCTTAAACCTAAACCTCAACCTCACCCTAAACCTAACCCTTAACCTCACCCGCACCATAACACTCACCCTAACCCTCACCCTAACACTCACCCTCACCCTAACCATCACCCTATCCCTAACCCTCACCCTCTCCCTAAGCCTAACCCTCACCTTAACCCTAAACCTCACCCTCAACCTCACCCTCACCGTCAGCCTAACCCTAACAATAATCCTAACCCTAACCCTAACCTTAACCCTCACCCTCACCCTAAACCTAAGCCTAACATTAACCCAAACCCTAACCCTCACACTCACCCTCACCCTAAAAATAAGGCAAACCCTCAACCAAGCCCTCACCCTCACCCTCACGGTAACCATCACCCTCACCCTAAACATCACACTAAACCTAAGCCTCAGTCTAACCCTTAGCCTAACCCTCACCCTAACCCTCACCCTCACCCTCACCCTCAGGCTCACCCTAACCCCAATCCTAACCCTAACCCTCACACTCACCCTTATCCTCACCCTCATCCTAACCGTAACCCTAAAAATGACCCTAACCCTAACCCTGAACCTAACCCACAACCTAACCCTAACCCTCACGCTAACCCACGCCCTCACCCTCACCCTAATATTAATCCTAAACCTAACCCTAACCCTCACCCTAACCCTCACCTTAACACTAAACCTAACCCTAAACCTCATTCTAACAATAACCCTAACGCTCACCCTTACTTTATCCCCACCCTAACCCTAACCCTCACATTAACCATAATGCTCAATCTAACCCTAACCCTACCCCTCAACCTAACCCTCACCCTAATTCTAACCTTACCCCCTAACCTAACCCTCTCTCTAACCCTAACCATAACCCTCACTCTCACCCTAACCCTCACCTAATCCTCACCCTAACCCTAACCCCTACCTGAGACCCTCACCCTCAACCTCGCCCTCACCTTCACCCTAACACTCACCCTCACCCTACCCCTCACCCTAAACCTAACCCTAATCCTAAACCTCATACTCACCCTCACCCTCACCCTCAGACTAACCCTAACCCTAAAGCTAATCCTAACCATAACCCTAACCATCACCCTAACCCTCACCCTTAACACTTACCCTCACCCTAACCCTAACCCTAACCCTAATCCTCACACTAAACCTAACCCTAACCCTCTCTGTATCCCTCTCCCTAAACCTAAACCTAACCCTCACCCTAACACTAATCATCACCCTCATCTAGCCATCACCCTAAACCTAACCCACACCCTAAACCTCACGCTCACCCCACCCTCAAACTAACACTAAGGCTAACTCTCACCCTAACCCTAACCCTCACCCTAAACCTAACCCTCACCCTATCCCTCAACCTAACCCTAACTCTAAGAATCACCCTCACTCTCACCTTAACCCGAACCCTAATGTTAACCCTCAACCTAAACCTAACCCTCACCCTAACCCTTACACTCACCCTAACACTAATCCTAACCCTAACACTAAGCCTCACACTAAACCTAACACTCACCCTAAGCCTAACACTAACCCTAACCCAAACCCTCACCCTCACCCTAAACCTAACCCTAACCCTAACCCACACCCTCACCCTCACCCTAAATCTAACCCTAACAATAACCCTAACCCTAATCCTAAACCTAACCCTCAAACTAAGCCTAACACTCACGCTAACCCTAGTCCTCACCCTTACCCTCACCTTAACCCTAAGCCTAATCCTAACCCTCACCCTCACCCTCACCTTAACACTAAAGCTAACTCTAACCCTCACCCTAACAATAAACCTAACCTTAACCCTCACCCTAACCGTCAACCTTACTTTATCCTCACCCTATCCCTAACCCTCACATTAACCCTAATGCTCACCCTAAACTTAACAGTACACCTCAACCGAACCCGAACCCTAACTCTAACCCAACCCTAAACCTAACCCTCACCTAAACCTAAACCTAACTCTCAACGTTACCCTAACCCTCACCATCACCTGAACCCTCACCCTAACCCTAACACAAACCCACACCCTAACCCTAAAGCTCAACCACACCCTAACCCTAATCTAATCCTCACCCTAACCTTAACCATTAGATAACAAAGACCCTCACCCTCACACTAACCTTCACCCTAAACCTCACTCTCACCCTAGCCCAAACCCTAAACGTAACCGTAACCCTAAACCTCACCCGCACCATCACCCTCATGCTCAACCTTACCAGAAGCTTACCCCTAATCCTAGCCCTAACCCTCAACCTCATCATAGCCCTCACCATAACCCTTACCCTCACCCTCACCCTACACCTAACTGTAACCCTAACACTAAACCTAACACTCACCATAAACCTAACCCTACCCCTCACCCCAATCCTTGACCTAAACCTAACCCTAACCCTCACCTTAACGCTAACCCTCACCCTCAACCTAGCCCTCACCCTAATCCTAACCCTCATGCTAAAGCTCACCTTCACACCACACTCAAACTAACCCTAACCCTAACACTAACCCTAACCCTAACACTCACCCTAACCCTAACCCTCAACCTAACCCTAACCCTCATCATAACCCGAAGCCTAACCCTCCCCCTCACCCTAACCCTAAATTTAACCCTACCATAACCCTCACCCTAAGACTCACCCTAACACTAACCCTAACCCTAACCCTCACCCTTACCTTAACCCTCACCCTAAACCTTCACCTCATCCTCACCCTAAACCTCACACTAAACCAAAACCTCATTCTAACTCTAACCCTAACCGTCACCCTCATCCTCACCCTCACGCTAACCCTAACCCTAACCCTCACCCTAACCCTAAAACTCACTCTAACCCTAAACCTAACCCTCACCCTCACCACAACCCTACTGCTAACTATAACATTCAGCCTATCTCTCACGATATCACTTACCCACACCATGAACCTAAACCTAACCCTCACCCTCACCCTCACCCTAAGCCTCACCCTAACCCTAACCCTAACCCAAACACGAAACCCTTAACCTAGCCCTAAACTGAACCCTAACCCTCACCCGAAACCTTAACCCTAAACCTAAACCTAACCCTCAAGCTAACAGTCACCTTATCCCTCACCCTATCCCTAACCCTATTCCTCACCCTAACGCTCACCCTAAACCTTATCCTCACCCTCACCCTAACCCTAACCCTAACGCTAACCCTCAGAATAAATCTAACATCACCCTAAACCTAACCTTATCCTTCACCCTAACCCTCATCCTAAACCTAAACCTAACCCAAAACCTCTCCCTAACCCTAATCCTAACCCTAACCCTCACCTTCATCATAATTCTAACCCTAACTCTAACCCTAACTCTCACCCTCACCCTCACCCTCAGCCTAACCCTAACCCTCACACTAACCCTAATGCTCACGCTAACCCTCAACCTAATCCTCACACTAACCCTAACACTAACCCTTACACTAACCCTAACCCTAAACCTCACCAAAACCCTCAATAACCCTAAACCTAGCCTTAACCCTAACTCTTACCCTTACCCTAACACTAACCCTAATCCTCACCCTTACCCTAAACCTCACCCTAAACCTAATCCTCCCCCTAAACCTTACACTCACCCTAACACTAAGCCTAACCCTAACACCAAACCTCACACTAACCCTTAATCTCAGCCTAAACCTAACCCTCAACCTAAACCTAACCCTAACTCTAATCCTCACCCTCACCTTATCCCTCACATTAACCCTTTTCCTAACCCTAACCCTAACCCTCACCCTAACCCTAACCCTCTCCCTTTCCGTAACCCTCACCCTCACCAAAAACCTCACCGTTACCCTTACCTTACCCTCAACCTAACCCTCACACTAACCCAAAACCTCACACTAGCCTAACCAAAACACTCACACTAAAACTCACCCTAACACTAATGCTAACCCTAACACTCACCCTCAGCCTAAACCTCACCCTAACCCTTAACCTCACCCTAACCCTAACCCTAACCCTCAACCTCACCCTAAACCTCACCCTAAGCCTAACCCTCACCCTAACCCTTACCCTCACAATAACCCTCACCCTAACCCTAACCCTAAGCTAACCCTTAACCTCCCCCTAACACTGACTCTCACCCTAACCCTAATCTAAACCCAAACCCGCAACCTAACCCTCACACTAACCCTAACCCTAACCCTAACCTTCACAGTTATCCTAACCCTCACCCTAACCTTAACCCTACCCCTCACCCTAAACCTCATCCTAACTCTAATCCTAAACCTAACCCTAACCCTAAACCTCACCCTAACTCTAACACCCACCCTCACCCTCACCCTCAACATAACCCTAAACCTAACCCTAAACCTAAAAATAAACCTAACCCTAACCCTTATCCTAACCCTCACCCTAACCATAATTCTAACCCTAACACACACCCTGACCCTAATTCTCACCCTAACACTTATCCTCACCCAAAACCTAAACCTATCCCTAACCCTCAACCTAACCTTTACCCTCAACCTAACACTAAGCATAACCCTAACACTAACCCTCACACTAACCCTATACTTCACCCTCACCCTAACCCTAACTCTAACCTTCACCCTAAACCTCACCCACACCCAAGCCCTCACCCTAACCCTAATCCTAACCCTAACCCTCACCCTAAAACTAACCCTCAACCTAACCCTAACCCTCACCCTCATCTAACCCTCACCCTAAACCTAACCCTAACCCTCACCCTAACCCTCACCTTAACCGTAAGCCTCACCTTAACCGTAACCCTAACCCTAACCCTAACAATAAACCTAACGCTAAACCTAAACCTAATCCTAAACATAACTCACACCCTCAACCTCAACTTCACCCTAAACCTAACCTTCACCATTTCCATAACCCTAATCCTCACCCTAACCCTAACCCTCACACTCACCCAAACCCTCATCCTAAAACTTACCCTCACCCTAACCCTCACCATAACCCTAAACCTAACCCTAACCCTCATCTTAACCCTCACCCTAACCCCAAACCTAATGGTAACCCTCAAACTAAACCTGAACCTCACCCTAACCCTAACCCTACCCCTCATCCTACCCATTATCCTAACCCTAACCCTAACCCTCACCCTAACCCTAAACCTAACCCTAAACCTCATCCGCACCCTAACACTCACCATCACCTTCACCCTCACCCTAAGCCTCACCCTCACCCTAACCATCACCCTATCCCTAAACCTCACCCTAACCCTAAGTCTAACACTTACCCTAAACATAACCCTCACCCTCAACCTCACCCTCAGCCTAACCCTAAAATTAATCCGAACCCTAACCCTCACCCCAACCCTAACCCTAATGCTCACACTCAACTTAACCCTAACCCTCACACTCACCTTCACCCTCAGCTTAAACCTAAGCCTAAAAATAACCCTAACCTTCACACTCACCCTCTCCCCAAAACTAATCCTAACCCTAAACCTAGCCTTCTCATTCAACCTTATCATCACCCTAATCCTAACCCGAAACCTAACCCTCAAACGAACCCTCACCCTCACCCTCACACTAACTCTCTCCCTCAACATAAACATCACCCTAAACCTAACCCTCATCCTAACAGTTAGCCTAACCCTCACCCTAACCCTAACCCTCACCCTCACCCTCACCCTCAGGCTCACCCTAAACCTCATCCTAACCATAACCCTCACCTTCATCCTCACCCTAAACTGAACTGTAACCCTCACTCTAACCCTAACAATAACCCTAACCCTAACCCTAATCTTAACCCTCACTCTCACCCTAACAGTAAAACTAACGGAAACCCTCACCCTAACCCTAACCCTAACTCTAAACCTCACCAGCACCCTCACCCTCAACCTCAGCCTAAATCTAACCCTATCTCTAATCATAACCTTAACCCTCACCCTCACCCTAACCCTCACCATAACCCTTACCCTCACCCACACCCTAACCTTAACCGTAAACCTCACACTAAACCTAAACCTTACCTTAACCCTCACCCTAAACATAACCCTAACCCTCATCATAACCCTACAGTTCACCCTCAACCTAGCCCTCACCCTAACCCAAAGCCTCACCCTAAACCTCACCCTCACACCAGCCTCAAATTAAACTTAACCCTAACCCTCACCCTAACCCTAACCCTCAGCCTAGCCCTCACCCTAAGCCTAAACCTAACCCATCATCCTCACCCTCATCCTCACTCTCAGCGTAACACTAATCCTATCCATATTCCTAAACCTAAACCTCACCCTTACCCTAATTCTTACCCTCACACTAATCCTAACCCTAACCCTAACTCTCACTCTAAACCTAACCCTCTTCATAACTGTAACCCTAACACTTACCCTAAACCTCACCCTAACCCTAACCCTAACCCTCATCCTAAACCTCAATGTCACCCTAAACCTGACCCTAACCCTAATCCTAACCCTAATCCTCACCCTAAACTTAACCCTCACCCTCACCCTAACCCTCACCCTAAACCTCACCCTAATCCTAACCATAATCCTCAGCCTAACCCACACCCTAATCCTAACCCCAACCCTAACCCTAAGCCTAAACCTCACCATAACCCTAATCCTAACCTCCAACGTAACCCTAATGTTCACCCTAACCCTAACCCTCATGCTCATACTCACCCTCTCCTTCAACCTAAGCCTAAGCCTAACCCTCACTCTCACCCTCACCTTAACACTAATCCTAACCCTAAACCTCACTCTAACAGTAACCCTAAACCTCAGCCTCACCCTAACCCTCACCCTTACTTTATCCTCACCCTAAACCTAACCCTCACATTAACACTAATACTCACCCTTACCGTAACCCTACCCCTACCCCTAACCCTCAACCTTACTTTAACCCTAACCCTAAACCTCACCTAACCCTAACCCTAACCCTCACCTAACCCTAACCCTAACCTTCAACCTCACCCTTACCCTCACCATCACCCGAACCTGCACCCTCACACTAACCCTCACCTAATCCTCACACTAACCCTAACATTACCTAACCAATACCCTCACCCTCACACTCACCTTCACCCTTACCCTCACCCACAGCCCAGCCATCACCCTAACCGTAACCGTAACCCTAAACCTCACCCGCACCCTCATCCTCACCCTCTGCCGAACCCTAACCCTATCCCTAATCCTAACCCTAACCCTCACACTCAACCTCAACCTCTCCATAACCCTTACCTCACCCTAACCCTAACCGTAACCCTCACACTAAACCTAACCCTCACCCTAAACCTAACCCTACCCCTCTCCCTTACCCTCACACTAAACCTAACTCAAACCCTCATCCTAAACCTAACCCTCACATTCACCCTAGCCCTCACCCTAACCCTTTCCCTCACCCTAAATCTCAACCTCATACCACCCTCAAACTAACCCTAACCCTAACCCTCACCCTATCCTTAACCTCACCCTAACCCTAACCCTCACTCTAACCCTCACCCTAACCCTAAACCTAAAACTCACACTCACCCTCACCCTCACCATCACCCTCAGCATAACACTAATCATAACCCTAATCCTAACCCTAAACCTCACCCTCACTCTAACCGTCACCGTAATTCTTACCTTCACACTAATCCTAACCCTAACCCTAACCCTAACACTCACAATAAAACTAACCCTCACCCTAACCATAACCCTACCCCTTACCCTAACCCTCACCCTACACCTAATCCAATCCCTAACCCTAACCCTCACCCTAACCCTCACGCTAACCCTAACCCTAACCCTAACCCTCACCCTTACCCTAAACCTCACCCTAAGCCTTAACCTCATCCTCACCCTAAACCTCACACTATACCCAACCCTCACCCTAACTCTAACCCTAACCATCACCCTCACCCTTACCATCACGCTAACACTAACACTAACCCTCACCCTAACCCTAAAACTCACCTAAACCCTAACCCTAACCCTCACCCTAACCTTCACTCTAACTCTAATGCTAACTCTAACACTCATACTAACCCTCATGCTATCACTTACCCACACGAAAAACCTAAACCTAACTCTAACCCTCACCCTCACCGTAACCCTCAACCTAACCCTAACCCTAACCCTAATCCGAAACCCTCACCCTAACCCTAACCCTAACTCTAACACTTATCTTACCGCTAAACCCCAACCTAGCGCTAACCCTTACCCTAACCCTAACCCTAACCCTCACCTAACCCTCAGCCTAACCGCAACCCTAATCCTGACCCTCACCCTAACCCTAACCCTCACCCTAACCCTTGCCCTCGCCCTAATACTAAGCTTAACCTTAACACCAACCCTACCACTAACCCTAAACCTCAGCCTAAGCCTAACCCTCACCCTAAACCTAACCCTAACCCTAACCCTCACTCACCTTAGCCCTTTGCTAACCCTAACCCTCACTCCAACACTAACCCTCACCCTTACCATAACCCTCACCTCACCAAAAACCTCACCCTTACCTTTACCTTGCCCTCACCCTAAACCTTACCCTAACCCTTACCCTAACCATCACAATAACCCTAACCCTCACCCTAACCTTAACCCTAACACTCACCCTAAACCTCATCCTAACCCTAACCCTAAACCTAACCCTAACCCTAAAACTCACCCTAACCCTAACCCTCACCCTCAACGTAACCATAAACCTAACCATAAACCTAAAAATAACACTAACCCTAATGTTTACCCTAAACTTCACGCTCATCCTAACCCTAACCCTAACCCTAACCCTCCCCTTACCCTAACATTCAACCTAACCCTTACCCTCACCATAACAGTAAGCCTAACCCTAACACTAACTCTCACAATAACCCTCATCCTAAACATCACCCTATCATTAAACCTAAACCTAACCCTCACCCTAACCCTCAGCCTAATACTAAGCCTAAGCCTAACCCTAAACCTCACCCTAAACCTAACCCTAACACTAACCCTCACCCTAAACCTAAACCTAACCCTCACACTAACCCTAACCCTCACCCTAACCCTAACCCTAAACCTCAGCCTAACCCTCATCCTAACCCTTAACTTAACCCAAACCCTCACCTTATCCCTAACCTTAACCCTAAACCTAAACCTCATCTTAACCCTAACATTCACCTAACACTCAGCCTAACCGTAATCCTAATCCTGAACCTCACCCAAAACCTAATTCTCACCCTAACCCTTGCCCTCACCCTAACACTAAGCCTAACCCTAACACCAACCCTCCCACTATCCCTAACCCTCAGCCTAAGCCCAAACCTCACCCGAAACCTAACCCTAACCCTAACCCTCACACTCACCTTAGCCCTCACACTAACCCTATTGCTAACCCTAACCCTCACTCTAACACTAACCCTCACCCTTACCGTAACCCTCACCTCAACAAAAACCTCACCGTTACCTTTAACTTACCCTCACCCTAAACCTCACCCTAACCCTAACCCTAACCTTCACAATAACCCTAACCCTCACCCTAACCTTAACCCTAACACTCACCCTAAACCTCATGCTAACCCTAACCCTAAACCTAACCCTAAACCTAAACCTCACCCTAACTCTAACTCTCACCCTCAACGTAACCATAAACCTAAAAATAACACTAACCCTAACCTTTACCCTAAACCTCACCCTCACCCTCACCCTAACCCTAAACCTAACCCTCCCCTTACCCTAACATTCAACCTAACCCTTACCCTCACCATAACGGTAAGCCTAACCCTAACACTAACTCTCACACTAACCCTCATCCTAAACATCACCCTATCATTAACCCTAACCCTAACCCTCACCCTAACCCTAACCCTCAGCCTAATCCTAAGCCTAAGCCTAAACCTAACCCTAACCCTCACAGTCACCCTCACACTAACCCCAACCCTAAGCCTCAAACTCACCCTCAACCTCACCCTAACCCTAACCCAAACCCTCAAAACAACCCTTACGCTGACACTCACACTAACCCTCTCCCTCACCCTAAACATCAGCCTAACCCTAACCCTCACTTTAATCCTCAGCACAACCCTAACCCTCACACTAACTGTAACCCTCAACCTAACCCTAACCCTCAACCTAACCCTTACCCTCACCCTAACACTAGGCCTAACCCTAACACTAAGGCTCACACTAACTCTTAACCTCACCATAACCCTAACCCTCACCCTAACCCTAACCCTAACCGTCTCCCTAACACTACCCCTCACAATAACCCTAATCCTAACCCTAACCCTCACCCTAAACCTAACCCACAACCTAACGCTAACCCTCACCCTCATCTAACCCTCACCCTAACCCTAACCCTACCACTCACCCTAACCCTCAACCTCACCCTCATCCTAACCCTAACCCTCAACCTAACCCTCACCCTCAACATAGCTTTCACTTTTACCGTAACCCTCAAACTCACCCTAACACTCAGCCTTACCCTTATTCTTACCCTCATCCTAACCCTCACCCTAACCCTAACCCTCATCCTAACTTAACCCTAACCCTCACCCTAGCCCTCACCCTAACCCTATGCTAAACCTAACCCTCACCCTAACCCTAACCCTTAACCTCATCCTAACCCTAACCCTAAAACTAACCCTCACCCTCACCCTAAACCTCACCCTAACCCTAACCCTCATCCCAACACTTACCCTCACCCTAACCCTCACCCTAACCCTAACGCTAACGCTAAACCTCACATCACCCGCAACCTCACCCTAACCGTAATCGTAACCCTAACCCTAACAATAACACTAACCCTCACCCTAACCCTAACCTCACACTCACCCTAACCCTCACCCTAAAACTTATCCTCACCCTAACCCTCACCCTAACTCTAAACCTAACCCTAAACCTCACCCTAACCCAATCCCTAACCATAACCCTTAAACTAACCCTGAACTTCACCCTAACTCTAACCCTGCCCCTCATCCTAACCATCATCCTAACCCTAACTAAACTCCCATCCTGACCCTGAAACTAACCCTAAACCTCACCTGCAACCTAACAGTCACGCTCACGCTCACCCTCACCCTAACCCTAAGCATAACACTCATTCTAACCCTAACCCTCACCCTCATCTAACCCTCAGCCTATCCCTAACCCTAACTCTAACGCTCACACTCACCCTAACCCTAACCCTCACACTCAACCTCACCCTCAGCTTAAACCTAAGCCTAACAATAACCCTAACCCTAACCCTCACAATCACCCTCAACCTAAGCTTAACCCTAACCCAAAAGCTATCCCTCACCCTCACCCTCACCCTAAACCTAACGCAAACTCCCAAACGAACCCTCACCCTCAAACTCAAACTAACCCTCACACTCAACCTAAACTTCAAGCTAAACCTAACCCTCACCCTAACCCTTAGCCTAACCCTCAACCTAACCCTAATCTTCACCCTCAACCTCACCCTCAGGCTCAACATAACCCTTATCCTAATCCTAACACGAAACCTCACCCTCACCCTCAACTTAAACCTATCCTTAACCCTGACTGTCACCCTAACCGTAACCTCCAACCTAACCCTAACCCTCACCATAAACCTAAAGCTAACCCTCACCCTAACCCTAACCCTCACCCTCACCCTCACCCTCAGCCTAAGCCTAACACTATCCCTCACCCTCACACTCACCATGACCATAAAACTAACCCTAAGCCTCACCCTCACTCTCAACCTCAGCCTAACCCTATCCCAAACACTCAACCGAAACTTCACCCTCACCCTCACCCTAACCTTTATCCTCACCCTAAACATCATCCTAAACCTAACACTCACCCTAAACCTAGCCCTCACATTAACCCTAACCCTCACCCTAACCCTACCTCTCAACCTAACCCTTACCTCACCCTAACACTAAGCCTAACCCTAACTTGAACCCTCACAGTAACCCTAAACCTCATCCTAACCCTCACAGTAACCCTAACCCTCACCCTAAACATAATCCTACCCCCCACTCTAACCCTAATCCCAACCCTAAACCTCACCGTCACCGTCACCCTAACACTCACCCTAACCCTAACCGTCACTGAAACCCTAACCCTCACACTCTCCAGAACCCTTATCTTCACTCTAACACTCACCCTCACCCTAAACATAACCTTAACCTTAACCCTCACCATAACCCTAATCCTAACCGTCACACTAAGTGTAACCGTAACGCTCACCCTCACCCCAACCCTCACCCTTACCTTATCCTCACCCTAACCCTAACCCTCACACTAACTCTAACCTTAACTCTAACCCTACTCCTCACCCTACCCCTCACCCTACCTATAACCCTAAATCTAACCCAACCCTCAACCGAATCCTAAAACTTAACCTCACCCTCACCTTAACCCTCAACGTTACCTTCACCCTCACACTAACCTTAACCCTCATCCATAACCTAACCCTCACTCTCACCCTCACCCTAACCCTCACTCTCATTCTACACATCACCCTAACCATAACGCTGACCCTAACCCTAATCCTATCACTCACACTAACCCTAACACTCAACCTAACCCTCAACATAACCCTAACCTCCAACCTAACACTAACCCTCGCCCTAACCCTAACGCTAACCCTCACCATAACCCTAACCCTCACCCTAACCCTTAAACTCACTCTAACCCTAACACTCACACTATGCCTAATCCTCACCCTAACCCTAATCCTAAGCCTCAACCTAACCCTAACCCCAACCCTAACACTCACCCTCACCATCACCCTAACACTCACCCTAACCCTCACCCTTACCCTCACCCTAACCCTAACCCTAACACTCACCCGCAGCCTAAACCTCACCCTGAACCTTAACCTCACCCTCACCCTAACCCTAAACCTCACCCTAACCCTAACCCTAAACCTAAACCTCATCCTCACCCTAAACCTCACATTAACCCTAACCCTAATCATCAATCTAACCCTAACCCTAACCCTAACCGGAACGCTTAACCTAACCCTCACCCTAACCCTAAACCTATCCCTTATCTTCAAGCTCACCCTCAGCCTAACCCTCACCTTTACACTTACCATCACCCTCACCCTTACCCTCACCCTAACCCTAACCCTCACCCTAGCCCTCACCTTAACCCTAACCGTAACCCTCACCCTCACCCTCACCCGCAGCATAACACTAACCCTATCACTATTCCTAAACCTAAACCTCACTCTCACCTTAACCATCACCCTAATTCTTACCCTCACACTAATCCTAACCCTAACCCTAACCCTAACTCTCACACTAAACCTAACCCTCACCCTAACGGTAACCCTAACCCTTATTCTAACCCTCACCTTAACCCTAAAACTAACCCTCACCCCAACCCTCACCCTAAACCTCACTGTCACCCTAAACCTTACTCTAACACTAATAAGAACCCTAACAATCACCCTCACCATAACCCTCAACCTAATCCTAACCCTAACCCTCAGCCTAACCCTCACCCTAACCCTAAGCATAACCATAAACCTAACCCTCACCCTAACACTCACCCTAAACCTAACCCTCACCCTAACCTTAAAACTCACTGTAATCCTCACCCTAACACTCACTCTCGCCCGCACCCTCACCCTAACCCTCACCCTAACCCTAATGCTAACTCTAACACTCACCCTAACCCTCATGCTATCACTTACCCACACCACAAACATAACCTTAACCTTAAACCTCACCCTCACCCTAAACCTCACCCTAACCCTAAACCTAATACTAACCCTCACTCTCACTCTAACCCTAACCCTAACCCTAACCCTCACCTAACCCTAACCCTAACCTTCAACATCACCCTAACCCTCACCATCACCCTAACCATAACCCACACCCACACCCAAACCCTCAAGCTCACCCTAACCCTAAACGTCACCTAATCCTCACCCTAACCCTAAACATTACCTAATGAAGACCCTCAGCCTAACCCTCAACTTCACCCTAACCCTCACCCTCACCCTAGCGCTCACCCTAACCATAACCCTAACCATAACCCTAACCTTACGCTCACCCTCACCCTCACCCTCAGCCTAACCCTAACCCTATCCCTAATCCTAAGCCTAACCCTCACCCTCACCCTAACCCTCACCATAACCGTTAACCTCACACTCACCCTCACCCTAACGGTAACTCTCACACTAAATCTAACACACACCCTAAACGTAACCCTACCCATCACCCTAAACCTCACCCTAAACTTAACCCTAACCCTAACCTTCACCCTCACGCTAGCCCTCACCCTAACCATAATTCTAACCCTAACACTCATCCTCACCCTAAACCTCACACTAACCCTAACCAAAATCCTCAATCTAACCCTAACACTTACCCTTAACCTAACCCTCAACCTCAGCCTAACCCTCACCGTTACTCTTACCATCATGCTCATCCTAACCCGAACCCTAACCCGAACCCTCATAATAACCCGAACCCTAAGCCTAACCCTATCCATCACCATAACACTAACCCCAACCTAACCATTACCCTCATCCTAAACCTATGCCTAAGCCTAACCCTAAACCTATCTCTCACCCTCACCTTAATCCCCACCCTAACCCTAATCCTAACCCTAACCCTAACCCTAACCCTCACCCTAAATCTAATCCTTTCCCTCACAGTCACCCTCAGCCTAACCCTAAGTCTAAGCCTAATCCTAACCCTAACCCTCACACTCACCCTCACCCTAAACCTAATCCTAACCCTAATCCTAACCCTAAACCTCAACCTAAACCTCGCGCTAAACCTAGCACTAACCCTAACACTAACCCTAACCATAACCCTCACCCTAACCCTCCCCCTCAACCTAAATCTAACTCTAAACCTCACCCTCACCCTATCCCTAATCCTAACGTTAAACCTAAACCTCAACCTAACCCTAACCCTAACTCTCACCCTCACCCTCAACCAAACCGTAACTATAACCCTAACCCTAATCCTCATTCTAACAATAACCCTCACTCTCAACCTAACGCTCAGCCTAACCCTAAGCGTAACAATAAATTTAACCCTAACCCACACACTCACCCTCACCCTAACACTAATCCTAACCATAAACCTAACCCTAACCTTCACCCAAAACCTCACCCTAAACATAAACCTAAAATTAACCCTAACCCTAACCCTCATCCTAACACTCACCCTAACCCTAACTCTAACCCTAAACCTCACACTCACCCTAAACCTAATTCAAACCCTAACCCTAAACCTAAACCTCACCCTAACCCCAACCCTCACCCTCACCCTCATTATAAACCTAACTCTAAACCTAAAAATAACCCTAAACCTAACCCTATCCCTCACCCTAACCATAACCCTCACCCTAAACCTAACACTCACCCTTACCCTAACCCTAACTCTAACATTACCCCTGACAGTAACCCTAAATCTCACCCTAACCCTCACCCTAACATTTACCCTCACCCTAACAATAACCCTAACTCTAACACTAACCCTCACAGTTACCCTAACTCTCACCCTAACCCTAAACCTCATCCTAACCGTAACCCTCACCCTCACCCTAGCCCTCAACCTAACCCTAATTCTAACCCTAACCATCACCCTAATCTTAAACCTTAACCTCAACCTAAATCTCACACTAACCATAACCCTAACACTAACAATAACCCTAAACCCAACCCTAAACCTCACCCTAACCATAACCCTCACCCTAACCCTAAACCTCACCATAACACTTACCCTCACCCTAACACTAACCCTCACACTAATGCTAAACCTCAACATGACCCTAAACCTCACCCTAAATCTAACCCTAACCCTCAACCTAACCCTAACTCTAACCCTAAACCTCACTCTAAACGTAACCCTCATCCTCACTCTAAACCTCACCCTAACCCTATCCCTCAAACTTACCGTAACCCTCACCCTCAGACTAACCCTCACCTTTAACCTCACTGACACCCTCACCCTAACCCTCACCCTAACCCGAAACTTAACCCAAAACCTAACTCTCAACCTATCCCTAAACCTTAAACTCTCCCTAACCCTAACCCTAACCCTCACCCTAAACCTAAACCTCACCCTCAACCTAATCCTCAGCCTAACCCTAAGCCTAACGCTAAACCTAACCCTAACCCACACCCTCACCCTCACCCTAACCCTAATCCTATCCATAACCCTAATCATAAACCTCAACCTAACCCTAAACCTAAAACTAACCCTAACCCTAACCTTCATCCTATCCTTCAACCGAACCCTAACTCTAACCCTAAACCTCACCCTCAACCTAACCCTAACTCTAACCCAAACCCTAACCCTAAACCTCACCCTAACCCTAACCCTCATCCTCACCCTCACCATAACCCTAACCCTCATCCTAACCATAACCCTCACCCTAACCATAACCCTCACCCTAACCAAAACCCTCAACCTAACCCTAACCCTCACCCTAACATTTACCCTCACCCTAACAATAACCCTAACTCTAACACTAACCCTCACAGTACCCCTAAATCTCACCCTAACCCTAAACCTCACCCTAAACCTAACCCTAAACCTCAGCCTCACCCTAGCCCTCACCCTAATCCTAATTCTAACCCTAACCCTCAACCTAAACCTAACCCTCATCCTCATCCTAAAACTCACACTAACCCTAACCCTAATCCTCAATCTAACCCTCACCCTCATCCTAACCCTCACCCTACCCTTACCCTAACCCTCACCCTAAACTAACCCTCACCCTTAGGGGAAGACACACTGTCAGCCTAAGCCTCACCTTTACTCTTACCATCACGCTCACCCGAATCCTCATCCTAACCCTAACCTTCATCCTAACACTCACCCTAACGCTAACCCTGTCCATCACCCTAAACCAAACCCTCACCCTCACCCTCACCCTCAACCTAACCCTAAGCCTAAGCCTTACCCTATGCCTAACACTCACCCTCACCCTAGCCCTCACCATAAACCTAATCCTAACCCGATCCCTCGTCCTAAACCTCACCCTAACCCTAAACAAACCATCAACCAAAAATTATTCCCCACCCCCAACCTCATTCTCAGCCTAAACCTAAGCCTAATCCTAAACCTAACCCTAACCCTCACCCTCAGCCTCACCCTCACCGCAAACTAAACCCAAACCAAAACACTAACAATAACCCGAATTTTAAACCTTGGCCTAACCCTATTCCTCACCCCCACCCTCACCCTCAGCCTAACCCTAAGCCTAACCTAGGCCTAACCCTAACCCTCACCGTAACCCTAACCCTAACCCTAATACTAAACCTAACCCTAATAATCAGCCACAAACTCACCCTAACACAAAACCAAACCCTAACCCTTACCCTAACCCTAAGCCTAACCCTACCCTTAAATGTAACGCTCACACTCATCCTCACGCTAACCCTAATCCTAAACCTAACTCTATCCTTAACCCTAACCCTCACCCTAATACTCACCCTAACCCTCACCCTAACCCTAACCCTAACACTAAACTTAACTCTAACCCTAAACCTCACCCTCACCCTAACCCTAACCCTAACTCTAACCAAAACCCTAAACCTAAACCTCATCCTAACCCCAAACCTAACCCTCACCCATACCCTAACCATAACCGTAACCTTAACCCTAAACCTAACAATAACCCTAACCCTAACCCAACACTCACCCTAACCCTAACACTAAACCTCACACTAACCCTAACCATCACCCTAACCGTAAACCTCACCCTAACAGTAACCCTAACTCTCAACCTCACCCTAGCCCTCACCCAAACCCTAATCCTCATCCTCACCCTAAACCTTACACTAACCCTAACACTAATCCTTGATCTAATCCTCACCCTCACCCTAACCCTTACCCTAACCCTCACCCTAACCCTAACCCTAACCCTCACCCTTACCTTAACCCTCACCCTCGGCCTAACCCTCACCTTTACCCTTATCATCACCCCCACCCTAAATTTCTCCCTAACCTTAACCTTCACCCTAACCCCAACCCTAAACATAAATCTACCCCTAAACTTCATTCTCGCACTAACCCTAATTCTAACTATAACCCTAACACTAAAACTCACCCTAAACCTAACCCTCACACTCACCCAAACAGTAACCGTAACCCTCACCCTAACCCTAACAATATCCTCACCCTAACCCTAACCCTCAACCTAACACTTACCCACAGCCTAACCCTAACCCTAACCCTAACACTAATCTTCACACTAACCCTAACCCTAACCCTCACACTCACCCTCACAATAACCGTAACCCTCACACCAACCCTAAACCTCAACCTAACCCTCAACCTCACCCTAACCCTAACACTAACTCTAACCCTAAACCTCACCGTAACACTCCCCCTAACCCTATATCTAACCCTAAACTTCAACCTCACCCTAACCCTAACCCTAAAGCCCACCCTAACCCTAACCCTAAACCTCACCCGCACCCTCATCTTCACCATAACACTATTCCTAACCCTAAAAATAAGACTAACATTAACTCTAACCATCAACCTATCCCCTATCCTCACCCCAACCCTCACCCTCAGCCTAACCCTAAGTCTGAGCCTAACACTCACCCGAACCCTCACAGTAACCCTCACCTTAACCCTAACCGTAAACCTAACCCTATCCCTAAACCTCAACCTAACCCTCAACCTCACCCTAACCTTAACACTAACCCAAACCTTAAACCTCACCCTAACACTCCCCCTAACCCTAACTAGAAACCTAAACCTCATCCATACCCTAACCCTCACCCTCACCCTCACCCTAAACCTAACCCTAACCCTAAACCTCACCCTAACCCTAACCCTAACCCTCACCCTCAACCTAAACGTAACTCTAACCCTAACCCTAACAATAACACTAAACCTAACCCTAACCCTAACCATAACCCTCATCCTCAGCCTCAACCTCACAGCAACCTTAACCCTAACCATAGCACTAACGATAACCTTAAAACTAACCCTAACCCTAATCCTCAACCCCACCTCACCTTCAGCCTAACCCTAAGCCTAACCCTATCCCTAACACTAACCCTCACCGTAACCCTGACCCTATCCCTAACCCTAACCCTAAACCTAACCCTATCACTAACCCTAAATCTCACCCTAACCCTCACCCTAGCCCTCAGCCTAACCCTAACCCTTACCCTCACCCTCACCCTAGCCCTCACCCTAATTCTAATGCTAACCCTCACCCTAACCCTAAACCTCATCCTCACCCTAAACCTCACACTAACCCTAAACCGAATCCTCAATCTAACCCGCACCCTAACCCTAAACCTAAACCTTAACCTAACCCTAAACTTAACCCTAACACTCACCCTTCCTTAACCCTCACCCTCAGCCTAAACCTCACCATTACTCTTACCATCATAATCACGCTAAACCTCACCCTAACCCTAAATCTCATCCTTACAATCACCCTAACCTAAAACCTACACAGCACCCTAACACTAACCCTCACCCTCAACCTCATGCTCAGCCTAACCCTAAGCTTAAGCCTTACCCTAAACCTCAACCTAACCCTAACCCTCATCCTCACCTTAAACCTAAAGCTGATCCTAACCCTCACCAGAACCCTAACCCTAACTGTAAACCTTACCCTAAAACTAACCCTAACCCTCACCATCCCCCTAGCCCCCACTCTAAGCCTAATCCTAACCCTAATCCTCACCCTAAATGTAAAATTAACTGAACCCTAACTCTCACCCTAACCCTAACCCTAACCCTCACCCTAACCCTCACAC
Organism: Dipodomys merriami; assembly: GCF_024711535.1. Lineage (NCBI taxonomy): Eukaryota > Metazoa > Chordata > Mammalia > Rodentia > Heteromyidae > Dipodomys > Dipodomys merriami. The sequence goes on from NW_027202760.1 coordinate 657,331, forward strand.
TCACAATAACCCTAACACTAATCCTAACCCTCAGCCTAACACTAACCCTAACCCTAACCCTAAACCTAACCCTCACAATCACCCTAACACTAACCCAAATCCTAACCCTAAACCTAAACGTCACCCTCACCCTAAACCTCACCCTAACCCTAACCCTAACCCTCAGCCTCACACTAACCCTAACCCTAAACCTCACCCTCATCCTCACAGTAACCCTAAATCTAACCCTAAACCTCACACTAACCCTAACTCTAAATCTAACCCTACCCCTAAACCTCACCCTAACCCTAACCCTAAACCTCTCCCTAGCCCTCACCCTAACTCTAACCCTAAACCTAAACCTAACCCTAAGCCTCACACTCAACCGCACCCTCACCTTAACAGTAACTCTAACCCTAACTCTAACCCTAACACTAAACCCCACCCTAACCCTAACCCTAACTCTCACCAGCACCCTCACCCTCACTGTAACTCTAACACTTACCCTAACAGTAACACTAACCCTAACCCTAATCCTTACCCCCACCCTGACCCTCAGCATAACCCAAAGATTAAGCCTAACCCTCAACCTAACCCACACACTCACGCTCACCCAAAGCCTAATCCTAAACGTAACCCTATCCCTAAACCTCAACCTAACCCTCACCCTCACCCTAACCCTAACCCTAACCCTAACCCTCACCCTAACCCTCCCCCAAACCCTAACTCTAAACCTAAACCTCACCCTCACCCTAACACTAACCCTAACCCTCACCCTCAACATTAAACACACTGTAATTCTAACCATAACCCTAAAAGTAAGAGTAACCCTAACCCTCACCCTAACCCTAACCACACTGTAATTCTAACCATAACCCTAAAAATAAAAGTAACCCTAACCCTCACCCTAACCCTAACCATAACCCTCTCCCTCAGCCTCACCATCACTGCAAACTTAACCCTAACCATAACACTAACAATAACCCTAACCCTAACCATAAACCTAATCCTCACCCCCACATTCACCCTCCGCCTGACCCTAACTTAACCCTAACCCTAATCCTAACCCTGACCATAACCGTAACCCTAACCCTAACCCTCACCATAACCCTAACACTAACCCTTAACCTAACACAAACTGTAACCCTAAACCAAACCCTAAACCTAACACTAATCCTCAGCCTCAACTTCCCCCTAACCCAAACCCTAACACTGACCCTCACCATAAACTTCACACTCACCCTCCTCCTAACCCTATATCTAACCCTAAACCTCACCCTCACACTAACCCTAACCCTAACCCTAACCCTAAACCCCAATCTAACCCTCATCCTAACTCTCACCCTCACCTTCACCCTCACCGTAACTCTAACCCTAACCCTAACAATAACACTAACCCTAACCATAAACCTAAACCTAATCCTAATCCTCAGCCTTACCCTCACCTTAAACCTAACCGTAACCATAACGCTCACCCTAACCCTAAGCCAAACCCTAACCATAACCCTCACCCTCACCCTCACCCTAACCCTAATCCTAAACCTAACACTATACCTACCACTAACCCTCACCCGAAGCCTCACCCTAGCCTTCACCCTAAACCTAATCCTAACGATAAACATCATCCTAACCCTCACCCTAACCGTAAACCTAACCTTCACCCTAACCCTAATCCTAACCCTCACCCACATGCTCGTGCTAAGCCTAAGCCTAACACTAACCTAACCATAAAACTAACCCTAAAACCAACCCTCATCCTAACCCTCACCGTAACCCTACGTATAACCCTAAATTTCACCCTCACCCTAAACCTAACTCAACCCTAACCCAAGCTCTAAACCTCACAGTAACACTAACCCTAACCCTCACCCTCACCCTCAATGCAACCCAAATCCTAAACCTAACCCTAACAGTAACCCTAACACTAATCCTAACCCTCACCCTTACCATAACACTCATCCTAACCCAAACCCTCACCCTAACACTTACCCTGACCCTAACACTAACCCTAATCATAACACAAACACTCACACTAACACTAAACATCACCCTAACCCTAAACCTCACCCTAATCCTAACCCTAACTCTCACCCTAACCCTAACCCTCATCCTCAACCTAAACCTCACACTAACCGAACACTAATCCTCAATCTACCCATCACTCTAACCCTAGCACTCACCCTAACCCTAACTCTCACCCTATACCTCACCCTAACACTAACTCTACCCCGAAACCTCACCCTCACCCTAACCTTAACTTTAACACTAACCCTAACATTAAAAACCTCACCCTAACCTTAACCCTAAACCTCAGCCTCAACCTCACCGCAACTCTAACACTAAACCTACTAATAACACTAACCCTCGACCTAACCCTAACCCTCACCCTAACACTAACCCTAACCCTCACCCACATGCTGGGCCTAAGCCTAAACCAAAGCCTAAGCCTAACCCTAACCCTAACCCTCACCCTAAAACTAACCCTAACACTAACCCTAACTCTAACCCTAAAACTCACCCTTACCCTAACCCTAACTCTAACCCTAACCCTAAACCTAAACATCATCCTAACCCTAACCCTAACAATAAAGCTAACCCTAACCTTAACCCTACCCTAACCCTACCCCTAATCCTAACACTAAACCTAACCCTAACGCTAACCATAACCATAACCATAACCCTCACCCTAACCCTAACCTCACCCTAACACTAACCCTAATCCTCACACTAACACTAGCCCTCACCCTAACCCTAACTCTCACCCTCAACCTAAACCTCATCCTAACCCTAAACTTAACCTGAACACTAACTCTCACCCTAACCCTATCCCTAAACTTCACCCTAACCCTAACCTTCTCCCATACCATAACCCTCAACCTAGGCCTAACCCTCATCTTTACCCTTACCGTCACCCCCACCTTAACCCTCACCCTAACCCTAAACCTCACCCTAACCCTCACCCTAACCCTAACACTACCCCTTAATCTCACCCTCACCCTAACCCTAACTCTAACACTAACCCTAACAATATAAACCTCACCTTAACCTTAAACCTAACCCTCACCCTCACCGTAACCATAACCCTAAACCTAACCCTAACAATAACCCAAACCCTAACCGTAATCCTAAACCTCACCTACACCCTAACCCTAATCCTAGCCCTAACCCTCACCCTAAACCTAATCCTCACCCTTCCGTAATCCTAACCCTCACCCTAACCCTAATCCTAATCCTAACCCTCATCATAACCCTCCCCATAACCCTTACCCTAACCCTCACCCTAACCCTAACCCTCACCCTCACCATCACCCTCAGCCTAACCCTAAGCCTAACCCTAAACCTAAAGCTAACCCTCACCCCCACCCTAACCCTAACACTAAGCCTAACCTTAAACCCCACCCTAACCCTAAAGGTAACCCTCACTCGCACCCTCAACCTCACTGTAACTCTAACCCTAACCCTAACAATAGCACTAACCTTAACCCTAATCATCACCCTAACTTTAATCCTTACCCCCACCCTCACCCTCAGCCTAAACCTAAGCCAAAGCCTACCCCTCACCCTAACCCTCACACTCACCCTCACCCTAACATTAATCCTAAAAATACCCCTATCCTTAAACCTCAACCTATAACTCACACTCACCCTAATCCTAACACTAAACCTAGCCCTCAATTTTACCCTAACCTTCCCCTCTCAACCTAACTCTAACCCTAAACCTCACCCTCACCCTAACCCTAACCATAACACTAACCCTAAACTTCACCCTAAACCTAATCCTCACCCTCACCCTCAACCTCACTGTAACTGTAAACCTAACCCTAACAATAACACTAATCCTAACCCTCAACTTAACCTTAACGCTAACCATAACACTAAACCTAACCCTAAACCTAACCCTAAACCTAAATCTCAACCTAACCCTACTCCTCTGCCTCACCCTCACCCTAACCAAACCCTAAACCTAACCCTCACCATAACCCTAAGCCTGACCCTAATGCTAACCCTAACCCTCACACTAACCATCAAGCTAACCCTAAATCTAACCCTATCCCTAACCCGAATAATCATCCTAACCCTCACCCTAACACTAATCCTAACCCTAAAAATCATCCTAAACCTCACCTGAACCCTAACCTTAACCCTCACCCTAAACCTAACCCTAACCCTCACCCACATGATGGGCCTAAGCCTAAACCAAAGCCGAAGCCTAACCCTAACCCTAAACCTCACCCTAACCCTAACCCTAACACAAACCCTAACTCTAACCCTAAACCTCACCCTTACCCTAACACTAACACTAAACCTAACTCTAAACCTAAACCTCATCCTAACTCTAACCCTAACCCTAACCTTAACCCTACCCTAACACTACCCCTAACCCTAACACTAAACCTAACCCTAACTCTAACCCTAATCCTAACCCTAACCATAACCCTCACCCTAACCCTAACCTCACCCTAACACTAACCCTAATCCTCCCGCTCACCCTAGCCCTCACCCTAACCCTAACCCTCATCCTCATAATAAAACTCACCCTAACCCTAAACTTAACCTGAACACTAACTCTCACCCTAATCCTAACCCTAACCCTAACCCTCACCCTTACCATAACCCTCATCCTAGGCCTAACCCTCATCTTTAGCCTTACAGTCACACCAACTTAACCCTCACCCTAACCATCACCCTAAACCTAACCATCACCCTAACCCTAACTCTACCCCTAAACCTCACCCTAACCCTAACCCTAACCCTAACACTAAGCCTAACACTAAAAACCTCACCCTAAACTTATCCCTAAACGTCACCCTCACCGTAACCCTAACCCTAACCCTAACAATAACCCTAACTCTAACCCTAATCCTAACCCTCACCCTCACCCTAACCCTAATTCTAACCCTAACCCTCACCCTAACCCAAACCCACACCCTTCCGTAACGATAACCCTCACCCTAACCCTAACCCTAACCCTCACCGACATGCTGGGCCTAAGCATAAACCAAAGCCTAAGCCTAACCCTAAACCTAAACCTCACGCTAAACCTAACCCTAACACTATCCCTAACTCTAACCCTAAACCTCACCCTTACCCTAACCCAAACTCTAACCCGAAACCTAAACCTAAACCTCATCCTAACCCTAACCCTAACAATAACCCTAACCCTAATCTTAACCCTACCCTAACCCTACACCTAACCCTAAAACTAAACCTAAACCTAACCCTAACCCTAACCCTAACCATAACCCTCACTAACCCTAACATCACCCTAAAACTAAACCTAGTCCTCACACTCACCCTAGCACTCACCCTAACCCTAACTCTCATCCTCACCCTAACACTCACCCTAACCCTAAACTTAACCTGAACACTAACTCTTACCCTAACCCTAACCCTCACCCTCACCCTAACTGTAACCCTCACCCTAACTCTAACCCTCACCCTAGGCCTAATCCTCATCTTTACCCTTAACATCACCCCCACCTTAAGCCTCACCGTAACCCTAACCATCATTCTCACCCTCACCTTAACCCTAACTCTACCCCTAAACCTCACCCTCACCCTAACCCTAACTCTAACCCTAACCCTAACACTAAAAACCTCACCCTAACCTTAACCCTAACCCTCACCCTCACTGTAACCATAACCCTAACCCTAACCCTAACAATAACCCTAACCCTAACCCTAACCCTAATCCTAACCCTAACCCTAACCCTCACCCTTCTGTAAGCGTAACCCTCACCCTAAACCAAATCCTGAACCTAACCCTCATCATGACCCTCCCCATAACCCCAACCCTAACCCTCACCCTAACCCTAACCCTCACCATCACCCTCAGCCTAAACCAAAGCCTAACCCTAAACCTAAACCTAAACCTCACCCTCACCCTAACCCTAACACTAACCCTAACCCTAACAATCACCCTAACCCTCCCCCTAACCCTATATCTAACCCTAAACCTCACCCTCTCCCTAACCCTAACCCTAACCCTAAACCCCACCCTAACCCTAAAGCTAACCCTCACCCGCACCCTCACCCTAATTGTAACTCTAACCCTAACCCTAACCATAACACTAACCCTAACCCTAATCATCACCCTAACATTAATACTTACTCCCACCCTCACCCTCAGCCTAAACCTAAGCCGAAGCCTAACCCTCACCCTAACCCTCACACTCACCCTCACCATAAACCTAATCCTAAACCTAACCCTATCTCTAAACCTCAACCTAACCCTCACCCTCACCCTAACCCTAACACTAACCCTAACCCTCAACCTCACCCTAACCCTCCCCCTAACCCTAACTCTAACCCTAAACCTCACCCTCACCCTATCCCTAACCCTAACCCTAAACCTCACCCTAACCCTAATCTTCACCCTCACCCTCAACCTCAGCTTAGCTCTAACCCTAACCCTAACAATAACAACCCTAACACTATCCCTAACAGTAACCCTAACCATAACCCTCACCCTCAGCCACACCCTCACCGTAAACTTAACCGTAACCATAACACTAACAATAACCCTAACCCTTACCATAACCCTAACCCTAAACCTATCCCTCAAATCACCCTCACCCTAACCCAAATCCTAAACCTAACAATATCCCTAACACTAAACCTCACCCTAACCCTCACCCTAGCCCTCACCCTAATCCTAATCCTAACCCTAAACCTCATCCTAACACTCACCCTAACCCGAACCCAAACCCGAACCCTAACCCGAACCTGAACCCTTACCCTAATGCTCAGCCGAAGCCTAAACCTAAGCCTAACCCTAACCCTAACCCTCACCCTCACCCAAACCCTAACACTACCCCTTACTATAACCCTAAACCTCTCCCTCACCATAACCCTAACTCTAACCCTAACCTTAAACTTAATCTCTTCCTAAACCTAACCCTAACACTCAACCTCACCCTAAACATAAACCTCACACTAACCCTAACTCTCACCCTAACTCTTACCCTCATCCTAACACTAACGAAACTCCAACACTAACGCTCACACTAACCCAAATATTACCCTAACCCTAAATCTCACCCTAACACTAACCCTAACCCTCACCCTCATCCTAGCCCTCACACGAGCCCTAACCCTCATCCTCACCCTAAACCTCACACTAACCCTAACACTAATAATCTAAATCTCACCCTCAACCTAACACTAATCCTAACCCTCACCCTTACCTTAACCCTCACACTCAGCCTATCCCTCAACTTTACCCTTAACATCACCCCCACCCTAATCCTCACCCTAACCCTAACCCGCACCCTAACCCTAACTCTACCCCTAAACCTCACCCTCACCCTAACCCTAACTCTAACCCTACCCTAACACTTAACCTCACCCTACCCTAAACCTAACCCTCACCTTCACCCTCACCGTAACCATAACCCTCATCTTAACCCTCACCCGAACCCTAACCCTAACCCTAAACCTTACCCTAACACTAAGCCAAACCCTCACCCTTGCCCTAGCCTTCACCCTAACCCTAATCCTAAACCTAATCATCACCCTAACACTAAACTTAACCAAACCCTAACTGTCACAGTAACCCTAATGCTAACCATCACACAAATTCTAACCCTCACCCTCACTCTCACCCTCACCCTCAGCCTAACCCTAAGCCCGAACCAAACCCTAACCCTAACAAAAACCCTCACCCTCACCCTAATCCTAATCCTAACCCTAACCTTATACCTCACCCTCACAAAAACCCTCACCCTAACCCTAACCCTAACCCTAACATTAACCCTAACCCTAACACTAACCCTAAACCTAACCCTCACCCTAACGCTTCCCCTAAATCTATATCTAACCCTAAACCTGACCCTCACCGTAACCCTAACCCTAATCCTAAACCTCACCCTAACCCTAACCCTAACCCTCAACCCCACGCTCAACCTCACCGAAACGCTAACCCTAACCCTAACAATAACAGTAACTCTAACCCTAACCATCACCCTAACCCTAATCCTCACCCCTACCCTCACCCTCAGCCTAACCATAAGCCTAAGCCTAACCCTCAACCTAACCCTCACACTCATGCTCACCCTAAACCTAAACCTAAACGTAACCCTATCGCTAAACCTCAACCTAAGCCTCACTCTCACCCTAACTCTAACACTAACCCTAACCCTCACCCTCACCTTCAACCTCACTGTAATTCTAACCCTAACACTAACAATAACAGTAACCCTAACCCTAACCATAACCCTCATCCTCAGCCTCATCCTCACTACAAACTTAACCCTAACCATAACACTAACAATAACCCTAACCCTAATCCTAACCCTAAACATAACCCTAATCTTCACCCCCACCCTCACCCTCAGCCTAACCCTAACTTAACCCTAACCCTAAAGGTAACCCTAAACCTCACCTTAACACTAACCTAACCCTAAAAGTAACACCAACCCTAACCATAAACCAAACACTAAATCTAAACCTAATCCTCAGCCTCACCCTCACCCTAACCCAAACTCTAACCCTAACCCTCACCATAACCCTAAGCCTAACCCAACCCTAACCCTCACACTCACACTCACCCTAACCCAAATCCTAAACCTATCCCTATCCTAACCCTAACCCTAACCCTAACCCTCACCCTAGCCCTCACCCTAAACCTAATCCTAACCCTAAACCTCATCCTAACCCTCAGCCTAAACCTAACCCTAAAACTCACCCTAACCCGAACCCTAAACCTCCCCCTCATGCTCGACCTAAGCCTAAGCCTAAGCCTAAGCTTAACCCTAACCCTCACCCTATCCCTAACCCTAACACTAACCCTAACTCTACCCCTAAACCTCACCCTCACCCTAACCCTAACCCCCATCCTCACCCTCACCTTAAAAGTATAACCCTAACCCGAACACTAACAATAACCCTAACCCTAACCTTAACCCTAACCATAACCATCACCCTAACCCTAAATCTTACCTTAACATTTACCCTCACCCTAACACTAACCCTAAACCTCAGCCTAACCCTAACCCTAACCCTACCCGCACACTCACCCTCATGGTAATTCTAACCCTAACCCTAACAATAACACTAACCCTAACCCTAACAATCAACCTAACACTAATCCTCACCCCCAGCCTCACCCTCACCTTAACCCTAAGCCTAAGCCTAACCATAACCCTCACCCTCACCCTCACCCTAACCCTAATCCTAACCCTAACCCTATCCCTAAACCCCAACCTAACCCTCACCCTCACCCTAATACTAACACTAAACCTAACCCTAACCCTCACCCTAACCCTCCCCCTCACCCTAACTCTAACCCTAAACCTCACCAGTACCCTAAACCTAACTCTAACCTTAACCCTAAACCTCACCCTAAACCTCACCCTAACCCTCACCCTCACTCTCACCATGACCGTAACTCTAAACCTAACCCTAATAATAATACTAACCCTAACCCAAACACTAACACTAACCATAACCCTCACCCTGAGCTCACCCTCGCCGCAAACTTAACACTAACCATAACACTAACAATAACCCTAAGCCAAACCCTAACCCTTACCCTAACCCTAACCCTAACCCTAAACCTAACCCTAAACCTCATCCTAAACCTCACCCTAAACCTCATCCTAAACCTCACCCTAAACATAACCCTAACCATCACCCTCAACCTAACCCTAACCCACACTCTAACCCTCACACTAACCATAATACTAACACTAACCCTAACTCTAACCCTAAACCTCACTATCACCCTAAACCTAACTCTAACCCTAACCCTAAACCTAAACCTCACCCTAACCTTAACCTAACCCTCACCCTCACCCTCAGCTTAACCGTTACCCAAACCCTAAAATAACCCTAAGCCTAAGCCTAACCCTAACACTTACCCTCACCGTAACCCTAACCCCAACCCAAGCCCTCACCCTAAACCTAACCTTAACCCTAACCCTAAACCTCACCATAACCCTAACCCTAAACCTCACCCTCAGCCTCACCTTCACCTTAAATTTAACCTTAATCATAACACTAACAATAACCCTAACCCTAAACCTAATCCTAACCCTCACCCTCACCCTAAAACTAACCCCAACCCTAACCCTCACCCTAACCCTAAACCTAACCCTAATCCTAAACCTCGCCATAATTCTAACCCTAACCCTCACCCTCACACTAGCCCTCATGCTAACCCTAATCCTAACACTAAACCTCATCCTAACCGTCACTCTAATTCTAAACCTAACTATCACCAAACACTAATACTCACCCCCACCCTCACCCTCAGCCTAAGCCTAAGCGTAACCCTAACCCTCACACTCACGCTCACCCAAACCTAATCCTAAACCTAACCCTAACCCTACACATCAAACTAACCCTCACCCTAACCCTAACCCAAACACTAACCCTAACCCTAACCCTGACCCTAAACCTAAACCTGACCCTAACCATAACCCTGATCCTAACCCTAACCATAACCCTAACACTAACCCTCACATTAACCCTAACACTCACCCTAACCCTAACCCTCACCCTAACCCTAACCCTAACCCTAACCCTCACCCTCACCCTAGCCCACACCCTAACCCTAATTCTAACCCTTACCCTCACCTAACCCTAACCCTCATCCTCACCCTAAACCTCACATTAAACCTAACCCTCATCCTCACCCTAACCCCTAACCCTCACACTTACCCTAACCCTCACCCTAACCCTAACCCTCACCCTTATCTTAACCCTCACCCACAGCCTAACCCTCAACTTTCCCCTTACCATCACCCTCACCATAACACTCAACCTATCCCTAAACCTCATTCTAACCTTCAAGTTAACCGTAACCCTAACCAACAACCTAACCGTAACTCTCACCCTCAATCTCACCCTCAGCCTAAACCTCAGCCTAAGCCTAACCCTAACAGTAACGCTCACCCTCACCCTAGCCCTCACCCTAATCGTAACCCTAAACCTCATCCTAACCGTCACTCTAATTCTAAACCTAACTATCACCAAAAACTAATCCTCACCCCCACCCTCACCCTCAGCCTAAGCCCAAGGGTAACCCTAACCCTCACACTCACCCTCACCGAAACTTAATCCTAAACCTAACCCTAACCCTAAACCTCAAACTAACCCTCAACCTAACCCTAACCCTAACACTAACCATAACCCTAACCCTGACCCTAAACCTAACCCTGACCCTAACCCTAACTCTGACCCTAACAATAACCATAACCCTAACACTAACCCTCACAATAACCCTAACTCTCACCCTACCCCTAAACCTCACACTAACCCTCAACCTCACCCTAACCCTCAACCTCAACCTAACCCTAATCCTAACCCTAACCTTCACGCTCAGCCTCCTCCTCACTGCAAAGGTAACCTTAACCATAACACTAACAATAACCCTAACCCTAACCCTAACCCTAACCCTCACCCTAACCCTAATCCTAACCCTAAAACTCACCCTAACCCTAAACCATACCCTCACCATAACACTAACCCTCATCCTAACCCTCACCCTAACCCTAATCCTCATCCTCAACAAGACACTAACCTTCACCCCCACCCTCACCCTCAGCCTAACCCTGAGCCTAAGCCTAACCCTAAACCTAACCCTCACACTCACAGTCACAGTAACCCTAATCCTAACCCTAACCCTAACCATAAACCTCACCCTCAGCCTCACTCTCACTGCAAACTTAATCCTAACCATAACACTAACAATAACCCAATACCTAACTCTAACCCTAACCCTAACTCTAACCCTAAACCTAAACCTAACCCTAATCCTCACCCCCACCCTCAGCCTCAGCCTAACCCTAAGCCTAACCCTAACACTAACCCTAACTCTAACCCTAAACCTCACCCTCACCCTAACTCTATCTCTAAACCTAACCTTAAACCTCACCTTAACCCTAACCCTAAACCTCACCCGCACCCTCACCCTCACCGTAACTCTAACCCTAACCCTAACAATAACACTAACCCTAAGCCTAACCATCACCCTAACCCTAATCATCACTCCCATCCTCACCCTTAGCCTAAGCCTAAGCCTAAGCCTAACCCTACCCCTAACCCTCACCCTCACACTGACCCTAATCCTAACCCTAACCCTAACCCTATCCCGGAACCTCAACCTAACCCTCCCCCTCCCCCTAAAGCTAACACTAAACCTAAACCTAACCCTCAACCTAACCCTCCCCCTCACCCTAACTCTAAACTTAAACCTTACCAGCACCCTAACCGTAACCTTAAACCTAAACCTCACCCTAAACCTCACCCTAACCCTCACCCTCACCCTCACTCTCACCGTGACCGTAACTTTAAGCCTAAACCTAACAATAACACTAACCTTAACCCTAACCCTAACCCTAACACTAACCATAACCCTCAAATGAGCCTCACCCTCACTGCAAAATTATCACTAACCATAACACTAACAATAACCCTAACCTTAACCCTAAGCCGAACCCTAAACCTAACCCTCACCTTAACCTTAACCATAAACTTAACCCTAACCCTAACCCTAACCCTGAAAGTAACACTAACCCTAACCCTCACCTTCACAATCCGCCTAAGCCTAACCCAAACTCTAACTCTCACACTAACCCTCACCCTAAACCTAACCCTAACACTAACCCTAACTCTAACCCTAAACCTCACGATCAACCTAACCCTAACTCTAACCCTAACCCTATACCTAAACTTCAACCTAAACCTAACCCTAACCCTTAGACTAACCCTCACCCTAACCCTAACCTAACACTAACCCTAACCCTAACCCTCACACTAACCCTTACCCTAAGCCTAACTCTAACCCTAAACCTCACCCTAACCCTAACCCTATCTCTAACACTAATCCTAACCTTAAACCTCACCCTAACCCTAACCCTAACCCTCACCCTCACCCTCAACGTAACCATAAACTTAAAATTGAAAATAACCCTAGCAGGAACCCTAACCCTCAACCTATCTGTAACCCTAAACCTAAACCTAACCCTCACACAAACCCTCCCTTTAACCCTAACTCTAAACCTAAAGCTTACCAGCACCCTAACACTAACCTTAAACCTAAACCTCACCCTAAACCTCACTCTAACCCACACCCTCACCCTCACTCTCACCGTGACCGTAACTCTAACCCTAACCCTAACAATAACACTAACTTTAACCCTAACCCTAACCCTAACACTAACCATAACCCTCAACCTGAGCTTCACCCTCACTGCAAACTAAACACTAAACATAACACTAGCAATAAACCTAACCTTAACCCTAAGCCTAAGCCTAACCCTAACCCGCACCTTAACCCTAACCATAAACCTAACCCTAACCCTAACCCTAACCCTAAAAGTAACACTAACCCTAACCATAACCCAAAACCTCATCCAAACCCTCACCCTAAACCTAATGCTAACCCTCACCCTAACCCTAACCCTCACCCTCACAATCCGCGTAAGCCTAACCCGAACTCTAACCCTCACCCTAACCCTCACCCTAAACCTAACCCTAACACTAACCCTAACTCTAACCCTAAACCTCACAATCAACCTAACCCTAACTCTAACCCTAACCCTATACCTAAACCTCAACCTAAACCTAACCCTAACCCTAACCTAACACTAACCCTAACCCTAACCCTCACACTAACCTTCACCCTAAGCCTAACTCTAACCCTAAACCTCACCCTAACCCTAACCCTAACTCTAACCTTAATCCTAACCTTAAACCTCACCCTAACCCTAACCCTAACCTTCACCCTCACCCTCACCCTCAACGTAACCCTAAACTTAAAATTAAAAATAATCCTAGCAGGAAACCTAACCCTCAACCTAGCTGTAACCCTAACCCTAAACCTAACCCTCACCCTAACACTTACCCTCACCCTAATCCTAACCCAAACTCTAACCCTAATCCTAAACCTAAATCTCACCCTAACCCTAACCCTAACCCTCACCCTCACCCTCAATCTCACACTCACCCTAACCCTATTCCTAATCCTAACCCTAACCCTCACCCTCAGCCTCACCCTCACTCCAAAAATAACCTTAACCATAACACTAACAATAAACCTAACTATAACCCTAATCCTAACCCTCACCCTCACCCTAACCCTAATCCTAACCCTAACCCTCACCCTAAACCCTAACCCTCACCCTCACTGTAAATCTAAACCTCATCCTAACGCTCACCCTAACTCTAATCCTCACCCTCACTGTAACACAAATGCTCACTCCCAACCTCACCCTCAGCCTAACCCTAATCCTAAGCCTAACCCTAATTCTAACCCTCACACTCACCCTCACCCTAACCCTAATCCTAACCCTAACCCTATCCCTAAAATTCAACCTAACCCTAACCCTCACCCTAACCCTCCCACTAACCCTAACTCTAAACCTAATCCTCACCCTCAACCTAACCCTAACCCTAAACATCACCCTGAACCTCACCTAACCCTAACCCTCACCCTCACCTCACCCTCACCGTAACTCTAAACCTAACCCTAAAAATAACACTAACCATAACCCTAACCCTAACCCTAAACCTCACCCTCAGCCTCACCCTCACTGCAAACTTAAACCTAACACTAACCATAACACTAATATTAACCCTTACCGTAACCATAACCCTAACCCTAACCCTAACTCTAACCCTAACCCTAACCCTAATCCTCACGCACACGCTCAGCCTCATTCTAACTCTAAGCCTAACCCTAACATTAACCCTAACTTTAACCCTAACCTCACCCTCACCCTAACCCTATCTCTAAACCTAACCCTAAACCTCAGCTTAAACCTAACCCTAACCCTACCCTCACCCTCACCCTCAATTTAACTCTAACCCTGACCCTAACAATAACACTAACCCTAAGCCTAACCATCACCCTAACCCTAATCCTCACCGCCAGCCTCACCATCAGCCTAACCCTAAGCCTAAACCTAACCCTAACCCTCACCCTCACCCTAAACCTAATATTAATCCTAACCCTATCCCTAAACCTCAACCTAACCCTCCCCCTCACCCTCATGCTAACACTAAACCTAACCCTAACCCTCACCCTATCCATCCCCCTCAACCTAACTCTAAACCTACACCTCACCAGCACCCTAATCCTAACCCTAACCCTAATGCTAAACCTCACCCTAAACCTCACCGTAACCCTCACCCTCACTCTCACCATGACCATAACTCTAAACCTAACCCTAAGAATAAAACTAACCCTAACCCAAACCCTAACACTAACCATAACCCTCAGCCTGAGCCTCAACCTCACTGCAAACTTAACACTAACCATAACACTAACAATAACCCTAACCCTAACCCTAATCCTAAACTTAACCCTAACCCTAACCCAAACCCTCAGCCTAACCCTAACCCTAAACCTAACCCTAATCTTAACCCTAAAACTAACCCTAACCATAACCATAACCACAAACCTCATCCTAACAGTCACCCTAAACCTAACCCTAACCCTCACCCTAACCCTAACCCTAACCCTCACCCCCACGCTCGGCCTAAGCCTAAGCCTAAGCCTAACCCGAACTCTAACCCTCACCCTAACCCTAAACCTAACACTAACCCTCACTTTAACCCTAAACCTCACCCTCACCCTAACCCTAACACTAACCCTCACACTAACCCTAAACCTCACCCTCACTGTAACCCTAACATTAACCCTCACCCTAACCATAAACCTAATCCTAATCCTAAACCTCACCATAATGGTAACCCTAACCCTCACCCTCACCCTTGACCTCATCTTAACCCTAATCCTAACCTTAACCTCATCCTAAACCTCACCTTAATCCTAAACCTAACCCTCACCCTCACCCACAGACTAACCCTAACCCTAACCCTCACACTCAACCTCATCCTAACCCTAATCCTAACACTAACCCTAACCCTAACCCTAACCCTCACCCTAACCCTCCCCGCAGCACTAACTCTAAACCTAAACCTCACCCTCACCTTAACCCTAACTGTAAACCTAACCTTAAACCCAAACCTCAACCTAACCATAAACCAAAACATCACCCTCATCCTCACCGTAACCTTAACCCTAACCCTAACCCTAACAAAAACCCTAAACCTAACACTAACCCTAACCCTAACCATAACCCTCACCCTAACGGTAACCCTCACCCTAACACTTACCCTCACCCTAACCCTCAACGTAACCTTATCCCTAACCCAAACAATAACCCTAAAGCTAACACTAACCCTAACCCTAACCATAACCCTCACCCTAACGCTATAACTCACCCTAACACTAACTCTCACCCTAAAACTAACCCTAGTCCTAACACTAACCCTCACACTAACCCTAACCATCACCTTAACCCTAAACCTCAACCTAACCCTATCCCTAACCCTCACCCTCACCCTAGCCCTCACACTAACCCTTACCCTCTTCCTAAACCTAAACCTAACCCTCACCCTAACCTTAACGCTAAACCTCACATTAACCCTAAACCTCATCCTCAAAATCAACCTCACCTTAACCCTAACCCTAACACTAATCCAAACGCTAACCCTCACACTCACTCTCAACCTAACTCTCAATCTAACCCTAAACAAAACCCTCACCCTAATCCTAACCCATCCCTGACCTTCACCCTAACCCAAACCCTATTTATAACCCTAACCCTCACCCTCACCCTAAAACTTACCCTCACCCTAACCCTAAACCTAACCCTCATCCTAACACTAACCATAACCCTAATCCTCACCCTAACCTTAACTCTAACACTATCCCTCAC
Organism: Dipodomys merriami; assembly: GCF_024711535.1. Classification (NCBI taxonomy): domain Eukaryota; kingdom Metazoa; phylum Chordata; class Mammalia; order Rodentia; family Heteromyidae; genus Dipodomys; species Dipodomys merriami. The sequence goes on from NW_027202760.1 coordinate 674,040, forward strand.
CCAAACCTTAACCCTCAACCTCACCCTCAAACTCACCTTGACCCTCACCCTAACCCTCACACTCACCCACACCCTAAAAATAACCATAACCCTAACCCTCACACTAAACCTAACTCTGAGACTCACCCTCACCCTCAACCTAAGCCTAACCCTACACCTAAGCCTAATCCTAACCCTAACTCTCACTCTCACCCTCACCCTAAACCTAAACCTTACCCTAACCCTAACCCTAACCCTAGTACTCACCTAACCCTTACCCTCACCGTCACCCTAACCCTAAACCTAACCCTCACCCTAAACCTAACCCTAACCCTCACCCTCACCGTAACCCTAACACTAACCCTAACCCTCACCCTAAACCTATCCTTAACCTTAATGCTATCCCTAACCCTCACCCTTCCGCTAAACCTCCCTATAACCCTTACCCTGACCCTATCCTTCACCCTAACCCTAAACTTAACACTAAACCTAAACACCATCCTCACCCTGAATCTAACCCTAAGTCTCACCCTCTCCCTCAACCTCACCCTAACCCTAAACCAAACCCTCAACTGAACCATCAAACTAACGCTCACCCTAACCCTCAACTTAACCCTAACCCTCACCCTCACCCTAACCCTCACCTTAAACCATACCCTCACCCTAAACCTAACCCTAAACCGAACGATAACCCTCACCCTCACCTAACCTAACCTGGATCCTAACCCTCACCCTAAACCTCAACCTAACTCTAATGCTATCCCTAAACCTCACCCTCACCCTAAACCTCATCCTAACCCTTACCCTGACTATAACCCTAACCCTAACCCTAATCCTCACCATAACCCTAACCCTCACAGTAACCCTAACCCTCACCCACACCCTAAAACTCACCCGAACCCGAACCCGAACCCTCACCCTAACCCGACCCTAAACCTCACCCTAAACCTAACCCTCACACTAAACCTAACTATAACCCTCACCCTCATACTAACACTAACCCTCACCTTAACCCTCACCCTAAAACTCACCGTAACCCTAACACTAACACTAAACCTCAATCTCATCCCAATCCTCACACTTATCCTTATCCTCACACTAACCTTAACCCTAACCCTAATCCTCACATTAACCCTAACCCTCACACTAACCCTAACCCTACACCTCACCCTACCCCTCACCCTAACCCTAACCCTCACCCTAACTCTAACGCTATCCCTAAACCTCATCCTCACCCTAAACCTCATCCTAACACTTACCCTCACTATAACCCTAACCCTAACCCTAACCCTAACCCTAATCCTCACCATAACCATAACCCTCACCCTAACCCTAACCATAGACCTCACCCTCAGCGTCAAACTCATCCTAAACGTAAGCCTAAGCCTAACCCTTACCCTAACCATCACCATAATCCTAACCCTAACCCTAAATCTAACCCTAACCCTAACCCTAAACCTAACCCTAAACCCACCCTAATCCTCAGCCTCACCCTCACCCTGACCCAAACCCTAAACCTAACCCTCACCCTAACCCTAAGCCTATCCTTAACCCTAACCCTCACACTCACCCTCAACCTAACCATAATCCTAAACCTAACCCTATCCCTAACACTAACCCTCACCCTAACATTCACCATAACATTTACCCACACCCTAACCCTAACCCTCACACTAACTATAACCCTCACCCTAACCCTAACCCTCACCCTACCACTTACCGTCACCCTAACACTAACCCTAACCCGAAAACTAACCCTCACACTAACCCTAAACCTCACCCTCACCCTAGCCCTCACCCTAACCCTAATTCTAACCCTCACCCTCACCCTAAACCTGACCCTCATCCTCACACTAAACCTCACACTAATCCTAACACTAATCCTCAATCTAACCCTCATCCTATACCTAACCCTAACCCTTACACTAACCCTAAACCTAACCCTAACCCTCACCCTTATCTTAACCCTCACCCTCAGCATAAACCTCACCTTTACCATTACCATCATCCTCACCCTAACCTCACCCTAACTCTAAACCTCATCCCAACCCTCACCATCACCGTAAACCTAACCATCACGCTAACCCTAACCCTCACCCTCAACCTCACCCTCAGCCTAACCCTAAGCCTAAGCTAAGTCTTACCCTAACCCTCACCCTCACCCGAGCCCTCAGCCTTACCCTAATCCTAACCATCACCCTAACCCTAATCCGCACCCCCACACTTACCCTCAGCCTAACCCTAACCCAAACCCTACACCTCCCCTTAACCCTAAACCTAATCCTAAACCTCACCCTAACCCTAAACCTAAACCTAACCCTCACCCTAACCCTAACGCTAACCGTCACCCTTAGCCTAACCCTCACGTTTACCCTTACCGTCACCCCCACCCTAAACCTCACCCTAACCCTAACAATCAATCTAACACTCACCCTAACCCTAACTCTACCCCTAAACCTCACCCTCACCCTAACCCTAACTCTAACACTAATCCTAACACTAAACCACATCCTAACGCTAAACCTAACCCCCAAACTAACCGTAACACTCACCCTCACCCACACCCTCAGCCTAAACCTAAGGCTATCTCTAACCCTCACACTCCCCCTCTCCCTAACCCTAATCCTAATCCTAACCCTAACCCTAACACACAACCTCACCCTAACCCTCACCCTAACCCTAACTCTAACACTAACACTAAGCCAAACGCTCACCCTAACACTTACCCTAACCCTATCTCTAACCCTAAACCTCTAACTCACACTGACCCTAACTCTAACCCTAAACCTCACGCTAACCCTAACCATAAACCTCAACTTCTCCCTAGCCCTCACCCTAACCCTAATCCTAAACCTAACCTTCATCCTAACCCTCACACTAACTCTAACCCTAACCCTAACCCTCACCCGAACCCTAACCCTCCCCCTCAACCTAACCCTCAGCCTAAACCTAAGCCTAACCCTAAACCTAACACTAACCCACCCACTCACCCTCAACCTAACCCTAATCCTAACCATAACTTTAACACTTAACCTCACCCTAACCCTAAAACTAAAACTAACCCTAACCCTAACCCTCATCCTTAACCCTCATCTGAACCCTAACTCTAACCCTACACCTCACACTCACCCTAACCCTAACTCTAACCCTAACCTTAACCCTAAACCTCCCCTAAATCTAACCCTCATCATCACTCTCACCGTAACCCTAACCCTAAACCTCACAAAAACCCTAAAACTAACCCTAAACGTCACCCTAACCATAACCCCCAACCTAACACTAACCCTCATGCTAACACTTACCCTCACACTAACACTAACCCTAACTCTAACACTAACCCTGACAGTAACCCTAACTCTCACCCTAACCCTAAATCTAACCCTCACCCTCACCCTAACCCTCAGCCTCACCCTAGTCCCCACCCCAAACTTAATTCTAACCGTAACCCACACCCTAACCCTAACCCTCACAATAAACCTCACACTAACCCTAACCCTAATCCTCAATCTATCCCTCACCCTCACCCTTACACTCACCCTAACCCTAACCCTCATCCAAATACTCACCCTAACCCTAACCCTATCCATCTCCCTAACCCTAAACCTCACCCACACCCTCACGCTAGCCCTCACCCTAAACCAATACCTAACCCTAAACATCATCATAACCCTCACCCGAACCCTAATCCTAAACATCACCCAAAACCTATTCCTAACCCCCAAGATCACCCTCAGCCTAACCCTAAGCCTAAGCCTATCCCTAGCCATAACCCTCACCCTCAGCCTCACCCTCACTGCAAACTTAACCCAAAACATCACACTAAAAATAACCCTAATTTAAACACTAAACCTAATCCTAATCCTCACCCCACCCTCACCCTCAGCCAAACCATAACCCTAACCCTAACCCTCTCAATGAAAGCCTAACCCTAACACTAACCCTAACCCAAAACCTCACCATAAACTTAAACCTAATCCTAAACCTCATCCTCACCCTCACCCTAACCCAAACTCTAAACTTAACCTTCACCCTAAACCTAAGCCTAACCCTAACCCTAACCCTAACCCTCACCCTCACCCTCACCCTAAACCTAATCCTAACCCTAACCCTATCCCTAACCCTAACCCTCACCCTAACACTCACCCTAGCCCTAATCCTAACCCTAATTCTAACCCTAAACCTCACCCTAACCCTCACCCTAACCCTCACCCTAACCCTAACCTTAACCCTCAACTTCATTCTCGGACTAAGCCTAAGCCTAAGCCTAATCCTAACCCTAAACCTCACCGTAACCCTAATTGTAACACTAAGGCTAACTCTAACCCTAAACCTCACTCTCACCTTAACCCTAACTCTAACCCTAACCCTAAACCTAAACCTCATCCTAAACCAAAACATAACCTTCACTCTCACCCTCACTATAACTGTAACTCTAACCCTAACCTTAAAAATAACCGCAACCCTCACCCGAACCATAACCCTCACCCTAACCCAAACCCTCACCCTAACAAATACCCTCAACCTAACACTAACAGTAACCCTAACACTAACCCTCACACTAACCCGAATCCTTACCCTACGCCTCAACCTAACCCTCACCCTCACACTAACCCTAACACTAACCCTTAACTTAACCCTCACCCTAACCCTCCCCATAAAACTATATCTAACCCTACATCTCACCGTAACTCTAACCCTAACCCTAACAATAACACTAACCCAAACCCAAACCATCACCCTAACCCTAATCCTCACCCCCACCCTCTCACTAAGCCTAAGACTAACACTCACACTAACCCTCATACTCACCCTCACCCTAACCCTAATCCTAAACCTAAACCTATCCCTAAACCTCAACCTAACCCTCAACCTCCCCCTAACCCTAACCCTCACCCTAACCCTCCCCCTCACCCTAACTCTAACCCTAAACCTCACCCTCACCCTAACCCTAACCCTTACCTTAAAACTCACTCTAAACCTCACCCTAACCAAAACCCTCATCCTCACCCTCAACCTCACCGTAACTCTAACCCTAAAACTAACATTAATACTAACCCTAACCCTAACACTAAACCTGACCCTAACCATAACACTCACCCTCAGCCTCACCCTCACCGCAAACTTATCCCTAATCATAACACTAACAATGAACCAAACCCTAACCCTAACCCTAAACCTAACCCGCACCCGCACCCTCACCCTCACCCTCAGCCTAACCCTAGACCTAAGCCTAAGCCTAACCCTAACCCTCACCATAATCCTAACCTTAACCCTAACCCTAACCCTAACCCTAACCCTAAACCTCAGCCTCACCTACACCCTTACCCAAACCCTAACCCTAACCGTCAGCCTAACCCTAAGCCTAAACCTAACCCAAACACTTACCCTCACCCTAACACTAACCCTAACTCTCACACTAACCCTCACAGTAACCCAAACTCTCACCCTAACCCTAAACCTCACCCTAACCCTAACCCTCATCCTCACTCTAAACCTCACACTAACCCTAACCCTAATGCTCAATCTATCCCTCACCCTCACCCTAACTCTGACCCTAAACCTAACCCTCATCCAAACACTCACCCTAAACCTAACCCTATCCATCACCCTAACCCTAAAACTCACCCTCACACTCAACCTCAGCCTAAACCTAAGCCTAAGCCAAAGCCTAACCCTAACACTCACCCTCACCCTAGCCCTCACCCTAAACCTAATCCTAACCCTTACCCTCATCATAACCCTCACCCTAACCCTAATCCTAACCATCATCCAAAACCTATTCCTAACCTCCAAGATCACCCTCAGTCTAACCATAAGCCTAAGCCTAACCCTAGCCATAACCCTCACCCTCAGCCTCACCCTCACTGCAAACTTAACCCAATACATAACACTAAAAATAACCCTAATTTAAACCCTAACTCTAACCCTAATCCTCACCCCACCCTCCCATTCAGCCTAAACCTAAGCCTAACCCTAGGCCTAACCCTAACCTTCACTGTTACCCTAACCCTAACCCTAAACCTAAACCTAACCCTAAACGTAACCCTAGTCCTCAGCCTCACCCTCACCCTAACCCAAACCCCAACCCTAACCCTTACCCTAACCCTAACCCTCACTGTCACCCTCACAGTAACTGTAACCCTAAACCTAACCCTAACAATAGCCCTAACCCTAATATTAACCCTCATCCTAACCATAATCCTCACCCTAACCTAAACCCTCACCCTAACACTTAACCTCACCCTAACACTAACCCTAACCCTAACATTAACCCTCACACTAACACTAACCCTATCCCTAAACCTAAACCTCAACCTAACCCTCAACCTCACCCTAACCCTAACACTAACCCTATCCCTAACCCTCACCTTAACCCTCTCCCTAACCCTATATCTAACCCTAAACCTTACACTCACCATAACCCTAACCCTAACCCTAAACCCCACCCTAATCCTAACCCTAACCCTCACCCGCACCCTCACCCTCACTATAACTCTAACCCTAACCCTAACAATAACACTAACACTAACCTAAAACATCACCCTAACCCTAATGCTCACCGCCACCCTCACCCTCAGCCCAACCCTAAACCTAACCCTAACACTATCCCTAATCCTCACCCCCATCCTCACCCTCAGCCTAACCCTAATACTAAACCTCACACTAACCCAAATGCTAACACTCTCCCTCACCCTAGCCCTCACTCTAAAGCTAATCCTCAATCTAACCCTCACCCACACCCTTCCCCTAACCATAACACTCACGCTAACTCTAATTCTACCCCTAAACCTCACCCTCACCATAACCCTAACTCTAACCCTAAACCTAAAACTAAACCTCACCCTCAACCTAAACCTAACCCTCACCCTAAACCTAACCCTCACCCTCACCCTCACCCTCAGCCTAAACCTAAGGCTAACACTGACCCTAACCCTAACTCACACACTTAGCCTAACACTAACCCTAATCCTTATCCTAACCCTAAACCTAACCCTCACCCTCACCCTAACCCTAATCCTAACCCTAAACCTAACCCTCAACCTCAGCCTCATACTAACCCCAATTTTAACACTAAACCTCAACCACATCCTAACCTAACACTAACCATAACCCTAACCCTCCCCCTAACTCTCAACCTAACCCTAACACTAAGAATAACACTAACCCTAAACCTAAACCTAACCCACACCCTAACCCTAACTCTATCCCTAAACCTCACCCTCACCCTAACTCTCACTCTAACCCAAACCCAAACCCTATTCCTCACCCTGACCCTAACCTAAACTTCACCCTCACCCTCACAGTAACCATAACCCTAAACCTAACACTAAACCTATCCCTAACCCTCACCCTAACCCTCTCCCTAACCCTATATTTAACCTTAAACCTAACCCTTACCCTAACCTTAAACCCCACTCTAACCCTAAACCTAACCCTCAACCGCAATCTCACCATCACTGTAACTCTAACCCTAACCCTAACAATAACACTAACCCTAACACGAAACATCACCCTAACCCTAATGCTCACCGCCACCCTCACCCTCAGCCTAAACCTAAACCTAACCCTAAAACTATCCCTAATCCTCACCTCCCACCCTCACCCTCAGCCAACCCAAAGTCTAAGCCTAACCCTCACCCTCACCCTCACCCTAACCCTAGTCCTAAACCTCACCTTATCCCTAAACCTCAAACTAACCCTCACCCTAACCCTAACCCTAACCCTCACCCTAACCCTAATCCTCAACCTAACCCTCACCCTAAACCTAACTTTACCTCGAAACCTCAACCTCACAATCAGCTTAAACCTAAGGCTAAGCCTAAGCCTAATCCTAACCCTCACACTCACCCTAACCATAACCCTAATCCTAACCCTAACCCTAACCCACACCCTTACCTTAACCCTCACCCTAACCCTAACCTTAACACTAACCCTAAACCTAAACCTCAACCTCAGCCTTACCCGAATCCTAATTCTAACACTAAACCGCACCCACATCTTAATGCTAATGCTAACCTAACCCTAACCCTAACCCTAAACCTCCCCCTAACTCTCAACCTAAAGCTAACACTAACACTAACCCTAACCCTAAACCTCAACCTAACCCTCAACCTCACCCTAACCCTAACACTAACCCGATCCCTAACCCTCACCTTAACCCTCTACCTAACCCTATATCTAAACCGAAACCTCACCCTCACCCTAACCCTAACCCTAAACCCCACCCAAACCCTAACCCTAAACCTCAACCTCACCCTCAAACTCACTGTAACTATAACCTTGACACTAACAATAACACTAACCATAACCCGAACTATCTCCCTAAACCTAATGCTCACATCCACACTCACACTCAGCCTAACCCTAAACCTAACCCTAAAACTAACCCTGATCCTCACCCCCACCCTCACCCTCAGGCTAACCCTGAGCCTAAGGCTAACCCACACCCTCACCCTCACCCTATCCCTAGTCCTAAACATAACCCTATCCCTAAATCGCAAACTAACCCCCACCCTCACCCTCACCCTAACACTAAACCTAACCCTAAACCTCACCTTAACTCTGCCCCTATCCCTAACTCTAACCCTAAACCTCATCCTCACCAAAATCCTAAACCTAACCCTAACCCTAACCCAAACCCAAACCCTCAACCTAACGCTAGCCCTAACCCTAAACCTAACCCTAAGCCTAACCATAAACTTAATAGTAATGCTCAGCCTCTCCCTCACCCTAACCCAAACCCTTAACCAAACCCTCACACTCACCTTCAGCCTAACCCTAAGCCTAACCCTCACCCTATCTGTAACCCTCATCGTAACCCTCACTCTAACCCTAAGCCTAACCCTCAATCTAACCCTAACCCTAACCCTAAACCTAACACTAATCCTCAGATTCACCCTCACACTAACCCAAAACCTAACCCTAAACCTCACCATAACCCTAAGCCTAATGGTAACCCTAACCCTAACCCTCTCCCTCACCCTCACTCTCACCCTACCCCTAATCCTAACCTAACCCTATCCCTAAACCTAACCCTCACCCTAAACCTCAGCCTAGCCCTCACCCTAACCCTAATCCTAACCCTAAACCTCATCCTAACCATCACCCTAAACCTAACACTACTCCTCACCCTAACCCTAACCCTAACCCTCACCCTCATGCTCGGCCTAAGCCTAAGCCTAAGCCTAAGCCTAAGCCTAACCCTAAACCTCACCCTCACCCTAACCGTAACATTAACGCTAATTCTAGCTGTAAACCTCACTCTCAACCTAACCCTAACTCTCACCCTAACCCTAAAGCTAAACCTCATCCTAACCCTAACCTAACCCTCAGCATCACCCTAACTGTAACCATAAGCCTACCACTAAACATAACAATAACCCTAAACCTAACCCTAAACCTCTACCTATCCATAACCCTCACCCTAACCGTAACCCTCACTCTAACACTTACCCTCACCCTAACACTAACCCTAACCCTAACACTAACCCTCACACTACATCTAACCATCACCCTAACCCTAAACCTCACCCTAACCCTGACACTAACCCTCACGCTCACCCTACACCTCACCCTAACCCTAACCCTCATCTTCACCCTAAACCTCACACTAACCGTTACACTAATCCTCAATCTAACCTCCACCCACATCCTTCCCATAACCCTAACCCTCACCATATCCCTAACCCTCACCGGACCGTAACCATTACCCTCAGCCTAACCCTCAAGTTTGCCCTTACTGTCACCCCAACCCTAACCCTTACCCTAACCCTAAAACTCACCTAACCCTCACCCTAACCCTAACTCTACACCTAAACCTCACCCTCAACCTAACCCTAACTCTAAATCTAAACCTAACATTAAACCTCATTCTAACGCTAACCCTAACCCTCACACTAACCCACACTATAAACGTAAACCTAACCCTAACCCTAACGATAACCCTATCCCTAACCCTCACCCTAACCATAACCCTCACCCTAACACTTACTCTCACCCTAACCCTAACCCTAACACTAACCCTTACACTAACCCTAACCCTCACCCTCACCCTAATCCTAAACCTCACCCTAACCCTAACTCTAACCCTAACCCTCACCCTCAACCTAGCCCTCACCCTAAGCCTAATTCTAACCCTCACCCTCAACCTAACCCTATCCCAATTCCTCACCCTAAACCTCACATTAAACCTAACCCTAATCATTTAATTAACCATCACCCTAACCCTAACCCTAACCCTAAAACTAAACCTATCTGTAACCCTCAACCTTATTTTAACCCTCACCCTCAGCCTAAACCTCCCCTTTACCCTTACCATCATCCTCACCCTCACCCTAAACATCATCCTAACAGTCACCCTAACTGTAAACCTAACCATGACCCTAAAGCTAACCCTCACCCTCTCCCTAGCCCTCACCCTAACCCTAATGCTAACCCTAACCCTCATCCTAACCCTCACCTTTACTCTTAGTGTCACCCTCATTCTAACCCTCACCCTAATCCTAACCCTCATCCTAACCCTCACCCTTACTGTAACACTAACCATCACCCTAACAATAACCCTCACCCTCACATTCAGCCACAGCCTAACCCTAAGCCTAAACCTAAACCTAAACTTCAACTTCACACTCACCCTAGCCCTCACCCTAACTCAAATCCTAACCCTAACCCTCATCATAACACTCAACCTAACCATACCCCGAACCATCATTCTAAACCTAAGCCTCATCCCCAAACTCACCCTCAGCCTAACCCTAAACCTAAGGATAACCCTAACCCTAACCCTTACACTCACCCTCACACTAACCCTAATCCTAAGCCTAACCCTAACCCTAAACCTAAACCTCAACCTAACCCTCACCCTAACCCTAACCCTAACCCTCACCTTAGTCCTCACAATAACCCTCAATCCAAACCTAACCCACACCCTCGCCATAACCCAAAAGCTCACCCTGAACCAAACCCTAACCCTTAACCACACCTTCACCCTCACCCTACCCCTAACTATAAACCTTACCCTAACCCTGACACTTACCCTAACCTTCACGCCAGCCCTCACCTTAACCCTAATTGTATCCCTAACCCTCATCCTAAACCTCACCCTAAACCTAACCCTAAACCTCACCCTAACCCTAAACCTCACCATCACCCTAAACCGAACCCTAGTCCTAACCCTCACCCTAACCCTAAGCCTAACCCTAACACTAACCCTAACCCTCACACTCACCCTCAACTTAAACCTAACCCTAAGCCTAACCCTAATCCTCACCCTTACCCTCACCTTCACGCTCAATTAACTCTAACCTTAACTCTAACAATAACACTAATCCTAACCCTAAAACTAACCTTAACCCTAATCCTATCCATAAATCTCTTCCTCAGCCTCCCCCTCACTGCAATGTCACCATAATCATAACAATAACAATAATCCTAACCCTAACCCTAATCCTAAACCTCACCCTCACCCTAACACTATTCCTAACCCTAACCATCACCCTAACCCTAACCCTAACCCTCACCGTAACCCTAACCCTCATCCTAACCCTGACCCTAACCCTCACACAAACGCTAAACCTCACCCTAACACTAACCCTAACCCTCACCCTCACCCTAGCCTTCACCCTAAACATAATCCTAACCCTAATCCTCATCCTAACTATTACTCTAACCCTAACCCTAACACTCACCCTAACCCTAATCCTAACCTTAACCCTCTCCCTAACTCTAACCCTCACCCTCACCATAACCCTAACCCTAACCCTCACCCTGACCCTAAACTTAACCCGAAACCTAACTCTCACCTAAATGCTAACCCTAACCCGAACCCTAACCCTAACCCTCACCCTCATCCTCACCCTCACCAAAACCCTAATCCTAAACCTAACCCTATACTAACCCTAACCCTCACCCTAACCCTCACTCTAAACCTAACCCTAACCCTAAACTTAACACTAACCATCACACTATCCCTCACCTTAACACTAACTCTAACCCTAAACCTCAATCTCACCCTAACCCTCCCATTCACCTTCATGCTCAGCGTTTCACTAAGCCTAACACTAACCCTAACCCTAACCGTCACACTCACCCTCACCCTAACCGTAAACCCAATCCTAACCCTAAACCTAACCTTCACCCTAACCCTAACCCTCACCCTAACCCTAACCCTAACACTAACCCTAAACCTAAAACTCACGCTGTCCCTCACCCTAACCCTAACTCTAACTCTAAAGCTCAGCCTCACCCTCACCCTAACCCTAACCTAAAACATCACCCTCACCCTAGCCCTCACCCTAAGCCTAACCCTAACCTGAACCCTAAACTAAAACCTAAACCTACCCCTACCTCTAACCCTAAACCTCACCCTAACCCTTACACTTACCCTCACACTCACCCCAGCCCTCACCTTAACCGTAATTGTATCCCTAACCCTCATCCTAACCCTCACCCTCACCCTAAACCTAACCCTCCTAACCGTAAACCTAATTCTAACCCTCAACCTAACCCTAAACCTGACCCTCACCGTAACTCTAACCCTAACCCTCACCCTATCCATAAACCTAATCCGAAACCTAAACCTCACCGTAACCCTCACCCTAACCCTCACCCTAACGCTAGCCCTCATCCAAATCCTAATCCTCACCCTAACCCTCATCCTAAACCTAACCCTCATGCTAACCCTCACCCTAACCCTAAACCTAACCCTCACCTAACCTTAACCCTCACATTCAACATTACCCTTAGCCTAACCCTAAGCCCAACCCTAAACCTAACCCTAACCCACACACTCACCCTCACCCTCACCCTAATCCTAAGCCTAACCCTAATCCTAACCATCACCCTCAACCTAGCCTTCACCCTAATCCTAATCCTAGTCCTAACCCAAACTCTAACCTTAACCCTAATCCTAAACCTCACCCTAAACTTAACCCTAAACCTCAGCCTCACGGTAAGGGTAACCCTAACCCTAACCCTAAAAAGAACTCTAACCCTAACCCTCACTCTAACACTTACCCTCACCATTACACTAACCCTAACCATAAAACTAACTTTCACACTAATCTTAACCCTCAACCTAAACCTAAACCTCACCCTAACCCTAACCCTAAACCTAACGCTCACCCTACCCCTCACCCTAACCCTAATTCTAACCCTAACCCTCACCCTAAACCTAACCCTCATCCTCACCCTAAACCTCACACTAACCCTAACCCTAATTCTCAATGTAACCCTCACCCTCACCCTACCCTAACCGTAACCCCTACCCTAAACCTCACGCTTATCTTACCCAAACACTAACCCACACCTTCAACCTCACCTTCAGACTAACACTAAGCCTAAGCCTATACCTAAACCTAATCCTCAACCTCACCCTAGCCCTCACCCTAACACTAATCCTAACCCTAACCCTCATCCTAACCCTCAACCTAACCCTAACCCTAACCATCACCCAAACCCTAATCCTCACGCCCAACCTCACACTCAGCCTAAACCTAAGCCTAAGCCTAACCCTAACAGGAACCCTCACACTCACCCTCACCCTCACCCTCACCCTAACCCTAACTGTAACCCTAACCGTAAACCTCAACTTAAACCTCACCCTAACCCTAACCTTAACACTAACCCTAACACTAACCCTCACCCTAAACCTCCCCCTAACCCTAACAAGAACCCTCACCCTCACCCTCACCCTAACGCTAATCCTAACCCTAACCCTAAACCTCACCCTAACACTAACCCTAACTCTCACCCTTACCCTCACCCTCACCCTCACCATAACTCTAACCCTAACCCTAACAATAACACTAATCCTAACCCTAAACCTAACCCTAACACTAATCCTATCAATAACCCTCACTCTCAGCCTCACCCTCACTGCAAACATAACGATAACCATAACACTAACAATAATCCTAACTCTAACCCTAATTCTAACCCTCACCCTCCCCCTAACCCTCATCCTATCCCTAAACCTTACCCTAACCTTAATCCACACCCTCACCATAACCCTAACCCTCAGCCTAACCCTCACCCTCACCGCAACCCTAACCCTAAACCTCAACTGAACCCTAACCCTAAACCTCGCCCTCACCCTGGCCCTCACCCTAACCCTAATCCTAACCCTAAACTTCAAACTAACACTCATCCTAACCCTAAACATAACCCTCACCCTAAACCTAATCCTATCCCTAACCCTAAACCTAACCCTAACCCTAACCCTCACTGTAATCCGAACCTTAAATCTCACCCAAACCCTAAACTTAACCCTCATCCTATCCCTCACCCTAACGATTACACTAACCCTTACCCTAACGCACACCATAACCCTCAACCTAACCCTAACTTTAACCCTAAATTTCACGCTCACCCTCACCCTAACCCTAACCATAACCCTAAAACTCACTCTATCCCTAAACCTCCCCCTCGTCCTCCCACTCTCTGTAACTCTAACACTAACCCTAACAATAACACTAAAACTTACCCTAACTCTATCCCTAACCCTCACCCTCACCGTAACCCTAACACTAACCCAAACCCTCACCATAACCCTAACCCTAACACTCACCCTAAACCTTACCCTAACCCTAACTCTAACCCTAAACCTCACCCTCCCCCTAACCCTAATTCTAACCCTAACACTAAAACTCACCCTAACCCTAACCCTAACCCTCAATCTAACCCTAAACCTCACCCTCACCATAACCCTAACCCTAACACTCACCGTAACTCTAAAATTAACCCTAACCATAAGCCTCACCCTAATGCTAAACCTAACCCTCAGCCTCACCCTAGCCCTCACCCTAGCCCTAATCCTAAACCTAAACCTAAACATAACCTTAACCCTCACCCCAACCCTAAAACCCTAACAATCAAGCTAACCCTCACCCTCACCTTAACCCTAACCCTAACCCTAAATCTCACACTAAACCTAACCCTAACCCTAACCCTCACCCTCACTCTAAACCTCACCCTAATTCTAACTGTAACCCTAAACCTTATCCTCAAACTCAGCCTCACCCTAACCATAACTCTAACCCTAAACCTCAACCTGACCCTATCCCTAACCCTAACCCTAAAGCTAAACCTCACCCTAAACCTCACCCTCACCCTAGTCCTTACCTTAACCCTAATCCTAACCCTAACACTCATCCTAACCCTCCCACTAACCGTAACTCTGACTGTCAACCTCACCCTTACCCTCAGCCTAAGCCTAACCCTAAACCTAACCCAAACCCTCTCCCTAACACTCACTCTAAACCTAACCCTAACACTAACCCTAAAGCTAACCCTCAACCTAGCCTTCACCCTAAACCTAACTCTAACCCTAAACCTCACCCTCACCCTAACACTAACTCTAACTCTAAACCTCAACCTAACCCTAACCCTAACCTTAAACCTAAACCTAAACCTCACCCTAACCCTAACCATAAACTTAACCCTCACCCTAACCCTAATCCTAACCTTAACCCTCATCCTAACCCACCCCATAACCCTAACCCTAACCCTCACCCTAACCCTAAACCTCACACTCACCCTCACTCTCAGCCTAACCCTAAGCATAAACCTAAGCCTAACCATAAACTTAACCCTAAACCTCACACTCACCCGCACCCTCACCCTCACCGAAATTCTAACCCTAACTCTAACCCTAACCCTAAACGTCACCCTAAGCCTAACCTTAAACCTAACCCTAACCCTCACCCTCACCCTAACCCTAACCCTAACCCTAACCCTAAACTTCACCCTAAGCCTAACCTTAAACCTAACCCTAACCCTCACCCTCACCCTAACCCTAACCCTAACCCTAACCCTAACCCTCACCCTAACCCTATATCTAACCCTAAACCTCACCCTCATTCGAAAACTAACCCTAATTCTAAACTCCACCCTAACCCTAAGCCTAACCCTCACCCCCACCCTCACCTTCACCGGAACTCAAACCCTTACCCTGACAATAACACTAAACGTAACCCTAACCATCACCCTAACCCTAATCCTCACCCGCACCCTCACCCTCACCCTAACCCTAAGCCTAAGCCAAACCCTAAACCTAACCCTCAAACTCATGCTCACCCTAACCCTAATCCTAAACCTAACACTATCCCTAAACCTCAACCTAACCCTCACCCTCACCCTAACCCTAACACTATCCCTAACATTAAACCTCACCCAAACCCTCCCCCCAAACCTAACTCTAACCCTAAAACTCACCCTCACCCTAACAATAACTCTAAGCCTAACCCTAATCCTCATCCCCACCCTCACCATCATCCTAACTCTCACCCTAGCAGTCACCATAAGCCTAATTCTAAACCTCAACCTCACCCTAACCCTAACCCTCATGCTCACCCAAAACCTAACACTAACCCTAACCCGAACCCTAGTCCTCAATCCAACCCTCACCCTAACGCTAACCTTAACCCTAAACCTAAACCTAAACCCCACAATAACCCTAACCCTAAACCTCATCCTCAACCTAACCCTAACTCTAACCCTAACCCTAAAATTAAACCTCACCCTATCCCTAACCCTAACGCTCACACTCAAACTCATGCTCAGCCTAACCCTAAGCCTGACACTATCCCTACCCCTAACCCTCACTCTCACAATAAGCCTTACCCTAATCCTAATCCTAACACTAAGCCTTACCCTCACACTCACCCTAACCCTCACCATAACCCTAATTCTAACACTAACCCTAACCCTAAAACTCAGCCTAACCCTAAACCTAACTCTAACCCTAAACCTCACACTAATCTGCACCCTCACCCTCACTGTAATTCTAACCCTAACTTTAACCCTAACCCTAAACCTCACCCTAACCGCAATCCTAACCCTAACCCTAACCCTAACCTTCCCCCTAACCCTATATCTAACCCTAAACCTCATCCTCACCCTAACCCTAACACTAACCCTGACCCTAACCCTCACCCTAACCCTCACCCTAACCCTATATCTAACAGTAAACCTCACCCTCACCTTCACCCTAACACTAAACCTAACCCTAAACCCCACCCTAACCCTAAACCTAACCCTCACCCGTACTTTCATCTTCACCGAAACTCGAACCCTAACCCTAACAATAACACTAACCCTAACCCTAATCCTAACCCTAACCATACCCCTCAGCCTCAGACTCAACCTAACCCTAACCCAAAACCTAACACTAACCCTCACTCCAACCCTAAGCCTAACGCTAACCCTAACCCTAACCCTCACACTCAACCTCACCCTAATCCAAATCGTAAACCTAAACCTATCCCTAACCCTCACCCAAGCACTCAGCCTAACACTAATTCTAACTCTCACCCTCACCCTAAACCTAACCCTCATCCTCACCCTAAACCTCACACTAACCGAAACCCTAACCCTAATGCTCAATCGAACCCTCACTCTAACCCTAACACTAACACTAAACCTAATCCTAACCCTCACCCTTATCTTAATCCTCACCCTCAGCCTCAACGTGAGGTTTACCCTTACCATCATACTCACCCTAACCCTCAACCTCATCCTAACCCTCACCCTAACCGTAAACCTAACCATCACCCTAACCCTAACACTCACCCTCAACCTCACACTCAGCCTAAACCTAAGCCTAAGCCTAACCCTTACCCTTACCCTCACCCTCACCCTAGCCCTCACCCTAACCATCACCCTAACCCTAATCCTCACCCCCAGCCTCACCCTCAGCATAAAAATAACCCTAATCCTAACCCTAAACCTCACCCAAACACAAATCCTAACAGTCACCCACACCCTAGCTCTCACCCGAACCCTAATCATAATGCTAATCCTCATCCTAACCCTCACCCTTACACTTACACTAATCCTCAATCTAATACTAAGCCTAACCCTATCCTTCAACCTAACCCTAATCCTCAACCTCAATGTAACCCTAACCCTAACCGTAACTCTGACCCTAAATTTAACCCGAACCCTAATTCTCACCCTAACCCTATCCCTAAATCTCACCCTAACCCTAACTCTCACCCTCAGCCTCACCCTAAACTTAACCCTAAGCCTAACCCTAACCCTCACACTCACCCTAAAAGTTACCCTAATCCTAATCCTAACACTAAGCCTTACCCTCAACCTCACCCTAACCCTCACCGTAACCCTAACTATAACACTAACCCTAACCCTAACCCTCATCCTCAACCTCACCCTAACGCTTACTCTAACACTATACCTCACCCTCACTCTAACCCTAACCCTAAACCTAACCGTACACCTCACCCTAACCTTTACCTTAAACCTCACCCTCACCCTAGCTCTCACACTAACCCTAATCCTAACCCTAACCCTTATCAAAACCTCACCCTAACCCTAACCCTAACCCTCACTCTCACCCTCACCCTCACCCTCAATCTAAACCTAACCCTCAACCTACCCCTAACCCTCACCCTCAATTTACCCTTACCCTTACCCTCAGCCTAACCCTAAAGTTACCGTGAAACCTAACTCTCACCCTAACCCTAACCCTAGCACTCACCCTAACCATAACCCTCACCCTCACCCTCATCTTCAGCCAAACACTAAGACTCACCCTAAAACTAACCCTAAACCTCACACTCACCCTAACCCTAACCCTAATCCTAATCCTAACAATAACCCTAAACCTCACCTTCACCCTCACCCTTACCTTAAACCGAACCCTACCATTAATCCTAACCCTAACCCTAACCCTAAACTTCATCCTCACCCTAAACCTCACACTAACCCTAACACTAATCCTCAATCTAACCATCACCCTCACCTCACCCTAGCCCTCACCCTAACCCTAACCCTCATCCTCACCCTAAACCTAACCCTCACCCTTACCATATCCCTCCCCCTCAGCCTAACTCTCACCTTACACTTACCGACACGCCCACCCTAACCCTACCCCTCACCCTGACCCTAACCCTACCCCTAAACCTCACCCTCACCCGAACCCTAACTCTAACCCTAACCCTAACACTAAACCTCACCCTATCCCTAAACCTCACCCTCACCCTCAACCTCATGCTCAGCCTAACCCTAAGCCTAAGCTTATCCCTTACTCTAAACTTCACCCTCACCCTAGCCCTCACCCTAACTCTAATCCTAACACTAATCCTCATCCCCACCCTCACCCTCAGCCTAATCCTAAGCCTAATCCTAACCCTAAGCCTCACACTCACCCTCACCCTAACCCTAATCCTCAGCCTAACCCTAACCCTAAACCTAAACCTAACCTTAACCTTAACCCTAACACTAATGCTAATATTAACCCTCGAACCAACCCTTCAACTAACCCTAAATCTAACCCAAACCCTCAACCTCACCCTCACCCTCACTCTCACCATAACTCTAACCCAAACCCTAACAATAACACTAATCCTATCCCTAAACCTAACCCTAACGTTAAACCTAATCCTAATACTCACCCTCACCCCAACCATAATTTTAACCCTAACCCTCATCCTAACCCTAACCCAAACCCTAACCCTAAACCTAAACCTTACCCTAACACTAACCCTAAACCTCATCCTCAACCTAGCCCTCACCCTAACCCTAATCCTAACCCTAACCCTCACCATAACCCTAACCTTAACCAGACCCTAACTCTCACCTTACCTAAACCCAACTCTCACCTTAACCTTAACCCTCACCCTCACCCTCACTCAGCCTAACCCTAAGCCTAAGCCTAAACGTAACCCTAACCTTCACAATCAACCTTACCCTTACCCTAATCCTAATCCTAACCCTAAGGCTAATTCTCACCCTCACCCTAACCCTCACCCTAACTCTAACACTAAACCTAAACCAAAACCTCAACCTTAGCCTCACCTTTACCCTAACTCTAAACCTAAACCTCACGCTCACCTTAACCCTAACACTAAACCTTTTCCTAAGACAAAACCTCACCCTAACCCTAACCCTAACCCTCACCCTCACAGTAAAAATAACCCTAAACCTAACCCTAACAATAACCCTCACCCTCACTGTAACCCTAATCCTAACCCTAACCCTCAACATAACCCTAACTCTCACCCACATCTTAAACATAACCCTCATCCTAACCCTCACCCTAACCCTAAACCTAACCCTATACCTCACCCTAACCCTAACCCTACCTCTCAACTTCACCCTAGCCCTCACCCAAACCCTAACCCTAACCCTAAACCTCATCCTCACCCTCACCCTAACACTTACACTAACCCTCACCCTGATCCTAAGCCAAATCCTAATTCTCAACCTAACCCTAACCCTAACCCTCACCCTCAATGTAACCCTAAACCTAACCGTCACTCTGACCCTAAACTTAACCCGAACCCTAACTCTCACCCTAACCCTACCCCAAACTCTCACCCTAACCCTAACACTCACCGTCACCCTCACCCTAAGCGTAACCATAACCCTAACCCTAACCCTCACACTCACCCTAACACTTAACCTAATCCTAATACTAACACTAAGCCTTACCCTCAACCTCACCCTAACCCTCACCGTAAACCTAACTCTAAGACTAACCCTAACCCTAACCCTCACCCTCAGTTTCACTCTAACGCTAATTCTAAACCTAAACCTCAACTTCACCCTAACCCTAACCCTAAACCTAACCCTAAACATCACCCTAAACCTACCCCTAAACCTCACCCTCACCCTAACCCTCACCCTAACCCTAATCCTAATGCTAACCCTCATCCTAATCCTCACCCTAACAATAAACCTACCCCTCACCCTCACCCTCACCCTAACGCTAAAACTAAACCTAACCCTAACCCTCAACCTAACCCTAACCCTCACCCTCAATTTAACCTTACCCTAACACTCACCATAAATCTAAACTTAACCTGAACCCTAACTCTCACCCTAACCCTAACACTCACCCTAACCATAACCCTCACCCTCACCCTCACCTTCAGCCAAACACTAAGCCTAACCCTAAACCTAACCCTAAACCTCACATTCACCCTAACCCTAACCCTAATCCTAATCCTAACACTAACCCTAAACCTCACCCTCAACCTCACCCTAAACTTAAGCCTAACCCTAACATTAATCCTAACCGTAACCCGAACCCTAAACCTCATCCTCACCCTAAACCTCACACTAACCCTAACACTAATCCTGAATGTAACCCTCACCCGAACCCTCACCCTAGCCCTCACCCTAACACTAACCCTCATCCTCACCCTGAACCTCACACTAACCCTAACACAAATCCTAAATTTAAACCTCACCCTCACTCTAAACCTAACCCTCACACTAAACCTAACCCTCACCCTTACCATAAACCTCACCCTCAGCCTAACTCTCATCTTTACCATTACCATCAACCCCACCCTCACCCTCACCCTAAACTTACCCCTCACCCTGTCCCTAACCCTACCCCTAAATCTCACCCTCAACCTAACCCTAACTCTAACCCTAACCCTAACACTAAACCTCACCCTATACCTAACACTAACACTAAACCTCACCCTATACCTAACCCTAACACTCAGTCTCATACTCAGCCTAACCCTAAGCCAAAGCTTAACACTTACCCTAAACTTCACCCTCACCCTAGCCCTCACCCTAACCCTAATCCTACCCCTAACCCTCATCCTAACCCTCACACTAACCCTAACCATAACCATCACCCTAACCCTGATCCTCACCCTCACCCTCACCCTCAGCCTAATCCTAAGCCTAAGCCTAACCCTAACCATAACCCTCACACTCACCCTCACACTAACCCTAATCCTTACCCTAACCCTAAACCTCAACCTAAACCTTACCTTAACCTTAACCATAACACTAATGCTAACATTAACCCTCGAACTAACCCTTCAACTAACCCTAAATCTAACCCTAACCCTACCCTCAAACTCACCCTCAACCTCACCATAACTCTAACCCTAACCCTAACAATAACATTAATCCTATCCCTAAACTTAACCCTAACCCTAACCCTAATCCTATCACTCACCCTCACCCCAACCATAATCTTAACCCTAACCCTAATCCTAACCCTAACCTTCAACCTAACCCTAAAATTAACCGAACCCTAACTCTCACCCTAACCTATCCCTAACCCTCACCTCAACCCTAACCCTCACCCTCACCCTCACTCTCAGCCTAACCCTAAGCCTAAGCCTAAGTGTAACCCTAACCCTCACACTCACCCTAAACCTTACCCTAATCCTAATCCTAACCCTAAGCCTAACCTGCACCCTCACCTTCACCCTCACCCTCACCCTAACCCTCACCCTAACCCTAACTCTTACCCTAACCCTAACACTAAACCTCACCCTAACCCTAAACCTAACCCTCACCCTCACAGTAACCATAACCCTATTGCTAACCCTAACAATAACCCTCACCCTCACTGTAACCCTAATCCTAACACTAACCCTCAAAAAAACCCTAACTCTCACCCTCACCTTAACCCTAACCCTCATCCTAAACCTCACCCTAACTCTAACCCTAAGCCTAAACCTCATGCTAACCCTAACCCTAACCCTCACCCTAATCCTAAACCTAACCCTAACCCTCAACCTAACCCTAACCCTCACCCTCACTGTAACACTAACCCTAACCCTCACCCTAACCCTAAACTTAACCCGAACCCTAACTCTCACAAAAACCCTACCCCAAACTCTCACCCTATCCCTAACCATCACCCTCACCCTCACCCTAAGCCTTACCCTAAACCTAACCCTAACCCTAAACCTAACCTTCACACTCACCCTAACCCTTACCCTAATCCTAATCCTAACACTAAGCCTTACCCTCACCCTTACCCTAACCCTCAACATAAGCCTAAACATAATATTAATCCTAACCCTAAACCTAACCCTAAACCTCATTCTCACCCCAAACCTCACACTAACCCTAACACTAATCCTCAATCTAACCCTCACCCTCACCCTAATCCTAACCCTAACCCTCACCCTAAACCTAACCCTCACCCTTATCATAACCCTCACCCTCAGTCCAAACCTCACCTTTACCATTACCGTCACACCCACGCTAACCCTCACCCTAACCCTAAACTTCACCCTGACCCTAACCCTACCCCTATACCTCACCCTCAACCTAACCCTAATTCTAACCCTAACCCTAACACTAAATCTCACCCTATCCCTAACAATAACCCTCACCCTCAACCTCATGCTCAGCCTAACCCTAAGGCTAACCCTAAACCTAACCCTCACACTCACCCTAACCCTTATCATAATCCTAATTCTAACACTATGCCTCACCCTCACCCTCACCCTAACCCTCACCATAACCCTAACTCTAACACTAAACCTAACCCTAAACCTCACCCTCACCGTAACCGTAACCCTAAACCTAACCCTAACAATAACCCTAACCCTAATCCTAAACCTCACCCAAACCACAACCCTCACCATAACCCATACCCTAACCAAAACACTAAGCCTCACACTAAACCTAACCCTAACCTCACCCTAACCCTAACTCTAAACCTAACCCTAACACTAAAAACTTCAACATACCCCTAACCCTAATCCTCACCAGCAACTTCACCATAAACTTAACCCTAACAATAACCCTAACCCTAACCCTTATCCTAACCCTGAAACTCACCCAAACCCTAAACCTAATACTAACCCTCACACTCACCCTAAACCTCACCATTAGTGTAACCCTAACCCTTATCTTAGCACAAACCCTAACCACAACCCTCACCGTAACGCACACCATAACCCAAACATTAACCCTCACACTAACCATAAACCTAACCTCACCCTAACCCTAAATCTAACCCTAACCTTAACACTAAAAACCTGAACCTAACCTTAACCCTAACCCTCACTCTCACCCTCACCGTAACCGAAACCCTAAAAATAACCCTAACCCTAACCCTAATCCTAACACTCAAACTCACCCTAACCCTAACCCTCACCATTACCGTAAACCTTCCCCTCATCCTAACCCTCACTCTAACTCTAACCCTAACCCTAAACCTCACCCTAACACTAATCCTACCCCTCACCCCAACCCTAACCCTAACCCTAACACTCAACCTAACTCTAAACCTCACACTCAACCTAAACATAACACTAACCTAAACTTAACCTGAACCCTAACTCTCACCCTAACCCTAACCCTCACCCTTACCCTCAGTGTAACCCTAAGCCTAAACCTAACCCTAACTCTTTCACTCACACTCACCCTAACCCTTACCCTTATCCTAATCCTAACCCTAACTCTAACCCTCACCCTCAGCTTCACCTTAATCCTAACTCTAACCCTAAACCTCAACGTCAACCTAACCCTACCCCTAACCATAAACCTCACCCTAACCTAACCCTAAACCTCACCCTCACCCTAGCAATCACCCTAAACCTAATCCTAACACTAACCCTCATCCTAACCCCCCCATAACCTTAACCCTAACACTCACCCTATCCCTAAACCTCACCCTCACCCTTAGACTAACCCTAAGCCTAACCGTAAGACTAACCCTAAACCTCACACTCATCCGCACCGTCACCCTCACCATAAATCTAACCCTAACCCTAACCCTAACCATAAACCTCACCCTTACCCTAACCCTAACCCTAACCTGAACCCTAACCCTCATCCTTACCCTAACCCTAACACTAAACCTAACCCTAACCCTCACCCTAAAACTCCCCCTAACCCTAACCCAAACAATCACCCTAACCCTAATCTTAACCCCCTCCATCACCCTCAGTCGAACCATTAGCCTAAGCCTAACCCTCACCCTAAACCTCACCCTAACCCTAATAGTAAACCTAACCCTAACCCTAAACCTCAAACTAACCCTCACCTCACCCTAACCCTAACACTAATCCTCATTCTATCCCTAACCCTAACCATAAACCTAACCTCACCCAAACCTTCCGCGTAACTCTAACTCTAAACCTAAATATCACCGTCACCCTAACACTAACCGAAACCCTAACCCTAAACCTCACCCTAACCCTAACATCACCCTCACCCTCAACCTCACCGTAACTCTAACCCTAAACCTAACAATAACACGAACCCTAACCCTAACCGTAACTCTAACCATAACCCTCACCCTCAGCCTCACCCTCACTGCAAACTTAACCCAAACCATAACACTAACAATAACCCTAAACCTAAGCCTAACCTAACCCTAACTCTAATTCTAACCACCACACTCACCCTCAGCCTAACGCTAAGCATAAACCTAACCCTAATCCTCAGCCTCAGCCTCACCCTAACCCAAACCCTACCCCTAATCCTCACCCTAATTCTAAGCCTAACCCTAACCCTAACCCTAACCCTCACACTCACCCTCAAACTAACACTAATCCTAAACCTAACCCTATCCCTAAACATAACCCTCACCCTAACCCTCACCCTAGCGCTCACCCTATCCCTAACCCTAACCCTCAGCCTCAACCTAGCCCTCAACCTAAACCTAACCCTCACCCTCACCGTAACCCTTACCCTAACCCTCATCCTAACCCTACACTTAACCTGTAACCTAACTCGCACACTAACCCTAACCCTAGCAGTCACCCTAACCGTAACCCTCAACCTTACCGTAACCCTCACCCTCAGCCTAACCCTCACGTTTACCCTTACCTTCACCCTACCCTAACCCTCACCATACCCTCACATTCACCATAACCCTCACCCTCAAACTAACTCTACCCTAAACCTCACCCTCACCCTAACCATAACTCTAACCATAACCCTAACACTAAAACTCACCCTGACCCTAACCCTACCCCTCAAACTAAACATAACCCTCACCCTCACGCAAACCTTCAGCCTAAACCTAAGGCTAACCCTAACCCTAACCATAACCCTCACACTCACCCTAACCCTAACCCTAAACCTAATCCTAACCCTAACCCTAACCCTCACCCTCCCGCTCAGCCTCACTCTAACCCTAATTCTAACCCTAATCCTTACACTCACCCTAACCCTAATACTGAAACTCACCCTCACCGTAACCGAAACCCTAAACCTAACTCTAACCTTAAGCCTAACCCTAACCCTAACTCTTCACCTAACTCTCACCCAAACCCTAACCCTAACATTAACCCTAACCCTAAACTTCATCCTAACCCTAAACCTAAACCTCACCCTCACCTTCACGGAAACCAAAAGCCTAAACCTAACCCTAACAATAACCCTAACACTAATCCTAACCCTCACCCTAATCCAAACACTCACCCTAACCCAAACCCTAACCCTAAAACTTACCCTCACCCTAACACTAACCCTAACCCTAACACTAACCCTCACAGTAAACCTAACCAAAACCATAACCCTAAACCTCAAACTAACCCTCAGCCTCACCCTAACTCTAACACTAACCCTATCACTAACCCTCATCCTAACCCTCCCCATAACGCTATTTCTAACCCTAAACCTCACCCTCACACTAAACCTAACCCTAACCCTAAACCCCACCCTAAACCTAACCCTAACCCTCACCAGCACCTTCCCTCTCACAGTAACTCTAAGCCTAACCGTAATAATAACACTAACCCTAACCCAAACCATCACCCTAACACTAATCCTCACCTCCACCCTCACCCTCAGCCTAACCCTAAACCTATGCCTAACCCCCACCCTAACTGTCACACTCACCCTCACCATACCCCTAATACTAAATCTAACCCTATCCCTAAACCTCAACCTAACCATCCCCATAACACTAACTCTAACCCTAAACCTCACCTTACCCTAACCCTAACCCTAACCCTCAGCCTAAACCTCACCCTAACCCTAACCCTCACCCCAACCCTCAATCTCACCGTAAATCTAACCCTAACCCTAAAAATAACTCTAACCCTAACCCTAACTCTAACCCTAACCATAAACCTAACCCTAATCCTCAGCTTCACCCTCACCCTAACCAAAACCCTAACCCTAACCCTCACTCTAACCCTAAGCCTAACCCTACCCATGACTCTCACACTGACCCGCAACCGAACCCTAATTCTAAACCTAAACCTATCCCTAAACCTAACCCTCACCCTAACCCTCACCCTAGTCCTCACCCTAACACTAATCCTAAATCTAAACCTCATCCTAACCCTCACCCTAACCCTAACCTTAACCCTCACCCTAACCCTAACCCTAACCCTCACCCTCATGCTTGGCCTAAACCTAAGCCTAAGCCTAACTCTAACTCAAACCCTCACCCTAACCCTAACCCTAACAATAACACTAACCTTAACTCTATCCCTAAACCTCACTCTCACACTAACCCTAACTCTAACCCTTACTCTAAACCTAAACTTCATCCTAATCCTAAACCTAACCCTCACCCTCACCGTAATGGTAACCCTAAGCCTAACCCTAACAATAACACTAACCCTAACCCTAACCCTCAACCTAACCATAACCCTCAACCTAATCCTAACCCTCACCCTCACCATAACCCTTACTCTAATCCTCACCCTAACCCTAAACTTAAACCGAACCCTAACTCTCACCTTAACCCTAACCCTAACACTCACCCTAACCCTAACCCTCAACCTTACCGTAACCATTACCTTCAGCCTAACCCTCACGTTTACCCTTACCGTCACCCCTACCCTAACACTAACCCTAACCCGAACACTCAAACTAACTCACAGCCTAAAACAAACTCTACCTCTAAATCTCACCCTCACACTAACCATTACTCTTACTCTAACCCTAACACTAAACCTCACCCTAACCCTAACCCTAACCCTCAAACTAACCCTAACCCTAACCCTAACCCACACCATAACTGAAACCCTAACCCTAATGCTAACAATAATCCTAACCCTAACCCTAACCCTCACCCTAACCCTAACACTCACCCTAACCCTAACCCTCACCCTAATATTTACCATCACCCTAACACTAATCCTCACACTAACCCTAACAATCATCCTAACCCTAAACCTCACCCTAACACTAACCCTAAACCTCACCTTCTCCCTAGCCCTCACCCTAACACTAACCCTCATCCTCACCATAAACTTCACAATAACCCTAACACTAATCCTCAATCTAAACCTCACCCTCACCTGAACCTTCACCCTAACCCTCACCCTAACCCTAACCCTCACCCTTACTGTAACCCTCACCCTCAGCCTAACCCTCACCTTTAACCTTACTGTCAACGCCACCCTAACATTCACTCTAACGCTAACCCTCACCCTAACCCTAACTCAACCCCTAAACCTCATCCTCACCCTAACCCTAACTCTAACCCTAATCCTAACACTTACCTTCACCATAACCCTAACTCTAACCATCTCCCTAACCCTAATCCTCACCCCCACCCTAAACCTCAGCCTAACCCTAAGCCTAACCCTAACCCTAACCCTAAACTTTACACACCCTCACCCTAACCCTAATCCTAAACCTAAACCTAACCTTAACCCTAAACCTCAACCTAACCCTCACCCTAACCTTAACCCTAACACTAACCCTAACCCTAACCCTAGAACCAACCCTCAAACTGAACCTAAATCTAAACATAAACCTCACCCTCACCCTAACCCTCACCCTCACCATAACTCTAACCCTAACCCTAACAATAACACTAATCCTAACCCTAAACCTAAACCTAACCCTAACCCTAACCCTAATGCTAACACTCAACCTCACCCTAACCCTAATCCTAACCCTCAACCTCACCCTAACGCTAACCCTCACTCTCACCGTAACCATAACCCTCATCCTAACCCTCACCCTAACCCCAACCCTAACCCTAAACCTTACCCTAAAACAAACCCTAATCCACATGCTCACCCTAGCCCTCACCCTAACCCTAATCGCAACCCTAATCCTCACCCTAACCTTCACTTGAACCCTAACAGTAACCCTCATTCTTACCCTAACCCTAACCCTAAACCTAACCCTAAAACTTGACGCTCACCCTAACCCTAACCCTCACCTTCACCCTAAACTTAACCGAACCCTAACTCTCACCCTAACCCTAACCATCACACTCACCCTCACCCTCATCATAAACATAATACTCACCCTAACCATAACACTCACACTGATCCCCAACCTAACAATAAATCTATCCCTAAACACCACCCTAACCCTACCCCTAACCCTCAGCCTCAGCCTCAGCCTCAGCTTAACCCTAAGCCTAAACCTAACCCTAACCCTAACCCTCAAACTCACCCTAACCCTTACTCTAATCCTAGTCCTAACCCTAAAGCTTATCCTCACCCTCACCCTAAACTTCACCCTAACCCTAAAACTCACCCTAACCCTAATCCTAAACTTCATCCTAACCCTCACCCTAACACCAAGCCTAACCCTCACCCTCACTATCACCCTAACACTAATCCTAACCCTAACCCTCATCCGAACCCTCCCCCTAACCCTTAGCCTAAACCTTACCCTAACCCTAACCCTCAACTTCAACCTCATCCTTAGCCTAACCCTTAACCTAAACCTAAACCTAACCTAACAAACTCACTCACCCTCACCTTAACCCTTACCATAATCCTAATCGTAACCCTAACCCTAAGCCTCACACTCTGCCTCAGCTTAACCCTAACTCTAACCCTATACCTCACACTCACCCTAACCCTAACCCTAAACCTAACCCTAAACCTCACACTAACCCTAACCCTAAACCTCAACCTCTTCCTAGCCCTCACTCTAACAATAATCATAACCCTAACCCTCATCCTAACCCTCCCCATAACCCTAAACCTAACCCTCACCCTAACCCTAACCCTCACACTCACACTCATCCTCATCCTAAACCTAAGCCTAACCCTAAACCTAACCCTAACCCTCACACTCACCCTAACCCTAAACCTATTCGTAATCCTAACCCTAACCCTAACCCTCACCCTAACCCTAAACCTCACCCTTAACCGCAGCCTAAACCTAAGCCTATCTCTAACCCTAAACCTACCCCTCAAACTCACCCAAACCCTAACCCTAATCCTACTCCTAACCCTAACTCTAACCCTCACCCTCATCCTAACCCTCACCTTAAGCCTAACCCTAACATTAATCCTAAACCTAACTCTCACCCTCAGCCTCATCCTAACCCTAACTCTAACACTAAGCCTCACCCTGACCCCAACCCTAACCCTAACCTTATAACTAAACCTCATCCTAGTCCTAAACCTAAGCCTCACAATCACCCTAACCATAACCGTAACCCTAACCCTAATGCTAAAAACAATCCTAATCCTCACCCTAACCATAACACTCACCTTAAACCTAACCCTCACCCTAACACTTACCTTCAACCTTACTCTAACTCTAACCCTAACACTGACCCTCACACTAACCCTAACCATCACCCTAACCCTAAATCTCACCCTAACACTAACATTAAACCTCACCCTCTTCCTAGCCCTCACCCTAAGCCTAACCCTCATCCGCACCCTAAACCTCACACTAACCCTAACACTAATCCTCAATCTAACCCTCACCCTCACCCTAAAGCTAACACTAACCCTCACCCTAACCCTAACCCTAAACCTTACCGTAACCGTCACCCTCAGCCTAACCCTCAACTTTATCCTTAACTTCACCCCTAAGCTAACCCACAACCTAACCCTAACTGTACACCAAAAACTCATCCTCACCGTGACTGTAACTCTAACCCTAACCTTAACATTAAACCTCACCCTAACCCTCACCCTAACCTTAAACCTCACCTTCAAACTCACCCTAGCCCTTACTGTAACTCTAATCCTAACACTAACCCTCATCCTAAACCTCCTGCTAACCCTAACCGTCAACCTCAACGTCACCCTCAGCTTTACCATAAGCCTAACCCTAAACCTAAAACTAACACACATACTCACCCTCACTCTAACCCAAATCCTATCCCTAACACTAACCCTAACCCTCCCCCTAACTCTCACTCTAACCCTAAACCTAAAACTAACCCTTACCCTAACTCTCAACCTAAAACTCACCCTAACCCTAACTCTAAACCTAAACCTCAACCTCACCCTAACCCTAACTCTAACACTAACACAAACCCTGAACGTCACCCTAACACTAAGCCAAACCCTAACCAACACCCTAACCTTAAACCTCACCTTCAAACTCACCCTAGCCCTTACTCTAACTCTAATCCTAACACTAACCCTCATCCTAAACCTCCTGCTAACCCTAACCGTCAACCTCAACGTCACCCTCAGCTTCACCGTAAGCCTAACCCTAAACCTAAAACTAACACACATACTCACCCTCACTCTAACCCAAATCCTATCCCTAACACTAACCCTAACCCTCCCCCTAACTCTCACTCTAACCCTAAACCTAAAACTAACCCTTACCCTAACTCTCAACCTAAAACTCACCCTAACCCTAACTCTAAACCTAAACCTCAACCTCACCCTAACCCTAACTCTAACACTAACACAAACCCTAAACGTCACCCTAACACTAAGCCAAACCCTAACCAACACCCTCAACCTCAGGCTAATCCTAAGCCTAAACCTAACCCTCACACACACCCGAACCCTAACCCTAAACCTCACCCTAACCCTAACCCTCACCCTCAACCGCAGCCTAACCCTAAGCCTATCCCTAATCCTAACCCTAACCCTCACACTCACCCTAAAACAAAACCTAATCCTACTCCTAACCCTAACCCTAACTCTCACCCTCAACCTAACCCTCACCTTAAGCCTAACCCTAATATTAATCCTAACCCTACACCTCACCCTCAGCCTCACCCTAACCCTAACTCTAACACTAAACCTCACCCTAACCCTAACCCTAACCCTAACCGTAAACCTCATCCTAGCCCTAACCCTAACCCTCACCCTCACCCTCACCATAACATTAACGCTAACCCTAACACTAACAATAATCCTAACCCTAACCCTAAGCCTCACCCTAACCATAAGTCTCGACCTAACCGTAACCCTCACCCTAACAATTACCCTCACCCTAACACTAACCCTAACCCTAACAGTAAACCTCACATTAACCCTAAACATCACCCTAACCATAAACCTCACCCTAACACTAACACTAAACCTCACCCTCTCTCTAGACCGCGCCCTAACCCTAACCCTCATCCTCACCCTAAAATTCACACTAACCCTAACCCTAAACCTCAACCTAACCCTGAAACTAACCAGTAACCCAAACCCTCATCGTCACCCTAAAATTCACACTTACCCTAATCCTAACCCTAGACCTAACCCTCCAACTATACCTAAATCTAACCATAAAACTCATCCTCACCCTAACACTAACCCTAACCCTAAACCTAACCCTAACTCTAACCCTAATCCTCACCCTCACCATCAATCTCAACATAACTCTAACCCTAACCCAAACAATAACAGTAATCCTAACCCTAAATATAACCCTAACCCTAATGCTAACACTCAACCTCACCCAAATCCTAATCCAAACCCTAAACCTCACCCTAAACCTAACCCTCACCCTCACCGAAACCCTAGCTCTCATCCTAACCCTCACCCTAACCCTAAACCTAACCCTAAACGTTACCGTATCACTAACCCTAATCCTCACCTTCATCCTAGCCCTCACCCTAACCATAATCGTAAAGCTAATCATCATCCTAACCCTAACCCTAACTCTAAGCCTAAACCTAACCCTAACCCCAACCCTCAATTTAACCCTAACCCTAATTCTAACACTAACACTAACCATAAACCTAACCCTAAACCTAACCCTAATCCTCAGCCTCACCCTCACCCTAACCCAAACCCTAACCCTCATCCTAACTCTAATCCTAACCCTAACCCTAATCCTAACCCTCACACTCACCCTCACACTAACTCTAATTCTAAACCTCACCCTATCCCTAACCCTAACTCTCACTCTAACCCTCAGCCTAGCTCTCACCCATACACTTATCCTAACCGTAAACCTCATCCTAACATTCAACCTAACCCTAAACCTAACCCTAACCCTCACCCAAACACGAACCTTAACACTCACCATCATGCTCGGCCTAAGCCTAAGCCTAAGCCTAAACCTAACCTTAATCCCAATCCTCACCCTAACCCTAACTGTAACCCTAAACCTCACCCTCACCCTAAACCTCACCCTAACACTAACCCTAACCCTCACCCGCACCCGCACCATAACCGTAACCTTAAACCGAACCCTAACAATAACCCTAACCCTAATCCTAACGCTCACCCTAACCATAACCGTCACCCTGACCCAAACCCTCACCCTAAGACTTACGCTCACCATAACACTAACCCTAACACTGACACTAACCTCACACTAACACTAACCATAAATCTAACCCTAAATCTCAACCTCACCCTAAACCTAACACTAACCGTAACCCTAAACCTAACCCTAACCCTAACCTTCACACTCACCCTAAACATCACCCGAACCATAAACCTCAGCCTAACACTAACCCCAACCCTCACCCTCAACCTAGACTTCACCCTAACCCTAACCCTCATCCTCACCCTAAACCTCACATTAACCCTAACACTAATCCTCAATCTAATCCTCAACCTCACCCTAAAGCTAACACTAACCCTTAACCTAACCCTAAACCTCACCCTTACCGTAACCCTCACCTTCAGCCTAACCCGCGACTTTACCCTTACCGTCACCCCCACGCTAATGCGCACCCTAAACCTAACCCTTACCCTAACCCTAAATGTACCCCTAAACTTCAACCTCAACATAACCCTAACTCTAAAACTAACCCTAATACTAAACCTGACCCAAACCCTAACCCTAACCCTCACCCTCACCATAACCGTAACCCTAACCCTAAAGGTAACAATAACCCTAACCCTATCCCTAACCCTCACACGAACCATAACCCGCACCCTAACCCTAACCCTCACCCTAACACATACCCTCACCCTAACACTAACGCTAACCCTAACACTAACCCTCACACTAACCCTAAACCTCACCCTAATCCTAGACCTCACCCTAACCCTAAACCTAACCCTAATCCTCACCCTGACCCTAGCCCTCACACTAACCCTAATTCTAACCAGCACCCTCATCCTAACCCTAACCTTCATCCTCACCCTAAACCTCACACTAACCCTAATCCTAATCCTAATCCTAAATCTAACACTCACCCTAACCCTAACCCTAACCCTTACCATAACCCCAAACTTTAACCTAACACTCACCCTAACCTTAACACTCAACCTCAATCTAAATATCAACTTTACCCTTATTTCATCACCCTAACTCTCACCCTAACCCTAAACCTCATCCCAACACTCACCCTAAATGTAAACCTAACCATCACCGTAACCCTACCCTTCACGCTCAACCTCACGCTCAGCCTAAGCCTAAGCCTAAGCCTAATGCTTACCCTAACCCTCACCCTAACCCTAGACCTCACCCTAACCCTAATCGTAATCCTAACCCTCATCTTGACACTCATCCTAGCCCTAGCCCTAACCACCACCCTAAACCAAATCTTCACCCCCACCCACAAACTCAGCCTAACCCTAAGCCTAAGCTTAACCTAACCCTAACCCTCACACTCACCCTCACCCTTACCCTAACCCTAACCCTAACCATAACGCTAAACCTCAACCTAACCCTCTCCCTAACCTTAACCCTAAAACTAACCCTAACCCTAACCCTCGACCTAACCCTCCAAATAACCCTAAATCTAACCCTAAATTTCACACTCACCCTAACACTAATCCTAACACTAACCCTAAACTTCACCCTATCCCTATCCACATTCTCTCCCTAAACCTAACACTAACCCTAACCCGAAACCTAATCCTCAATCGAACCCTCACCCAAATGCTAACCTTAACCCTAAACCTAAACCTCACAATAACCCTAACCCAACACCTCACCCTCACCCTAGGAATCACCCTAACCCTAATCCCAACCCTAAACCTCATCCTAAACCTCACCCTAACAATAACCCTAACCCTAACCCTCAACCTAACCCTAATCCTCACCTTCACTGTAAACATTAACCTAACCCTCACCCTAACCCTAAAATTAACCCGAACCCTAACTCTCACACTAAGCCTAACCCTCACCCTGACTCTCACCCTAACCCTCACCTTAACCCTAACCCCCACCCTGACCCGAAACCTATCCCTAAACCTCACCCTCAACCTAACCCTAAGTCTAACCCTAACCCTAAAATTAAACCTCACCCTATCCCTAACCCTAATGCTCACACTCAACCTCATGCTCAGCCTAACCCTAAGCCTAACACTATCCCTAACCCTAACCCTCACACTCACAATAACCCTTACCCTAATCCTAATCCTAACACTAAGCCTTACCCTCACCCTCACCCTAACCCTCACCATAACCCTAATTTTAACACTAACCCTAACCCTAACACTCAGCCTAACCCTAAACCTAACTCTAACCCTAAACCTCACACTAACCTGCACCCTCACACTCACTGTAATTCTAACCCTAACCTTAACCCTAACCCTAAACCTCACCCTAACCGCAATCCTAACCCTAACCCTAACCCTAACCTTCCCCTTAACCCTATATCTAAGCCTAAACCTCATCCTCACCCTAACCCTAACACTAACCCTAACCCTAACCCTCACCCTAACCCTATATCTAACCCTAAACCTCACCCTCACCTTCACCCTAACCCTAA
This sequence comes from Dipodomys merriami, assembly GCF_024711535.1. Classification (NCBI taxonomy): domain Eukaryota; kingdom Metazoa; phylum Chordata; class Mammalia; order Rodentia; family Heteromyidae; genus Dipodomys; species Dipodomys merriami. Next base: position 709,561 of record NW_027202760.1, read on the forward strand.
ACCTAACACTAAACCCCACCCTAACCCTAACCCTAACCCTCACCCGTACTTTCATCTTCACCGAAACTCGAACCCTAACACTAACAATAACACTAACCCTAACAATCACCCTAACCCTCATCCTCACCTCCATTCTCACCCTCAGCCTAACCCTAAGCCTAAGCCTAACCCTCAACCTAACCCTCATACTCATGCTCACCCTAAACCTAATCCTAACCCTAAGCCTATCCCTAAACCTCAACCAAACACACAACCTCACCTTAACACTAACTCTAACCCTAAACATCACACTAACCCTCCCCCTAACCCTAAGTCTAACCCTAAACTTCACCCTAACTTAACCCTCACCCTCAACCTCATTGTAACTCTAACCCTAACCCTAACAATAACACTAACCCTAACCCTAATCCTAACCCTAACCATAACCCTCAGCCTCAGACTCAACCTAACCCTAACCCAAACCCTAACACTAACCCTCACCCTAACCCTAAGCCTAACCCTAACCCTAACCCTAACCCTCACACTCAACCTCAAACTAATAAAAATCGTAAACCTAACCTATCCCTAACCCTCACCCTAGCACTCAACCTAACGCTAATTCTAACCCTCACCCGTACCCTAACCCTAACCCTCATCCTCACCCTAAACCTCACACTAACCAAAACCCTAACCCTAATGCTCAATCGAACCCTCACTCTAACCCTAACACTAACACTAAACCTAATCCTAACCCTCACCCTTATCTTAATCCTCACCCTCAGCCTCAACGTGAGGTTTACCCTTACCATCATACTCACCCTAACCCTCAACCTCATCCTAACCCTCAACCTAACCGTAAACCTAACCATCACCCTAAACCTAACCCTCACCCTCAACCTCATGCTCAGCCTAAACCTAAGCCTAAGCCTAACCCTTACCCTTACCCTCACCCTCACCCTAGCCCTCACCCTAACCATCACCCTAACCCTAATCCTCACCCCCAGCCTCACCCTCAGCATAACCCTAACCCTAACCCTAACACTAACCCTCACATAGCCCAAACCTAACACTAATGCTAACCCTAACCCTAAACCTAAACCTCAACCTAACCCTCAACCTAACCTTAACCCTAACACTAACCCTAACACTAACCGTTCACCTAACCCTCCCCCTAACCCTAAATATAATCCTAAAACTCACCCTCACCCTAACCCAAATACTAACCCTAAACCTCACCCTAACCCTAACCCTCACCCTCACTGTAACCCTAAGCCTTATCCTAAACCTCGCCCTAAACTTAACCCTAATCCGCAACCAAACACTAATCCTAACATGCACCCACACCCTAGCCCTCACCCGAACCCTAATCATAACCCTAATCTTCACCCAAACCCTCACCCTAACACTTACAGTAACCCTCACCCTAATCCTAAGCCTAACCCTAATCTTCAAACTAACCGTAACCCTCAACCTCACTGTAACCCTAACCCTAACCGTCACTTGGGCCCTAAACTTAACCCGAACCCTAACTCTCACCGTAACCCTATGCCTAAATCTCACCCTCACCCTAACACTCACCCTCAGCCTCACCCTAAACTTAACCCTAAGCCTAACCCTAACCCTAACCCTAACCCTCACACTCACCCTAAGAGTTCCCTAATCCTAATCCTAACACTAAGCCTTATCCTCAACCTCACCCTAACCCTCACCGTAACCCTAAATCTAACACTAACCCTAACCCTAACCCTCACCCTCAGCCTCACCCTAACGCTAACTCTAACCCTATTCCTCACCCTCACTCTAAACCTAACCCTCACCTGCACCCTCCCCCTCACAGTAACTCTAAGCCTCACCATAACAATAACACTAACCATAACCCAAACCATCAACCTAACCCTAATCCTCACCCCCACCCTCACCCTCACCCTAACCCTAAGCCTATGCTTAACCCCCACCATAACTGTCACACTCACACTCACCATACCCCTAATACTAAATTTAACGCTATCCCTAACCCTCAACCTAACCCTCACCCTCCCCGTAACCCTAACAATAACCCTAACCCTAACCCTCAACCTCAACATCATGCTCAGCCTAATCCTAAGCCTAAGCATAACCCTCATCCTAAACCTCACCCTAACCCTAACCCTAACCATCACCCTAAACATAATCCTCACCCCCACTCTCACCCTCAGCCTAAATCTTAGCCTAAGCCTAACCCTAACAAAAACCCTCACAGTCACCCTCACCCTCACACTAATCCTAACCCTAACCCTAACCATATCCCTAAACCTCATCCTAACCCTCACCCTATCCTTAAACCTAAAACTAACCCTAACCCTATCCCTAAGCCTCGAACTCACCCTCCAACTAACCCTAAATCTAATCCTAAACCTCACACTTACACTAATCCTAATCCTATCCCTAACCCTAAACCTCACCCTAACCCTAACACCAACCCTCACCCTCACCCTCAACCTCAACCCTCACCGTAACTCTAACCCTAACCCTAACAATAACACTAATCCTAGCCCTAAATCTAACACTAACCCTAATCCTCACCATCACAGTAACCCTGACCATCAAACTAACCCTCACACTACCCCTAACCCTAACCCTAAACCTTAATCTAACACTAACCCTAACCCTCACCCTCACCCAAGCCCTCAATCTAACCCTAATCCTAACCCTAATCCTCATCCTTAACCTCTACCTAACCCTTACCTTAACCCTCACCCTAACCCTAAACCTAACCCTAACTCTCAACCGAACCCTAACACTAAACCTAACCCTCACGCTAACCCTAAACATAACCGAACCCTAATTCTCACCCTAACCCTAAATCTAACCTCATCCTAACTCTCAACCTAACACTAAACCTAAACCTCACCCTCACCCTTATCCGAACCCTAACCCTCAACCTAACCCTAAACCTTACCCTCACCCTAACCCTTACCCTAACCCTCAACCTAACCCTAAACTTAACCTGAACCCTAACTCTCACACTTACCCTAACCATAACCCTCAACCTAACCATAATCCTAAACCTAACCCTCACCCTCAACCTCATCCTCAGCCTAACCCTAAGCCTAACCCTAAACCTAACAATAACACAGTCACTAACCCTCACCCTAACCCTAATCCTACCAATAACCCTCACACTCACACTAAACCTAACCCTAACCCTAACTCTTACCCTCAACCTCAGCCTAACCCTAAGCCTATCCCTAACCCTAACCCTAAACTTCACACTCACGCTAAACCTAACCCTAATCCTACTCCTAACCCTAACTCTAACCATGAACCTCAACCTAACCTTCGCTTAAGCCTAACCCTAACATTAATCCTAAACCTAACCCTCACCTTCAGACTCACCCTAACCCTAACTCTAACACTAAACCTCAACCTGACCCTAACCCTAACCATAACCCTATCCCCAAACCTCATCCTATCCCTAAATCTAACCCTCACCCACACCATAACGGAAACCCTAACCCTAATGCTAACAATAATCCTAACGCTAACCCTAACCCTCACCCTAACCATAACCCTCACCCTAACCCTAACCCTCACCCTAACACTTGCCCTAACCCTAACCCTAACCCTAACCCTCACCCTCACCATAACTCTAACCCTAACCCTAACAATAACACTAATCCTAACCCTAAACCTAACCGTAACCCTAACCCTAACTCTAATGCTAACACATAACCTCACCCTAACCCTAATCCTAACGGTAAACCTCACCCTAACCCTAACACTCACCCTCACCGTAACCCTAACCCTCATCCTTACCCTCACCCTAACCCTCATCCTTACCCTCAACCTAACCCCAACCCTAACCCTAAACCTTACCCTAAAACAAACACTAATCCTCACGCTCACCCTAGCCCTCAGCCTAAACCTAATTGTAACCCTAATCCTCACCCTAACCCTCACAGGAAACCTAACACTAACCCTCATCCTTACCCTAACCCTAAACCTCAACCTAACACTAACACTGACGCTCACCCTAACCCTAACCCTCACCCTACCCCTAAACTTAACGAAACCTAACTATCCCTCTAACCAGAACCATCACACTCACCCTCACCCTCACCATAACCGTAATACTCTCCCTAACCCTAACAATCACACTAATCCCCAACCTATCACTAACCCTATCCCTAAACCCCACCCTAAATCTACCCCTAACCCTCACACTCACCCTCAGCCTCAGCCTAAACCTAAGCCTAAACCTGACCCTAACCCTAAAACTCAAACTCACCCTAATCCTTACTCTAATCCTAATCCTAACCCTAACCCTATTCCTCACACTCACCCTAACCTTCACCCTAACCCTACCCCTCACCCTAACCCTAATCCTAAACCTCATCCTAACCCTCACCCTAACACTAAGCCTAACCCTCACCCTCACTATCACCCTAACCCTAATCCTAACCCTAACCCTCATCCTAACCCTCCCTCTAACCCTTACCCTAAACCATACCCTAACCCTAACCCTCAACTTCAACCTCATCCTTAGCCTAACCCTTAACCTAAACCTAAACCTAACCTAACACAATCACTCACCCTCACCTTAACCCTAATCCTAATCCTAACCCTCATTCTCACCCTCAGTGTAACCCTAAGCCTAACCCTAACCAGAACATTAACCCTCACACTCACCCTAACCCTTACCATAATCCTAATCCTAACCCTAACCCTAAGCCTCACACTCTGCCTCAGCTTAACCCTAACTCTAACCCTATACCTCACACTCACCAGAACCCTAACCCTAAACTTAACCCTAAAGTTCACCCTGACCCTAACCGTAAACCTCAACCTCTAACATTAATCCTAAACCTAACCCTCATCCTAACCCTCCCCATAAACCTAACCCTAACCCTCACCCTAAACCTAACCCTCACCCTCACCCTCATCCTCAGCCTAACCCTAAGCCTAACCCTAAACTTAACCCTAACCCTTACACTCACCCTAACCCTAAACCTAACCCTATTCCTAACCCTAATCCTAAACTTCACCCTTACCCTAAACCTCACCCTCAACCTCTGCCTAACCCTAAGCCTATCCCTAACCCTAAACCTAACCCTCACACCCAAACCCTAACTGTAATCCTACTCCTAACCCTAACTCTAACCCTCACCCTCAACCTAACCCTCACCTTAAGCCTAACCCTAACATTAATCCTAAACCTAACTCTCACCCTCAGCCTTATCCTAACCCTAACTCTAACACTAAACCTCATCCTGACCCTAACCCTAACCCTAATCTTATAACTAAACCACATCCTAGTCCTAAATCTAAGCTTCACCCTCACCCTCACCATAACCGTAACCCTAACCCTAATGCTAAAAACAATCCTAACCCTCACCCTAACCATAACACTCACCTTAACCCTCACCCTCACCCTAACACTTACGTTCACCCTAACACTAACTCTAACCCTAACACTAACCCTCACACTAATCCTAACCATCACCCTAACACTAAACCTCACCCTAAAACTAACCCTAAACCTCGCCCTCTTCCTAGCCCGCACCCTAAGCCTAACACTCATCCTCACCCTAAACCTCACACTAACCCTAACACTAATCCTCAATCTAACCCTCACCCTCACCCTAAAGCTAACACTAACCCTCACCCTAACCCTAACCCTAACCCTTACCGAAACCATCACCCTCAGCCTAACCCTCAACTTTACCCTTACCGTCACCCCCAAGCTAACCCGCACCCTAACCCTAACTGTACCCCTAAACCTCACCCTCACCGTAACCGTAACTCTAACCCTAACCCTAACACTAAACCTCCCCCTAACCCTAACCCTAACCTTAAACCTCACCCTCACACTCACCCTAGCCCTTACTCTAACTCTAATCCTAACCCTAACCCTCATCCAAAAACCTCTGGCTAACCCTAACCGTCAACCTCAAACTCACCCTCAGCCTAACCGTAAGCCTAACCCTAAACGTAAACCTAAAACACACTCACCCTCACTCTAACCCAAATCCTATCCCTAACACTAACCCTAACCCTAACCCTCCCCCTGACTCTCACTCTAACCCTAAACCTAAAACTAACACTTACCCTAACCCTGAACCTAAACCTCACCCTAACCCTAACTCTAAACCTAAACCTCAACCTCACCCAAACCCTAACCAAAACCCTAAACATCACCCTAACACTAATCCTAACCCTAACTCACACCCTCACCCTCAGGCTAATCCTAATCCTAAGCCTAACTCTAACCCTCACACACACCCTAAACCTAACCCTAAACCTCAACCTAACCCTAACCCTCACCCTCAACCTCAGACTAACCCTAAGCCTATCCCTAATCCTAACCCTAACCCTCACACTCACCCTAACACAAACCCTAATCCTACTCCTAACCCTAACCCTAACCCTCACCCTCAACCTAACCCTCACCTTAACCCTAACCTTAACATTAATCCTAACCCTAACCATCACCCTCAGCCTCACCCTAAACCTAACTCTAACACTAAACCTCACGCTAACTCTAAACCTAACCCTAACCCTAACCCTAAACCTCATCCTAGCCCTAATCCTAACCGTCACCCTCACCCTCACCATAACCTTAACCCTAACAGTAACGCTAACAATAACCCTAAACCTAACCCTTAGCCTCACCATAACTATAACCCTCACCCTAACCCTAACCCTCACCCTAACACTTACCCTCACCCTAACATGAATCCTAACCCTAACACTAAACCTCACACTATCCCTAAGCATCACCCTACACATAAACCTCACCCTAACCCTAACCCTCATCCTCACCCTAAAATTCACACTAACCCTAACCATAAACCTCCATCTAACCCTGAAACTAACCTTAACCCTAACACTTACCCTAATCCTAACCCTAGACCTAACCCTCCAACTAAACCTAAATCTAACCATAAACCGCACCCTCACCCTAACACTAACCCTAACCCTAAACCTAACCCTAACTCTAACCCTAATCCTCACCCTCACCATCACTCTCAACATAACTCTAACCCTAACCCAAACAATAACAGTAATCCTAACATCCTAACCCTAAATCTAACCCTAACCCTAACCCTAACCCTAATGCTAAAACTCAACCTCACCCAAACCCTAATCCAAACCCTAAACGTCATCCTAACCCTAACCCTCACCCTCATCGTAAACCTAACGCTCATCCTAACACTCACCCTAACCCTAACCCTAACCCTAAACGTTACCCTATCACTAACCCTAATCCTCACCTTCACCCTAGCCCTCACCCTAACCTTAATCGTAAACCTAATCCTCATCCTAACCCTTACCCTAACTCTAAGCCTAACCCTAAACCTAACCCCAAACCTCACTGTAACCCTAACCCTAACACTAACACTAACACTAACCCTAAACCTAACCCGAAACCTAACCCTAATCCTCAGACTCACCCTCACCCTAACCCAAACCCTAACCCTCATCCTAACTCTAATCCTAACCCTAACCCTAATCCTAACCCTCAAACTCACCATCACCCTAACTCTAATCCTAAACCTCACCCTATCCCTAACCCTAACCCTCACTCTAACCCTCAGCCTAGCCCTCACCATTACACTTATCCTAACCGTAAACCTCATACTAACATTCACGCTAATCCTAAACTAACCCTAACCCTCACCCAAACACGAACCCTAACACTCACCCTCATGCTCGGCTTAAGCCTAAGCCTAACCTTAATCCCAATCCTCACCCTAACCCTAACTGTAACCCTAAACCTCACCCTCACCCTAACACTAACCCTAACCCTCATCCTCACCCGCACCATAACCATAACCTTAAACCAAACCCTAACAATAACCCTAACCCTAATCCTAACGCTCACAAAAACCATAACCGTCACCCTGACCCAAAACCTCAAGTTAAGACTTACGCTCACCATATCAGTAACCCTAATGCTAACACTAACCTCACACTAACACTAACCCTAAATCTAACTCTAATCCTCAACCTCACCCTAACTAAGTCTAACCCTAACCATAACCCTAAACCTCACCCTAACCCTAACCCTCACACTCACCCTAAACATCACACGAACCATAAACCTCAGCCTAACACTAATCCCAACCCTCACCCTCACCCTAGCCTTCATCCTAACCCTAACCCTCATCCTCACCCTAAACCTCACACTAACTCTAACACTAATCCTCAATCTAATCCTCAACCTGACTCTAAAGCTAACACTAAGCCTCACCCTAACCCTAACCCTCAACCTTACCATAACCCTCACCCTCAGCCTAACCCTCGCCTTTACCCTTACTGTCACCCCCACACTAATGCACACCCTAAACCTACCTTTACCCTAACCCTAACTCTACCCCTAAACTTCAACCTCAACATAACCCTAACTCTAACACTAACCCTAATACTAAACCTGACCCAAACCCTAAACCTAACCCTCACCCTCACCATAACCGTAACCCTAACCCTAAAGGTAACAATAACCGTAAACCTAACCCTAACCCTCACACGAACCATAACCCACACCCTAACCCTAACCCTCACCCTTACACATACTCTCACCCTAACACTAACGCTAACCCTAACCCTAACAATAAAGCTCACCCTAATCCTAAACCTCACCCTAACCCTATACATAACCCTAATCCTCACCCTGACCCTAGCCCTCACCCTAACCCTAATTCTAACCATCACCCTCACCCTAACCCTAAATTTCATCCTCACCCTAAATCTCACACTAACCCTAATCCTATTCCCAAATCTAACCCTCACCCTAACCCTAACCCTAACCCTTACCCTAACCCCAAACTTTAACCTAACACTCACCCTTACCTTAACCCTCAACCTCAACCTAAACATCACCTTTACCCTTATCACCATCACCCTAACCGTCACCCTAACCCTAAACTTCATTCCAACCCTCACCCAACCGTAAACCTAACAATCACCCTAACCCTAAACCTGACCCTCAACCTCACCCTCAGCCTAACCCTAAGCCTAAGCCTAACCCTTAACCTGACCCTCACCCTAACCCTAGACCTCAACCTAACCCTAATCGTAATCCTAACCCTCATCTTGACACACATCCTAGCCCTAACCCTAACAATCACCCTAAACCTAATCTTCACCCCCACCCTCACACTCAGCCTAACCCTAGCCTAAGCCTAAACCTAACCCTAACCCTCACACTCACCCTCACCCTCACCTTAATCCTAACCCTAACCCTAAAAATAACACTAAACCTCAACCTAAACCTCTCCCTAACCTTAACCCTAAAACCCTAACCCTCGACCTAACCCTCCAAATAACCCTAAATCTAACCCTAAATCTCACCCTCACCCAAACCCTAATCCTAACCCTAACCCTAAACCTCACCCTATCCCTATCCCTAACCCTCACCCTCACCCTCACCCTCATCACAAATCTAAGCCTAACCCTAACAATAACACTAATCCTAACCCTAAACCTAACCCAAACCCTAACCCTAATCCTAACACTCACTCTCATGCTAAGCCTAATCCTAACCCTAACCCTCACCCTAACCCTAATCCTCATTCTCACCATAACCCTCATCCTCACCCTAACCCTAATCCTAACCCTAATCCTCATCCTTACCCTCACACTAACCCTAACCTTAAACCTCACCGTAGCCCTAACCCTAAGCCTAATCCTCATCATAACCCTAAAACTCATGCTCACCATAACTCTAACCATAATCCTCACCTTATCCCTAAACATAATCAAACCCTAACTCTCACCCTAACCATAACCCTAACCCTCATCCTTACCCTAACCCTCACCCTTAACCTCACCCTAATCCTAACCCTCACCCTAAACCTCACCCTAACCCTAACCCTCACCCTCACCCTCACACTCACCATAACTCTAACCCTAACACTAACAATAACACTAATCCTAAACCGAAACCTAACCCTAACCCTAATCCTAACACTCATCCTCACACTAACCCTAATCCTAAACCAAACCCTCACCCTAACCCTAATCATCACCCTCACCATAACACTAACCCTCAACCTAACTCTCACCCTAACCCTAAACCTTAATCTAACACTAACCCTAACCCTCAACTTCACCCTAGCCCTCACCCTAACCCTAATCCTAACCCTAAACCTCATCCTTACCCTCACCCTAACCCTAACCTTAACCCTCACCCTAGCCCTAACCCTAACCCTATTCCTCAACGTAACCCTAAACCTCATGCTCACCTTAAACCTAACCCTAAGCCTCACCCTAACCATAAACATAACTGAACCCTAACTCTCACCCTAACCCTAACCCTAACCCTAAAACTTAATCTAACACTAACCCTAACCCTCATCCTCACCCTCAGCCTAACCCTAAGCCAAAACCTAACCCTAGCCCTAACGCTCACACTCACCCTAACCCTTACCCTAAACCTAACCCTAACCCTAAGCCTAACCCTCACCCTCAACCTAACCCTCAACCTAGCCCTAAATGTCACACTAACCCCAACCCTAACCCTCGACCTCAGCCTCATCCTACCCCTAACTCTAACCCTAAACTTCACCATCACCCTAACACTAACCCTACCTCTAACCGTAAACCTCACCCTCACCCTAGCGCTCACACTCAACCTACAACTAACCATAACCCTCACCCTCACCCTAACCCTAATCCGATCCCTCACCCTCAACCTAACCCTAACACTCACCCTCACCATAACCCTTACCCTAACCCTCAACCTAACCCTAAACTTAACCCAAACACTAACTCTCACCTTTACCATAATCCTAATGATCAAGCAAAACCTAACCCTAAACCTCATCCTCACTCTAGCCTCACCCAACCCTAAACCTAACCCTATCCCTTTTCCTAACCCTCCCCCTAACCCTTACCCTAACCCTCATCCTAACACTAACCCTCAGCCTCAACCTCACCCTCAGACTAACCCTAAGCCTAACACTAAACCTAACCCTAACACACAAACTCACCCTCACCGTAAACCTCACCCTAACCCTAACCCTCATCTTAACCCTCCACATAACCCTAAACCTAACCCTAACACTAACCCACACCCTCACCCTCAATCTAATCCTAAGCCTAACCCTAATTCTCACCCTCACACTCACCGTAACCCTAAACCTAAACCTCACCCTAACCCTAACCCTCACCCTCAACCTCAGACTAACCCTAAGCCTATCCCTAAACCTATGCCTAACCCTCACACTCACCCTCACCCTAACCCTAATCCTACTCCTAACCCTAATCCTAACCCTCAGCCTCAACCTAACCCTCACCTTAAGCCTAAGCTTAACATTAATCCTAACCCTAACCCTCACCCTCAGCCTCACCCTAACACTAACTCTAACACTAAACCTCACCCTGACCCTCAACCTAAACCTCATGCTCACCCTAGCCCTCTCCCTAACCTTAATCCTAACACTAACCCTCATGCTAACCCTCCCCCAAACCCTTACCCTAACCCTCACCCAAACCCTAATCCTCACCCTCACCCTCACCCTCAGCCTAACCTGAAGCCTAACCCTAAACCTAACACTAACATACACACTCAACCTCAACTTAACCCTAATCCTAACCCTAACCCTCACCCTCACCCTCAGTGTAACCCTAAGCCTAACCCTAACCCTAACATTAAACCCTCACACTCACCCTAACCCTTACCCTAATCCTTATCCTAAACCTAATCCTAACCCTCACCCTCAGCCTCACCTTAACCCTAAATCTAATTCTAAACTTCAGCCTCACCCTAACCCTAACTCTAACCCTAACGCTAAACCTCACCCTAACCTTAACCTTAAACCTCACCCTCACCCTAGCCCGCACCCTAACCCTAACCCTAACCCTAATCCTAATCCTAACCCTCATCCTAACCCTCCCCCTAACCTTAACCCTAACCCTCACCCTAACCTTAACCCTCACCCTTACCCTCACTCTAACACTGACACTTACACTAACCTAAAACGTAACACTAACTGGAAAACTAACACTCAACCTCAGCTTCACCCTAACCCTAACTCTAACCGTAAACCTCACCCTCACCCTAACCCTAACCCTAATCCTAACCCTAACCCTCACCCTAACCCTAACCCTCACCCTCACTGTAACCCTAAACCTCATCCTAACCCTCACACTAATCCTAACCCTAAGCCTTAACCTAACACTAACCCTAGTTCTCACCCTCACCCTATCCTTCACCCTAACCCTAATCATAACCCTAATCGTCATCCTAACCCTCATCCTAACCCTAAAACTAACCCTAATCCTTAACCTAAACCAGAACCTCAACCTAACCCTAACCCTAATGCTCACCATATCCCTAACCCTAACCCTCACCCTAACCCTGAACTTAACTGAACCCTAACTCTTTTTTTTTTAATTTAATTTTATTTTATTTGAGAACATACTGTACAGAGGGGTTACAATTACATTGGCAGGATAATGCATACATTTCTTACCAAGCATTGCAGCCTCCTCCTTTGTTTACCCTTCACCTCCCTTCCCAGCCTCCCCCCTCCCCCCCACCCAATCATACCCCCCTCCCCCCCCACACCGACATTGTAAAGCTTGCTTTGACATGACATTCTGTAATTCTCCTTGTTGCAACAGGTCCACCTGAATCCTTAAACGACTTGTCCCCATCTCCTCCACATGTTATACTGACATCAAATAAAGTGAAAGCGGGGGTTACACTGTGGGGGAGGGACATACAAAGCAACAAAAAAATAATCTTATAAATGCGTTAGAAACACATGCATGAAAGAAACGAAAACATTAAAATACATAACTAAGGATTCATTTTCCTAACATCACATTATCTGACCTTTTCTGCTTGACTCATACCTATACTAGATATTGCAAATAAGGGAAACCATGGGACCTATGTTTCTTTGGGCCTGGCTTACTTCACTTAATATAATTTTTTCCAAACCTTTCCATTTCCTAACAAATGGGGAAATGTCATTCTTTCTGATGGAGGCATAGAATTCCATTGTGTATATATACCACATTTTCTTGATCCATTCATCTATTGAGGGGCATCTGGGTTGGTTCCAAATCTTAGCTATGGTAAATAATGCTGCAATAAACATAGTTGTGCTGGTAGCTTTAGTGTGGTCTTGTTTGTATACATTTGGGTAAATGCCCAAAAGTGGGATTGCTGGATCATACTGGAGATCTATGTGAAGTCTTTTGAGGAACCTCCATACTGCTTTCCAAAGTGGTTGAACAAGTTTACATTCCCACCAACAATGTAGTAAGGTTCCTTTCTGTCCACATCCCCTCCATCATCTGTTGTTGTTAGAGTTCTTGATTTTTGCTGTTCTAACTGGAGTGAGGTGATATCTCAATGTTGTTTTGATTTGCATTTCTTTTATGGCTAGGGATGTTGAACATTTCTTCATGTGTCTATTGGCCATCCTTCTTTCTTCTTCAGAGAAGCTTCTCTTTAAGTCTTTCGCCCACTTATTTATTGGGCAGTTGTTTCTTTGAGGATTTGTTGTTGGGTGGCTTAATTTTTTGAGCTCCAAGTATATTTTAGATATGAGACCCTTGTCCGTTGTATGGCTAGTAAAGATCTTCTCCCAATCGGTGGGCTTTCTATTGATCTTGCTAGCTATGTCATTTGCCCTGCAGAAGCTCTGCAACCTTATGTAATCCCATTTGTCCAACCTTTCTTTGATTTGTTGTGTTTCTGGGTCTCTATTCAGAAAATTTCGGCCTGAGCCAAGGAGACCTAGGGTTTCTCCTATTCCATCCTGTAATGTTTTCAGAGTGTCTGCTTTGAGTTCAAGGTCTTTGATCCATTTGGAGTTGATTCTGGTGCAGGGTGATATATAAGGAGCTAGCTTTAGTTTTCTACATGTAGTTAACCAATTTTACCAGCACCAATTACTGAAGAGGCTGTCTTTCGTCCATTCTATTGTTTTAGCTTCCTTATCGAAGATTAGATGGCTATAGGTCTGTAGGTTCATTTCTGGGTTTTCTGAACCCTAACTCTTACCCTAATCCAAACCCTCAACCTAACCCTAACCCTAACGCTCACCATAACCCTAACCCTAATCCTAACACTCACCCTAACCCTCACCCTAACACTAAACCAAACCGTCGCCCTCACTCTAATACTAACACCAATCCAAACCCTAACCTTCACCCTCAACCTCACCCTTAGCCTAACTCTTAGCCTAAACCTAAACCTAACACACACACTCAACCTCACCCTAACCCAAATCCTAACCCTAACCCTCACCGTCACCCTAACTCTAACCCCAAACCTCACCTTCATCATAATCCTCATTCTAACCCTAACCCAAACCCTAAACCTCACCCTAACCCTAACCCTATGCCTCACCCTCACCGTAACCAAAACCCTAAACCTAACACTAACAATAACCCTAACCCTAATCCTAACGCTCACCCTAACCATAACACTCACCCTAACTCAAAACCTCACATTAAAACTTACCCTCAACCTAACACTAACCCTAACCCTAACACTAACCCTCACATTAACCCTAACCATAACCCTAACCCTAAACCTCAACCTAACCCTCACCCTCACCCTAACTCTAACACTAACCCTATCCCTAACCCTAACCCTAACCCTCCCCCTAACCCTATATCTAACCCTAAACCTCACTCTCACATTAACACTAACCCTAACCCTAAACCACACCCTAACCCTAACCCTAACCCTCACCCGCACCCACAACCTCAACCTAACCCTAAGCCTAAGCCTAGCCCTCACCATAACCGTCACACTCACAATCACCCTAAATCTAATACTAAACCTAACACTATCCCTAAACCTCAACCTAACCCTCACCCTAACCCTAAACCTAACCATCACCCTAACCCTAACCCTCACCCTCAACGTCACGCTCAGCCTAACCCTAAGCCTAAGCTTAACCCTTACCCTAAACCTCACCCACATCCTAGCCCTCACCCTAACCCTAATTCTAATCCTAAACCTAATCCTCATCCTAACCCTCACCCTAGCCCCAACCCTAACCACCACCCTAAACCTAATCTTCAACCCCACCCTCACCCTCAGCCTAACTATAAGCCTAATTCTAAGACTAACCCTAACCCTCACCCTCACACTCACACTCACACTACTCCTAAAACTAACCCTGACCATAACCCTAAACCTCAACCTAACCCTCACCCTAAACTTAACCCTAAAACTAACCCTAACCCTAACCCTCGACCTAAACCTCCAACTAACGCTAAATCTAACCTAAACCTCACCCTCACCCTAACCCTAATCCTAACACTAACCCTAAACCTTACCCTAAACCTAACCCTAACCCTCACCCTCACCCTCACGGTAACTCTAACCCTAACCCTAACAATAACACTAACCCTAACCCAAACCATCACCCTAACCCTAATCTTCACCCCCACCCTCACCCTGAGCCTAACCCTAAGCCTGAGCCTAGCCCTCACACTAACGGTCACAGTCACCCTCACCCTAACCCTAATACTAAACCTAACCCTATCCCTAAACCTCAACCTAACCCTCATCATCCCCTAACCCTAACACTAACAATAACCCTAAATCTCCCCCTAACCCTCCCCCTAACACTAACTCTAACGTTAAACCTCACCCACACCCTAACCCTAACCATAAACCTCACGCTAAACCTCACCCTAACCCTAACCTTAACCCTCACCCTCAATCTCACCGTAACTCTAAACCTAACCCTAAAAATAACACTAACCCTAACCTTAACCCTAATATTATCCATAATCCTCACCATCAGCCTCAACCTCAGTGCAAACTTAACCCTAACCATAACACTAACAATAACCCTAATCCTAAACCTAACCCTAATACTCAACCCCACCCTCACCCTCAGCCGAAACCTAAGCCTAACCCTAACCCTAACCTAACTGTAACCATAACCCTAACCCTAACACTAACACTAAACCCAAACATAAATCTAACCCTAATCCTCAGCATCACCCTCATCCTAACCAAAACCATAACCTTACCCTCACCCTAACCCTAAGCCTAACCCTAACACTGACCCTCAGACTCATCCTCAACCTAACCCTAACCCTAAACCTACCCTATTCCTAAAACTAACCCTCACCTTAACCATCACACTAGTCCTCACCCTAACACTAATCCTAACCCTAAACCTCATCCTAAACCTCACCCTAAAACTAACCTTAACCCGCACCCTAACCCTAACTCTAACCCTCACCCTCATGCTTGGCCTAAGCCTAAGCCTAAGCCTAAGTGTAACTCTAACCCAAACCCTCACCCTAACACTGACCCTAACACTACCCCTAACTCTAACCGTAAAACTCACTCTCATCCTAACCCTAACTCTAACCCATACCCTAAACCTAAACCTCATACTAACCCTAACCCTCACCCTCACCCTCACCCTCACCGTAACCGTAACCCTAACCCTAACAATAACCCTAACCCTAACTCTAACACTCAACATAACCATAACCCTCACCCTGACCCTAACCCTCACCCTAACACTTACCCTCACCCTAACACTAACCCTAAAACTAACACTAACACTCACACTAACCCTAATCATGACCCTAAACCTCACCCTAAACCTAAACCTAACCCTCACCCTCAGCCTAGCCCTCACCCTAACCCTAACCTTCATCCTCACCCTAAACCACACACTAACCGTAACACTAATCCTCAATCTAACCCACACCCACACCCTTCCCCTAACCCTAACCCTCACCCTAACCCTAAACCTCACCCCACTGTAACCCTGAACCTCAGCCTAACCCTCACGTTTAACCTTACCATCACCCCCACGCGAACCCTTACCCTAAACCTAACCCTCACCCTAACTCTCACCCTAACCCTAATGACACCACAGAAACTCAACCTCACCCTAACCCTAAACCTGACCCTAACCCTAACCTTCAACCTCACCTAAAACCTTACACTAACCCTAACCCTAAATCTCAATTTAACCCTCATCATAACCCTAATCCTAACCATTAACCTAACCCTAAACCTAACCCTAACACTCACCCTTATCTTAACCCTAACCCCCAGCCTAAACCTCACCTTTATCCTTACCATCATCCTCACCCTAAACCTCCTCCTAACCCTAAACCTCATCCTAAACTTCACCCTAAGCGTAAAAGTAACCGTCACCCTAAACCTAACCATCACCCTCACCCTAGTACTCACCCTAAACCTAATCCTAACCCTAACCCTCATCCTAACCTTAAACCTAAACCTCACCCTCACCCTCACCCTAACCCTAATCCTAACCCCACCCTAACCCTAACCCTAAACCTCACCCTCACCCTTACCCTAACTCTAAACCTAACCCTCACTCTCAACCTCACCCTCAGCCTAACCCTAAGCCTAACCCTAAACCAAAACCTAACACACACACTCACCCTCACCCTAACCTTAATCCTAACCCTAACACTAACCCTATACCTCCTCCTAACTCTCACCCTAACCCTAAACCTAACACTAGCCCTAAACCTAACCCTGAAGCTAACCCTCACCCTAACCCTAACTCTAACCCTAAACCCCACCCTCATTCTAAACCTCACCCTAAGCCTAACACTAAACCTCACCCTCACCCGTACCATAACCATAAACTTAAACGCAACCCTAACAATAACCCTAACCCTAATCCTAACCCTCAGACTAACCATAAGCCTCACCCTGACCCAACCCCTCACCCTAAGACTTACCCTGAATGTAACACTAACCCTAATGCTAACACTAACACTCACACTAACACTAACCCTAAATTTAACCCTAAACCTCAACCTCACCCTAACCCTAACCATAACCCTAAACCTCACCCTAAACCTAACCCTCACCCTCACCCTCACAGTAACCGTAACTCTATCCCAACCCCTAACAATAAACATAAACCTAACCCTAACACTCACCCTAACCATAACCCTCACCCTAACCCTAATGCTCACCCAAACTCTTACCCTCAACCTAACACTAATCCTAACCGTAACACTAACCTGCACACTAACCCTAAACATCACCGTAAACCTAAACCTCAGCCTAACACTAACCCCAACCCTCACCCTCACCCTAGCCTTCACCCTAATCCTAACCCTCATCCTCACACTAAACCTCACACTAACACTAACACTAATCCTCAATCTAACCCTCAACCTCAATCTAAAGCTAACACTAACCCTCACCCTAACCCTAACCCTCACCCTTAGTGTAACCCTCACCCTCAGCCTAACCCTCAACTTTACCCTTACTGTCACACCCACGCTAACCCGCACCTAACATTAACCCTCACCCTAACCCTAACTGTACGCCTAAACCTCACCCTCACCATAATCCTAACTCTAATCCTAACACTAACACTAAACCTCACCCTAACCATAACCCTAACCCTCACCATCACCATAACCGTAACCCTAACCCTAAACCTAACAATAACCCTAACCCTAACCCTAACCCTCACACTAACCATAACCCACAACTTAACGCTAACCCTACCCCTAACACTAACCCTCAAATTAACTCTAAACCTCACCCTAATCAGAAACCTCACCCTAACCCTAACCCTAACCCTAATTCTAACACTCACCCTAGCCCTCACCCTAACCCTAATTCTAACCATCACGCTGACCCTAACCCTAACCTTCATCCTCACCCTAAAGCTCACACTAACGCTAACCCTAATCTTCAATCTAACCCTCAATCTAACCCTAACCTTAACCCTTACCCTAACCCTAAACTTAACCCTAACACTCATTCTTATCTTAACCCTCACCCTCAGCCTAAACCTCATGTTTACCCTTACCATCATCCTCACCCTAACCCTCACCCTTCCCCTAAACCTCATCCTAACCCTCACCCTAACCATAAACCTAACCATCACCCTAACCCTAACCCTCACCCTCAACCTCATGCTCATCCTAACCCTTAGCCTAAGCTGAAAACTTACCCTAACCCTCACCCTCACCTTAGCCCTCATCCTAACCCTAATCCTAATCCTAACCCTCATCTTAACCGTCAACCTAGCCCTAATGCTAACCATCACCCTAAACCTAATCTTCACACCCACCCTCACACTCAGCCTAACCCTAAGCCTAAGGCTAACCCTAACCTTAACCCTAACACTCACCCTCACCCTCATCCTAATCCTAACCCTAACACTAACCATAACCCTAAACCTCAACCTAACCCTCACCCTAACCTTAACCCTAAAACTAAACCTAACCCTAACCCTCGACCTAACCCTGCAACTAAAATTAAATCTAACCCTAAACCTCACCCTCAAACTAACCCTAATCCTAGCCTTAACCCTAAACTTCACCATAACCCTAACCCTAACCCTCACTCTCACCCTCACCCTAAACATAACTCTAACCCTAACCCTAACAATTACACTAATCCTAAACCGAAACCTAACCCTAACCCTAACCCTAACTGTAATCCTAACACTCAACCTCATGCTAACTCTTATCCTAACTCTAACCCTTACCCTAACCCTAATCCTCACCATCACTGTTACCCTAACCCTCAACCTAACCCTCACCCTAACCCTAACCCTAAACCGAAACCTTAATCTAAGACTAATCCTAACCCTCAAGCTCACCCTAGCCCTCACCCTAACCCTAATCCTCATCCTTACCCTCATCCTAAGCCTAACCTTAACCCTCATCCTAGCATTAACCCTAAGCCTAATCCTCAACTTAACCCTAATCCTCATGCTCACCGTAACCCTAACCCTAACCCTCACCCTAACCCTAAACATAACCGAACCCTAACTCTCACCCTAACCCTAACCCTAACACTCACCCTAAACCTAACCCTCACCCTCACCCTAACGCTAATCCTAACCCTAACGCTAAACCTCACTCTAAACCTAACCCTCACCCTCACCCTCACCCTCACCCTCACCATAACTCTAACCCTAACCCTAACAATAACACTAATCCAAAACCGAAACCTAACCCTAACCCTAACACTAACACTAATCCTAACACTCATCCTCAGGCTAAACCTAATCCTAAACCTAGCCCTCACCCTAACCCTAATCATCACCCTGACCTTAACCCTAACCCTCAAACTTACTCTCACCCTAACCCTAAACTTAACCCTAAACCTTAATCTAACACTAACCCTAACCCTCACACTCACCCTAGCCCTAGCCCTCACCCTAACCCTAATCCTAACCCTAATCCTCATCCTAACCCTCACCCTAACCCTAACCTTAAAACTAACCTTAGCCCTAATCCTAAGCCTAATCCTCAACGTCACCCTAAACCTCATGCTCAACTTAACCCTCACCCTAACACTAACCCTAACCCTAAACCTTAAACTAACACTAACCCTAACCCTCATCCTCACCCTCACCCTCAGCCTAACCCTAAGCCAAACCCTAACCCTAGCCCTAATGCTCACACTCACCGTAACCCTTACCCTAAACCTAATCCTAACCCTCACCCTCAACCTTATCCTCACCCTAACCCTAAATCTAACACTAAGCCTAACCCTAACCCTCAACCTCAGTCTCATCTTACACCTAACTATAAACGTAAACGTCACACTCAACCTAACACTAACCCTACCCCTAACCCCAAACCTCACCCTAACCCTAACCCTAAACCTAAATCTCACCCTCACCCTAGCCCTCATCCTAACACTAATCCTAACACTAACCCTCATCCTAACCCTCACCCTAACACTAACCATAACCCTGACGCTCACCCTAACACTAATCCGAATCCTCACCCTCATCCTAACCCTAACCCTTACCCTTAACGTAACCCTTACCTTAACCCTCAACCTAACCCTAAACTTAACCCAAACATTAACTCTCACCCTTACCATAATCCTAACCCTCAAGCTAACAATAACCCTAAACCTCATTCTCACCCTAGTCTCACCCGAACCTAATCCTGACCCTATCCCTTTTCCTAACCCTCCCCCTAACCCTTATACTAACTCTCACCCTAACATTAACCCTCAGCCTCAACCTCACCCGCAGCCTAACCCTAAGCCTAACCATAAACCTACCATAACACACACACTCACCCTCACCCTAAACCTCACCCTAACACTAACCCTCATCCTAAACCTCCCCCTAACCCTAACCCTAACCCTAACATTAACCACACCCTCACCCTAAGCATAATCCTAAACCTAAGCCTAACCCTAACCCTCACACTCACCCTAACCCTAACCCTAAACCTCACCCTATCCCTAACCCTCACCCTCCACCTCAGCCTAACCTTAAGCCTTTCCCTAACCCTAGCCCTAATCCTCACCATCACCCTAACCCTAATCCTACTCCTAACCCTCACCCTAACCCTCAACCTAAACCTCACCTTAAGCCTAAGCCTAATATTAATCCAAACCCTAACCCTCACCCTCAGCATCACCCTAACCCTAACCCAAACACTAAACTTCACCCTGACCCTAAACCTAAACCTCCCCCTCACCCTAGCCCTCAGCCTAACCCTAATCCTAACACTAAACCTCATCCTAACCCTCCCCCTAACCCTTACCCTAACCCTCACCCTAAAACTAACACTTACCCTCAACCTCACCCTCAGCCTAACCCTAAGCCAAACCCTAAACCTAACTCTAACACACACACTCACCCTCACCCTAACCCTAATCCTAACCCTAACCTCACCCTCACCCTCACCCTCAATGTAACCTTAAGCCTAAACATAACCCTAACACTCACACTCACCCTAAACCTTACCCTAATGCTAATCCTAAACCTAACCCTAACACTCACCCTCAGCCTCAGCTTAAACCTGACTCTAACCTTAAACCTCACCCTCACCCTAACCCTAATCCTAACCCTAAACCTCACCGTTACCCTCACCCTCACCCTAACCTTAACCCTCACCCTAGGCTTAACCCTAAGCCGAATTCACAACTTAACCCTAAACCTCATGCTCACCGTAACCCTAACCCTATCCCTCACCCTAAAACTAAATATCACTGAACCCTAACTCTCACCCTAACCCTAACCCTAACCCTCACCCTAACCCTAAACATAAGCGAACCCTAACTCTCACCCTAACCCTAACCCTAACACTCACACTAACCCGAACCCTCACTCTCACCCTAACCTTAATCCTAACCTTAACACTAAACCTCACCCTAACCCTAATCCTCACCCTCACCCTCACACTCACCCTCACCATAACTCTAACCCTAACCCTAACAATAACACTAATCCTAACCCGAAACCTAACCCTAACCCTAACCCTAACCCTAATCCTAACACTCATCCTCAGGCTAATCCTAATCCTAAACCTAACCCTCACCCTAACCCTAATCATCACCCTGACGGTAAACCTAACCCTCAAACTTACCCTCACCCTAACCCTCAACCTCACCCTAGCCCTCAGCCTAACCCTAATCCTAACCCTAATCCTCATCCTTACCCTCATCCTAACCCGAACCTTAACCCTCACCCTAGCCCTAACCCTAAGCCTAATCCTCAACATAATCCTAAACCTCAAGCTCACCTTAACCGTAATCCTAACCCTCACCCTAACCCTAAACATACACAAACCCTAACTCTCACCCTAACCCTAACCCTAAACCTTAATCTAACACTTACCCTAACCCTCACCATCACCCTCAGCCTAACCCTAAGCCAAACCCTAACCCTAGTCCTAATGCTCACACTCACCCTAACCCTTACCCTAAACCTAATCCTAACCCTAAGCCTTACACTCACCATCAACCTAACCCTCACCCTAGCCCTTAATCTAACACTAACCCTAACCAAAACCCTCAACCTCAGCTTCATCCTACTACCCCTAACTCTAACCGTAAACCTCACCCTCACCCTAACACTAACCCAACCCCTAACTCTTACCCTAACCCTCAACCTAACACTAACCCTCAGCCTCACCCTCATTCTCAGCCTAACCCTAAGCCTAAGCCTAACCCTAACTCTAACCCTAAATCTCACCCTCACCCTAACCCTAACCCAAACCCTAACACTAAACCTCACCCTAACCCTAAACCTAAACCTCACCCTAACCCTAGCCCTAAACCTCACCCTCACCCTAGCCCTCACCCTAACCCTAATCCTAATCCTAAAATTCACCCTAACCCTCCTCCTAACCCTAAACCTAACCCTCACGGTAACCCTAACCCTCATCCTCACACTCACCCTAACACTGAACCTTACCTTAACCCTAAACCTAACACTAACTGTCACCCTTACACTCAGCCTCCGCTTCACCCTAACCCTAACACTAACCCTAAACCTCATCCTCATCCTAACCCTTACCCTAAAACTAACCCTAACCCTCATTCTAACCATAACCCTCACCCTCACCTTAACCCTAAACCTCATCCTAACCCTCACCCTAACCCTAACTATAACGCCAAAACTTACCCTAACACTAATCCTAGTTCTCACCCTCACTCTAGCACTCACCCTAACACTAATAGTAAACCTATTCCTCATCCTAACCCTCACCCTAACCCTAAAATTAACCCTCATCCTTATTCTAAATCAAACCCTCAACCAAAACCTAAACCTAACGCTCACCATAACCCTAACCCTATTCCTAACACTCATCCTAACCCTCACCCTAACACTAAACCAAACCCTCACCCTCACTCTCACACTAAGCCTAATCCTAACCCTAACCCTCACACTCAACCTCACCCTTTGCCTAACCCTTAGCCTAAACCTAAACCTAACCCTAACACACACACTCACCCTCACCCAAACCCTAATCCTAACCCTAACCCTCACCATCACCCTAACTCTAAACGTAAACCTCACGTTCATCCTAACCCTAACTCTAACCCTAACCCAAACCCTAAACCTCATCCTAACTCTAACCCTAAACCTCACCCTCACCATA
Source organism: Dipodomys merriami (assembly GCF_024711535.1). Classification (NCBI taxonomy): domain Eukaryota; kingdom Metazoa; phylum Chordata; class Mammalia; order Rodentia; family Heteromyidae; genus Dipodomys; species Dipodomys merriami. The sequence continues at coordinate 733,390 of NW_027202760.1, forward strand.
ACCAAAACCCTAAACCTAACCCTAACAATAACCCTAACCCTAATCCTAACATTCACCCTAACCATAACACTCACCCTAACCCAAACCCTCAGCCTAACACTTACCCTCACCCTAAAACTAACCCTAACCCTAACACTAACCCTCACACTAACCCTAACCATAACCCTAACCCTAAACCTCAACCTAACCCTCACCCTCACCCGAACTCTAACACTAATCCTATCCCTAACCCTCACCCTAACCCTCCCCCTAACCCTATATCTAACCCTAAAACTCACCATCACACTAACCCTAACCCTAACCCTAAACCCCACCCTAACCTTAACCCTAACCCTCACCCGCACCCTCACACTCACCGTAACTCTAACCCTAACCCTAACAATAACACTAACCCTAACCCAAACCATCACCCTAACCCTAATCCTCACCCCCTCCCTCACACTCAGCCTAACCCTAAGCCTAAGCCTAGCCCTCACCCTAACCATCACACTCACCCTCAAACTCACCCTAATACTAAACCTTACCCAATCCCTAAACCTCAACCTAACCCTCAACCTCCCCGTAACCCTAACACTAACAATAACCCTAAACCTCTCCCTAACCCTTAACCTAACACTAACTCTAACCGTAAACCTCACCCTCACCCTAACCCTAACCCTAAACCTCACGCTAAACCTCACCCTAACCCTAACCCTCACCCTCACCCTCAATCTCACCATAACTCTAAACCTAACCCTAAAAATAACACTAACCCTAACCCTAAACCTAACCCTAACACTTACCCTCATGCTTGGCCTAAGCCTAAGCCTAAGCGTAACTCTAACCCAAACCCTCAGCCTAATACTAACCCTAACACTAACCCCAACTTTAACCGTAAACCTCATTCTCACCCTAACCCTAACTCTAACCCTTACCCTAAACCTAAACCTCATACTAACCCTAACCCTAACCCTCAACCTCACCCTCACCGTAACCGTAACCGTAACCCTAACCCTAACAATAACCAAACACTAACCCTAACCCTCAACCTAACCATAACCCTCACCCTAACACTAACACTTACATTAACCCTAATCATCACCTTAACACTAAACCTCACCCTAAACCTAAACCTAAACCTCACCCTCACCCTAGCCCTCACAATAAAACTAACTCTCATCCTTACCCTAAACCTCACACTAACCCTAAAACTAATCCTCAATCTAACCCTCACCCACACCCTTCCCCTAACCCTAACCCACAACCTAACCCTCAACCTCACCCCAATGTAAACCTCACCCTCAGCCTAACCCTCACGTTTACCCTTACCATCACCCCCACACTAAACCTTACCCTAACCCTAACCCTCATGCTAACCATCAACCTAACCCTAATGCCACCCAAAACCGCAGCCTCACCCTAACCCTAACCCTAATCCTCATCCTCACACTAAACCTTACACTAATCCTAAACTTAAACCTAAATTTAACCCTCATCCTAAACCTAATCCTAAACCTTACCCTAACCCTTAACCTAACACTCACCCTAACACTCACCCTAACCCTATCTCTTACACTAACCTTAAACCTAACCCTCAACCTCAGCCTCACCCTTACCCTAACTCTAACCCTAAACCTCATCCTCATCCTAAGCCTAACCCTAACCCTAAACCTAAACCTCACCCTAACCCTAACCCTAAACCTCAACCTCACCCTAGCCCTCACACTAATCCTAATCCTAAACCTCATCCTATCCTTCACCCTAACACTAACCCTAACCCTCACCCTCACCCTCACCCTAACCCTAACCCTCAACCTAACCCTAACCCTCACCCTAACAGTAACCTTACCCTAACAGTCACCCTGACCATAAACTTAACCCGAACCCTATCTGTCACTGTAAACCTAACCCTCACCCTAACCCTCACCCTAGCCCTCACCCTAAAACTAATCCTAAACAAAAACCTCATCTCAACCCTCACACTAACCCTAACCCTAACCCTCACCCTATCCCGAACCCTAACCCTACCCCTGATGCTCAGCCTAGGCCAAAGCCTGAGCCTAACCTTAACCTTAACCTTAACACTAACCCTAACTCTAACCCTAAATCTCACCCTCACCCTCACCCTAAACCTAACCCTATCAATAACCCTAACCCTAACCCTTACCCTCACCCTAACCCTAACCCTCACCCTAAACATAATCCTCACACTAAACCCAACCCTCACCCTAACCATTACCCTCTCCTTAACTCTAACATTAACCCTAACACTAACCCTCACACTAACCCTAAACATCACCCTAACGCTAAACCTCACCCTAACACTAAACCTAACCCTCACCCTCATCCTAGTTCTCACTCTAGCCCTAACCCTCATCCTCACCCTAAACCTTACACTAACCCTAACACTAATCCTCAATCTAACCCTCACCCTCACCCTAAACCTAACACTAAACCTCACCATAACTCTAAACCTCACCCTTACCGTAACCCTCACCCTCAGCCTAACCCTCACCTTTACCCGTAACGTCACCCCCACCCAAACCCGCACCCTAAACCTAACCCTCACCCTATCTCTCACCCTAACCCTAACTCTACCCCTAAAGCTCAACCTCACCCTAACCCTAACTCTAACCATAACCTTAACACTAACCCTCACCCTAACCCTAACACTAACCCTCACCCTCACCCTCACTGTAACCGTAAACCTTTCCCTAAACCTAACAATAACCCTAAACCTAACGCTAACCCTCACCCTAATCATAACACTCACCCTACCCCTCACCCTCACCCTGACACTTACAATCACACTAACAATAACCCTAACCCTAACACTAACCCTCACACTAAACATAACACCCTAATCCTAAACCTCACCTTAACCCTAACCATGAACCTAGCACTCACCCTCACCTTTAGCCCTCGCCCTAACCCTCATCCTCACCCTAAACCTCACACTAACCCTAACCCTAATTCTCAATCTAACCCTCACCCTAACCCTAACCCTAACAGTTACCCTAAACCTAAACCTAAACCTGACACTCACCCTTATCTTAACCCTCACCCTCAGCCTAAACTTCAACTTTACCCTTACCATCATCCTCACCCTAAACCTCATCCTAACCATCACCGTAACCGTAAACCTAACCATCACCCTAACCCTAAACCTCACCCTCAACCACACGCTCAGCCTAATCCTAAGCCTAAGCCTAACCCTTAACCTAACCTTCACCATCACCCTAGCCCTCACCCTAACCCTAATCCTAAACCTAACCCTCATCCTAACCCTCACTCTAACCCTAAACCTAACCAACACGCTAACCCTAATCCACACCCCCATCCTCACCCTCAGCCTAACCCTAAGCCGAAACCTAACCCTAACCCTCACACTCACCCTAAACCTAATCTTAACCCTAACCCTAAGCATAACCCTAAACCTCATCCTAACCCTCACCCTAACTTTAACCCTAACACTATCCCTAACCCTCACCCTCGACATAACCCTCCAAGTAACCCTAAATATAAACATAAACCTCAACCTCATCTTAAACCTAATCCTTACCCTAACCATAAACATTACCTTATCCCTAACCCTAACCCTCACCCTCATGCTCAGCCTAAGCCTCAGCCTAAGCCTAACACTAACCCTAACCCTAATGCTCACCCTTATCCTAACCCTAACACTAACCCTAAGTCTAACCCTAAATCTCATCCTCACCCTAACCCTAACCCTAAATCTCACACTAAACCTAAACCTAAACCTCACCCTCACCATAGCCCTCACCCTAATCCTAATCCTAACCCGGATCCTATCCCTTACCCTAACACTAACCCTAACCCTCACCCTCAACCTCACCCTAACCCTAATCCTAACCCTAACTCTCAACCTAACCCTAACACTCACCATCACCGTAACACTTACCCTAAAAGTCACCCTGACCCTAAACTTAAACCGAACCCTAACTCTCACCCTAACCCTTACCCTAACCCTAACCCTCACACTCACCCACACCCAAACACTAATCCTAAACCTATCCACATCCCTAAACCTAAGCCTCACACTAACCCTCACCCTACCCCTCACTCTAACCCTAATCCTAACCCTAAACCTCATCCTAACACTCACCCTAACCCTAACCTTAACCCTCACCCTATTCTGAATCCTAACCCTCATCCTGATGCTCGGACTAAGCATAAGCCTAAGCCTAATCCTAACCCTAACACTTACCCTAACCCTAACCCTTACACTAACCTTAACTCTAACCCTAAATCTCACCCTCAACCTAACCCGAACCCTATCAATAACCCTAAACCTAATTCTAACCCTCACCCTCACCCTAAAAATAACCGTCAACCTAACCGTAACCCTCACCCTAACACTAACCGTCACCCTAAAACTAACCCTCACACTAACCCTAAACATAACCCTAACCCTAAAACTCACCCTAACACTAACCCTAAACCTCAGCCTCACCCTAGCTCTCACACTAACCCTAACCCTCAGCCTCACACTAAACCTCACACTAACCCTAACACTTATCCTCAATCTAACCCTAACCCTCACCCTAACCCTAATCCTAACCCTAACCCTAAACCTCAACCTAACTCTCACCCTAACCTTAACCCTAACACTAACCCTACACCTAACCCTCACCCTCACCCTAACAATAACCCTAACCCTAAACCTCACCCTAATCCTAACCCTAAACCTCATCCTCACCCTAGGCCTCACCCTAACCCTAAATCTAACCCAATACTTCTTCCTTACCCTCACCCTAACACTAACCCTAAACCTCACCCTAACCCTAACCCTAATCCTAACCCTAACCCTCAAAATAACCCTAACCCTCACCCTCGCTGTAATCCTTAATCTAAACCTCAACCTAACCCTAAACTTAACGCAAACCCTAACTCGCACCCTAAAACTAAACCTAACCCTCAACTAAACCCTAATAGTCAACCTGACCCTAACCCTCACCTCAACCTAACCCTCACGTTTACCCTTACCGTCAGCCCTACCCTAACCAACACCCTAACCCTAATACTCACCCTAAACCTCAGTCTAAAACTAACCCTACCCCTAAACCTCCCCCTCACCCTAACAATAACTCTAACCGTATCCTTAACACTAAACCTAACCCTAACCGTTACCTTCAAACTAACCCTAACCCTCACCCTCACCCAAACCGTCATCCTAAAACTAAGGCTAACCCTAACCCTAACCGTAACCCTCACACTCAACCTAACCATAACCCTAAACCTAAAAATAACCCTAACCATAACCCTAACCCGCACCCTAACCATAACCCTCACCCTAACCCTAACCCTCACCCTAACACTAAATCTCACCCTAAATCTAACCCTAAACCTCACACTAACCCTCACACTAACCCTAAACCTCACCCTAATCCTAAACCTCACCCTAACCCTAACCATAATCCTAACCCTCACCCTCACGCTAGACCTCACCCTAACCCTAACACTAACCCTCACACTCACACTAACCCTAACCCTCATCCTCACCCTAAACCTCACACTAACCCTAACACTAATCCTCAATCTAAACCTCACCCTAACCCTAAACCTAACCCTAACCCTTACCCTTAACTTAAACCTCACCCTCAGCCTAAACCTCACCTTTACCCTTACCATCATCCTCACCCTAAACCTCACCCTAAACCTAAACCTCATCCTAACCCTCACCCTAAACATAAACCTAAACATCACCCTAAACCTAACACTCACCCTCACCCTAGACCTCACCCTAACCCTAATCCTAATTCTAACCCTCATCCTAACACTCACCCTAACACTAACCCTAACCATCACCCTAAACCTAATCCTCACCCCCACCCTCACCCTCAGCTTAAACCTAAGCCCAAGCCAAACCCTAACCCTAACCCTCACACTCACCCTCATCCTCACCCTAATCCTAACCCTAACCCTAACCACAACCCTAAACCTCAACCTAACCTTCACCCCATCCTTAACCCTAAAACTAACCCTAACCCTAACCCTCGACCTAACCCTCCAACTAACCGTAAATCTAACCCTAAACCTCAAGCTTACCCTAACCCTCATACTAACCCTATCCCTAAACCTCACCCTAACCCTAAACCTCACCCTCACCCTCACCTACACCCTCAACATTTCTCTAACCCTAACCCTAACAATGACACTAATCCTAACCCTAAACGTAACCCTCACCCTAACCCTAACCCTAATACTAACACTCACCCTCATGCTAACACTAATCCTAACCCTAACCCTCACCATAACCCTAATCCTCACCCTCAACTTAACCTTAAACCTAAACCTAACCCAAACCTAACACTAAACCAAACCCTAAACCTTAATCTAACATTAACCCTAACCCTCACCCTCACCCTAGCCCTCACCCTTAGCCTAATCCTATCCTTAACCCTCACCCTAAACCTAAACTTAACCCTCACCCATACCCTAACCCTAACCCTAACTCTCAACCTAACCCTAAAACTCAAGCTCATCGTAACCCTGACCCTAACCCTCACCCTAAGCCTAAACATAACCGAACCCTAACTCTCACCCTAAACCTAACCCTCACATTAACCCTAACCCTCACACTCAACCTCACCCTCAGCCTAACCCTAAGCCTAAGCCTAACCCTAACCCTAACGCACACACTCACCCTAACCCTTACCCTAAACCTCATCCTAACACTAAGCCTAACCCTCAACCTCAACCTAAACCTAAATCTAACACAAATTCTAAACCTAACCCTCAACCTCAGCCTCTCCCTAACCCTAACTCTAGACCTAAAACTCAGCCTGAACCTAACATTAACCATAACCCTAAACCTCACCCTAAACCTAACCCTAAACCTCACCCTCACCCTAACCCTCAACCTAACACTAATCCTAACTCTAACCCTCAAACTAACCCACAGCCTAACACAAAACTTAACCTCACCCTCACCCTCACCCTAACCCTAATCTGAATCCTTAACCCTCAACCTAACCCTCACCCTCACAGAAAACCTTACCCTAGCACTCAACCTAACCCTAAACTTAAACCGAACCCTAACTCTCACCGTAACCCTAACAGTAAACCTCACCCTAAACCTAAACCTAAACCTCACCCTCACCCTAGCCCTCACCCAACCCTCATCCTAACCCTAACACTCTTCCTCACCCTCCCAGTAACCCTTACCCTAAGCCTCAACCTAACCCTAAAACTTACTATCAACCTCACCCTCAGCCTAACCCTAAGCCTAACCCTAAACCTAACCCTCACACTCACCCTAACCCTAACCCTAAAACTCTCCCTAAAACTAACCCTCAACCTCAACCTCAGCCTAACCCTATGCCTATCACTAACCCTAACCCTAACCCTCACACTCACCCTAACACTAACGCTAATCCTACTCCTAACCCTAACTCTAACCCTCACCCTCAAACTAATCGTCACCATAAGCCTAACCCTAACATTAATCCTAACCCTAACTCTCACCCTCAGCCACACCCTAACCCTAACTCTAACACTAAAACTCACCCTGACCCTAACCCTAACGCTAACCCTATAACTAAACCTCATCCTTGCCCTAATCTTAACCCTCACCCTCACCCTTACCATAATCTTAACCCTAACCCTAACACTAACATTAACCCTAACCCTAACCCTAACCAACACCCTAACCCTCAACATAACGTTTACCCTCACCCTAACACTAACCCTAACCCTAACACTAAACCTCACACTAACCCTAAACATTACCCTAACCATTAACCTCACCCTAACACTAACCCTAAAACTCACCCTTTCCCTAGACGTCGCCCTAACCCTAACCCTCATCCTCACCCTAAACTTCACACTAACCCTAAAACTAATCCTCAATCTAACCCTCACCCTCACCCTATCCCTAACCCTAACACTCACCCTAACCTTAAACCTCACCCTTCCCGTAACCCTCACCCTCAGCCTAACCCTCAACTTTACCCTTACCGTCACCCTCACCCTAACCCTCACTCTAAGCCTAACCCTCCCCCTACCCCTAACTCTACAGCTAAAAACAACCTCACCTTAACCCTAACTCTAACACTGAGCCTAAAACTAACCCTCACCTGAAGCCTAAGTGTAACCTTCACCCTAACCCTAATCCTCACCCCCACCGTCACCATCAGCCTAACCCTAAGCCTAAGCCTAAGCCTAACCCTAAACCTCAAACTCAGGCTCACCCTAACCGAATCCTAACCCCAACCCTAACACTAACCCTAAGCCTCAACCTAAACCTCAACCTAATCCTAACACTCACCCTGACCCTCACCCTCAACATAACTCTAACCCTAACCCTAACAATAACAGTAATCCTAACGCTAAACCTAACCCTAACCCTAACCTAACCCTAATGCTAACACTCAACCTCAACCTAAACCTAACCCTAACCCTAACCTTAACCCTAACCCTAACTCTCACCGTAACACTATCCCTCATCTTAATCCTCACCCTAATCCTAACCCTAACCCTAAACCTTACTCTAACACTAACCCTAATCCTCACCCTAAGCCTAAGCCTAACCCTAACCCTAACCCTCACACTCACCCTCACCCTCACCCTAATCTTAAACCTAACCCTAACCGTAACCCTAAACTTCAACCTAACACTCAGCCTAACCTTAATCCTAAAACTAAACCTAACCCTCACCCTCGACCTAACCCTCCGACTAACCCTAAATCTAACCCTAAAACTCAACCTCACCCTAACCCTAATCCTAAACCCTAACCCTAAACCTCAATCTAACCCTAACCCTAACCCTCACCCTCACTGTCACCCTGACAATAACTCTAACACTAACCCTAACTATAACACTAATCCTAACCCTAACCCTAACCCTAATGCTAATACTCACACTCAAGCTAACCCTAATCCTAACCCTAACCCTCAGCCTAACCCTAATCCTCACTCTCACTCTAACCCTAACCCTCAACCTAATCCTCACCCTAACCCTAACCCTAATCCTAAACCTTAATCTAACACTAAACCTAAACCTCAACCTCACCCTAGCCCTCACCCGAACCCTAATCCTAATCCTAATCCTCATCCTTACCCTCACCCTAAACCTAACCTTAACCCTCACCCTAACCCTAATTCTAACCCTAACTCTCAACCTAACCGTAACCCTCACACTCACCCTAAACCTAAACCTCACCCCCACCCTCACCCTCAGTCTAACCTTAAGCCTAACCCTAACCCTAACCATATCGCTCACACTCACCCTAACCCAGACCCTAAACATAATCCTAACCCTAAGCCTAACCCTCACACTCAACCTAAACCTCACCCTAACCCTAAATCTAACACTAACACTAACACTCAAACTCAGCCTCAACCTAACCCTAACTCTAACCCTAAACCTCACCCTCACCCTAACCCTAACACTAACCCTCACCCTAAACCTCACCCTAACCCTAACCCTAAACCTCACCCTCACCCTAGCACTCACCAAAACCTTAATCCTAAGCCTAACCCTCATCGTAACCCTCACCCTAACACTAAACCTAACCCTCACCGTCACCTTCACCCTAACCCTAATCCGAACCCTAACCCTCAACCTAACCCTAACCCTCATCCTCACCGTAACCCTTACCCTAACCCTCAACCTAACCCTAAACTTAAACCGAACCCTAATTCTCACCCTTACCCTAACCCTCACCCTCACTCCAAACCTAACCCTAAACCTCACCCTCACCCTAGCCCTCACCAAACACTAATCCTTACCCTAACCCTCTTCCTAACCCTACCCCTAAGCCTTACCCTAACCCTCACCCTAACTCTAACCATAACCCTCAAACTCACCCTCAGAATAACCCTAAGCCTAACCTTAAACCTAACCCTAACACACACAATCACACTCATCCTAACCCTAATCCTAACCCTAAACCTCATCCTAACCCTAACACACACCCTCACCCTCAGCCTAATCCTAAGCCTAACCCTAATCCTAACCCTCACACTCACCCTAACCCTAACCCTATACCTCACGCTAACCCTAACCCTAACCCTCAACCTCAGCCAAACCCTAAGCCTATCCCTAACCCTAACCCTAAACCAAACACTCACCCTAATCCTAACCCTAAACCTACTCCTAACCCTAACCCTAACACTAACCCTCAAACTAACCCTCACCAGAAGCCTAACCCTAACATTAATTCTAACCCTAAACCTCACCCTCAGCCTCACCCTAACCCTAACTCTAACAATAAAACTTATCCTAACACTAACCCTAAATATAACCCTAAACCTGACCCTCAACCTAACCCTAACCCTAACCCTAACCGTAAACCCCACCCTAACCCTAACCCTAACCCTCACCTGCACCCTCACCCTCACTATAACTCTGACACTAACACTAACAATAACACTAATCCTAATCAGAACTATCACCCTAAACCTAACCCTCACACTCATGCTGTGCGTAAGTATAAGCCTAACCTAACCCTAAACCTCACCCTAAACTTAACCCTATCACAAACCCTAACTCTAACCCTAAACTTCACTGTCACCCTAACCCTAATTCTATCCCTAACCCTAAACCTAAACCTCATCCTAACCCAAACCGTAACCCGCACCCTCATCAACACCGTAACCGTAAACCTAACCCTAACCACAACCTTAACCATAACCCTAATCCTCACCCTAACCATAACACTCACCCTAAAGCTAACCCTCACCATAAAACTTACCCTAACCCTAAAAATAACCCTAAACCTAACACTAAACATCACACTAACCCTAACCATCACCCTAACCATAAACCTCACACTAACCCTATCCCTAACCCTCATCCAACCCTAGCCCTCACCCTAAACCTAACCTTCATCCTCACCCTAACCCTCAACCTCACCCTCAGCCTAACCCTAACGCTAAACCTAAAACTCACCCTAACCCTCACCCAAACCCTAAACCTAAACCTAACACTAACCCTAACCCTAACCCTCACCCTAACCCTAACCATAAACCTAACCCTAACTCTAACACTAAACCTCACCCTCATCCTAGCCCTGGCCCTATCCCTAATCCTAACCCTAACACTAATCTTAATCCTCCCCCTAACCCTAACCCTAACCCAAACCCTAACCATCACCCTCAGCCTCAGCCTAAACCTAAGCCTAACCCCAGACCTAACTTTAACAAACACACTGACCCTCACCCTAACCCTAAGCTTAATCCTATCCCTAACCCTAACACTAACCCTTACCCTCACCCTAATTCTCAGCCTAACCCTAACCCTCAACCTCACCCTCAGCCTAACCCTAACCCTAAACCTAAACCTCACCCTAACCGTCACGCAAACCCTAAACCTAAACTTAACACTAACCCTAACTCTAACACTAAACCTTTTCCTAACACTAACCCTAAATCTAACCCTAAACCTCACCCTCAACCTAAACCTAACCCTAACCCTAACCGTAAACCCCAGCCTAACCCTAACCCTCACCTGCACCCTCACTCTCACCGTAACTCTAACCCTAACACTAACAATAACACTAATCCGAAACAGTACCATCACCTAACCCGAACCCTCACCCTCATGCTAGGCCTAAGCCTAAGCCTAAGCCTAAGACTAACCCTAACCCTCACCGTAACCCTAACCCTATCACAAACCCTAACTCTAACCCTAAACCTCACTGTCACACTAACCCTAATTCTATTCCTAACCCTAAACCTAAACCTCATTCTAACCCTAACCGTAACCCGCACCCTCACCAACACCGTAACCGTAACCCTAACCCTAACCCTAACAACAACCTTAACCATAACCCTGACTCTCACCCTAACCATAACACTTACCCTAAAGCTAACCCTCACCCTAACAATTACCCTAACCCTAACAATAACCCTAAACCTAACACTAATCCACAAAATGACCCTAACCATCACCCTAACCCTAAACCTCACACTAACCCTATCCCTAACCCTCATCCAACCCTAGCCCTCACGCTAACCCTAACCCTCATCCTCACCCTAACCCTCACCCTCACCCTCAGCCTAACCCTAAACCTAAAACTAATACTAACCCTAACCCTAACCCTCACCCTCAGCCTCACCATAACCCTAAATCTAACCCTAAACTTCACCCTCACCCTAACCCTAAACCTAACCATAAACCTCACGCTAACTCTAACCCTAAACCTCACCCTCATTCTAGCCCTGGCCCTATTCCTAATCCTAACCCAGAACCCTAAACTTAATCCTTCCCCTAACCCTAACCCTAACCCTAACCATCACCCTCACACTCAGCCTAAACCTAAGCCTAACCCCAGACCTAACCCTAACAAACACACTGACCCTCACCCTCACCCTAACACTAATCCTATTCCTAACCCTAATACTAACCCTTGCCCACCCCCTAACTCTCACCCTAACCCTAACCCTAAGCATTACCCTAACCCTAAATCTAAACCTAAACCTCAAGCTCACCCTAAACCTAACTCTAACCCTAACCCAAACCTAAACCTCAAACTAACCCAAAACCTAATCCTCACGCTCAGCCTCACCCTAACCCTAAATTTAACCCTAAACCTCACCCTCACCCTAACCCTAACCCTAACCATAAACCTCACCCTAACTCTAACCCTAAACCTCACCCTCACCCTAGACCTTTCCCTAACCCTAATCCTAACCCTAACCCTAATCTTAATCCTCCCCCTAACCCTAACCCTAACCCTAACCCTAACAATCACCCTCACCCTCAGCCTAAACCCAAGCCTAACCCCAGACCTAACCCTAACAAACACACTGATTTTCACCCTAACCTTAACCCTAATCCTATCCCTAACACTAACACTAACCCTTACCCTCCCCAAAACACTCACCCTAAACCTAGCCCTAAGGGTCACCCTAAAAGTAAACCTCACCCTCACCCTAACCCTAAATCTAACCCTAACCCAAACCCTAAACCTCAACATAACCCTAAACCTATCCCACACCCTCACCCTCACCATAACCGTAACCCTAAACCTAAACCTAACAATAACCCTAACCCTAACCCTAACCGTCACCCTAACCCATAACCTCACCCTAACACTTACCCACACCCTAACACTAACCCTAACACTAACACTATCCCTCACACTGACCCTAACCCTAACCCTAACCTTAAACCTCAACCTAACCCTCACCCTCAACCTAAACCTAACACTACCCCTATCCCTAACCCTCACCCTATCCTTCCGCCTAACCCTATATCTAAACCTCACCCTCACCCTAACGCTAACCCTAACACTAACACTAAAACTCCCCCTAAACCTAACCCTAAACCTAACCCTAATCCCCAGCCTCAACCTCACCCTAAACCAAACCCTAACCCTAAACCTCATCCTAAATCTAAACCTAACCCTAAACCTAATCCTAACCCTCACACTGACCTTAACCCTAACCCTAAACCTAACCCTATCCCTAACCCTAAACTTCACCTTAACCCTCAGCCTAGCCCTGACCCTTAAACTTATCCTAAAACTAAACCTCAACCTAACTCTCAACCTAACCCTAACCCTTACCCGGAACTGAACCCGAACCTTCACCCTCATACTCAGCCTAAGCCTAAGCCTAAACCTAAGCCTAACCCTAACCCTAACCCTCACCCTAACCCTAATCCTCACCTTCACTGTAACCCTAACCCTCAACCTAATACTCACCCTAACCCTAACCATAAACCTTAATCTAACACTAACCCTAACCCTCAACCTCACCCTAGCCCTCACGCTAACCCTAATCCTAACCCTAATCCTCATCCTTACCCTCACCCTAACCCTAACCTTAAACCTCACCCTAACCCTAACTCTAACCCTAACTCTCAACCTAACCCTAACCCTCACGCTCACCGTAACCCTAACCCTAACCCTCAACCTAACCCTAACCCTCACACTCACACTAAACCTAACGCTCACCCCCACCCTCACCCTCAATCTAACCCTAAGCCTAAAGCGAACCCTAACCATATCGCTCACACTCACCCTAACCCTTACCCTAAACCTAATCCTAACCCTAAGCCTAACCCTCACACTCAACCTAACCCTCACCCTAACCCTAAATCTAACACTAACGCTAACACTAACCCTCAAACTCAGCCTCACCCTAACCCTAACTCTAACCCTAAACCTCACCCTCACCCTAAATCTAAAACTAACCCTAACCCTAAACCTCACCCTCAGCCTAGTCCTCACCCTCACACTAATCCTAACCGTAAACCTCATCCTAACCCTCACCCTAACACTAAACCTAACCCTCTCCATCACCCTCACTCAACCCCTAATCCGAACCCTAACCCTCAACCGAACCCTAACCCTCACCTTCACCATAACCCTTACCCTAACGCTCAACCTAACCCTAAACTTAAACCGAACCCTAACTATCATCCATACCCTAAACCTAACCCTCACCCCAAACCTAAACCTAAACCTCAACCACACCCTAGGCCTCACCGAAACCTAACCATAACCCTAACCCTCTTCCTAACTGTCCCCCTAACTCTTACCCTAACCCTCACCTCACCCTAACCCTCACCTCACCCTCACCCTCAGCCTAATCCTAAGCCTAACCCTAACCCTAACCCTCACACTCACCCTCACCCTAACTCTAACCCTAAACCTCACCATCACCATAACCCTACACCTAAGCCGAACCTTAAACTTCAACCTCACACTCACCCTAGCTCTTACCCTAACCCTAACCCTTACCTTAACACTCCCCCTAAACCTAACCCTCACCCTCAGCCTATAGCTCACACTAACCCTAAACCTAAACCTTACACACACACTCCCCCTCACTCTAACCCTAATCCTATCCCTAAACGTAACTCTAAACCTAACCCTCCCCCTAAGTCTCACCCCAACCCTAACCCTAAAACTAACCCTTACCATAACCCTCAACCTAAACCTCATCCTAACCCTAACTCTAACCCCAAAGCTCACACTCACCCTAACCCTAACTCTAACCCTAAACAAAAACATATACCTCACCCTAATACTAACCCTAAACCTAACCCACTCCTTCACCCTCAGCCTAATCCTAAGCCTAACCCTAAACCTAACCCTCACACTCACCCAATCCCTAACCCTAAACCTCACCCTAAACCTAACCCTCACCCTCAACCTCAGCCTAACCCTAAGCCTATCCCTAACCCTAACCCTCACACTCACCCTTACACTAACCCTAATCCTAATCCTAACCCTAACACTAACCCTCAACCTCACCCTAACACTAACACTCACCCTCACCCTCACCCTCACCATAACTCTAACCTTAACCCTAACAATAACAGTAATCCTAACCCTAACCCTTACCCTAATGCTAACACTCAACCTCACCCTAACCCCATTCCTAACCCTCATGCTAATCCTAACCCTAACCATCACCCTCACTGTAACCCTAACCTTCATCCTAACCTTCACCCTCACCCTAACCCTAAACCTAAACCTTACCCTAACACTAACCCTAAACCCTTCACCCTAGCCCTATCCCTAACCCTAATTTTAACCTAATAATCATCCTAACCCTCACCCTAAATCTAAGCCTAACCCTAACGATAATCCTAAACCCAACCCGCACTGTAACACTAACACTAACACTAACACTAACACTAAACCTAAACCTAACCCTAAACCTAACCCTAATCCTCAACCTCACCCTCACCCTAACCCAAACCCTAACCCTAACCCTCCTCCTAACTCTAAGCCTAACTCTAACCCTAATCCTAACCTTCACACTCACCCTCACCCTAAACCTAATCCTAAACTTAAGCCTTTCCATAACCCTAACACTCACCCTAACCCTCAGTCTAGCCCTCACCCATACACTTATCCTAACCCTAACCCTCACCCTAACCATAAACCTCTCCCTAACACTAACCCTCACCCTAATGCTTAGCCTCAACCCAACACTGACCCTAACACTCACACTAACCCTAAACATCACCCTAACCCTAAACCTCACCCTAACACTAAACCTAATCCTCACCCTCACCCTAGCCTTTACCCTAACCCTAATTCTCATCCTCACCATAAACCTCACACTAACCCTAACACTAATCCTCAATCTAACCCTCAACCTCACCCTAACACTAACACTAACCCTCACCCTAACCCTTACCCTCACCCTTATCGTAACCCTCAACGTCAGTCTAAATCTCAACTTTACCCTTGCCGTCACCCCCACGATAACCCTCACTCTAACCCTAACCCTCACCATAAACAAAACTCTACGCTGAAACCTCACCCTCAGCCTAACCATAACTCTAACCCTAACCCTAACACTAACCCTCACCCTAACGCTAACCGTAACCATCAGCCTAACCCTAATCCTCACCCAAACCTTCACCCTCAGCCTAACCCTCAGCCTAAGCCTAAGCCTAACCCTAAACCTCACCCTCACCCTCACCCTAACCCTAATCCTAACCCTAACCCTAAACCTAACACTAAGCCTCAACCTAACCCTCAACCTAACCTTAACAGTAACACCCTAACCCTAAATCTCCACCTAACCCTCCAAATAAGCTAAATCTAACCATAAAACTCACCCTCACCCTAACCCTAAACCTAACCCTAACACTAAACCTCACCCTAACACTAACACTCACCCTCATCCTCACCCTAACCATAACTCTGATCCTAACCCTAACAATGACAGTAATCCTAACCATAACCCTAACCCTAACCGTAAAGCTAACACTTAACCTCACCCTAACCCTAATCCTAACCCTGACCCTCACCCTAACCTTAACCATCACCCTCACTGTAACATTAACCCTCATCCTAACCCTCACCCTAACCCTAAACCTAACCCTAAACCTTACACTAACACTAACCCTAATCCTCACCTTCACCCTAGCCCTCACCCTAAACCTAATTGTAAACCTAATCCTCATCCTAAGTCTCACCCTAACTCTAAGCCTAACCCTAACCCTAACCCTAACCCCAACCCTCACTGTAACGTTGAAACTAAACCTAACACTAACACTAACCCTAAACCTAACAATAATCCTCAGCCTCACCCTCACCCTAAACCAAACCCTAACCCTAACCCTCATCCTAACTCTAAGCCTAATGCTATCCGGAATCCTAACCCTCACACTCACCCTCACCATAAACCTAATACTAAACCTCACCCTATCCCTAACCCTAACCCTCACCCTAACCCTCAGCCTAGCCCTAACCCTTACACTTATCCTAACCCTAACCCTCACCCTAAACATAACCCTCACCCTAACCCTAACCCTCACCCTAACACTTACGCTCACCCTAACACTAAACCTAACACTCACACTAACGCTAAACATCACCCTAACCCTAAAACTCACCCTAACACTAACTCTAACCCTCAACCTCACCCTAGGCTTCAGAATAACCCTAACCCTCATGCTCACCATAAACCTCACACTAACCCTAACACTAATCCTCACTCTAACCCTCAACCTCAACCTACCGCTAACACTAACCCTCACCCTAACCCTAAACCTCACCCTAACCGTAACCCTCACCCTCAGCCTCACCCTCACCTAACCCTTACCGTCACCCCCAGGCTATACCGCACCCTAACCCTAAACCTCACCCTAATTAAAACTGTACCCCTAAACCTCACCCTCACCCTAACCCTTACTCTAACCCTAACCCTAACACTAAACCATACTGTAACCCTAACTCTAACCCTCACCATCACCGTAACCGTAACCCTAACCCTAATACTAACAATAACCCTAAACCTAACCCAAAACCTCACCCTGAACATAACACTCACCCTAACTCTACCCCTCACCCTAACACTTACCCTGACCCTAACACTAACCATCACACTAACCCTAAACCTCACCCTAATCCTAAACCTCACCCTAAACCTAATTCTAACCCGCACCCTCACCCTAACCCTAATGCTCATCCTCACCCTAAACCTCACACTAACCCTAACCCTAATCCTCAATCTAACCCACAACCTCACCCTAACGCTAACACTAAACGTCACCCTAACCCTAACCCTCAACCTTACCGTAAATCTCACCCTCAGCCTAACCCTCAGCTTTACCGTTACCGTCACCCCCATGCTAACCCACACCCTAAACCTAAAACTCACCCTAACCAAAACTGTACCCCTAAACCTCACCCTTAACCTAACCCTTACTCTAACCCTAACCCTAATACTAAATCTCACTGTAACCCTAACCCTTACCCTCACCCTCAGTGTAACCTTAACCCTAAACCTAAACCTAACAATAACCCTAAACCTAACCCTAACCCTCACCCTAAATATAACCCGCACCCTAAACCTAACCCTCACGCTAACACTTACCCTCACCCTAACACTAACCGTAATCCTAACCCTAACTCTCACACTAACCCTAAACGTAACCCTCAATTTCAGCCTCAACCTAGCCCTAACTCTAATCGTAAACCTCACCCTCACCCTAACCCTAACCCTAACCCTAACCCTAAATGGCACCCTAACGCTAACCCTCACCGTAACTCTAACCCTAACACTAACAATAACACTAATTCTAAACAGAACCAACAATCTAACCCAAAACGTCACCCTCATGCTTGGCCTAAGCCTAAGCCTAAGCCTAACCCTAACCCTAAACCTCACCGTAAACCTAACCCTATCACAAACCCTAACACTAAACCTAAACTTCACTGTCAGCATAACCCTAATTCTATCCCTAACCCTAAACCTAAACCTCATCCTAACCCTAACCGTAACCCTCACCCTCACCCTCAACTTAACCGTAACCCTAACCCTAACAATAACCTTAACCATAACCCTAAACCTCACCATAACCATAACACTCACCCTAAACCTAACCCTCACCCTAACACTTACCCTAATCCTAAAAATAACCCTAACCCTAACAATAACCATCACCCTCACCCTCAGCCTAAACCTAAGCCTAACTCTAGACCTAACCCTAACAAACACAATGACCCTCACCCTAATCCTAAACCTAATCCTATCCCTAACCCTAACACTAACCCTTACCCTCCCCTAACCCTCATCCTAACCCTAACCCACACCCTCATCCTCAGCCTAATCCTCAGCCTAACCCTAAACCTAACCCTAACACTCACCCTAACCCTAACTCTATACCTCACACTAACCATAACCCTAACCCTCAACCTCAGCCTAACCCTAAGCCTAACCCTAACCCTAACCCTAACCCTCACACTCACCCTAACACTAACCCTAATCCTACTCCTAACCCTAACCCTAACCCTCACCCTCAACCTAACCCTCCCCTTAAGCCTAACCCTAACATTAATCCTAAACCTAACCCTCACCCTCAGCCTCACCCTAACCCTAACTCTAACACTAAACTTCACCTTAACACTAAACCTAAATCTAAACCTAAACCTCACTCTCAATCTAACCCTAATCCTAACCCTAACCGTAAACCCCACCCTAAGCCTAACCCTAAACTTCACCTGCACCTGCGCCCTCACCATAACTCTAATCCTAACACTAACAATAACACTAATCCTAAACAGAATCATCACCCTAACCCTAACCCTCACCCTCATGCTCAGCCTAAGCCTAAGCCTAAGCCTAAGACAAACCGTAACCCTCAACCTAACCCTAACCCTATCACAAACCCTAACTCTAACCCTAAACCTCACTGTCACCCTAACCCTAATTCTATCCCAAACCCTAAACCTAAACCTCATCCTAAACCTAACTGTAACCCTCACCCTCACCCTCACCTTAACCATAACCCTAACCCTAACAATATCCTTAACCATAACCCTAACCCTCACCCTATCCATAACCCTCACCCTAAACCTAACCCTCACCCTAACACTTACCCTAACCCTAACAATAACCCTAACCCTAACACTAACCCTCACACTAACCCTAACCATCACCGTAACCGTAAACCTCACGGTAACCCTATCCCTAACCCTCACCCAACCCTAGCCCTCACCCTAACCCTAACCCTATTCCTCAACCTAACCCTCACCCTCATCCTCACCCTCAGCCTAACCCTAACCCTAAACCTAACCCTAACCCTCACCCTAACCCTCATCCTATCCCTAAACCTAAACCTAACACTAACCATAACCCTAACCCTCACCCTCAGCCTCACCCTAACCCTAACTCCAACCCTAAACCTCACCCTCACCCTAACCCTAACCCTAACCATAAACCTCACCCTAACTCTAACCCTAAGCCTCACCCTCACCCTAGCGCTTGCTGAAACCCTAATCCTAACCCTAACCCTAATCCTATCCCTCCCCCTAACCCTAATCCTAACCCTAACCCTAAAACGTCACCCTCACCCTCAGCCTATATCTAAGCCTAAATCTAGACCTAACCCTAACAAACACAATGACACTCACCTTAACCCTAAACATAATCCTATCCCTAACCCTAACATTAACCCTTACCCTCCCCTAACTCTGACCGTAACCCTAACCCTAAGCGTCACCCTAACCCTAAACCTCACTCTCACCCTAACCCTAAA
Source organism: Dipodomys merriami (assembly GCF_024711535.1). Lineage (NCBI taxonomy): Eukaryota > Metazoa > Chordata > Mammalia > Rodentia > Heteromyidae > Dipodomys > Dipodomys merriami. The sequence continues at coordinate 753,848 of NW_027202760.1, forward strand.
TCTAACCCTACCCCAAACCCTAAACCTCAACCTAACCCTAACCCTAACCCTCACCCTCACCCTCACCCTAACTGTAAACCTAAACCTAAACCTAACAATAACCCTAACCCTAACCCTAACCCTCACTCTAACCATAACCGTCACCCTAACCCATAACCTCACCCTAACACTTACCCTCACCCTAACACTAACCCTAACACTAACACTATCCCTCACACTGACCCTAACCCTAACACTACCCTTAAACCTCAACCTAACCCTCACCCTCAACCTAAACCTAACACTACCCCTAACCCTAACCCTCACCCTATCCCTCCCACTAACCCTATATCTAAACCTCACCCTCACCCTAACCCTAACACTAACAATACCCCTAAACCTAACCCTACACCTAACCCTAATCCTCAGCCTCAAACTCATCCTAACCCAAACCCTAACCCTAAACCTCATCCTAAGTCTAAGCCTAACCCTAACCCTAATGCTAACCCTCACACTTACCCTAACCCTAATCCTAAACCTAACCCTATCCCTAACCCTAACCCTCACCCTAACCCACAGCCTAGCCCTCACCCTTAAACTTATCCTAACCCTAAACCTCAACCTAAATCTCAACCTAACCCTAACTGTCACCCGGACCCGAAGCGGAACACTCACCCTCATGCTTGGCCTAAGCCTAAGCCTAAACCTAAGCCTAACCCTAGCCCTAACCCTCACCCTAACCCTAACTCTAACCCTAACCCTAAACCAAAACCTCATCCTAACCCTAAACTAATCCTCACGCTCACCCTCACAGTAACAGTAACCCTACCCTGAAACCTAACAATACACCTAACCCTAAACCTAACACTCACTCTAACCATAACCCTCACCCTAACCTTAACCTCACCCTAAAATTTACCCTCACCCTAACACTAACCCTAACCCTCACACTCACCCTAGCCTTCACCCTAACCCTAACAATCATCCTTACCCTAAACCTCACACTAAACCTAAAGCTAATCCTCAATCTAACCCTCACTCTCACCCTAATGTTAACACTCACCCTCACCCTAACCCTAACCCTCACCCTTACTTGAACCCTCACCCTCAGGCTAAACCTCAGCTTTACCCGTCCCATCACTCCCAGGCTAACCTGCACCCTAACCCTAACCCTCATACTAACCCTAACTGTACCCCTAAACCTCACCCTCACCATAACCTAAGTCTAACCTTCACCCTAACCCTAAACCTCATCCTAACACTCACTCTAACCCTAAACCTCATCCTAACACTCACCCTAACTGTGAACCTAACAATCATCCTAACCCTAACCCTCACCCTCAACCTCAAGCTCAGCCTAACCCTAAGCCTAAGCATAACCCTTACTCTAAACCTCACCCTCAAACTAGCCCTCACCCTAACCCTAATCCTAATCCTAACCCTCACTCTAACCCTAACTCTAAACATCATCCTAAACCTAAACCTCACACCCACCCTCACCCTCATCCTAACCCTAAGCCTAAGCCTAAGCCTAACCCTAACCCTCACACTCACCCTCACCCTCACCCTAATCCTAACCCTAACCCTAACCGTAACCCTAAACCTCAACCTAACGCTCACCCTAACCTTAATCCTAAAACTAAACCTAAGGCTCACCCTCGACCTAACCCTCCAACTAACCCTAAATCTAACCCTAAACCTCACCCTTACCCTAACCCTAATCCTAATCCCTAACCCTAAACCTCAACCTAACCCTAACCCTAACCCTCACCCTCACCCTCACCCTCACAATAACGGTAACACTAAGCCTAAAAATAACACTAATCCTAACCCTAACCCTAATCCTAATGTTAATACTCACACTCAAGCTAACCCTAATCCTAATCCTAACCCTCACCCTAACCCTAATCCTCACCCTCACTGTAACCCTAACCCTCAACCTAATCCTCACCGGAACCCTAACCCTAACCCTAATCCTTAATCTAACACTAACCCTAACCCTCAAACTCACCCTAGCCCTCAAGCTAACCCTAATCCTAACCCTAATCCTCATCCTTACCCTCACCCTAACCCTAACCTTAACCTTCACCCTAACCCTAACTCTAACTCTAACTCTCAACCTAACCGTAACCCTCACACTCACCCTAAACCTAAACCTCACCACCACCCTCACCCTCAGTCTAACCTTAAGCCTAACCCTAACCATAACCATATCGCTCACCCTCACCCTAAGCCTAACCCTAACCATAAACCTCACCCTAACTCTCACCCTAAGCCTCACCCTCACGCTAGCACTTGCTGAAACCCTAATCCTAAACCTAACCCTAATCCTAACCCTCCCCCTATCCCTAACCCTAACCCTAACCCTAACCATCACCTTCAACCTCAGCCTAAACCTAAGCCTAACCCTAGACCTAACCCTAACAAACACACTGACCCTCAACTTAATCCTAACCCTAATCCTATCCCTAACCATAACAATAATCCTTACCCTCCCCCTAACTCTCACCCTAACCCTAACCCTAAGCTTCACCCTAACCCTAACTCTAACCCTAAACCTCACCCTCACCCTCACCCTAACCCTAACCCTAACTCAAACCCTAAACCTCAAACTAACCCTAACCCTAACCCTCACCCTCACCCTCACTGTAACCATAACCCTAAACCTAAACCTAAAAATAAACCTAACCATAACCCTAACCATCACCCTAACCATAACCGTCACCATAACCTATAACCTCACCGTAACACTTACCCTCACCCTAACACTAACCCTAACACTAACACTAAGCCTCAAACTGACCCTAACCCTAACCCTATCCCTAAACGTCAACCTAACCCTCACCCTCAACCTAAACCTTACACTACCCCTAATCGTAACCCTCACCCTAACCCTCCCCCTGACCCTATATCTAAACCTCACCCTAACCCTAACCCTAACCCTAACCCTAACACTAACACTACCCCTAAACCTAACCCTAAACCTAACCCTAATCCTCAGCCTCAAACTCATCCTAACCCAAACCCTAACCCTAAACCTCATTCTTACTCTAAGCCTAACCCTAACACTAATCCTAACCCTCAAACTCAAATGAACCCTAATCCTAAACCTAACCCTATCCCTAACCATAACCCTCAACCTAACCCTCAGCCTAGCCCTCACCCTTAAACTTATCCTAACCCTAAACCTCAACCTAACTCTCAACCTAACCCTATCCCGAACCTAAACTCGAACCCTACCCGAACCCTCATGCTCGACCTAAGCCTAAGCCTAAGCGTAAGCCTAACCCTCCCCCTAACCCTACCCCTAACCCTATTTCTAAACCTAAACCTCAGCCTCACCCTAACCCTAACCCTAACCCTAAACCCCACCCTAAACCTAACCCTAACCCTCACTTGCACATTCACCCTCACCGTAACTCTAACCCAAACCCTAACAATAACACTAAACAACCCGAACCATCACCCTAACCATAATCCTCACCCCCACCCTCACCCTCAGCCTAACCAGAAGCCTAAGCCTAACCTTCACCCTAACCCTCACACTCACCCTCAATCGAACCCTAATCCTAAACCTAACCTTATCCCTAAACCTCAAACTAACCCTCAAACGCACCCTAACTGTAACACTAACCCTAACCCTAAACCTCACCCTCACCCTCACCCTAAACCTAACCCTAACCCTCACCCTCACCCTAGCCCTCACCCTAACCGTAATTCTAACCCTCACCCTCACCCTAACCCTAAACCTCATCCTCTCTCTAAACCTCACACTAACTCTAACCCTAATCCTCAATCTTACAATCAACCTGACCCTAAACTGGCCCCTTACTCTAACCCTAATCCTAAACCTAACCCTCACCCTTATCTTAACCCTCACCCTCACCCTAAACCTCACCTTTACCCTTACCTTCATGCTCACCCAAACCCTCACCCTAACCCTAAACCTTATTCTAATCCTCAACCTCACCCTAGCCCTCACCCTAACCCTAATCCTAAACCTAACCCTCATCCTAACCCTAACACTCACCCTAACCCTAACCATCACCGTAACCCTAATCCTCACCTCTACCCTCACCCTAAGCCTAACCCTAAACCTAAGTCTAACCCTAACCCTAATCCTCACACTCACCCTCACCCTAATCCTAAACCTAACACTAACCCTAACCCTAACCCTAAACGTCATCCTAACCCTCACCCTAACCTTAACCCTAACACTAAACCTAACCTTAACCCCTGACCTAACACTCCAACTAAACCTAACCCTAACCCTAAACTTCAGCCTCACCCTAACCCTAATCCTAACCCTAAACCTAACCTTAACCCTAACCATAATCCTAAAACTCACCCTCACCCTAACCCTAATCCTCACCCTAACACTCACTGTAACCCTAACCCTCACTCTCACCTTAACCCTAATCCTCAACCTAACCCTCACCCTCACCCTAATCCTAACCATAACCCTAACCATAACCCTAAACTTCAACCTAAACCTCACCCTAACCTTAACCCTAACACTAACCCTAAACTTCACCCTCGAACTAAACCTCAAACTAACCCAAAATCTAAACCTAAACCTCACCCTCACCCTAACCCTTATCCCAAACCTAAACCTAAACCTAACCCTAATCCTAACCCTAATCCTAACACTAACCCTCACCCTAACCCTAATCCTATCCCCAACCCTTACCCTAACACTCACCCTCACACTCACTGTAACCCTAACCCTCAACCTAACCCTCACCCTAAAGCTAAATCTAACCCTAAACCTTAATCTAACACTAACCCTAACCCTCGCCCTCACCCTAGCCCTCACCATAATGCTAATCCTAACCCTAATCCTCATTCTTACCCTCACCCTAACCCTAAATTTAACCCTCAATCTAACCCTAATCCTAACCCTAACCCTCAACCTAACCCTAACCCTCAAACTCACCCTCACCCTCATCCCAAACCTAATCCTAACGCTAAGCCTAAACCTCACCCACAACTTAACCCTCGCTCTAACCCTAACACTAACACTAATCCTAACACTAAACCTCACACTAACCCTAACACTCAACCTCAGCCTCATTCTAACCCTAACTCTAACCCTAAACCTCAACCTCACCTTAACCCTAACCCTAACCCTAACCATAAACCTCACCCTAACCCTAACGCTAAACCTCACCTGCCACTAGCCCTCACCGTAACCATAATCCTAACCCTAACCCTCATCCTAACCCTCACCCTAACACTAACCCTAACACTGACCATCACTCTAACCCTAATCCTAACCCTAACTCTCAAACTGACACTAACCCTCACCGTCACCGAAACCCTTACCCTAACCCTAACCCTAACCCTAAACTTAACCCGAACCCTAACTCTCACACTAACCCTAACACTAACCCTCACCCTAACCCTAATGCTCACCCTTGCCATAACCCTCACACTCAGCCTAACCATCACGTTTACCCTTACCTTCACCCCCAGCATAACCCTCACCCTAACCGTCAACCTAACCCTCACCCTAACCCTAACTCTACCCCTAAAACTCACCCTCCATCTAACCCTAACTCTAACACTAACCCTAACACTAAACCTCACCCTAACCCTAACCCTCAAACTGACCCTAACCCTCACCCGCACCCTCACCCTCAGCCTAAACCTAAGGCTTACCCTAACCCTAACCAAAACCCGAATCCTAATCCTAACCCTAATCCTAATTTCACCCTCACCCTCAGCCTCACCCTAACCCTAATTCTAACCCTAAACCTCAGCCTCACCTATCCCTAAGGCTAACCCTAACCATAAACCTAACCCAAACTGTAATCCTAACCCACCCCTTACTCTCACCCTAACCCTAAACCTAACACTAACCCTAACCCTAAACCTCAATTTAACATTCACCCTAACCCTAAATCTAACCCTAATCCTCACACTCACCCTAACCCTCACTCTAACCCTAAACCAAAACCTAAACCTCAACCTAACCCTAACCCTAACCCTCATCCTCACCCTCACCATAACTGAAACATTAAACCTAACCCTAACAATAACGCTAATCCTTATCCTAACCCTCACCCTAACCCTAACCCTCACAATAACCCAAACCCTCACCCTAACACCAACCCTCACCCTAAAACTAACCCTAACCCTAACATTAACCCTCACACTAACCCTAATCCTAACCCTAACCCTAAATCTCAAACTAACCCTCACCCTCACCCTAACCCTAACAATAACCCTATCCCTGACCCTCACCCTTTCCCTCCCCCTAACACTATATCTAACCCTAAACCTCACCCAAACCCTAACCATAATCCTAAACCAACCCTAAACCCCACCCTAAACCTAAACCTAACACTAACCCTCACCCCCACACTCACCCTCACGGTAATTCTAACCCTAACCTTAACAATAACACTACCCCTAACCCTAACCATCACCCTAACCCTAATCCTCACCCCCACCCTCACCCTTAGCCTAACTGTAAGCCTAAGCCTAATCCTCACCCTAAATCTCACACTCAGCCTCACCCTAACACTAACCCTCACGCTTACCTTAAACCTCACCCTCATCTTAACAGTCACCCTCAGCGTAAACCTCACCTTTACCCTTACCATCATCCTCACCCTAACCTCACCCGAACCCTAAACCTCATCCTAACCCTCACACTAACAGTAAACCTAACCATCATGCTAACCCTAACCCTCACCCTCAAAATCACCCTCAGCCTAACCCAAAGCCTAAGCATAAGCCTTACCCTAACCCTAGCCCTCACCGGAGCCCTCACCCTTACCCTAATCCTAACCATCACCCTAACCCTAAACCTCACCACCACCCTCACCCTCAGCCTAAACCTAAGCCTAAGCCTAGCCCTAACCCTAATCCTCACCCCCGCCCTCACCATTAGCCTAACCATAAGCCGAAGCCTAATCCTCACCCTAAACCTCACACTCAGTCTCACCCTAACCCTAAACCTAAACCTAACCATATCCCTAAACCTCAACCTAACCCTCACCATCACACTTACCCTAACACTAACCCTAACCCTAAACATCACCCTATCCCTCCCCCTAACCCTAACCCTAACCATAACCATAACCATAACCCTCACCTTCAGCCTCATGCTCACAGCAAAATTAACCCTAAACATAACACTAACAATAAATCTAACCCTAAGCCTAACCCAAACCCTAACTCTAATCCTCAACCCCACCCTCACCCTCATCCTAAGCCTAAGCCTAACAATAACTCTAACCCTAAACCTAACCCTAAAACTAACCCTAATCCTCAGATTCACCCTCACACTAACCCAAACCCTAAACCTAACCCTCACCCTAACTCTAAGGCTAACCCTAACCCTAAACCTCACACTCACACTCACCCTAACCCTAATCCTCAAACTAACCCTTTCCCTAACCCGAGACCATACCCTAACCCTATCCCTAGCCCTCATCATTACCCTAATCCTAACCTTAAACCTCAATCTAACCTTCACACTAACCCGAACCCTAACCCAAACCCTAACCCTCAGCCTCATGCTCGGCCTAAGCCCAAGCCTAAGCTTAAGCTTAAACCTAACTCTAACCCTCACCCTAACCCTAACACTAACACTAACCCTAACTAACCCTAACTGTCACCCTCACCCTAACCTTAACTCTAACCCTAACAGTAAAACTAAACCTCATCCTAACCCTAACACTAACCCTAACCCTAACACTAACACTAACCATAACCCTAACCCTAACCCTAACAATAACCCTAACACTAACCCTCACACTCACCCTAACCATAACCCTCACCCTAACACTAACCCTCACCCTAACACTTACCCTCACACTAACATAAACCCTAATGCTAACTCTAATGCTCACACTAACCTGAAGCATCACCCTAACCATAAACCTCGCCCTAACACTAACCCTAACCCTCATCCGCACCCTAAACCTCACACTAACCCTAACACTAATCCTCAATCTAACCCTCACCATCACCCTCACCCAAACACTAACCCTCACCCTAACCCTAACCCTCACCCTTACTGTAACCCTGACCCTCAGCCTAACCCTCAAATTTACCCTTAACTTCAACCCCACCCTAACCCGCACCCTAACCCTAACCCTGACCCTAACTCGCACCCTAAACCTAACTCTACCCCTAAACCCCACCCTCACCTTAACCCTAAATCTAACCCTAACCCTAACACTAAACTTCACCCTAACCCTAACCCTAAATCTCACCGTCACACTCACCGTAACCGTAACCCTAACCCTAACAATAACACTAACCATAAGCCTCACCCTAACCATAACCCTCACCCTAAACCTAACCCTCACCCTAACACTTACCCTCACCCTAACACTGCCCCTAATCCGAACACTAAACCTCACACTAACTCTAACCCTCACCATAATCCTAAACCTCACCCTAAACCTAACCCTAACCCTAACACTCACCCTCACCCCAGCCCTCACCTTAACCCTAATTTTAACCCTCACCCTCACCCTAACCCTAACCCACATCCTCACCCTAAACCGCACACTAACCCTAACCCTTATCCTCAATCTAACAATCACCCTGACCCTAACCCTCACCCTTACCTTTACCCTAAACCAAACACTAACCAACACCCTAACCCTCAACCTCAGCCTAAACCTCACCTTTACCCTTACCATCAACCTCACCCTAACCCTCAACCTAACCCTCACCATAACCCTAAATCTAACCCTCAACCTTAATCTAACACTAACCCTAAACCTCACCCTCAACCTAACCCTCACCCTATCCCTAGTCTTCAACCTTAACCTCACCCTAACCCTAACCTTAACCCTTACCCTAAACCTAATCCTAACCCTAAGCCTCAACCTTACCCTAAAACTCAAGCTCACCTTAAACCTAACCCTAACCCTCACCCTAACCCTAAATTTAAACGAACCCTAACTCTCACCATAAACCTAACCCTAACCCTCACTCTCAACCTCACCCTCAGCCTAACCCTACACCTAAGCCTAACCCTAACCCTCACACTCACCCTAACCCTTATGCTAATCCTAATACTAACCTTAAGCCTAACCCTCACCCTCAACCTAACCCTCATACTAACCCTAACTCTAACACTAACATAAACCTAACCCTCAATTTCAGCCTCACCCTAACCCTAACTCTAACCGTAAACATCACCCTCACCCTCACCCTAGCCCTAACCCTAAACATCACCCTAACACTAACCCTAAACCTTAACCTCAAACTAGCTCTCACACTAACCCTAATCCTATCCCTAACCCTCATCATAACCTTCATCCTAACACTAACCCTAAACTTCACCTCACCCTAACCCTAATCCTAACACTAACCCTCAACCTAACCCTAACCCTCATCCTCACCGTAACCCGTACCCTAACCCTCAACCCAACCCTAAACTTAACCCGAACCCTAACACTCACCCCAACCCTAACCCTAACCCTCACCCTAACCCTAACCCTCACCCTTACCGTAAACCTCACCCTCAGCCTAACCCTCACCTTTAACCTTAACGACCCCCTCAACCTAAAACTAACCCTAACCCAAATTCTAACCGTAAACCTCACCCTAACCCTAAACCTCACCCTCACCTCCACCTCACCATAAGTCTAACCGTAACCCTAACTATATCACTTACCCTAACCCTAATCCTAACCCTAACCATAAGCCTCACGCTCAGCCTCAACCCCAGCCTAACCCTAATCCTAACCCTAACTCTCATCCTAACCCTCCCCATAACCCTAACCCTAACCCTAAACCTAACACTTAACCTAACCCTAAACCTAACCGTAATCCTCAGCCCCACCCTCACCCTATCCCAAACCCTAAACCTAACCCTCCCCCTAACACTAACTCTAATCCTAAACCTCACCATCACACTAAACCTAGCCCTAAACCTAACCCTAAACCACACCCTAACCCTAACCCTCACCCTAAGAATGACAATAACCCTAACCCAACCCTAACCCTAACTATTACACTCACCTTCAGGCTCATGCTCACCACAAACTTAACCCTAACCATAACACTAACAATAAGCCTAAACCTAAACCTAACCCTAACCCTAACTCTAATCCTCAAACCCACACTCCCCCTCATCCTAACCATAAGCCTTATCCTAACTCTAACCCTAACCTCACCATAACCCTAACCCTAACCCTAATCCTGACACTAACCTTAATCCTAAACCTAACCATAAACCTAACCCTAATCTTCAGCCTCACCCTCTCCCTAAACCAAACCCTAACCTTAACCCTCACTCTAACTCTAAGCCTAACCCTAAACCTAAACCTCACACTCACCCTCAATCTAACCCTAATCCTAAACCTAACCCTATCCCTAACCCTAGCCCTCACCCTAACCCTAACCCTAGCCACCACCCTTACCCTAATCCTAATCCTAAAACTCAATCTAACCTTCACACTAACCCGAACCCTAACCCTCACCCTAACCCTCACCCTCATGCTCGGCCTAAGCCCAAGCCTAAGCCTAAGGCTAACCCTAACCCTAACCTCACCCTAACCCTAACACTAACACTAACCCTAACTCTAACCCTAAATCTCACCCTCATCCTAACCTTACCTCTAAACCTAACCTTAAAACTAAACCTCAATCTAACCCTAACCCTAACCCTAACCCTAAACATAACCCTAAACCAAAACCTAACCCTAACAATAAACCTAACCCTAACCCTCACACTCACCCTAACCATAAACCTCACCCTAACCCTAACCCTCACTGTAAAACTTACCCTCACCCTAACATAAACCCTAACGCTAACACTAACGCTCCCACTAACCCTAAGCATCACCCTAACCATAAACCTCACCCTAACACTAACCCTAACCCTCAACCTCACCCTAAACCTCACACTAACCCTAACACTAATCCTCAATCTAACCCTCACCCTCACCCTGACCCTAACACTAACCCTCACCCTAACCTTAACTCTCACCCTTACTGTAACCCTCACCCTCAGGCTAACCTTCAAATTTACCCTTACCTTCAACCCCACCCTAACCCTCACCCTAACACTTACCTTGACCCTAACCCTCACCCTAACCCTAACTCTACCCCTAAACATCACCCTCACCTAAACCCTAACTCTAACCCTAACCCTAACACTAAACTTCACCCTAACCCTAACCCTAACTCTCACCCTCACACTCACCGTAACCATAACCCTAACCCTAACCCTAACAATAACCCTAACCCTTACGCTCACCCTAATCATAACCCTCACCCTAAGCCTAACCTTCACCCTAACACTAACCCACACCCTAGCCCTCACCCTAACTCTAATTCTAACCGTCACCCTCAAACTCATCATAACTCTAACCCTAACCCTAACAATAACACTTCCCCTAACCCTAATCCTAACCCTAACCATAACCATAACACTCACCCTCAGCCTCAACCTCAGCCTAAACATAAGCCTAAGCCTTACCCTAACCCTAACCATAATCCTAACCCTAACCCTAAATCTAACCCTAACCATAACCCTAAACCTAACCCTAATCCTCAGCCTCACCCTCATCCTAACCCAAACCCTCACCCTAACCCGCACCCTAACCCTAAGCCTAACCTTAACCCTAACCCTCACACTCAACCTCACCCTTACCCTAATCCTAAACCTAACTCTATCCCTAACCCTAACCCTCACCCTAACACTCAACCTAACATTCACCCTCAACCTAACCCTAACCCTCACCGTAACCATAACACTCACCCTAACCCTAACCCTCCCCCTACCACTAACCGTCAACCTAACACTAACCCTAACGCTAACACTAACCTTCACACTAACCCTAACCCTCAACCTAGCCCTCACACTAACCCTAATTCTAACCCTCACCCTCTCCCTAAACCTGACCCTCATCCTAACCCTAATCCTCACACTAACCATAACACTAATCCTCATTCTAACCCTCATCCTATCCTTAACCCTAACCCTTACACTAACCCTAAACCTAACCCAACCCTCACCCTTATATTAACCCTCACCCTCAGTGTAAACCTCACTTTTACCCTTACCATCATCCTCACCCTAACCTCACCCTAACCCTAAACCTCATCCTAACCCTCACCCTAACCGTAAACTTTACCATCACGGTAACCCTAACGCTCAAACTCAAACTCACCCTCAGCCTAACCCTAAGCCTAAGCCTAAGCCGTTCCCTAACCCTCACCCTCCCCCGAGCCCTCACACTTACCCTAATCCTAACCATCACCCTAACCCTAATCCTCATCCCATCCTCACCCTCAGGCTAACCCTAAGCCTAAGCCTAAGCCTAAACCTCACCCTCACAATCACCCTCACCTTCACCCTAATCCTAACACTAACCATAACCCTAACCCTAAACCTCAAACTAACCCTCACCCTAACCTTAACCCTAACACTAACCCTAACCCTAACCCTTGATCTAACTCTCCCCCTAAACTTAAATCTAACCCTAAACCTCACCCTCACCCTAACCCTAATCCTAACCATAAACCTAAACCTCACCCTAACACTCTCCCAAAACCTCACCCTCATCCTCATCCTCACCCTCACTGTTACTGTGACCTTAACCCTAACAATAACACTAATCCTAACCCTAAAGCTAACTCTAACCCTAACCTTAATCCTAACACTCACCCTCACCCTAACCTAATACTAAACCTAAACCTCACGCTAACCCTAACCCTCACATTACCGTAACCCTAACTCTCATCCTAACCCTCACACTAACCCTAACCCTAACAGAAAACCTCACCCTAACCCTAACCCTAAACCTCACCCGCCCCTAGCCTTCACCCTAAACCTAATCCTAACCCTAACCCTCATCCTAACTCTCACCCTAACACTAACCCTAACCCTAACCCTCTACCTAACCCTAATCCTAACCCTAACTCTCAAACTGACACTAACCCTCACCCTCACCGTAACCCTTAACCTAATCCTAACCCTAATCCTAAAATTAACCCAAACCCTAACTCTCACACTAACTCTAAACCTCACCCTTACCCTAAACCTAACCCTCACCCTTGCAATAAACTTCACATTCAGCCTAACCGTCACGTTTTCCCTTACCTTCACCCCCATCCTAACCCTCACCGTAACCCTAACACTCAAACTAACTCTCACCCTAACCCTAACTCTACCCCAAAATCTCACCCTCACCCTAACCCTAACTCTAACACTAACCCTAACACTAATCCTCACCCTAACCCTAACCCTAACCCTCAAACTAATCCTAACACTCACCCTCACCCTCACCCTCAGCCTAACCCTAAACCTAACCCTAACACTAACCCTCACCATAACCCTAACTCTAACCCTAACCTAAAAACCTAACCCTAACCCTAACCCTAAACCTAACCCTAATCCTCACCCCCAACCTCACCCTAACCCAAACCCTAACCCTAACCCTCCCCCTAAGTATAACTCTAATTGTAAACCTCACCCTCACCCTAACCCTTACCATAAACCTATCCCTAAACTGCACCCTAACCCTAACCCTCACCCTCAACCTTATTTTTACCGTATCTCTAACCCTAACCCTAACCATAAACCTCACCTTCAGCCTCATGCTCACCTCATGGTCACTTAACCCTAAGCATAACATTAACAATAAGCCTAAACCTAAGCCTTACCCAAACCCTAACTCTAATCCTCAAACCCACCCTCACCCTCATCCTAACCCTAAGGCTAATCCTAACTCTAACCCTAACTCTATCCATAACCCTAACCCTAACCCTAACACTAACCCTAACAATAAACTTAACCCTAAAAATAAGCCTAATCCTCAGCCTCACCCTCACACTAACCCAAAGCCTAACCCTAACCCTCACCCTAATTCTAAGCCTAACCCTAACTCTAAACTTCAGACTCACCCTCACCCTAACCCTAATCCTAAACCTAACCCTATTCCTAACCATAGCCCTCACCCTAAACCTAACCCTAGCCCTAACCCTTACCCTAATCCTAACCCTAAACCTCAATCTAACCTTCACCCTAACCCGAACCCTAACCCGAACCCTACCCCGAACCCTCATGCTCCGCATAAGCCTAAGCCTAAGCCTAAGCCTAAGCCTGAACCTCACCCTAACCCTAACACTAACACTAACACTAACTCTAACCCTAAATCTCACCCTCACCCTACCCTTAACTCTAACACATACCCTAAAACTAAACTTCATTCTAACCCTAACACTAAACATAACCATAACCATAACCATAACTCTAACCCTAACCATAACAATAACCCTAACCCTCACACTCACCCTAACCATAACCCTCACCCTAAACTTAACCCTCAACCTATCCCTTAAACTCATGATAACCCAACCCTCACACTAAGCCTAAACCTCAACCTAACCCTAACTGTCACCCTCATCATCACCCTAAACTTCACCCTCACCCTAACCCTCACCCTCACCCTCATCTTCACCCTAACCCAAAACCTAACCCTAACCCTCACCCTAACCCTTATCCTCACACTAACCCTAAACTTAACACTTACACTTATGCTCACACTAACCCTCACCCTAACCCTAACCCTAACTCTAAGTCTCCCCCTCACCCTAACCTTCACCTTAACCCTAACCCTCACCCAAACCTTAACCCTCACACTCACCCTAAACCTCACCCTCACCCTAAAGCTAACACTAAAACTAAACCTCACCCAAACACTCACACTAAGCCTAACCCTCACTCTCACCATAACCCTAACACTAAACATTAGCTTAACATTAAAACTAACACTCACTCACACCATCACTCTAACCATAACCCTAACCGTATCCCTAACCCTAACCCTCACCCTAACCCTCACCCTCAAACATACCCTCACCCTAATCCTAACCCTAACCCTAATAGTAAACCTAACCCTAAACCTAATCCTCAGCCTCACCCTCACACTAACCCAAAGCCTAACCCTAATCCTCACCCTAACTCTAAGCCTAACCCTAACCCTAAACCTCATACTCACCCAAACCCTAACCCTAATCCTAAACCTAACGGTATCCCTAATCCTAGCCCTCATCCTAAGCTTAACCCTAGCCCTCACCCTTACCCGAATCCTAACTCCAAACCTCAATCTAAATTTCGCCCTAACCCGAACCCTAAACGGAACCCTAACCCTAACACTAACACTAACCCTAACTCTAACCCTAAATCTCACCCTCACCCTAACCTTAACTCTAACCATAAACCTAAAACTAAACTTCATCCTAACCCTAACCCTAAACCTATCCCTAACCCTAACCATAACCATAACCCTAACAATAACCCTAAACCTCACAATAACCCTAACCCTAACCCTCACACTCACCCTAACCATAATCCTCACCCTAATCCTAACCCTCACCCTAACACTTACCATCAACCTAACATAAACCCTAATGCTAACACTAACACTCACACTAACCCTAAGCATCACCCTCACTGTAAACCTCACCATAACACTAATCCTAACCCTCATCCTCACCCTAAACCTCACACTGACCCTAACACTAATCCTCAAACTAACCCTCACCCTCACCCTAATCCTAACACTAACCCTCACCCTAAACCTAACCCTCACCCTTACTGTAACGCTCACCCTCAAGCTAACACTCAAATTTACCCTTACCTACAATCCCAACCTAACACACACCCTAACCCTAAACCTCACTCTAATCCTAACTCTACCCCTAAACCTCACTCTCACCTTAACCCTAACTCTAACCTTAACCCTAACACTAAACTTCACCCTAACCCTAACCCTAACTCTCACTCTCACACTCACCGTAACTGTAACCCTAAACCTTACCCTAACAATAACCCTAACCCAAACCCTCACCCTAATCATAACACTCACCCTAATCCTAACCCTCACCCGAACACTTTCCCTCACCCTAACCGTAATCCTCACACTAACCCTAACCCTAACCCTAACCCTAACCCTCACATGAACCCTCACCCAAACACTAACCCTAACCCTAACTCTCACCCTCACATTAACCCTCACGTTATCCCTTAAGCTCATGCTCGCCCAACCCTCACACTAAGCCTAAACCTCAACCTAACCCTAACCCTAACCCTCACCATCACCCTCAACTTCACTCTCACTCTAACCCTCACCATCACCATCACCCTCACCCTAACCCAAAACCTAACCCTAACCCTAACCCTAACCCTACCCCTCACACAACCTTAAACATAACCCTCACACTCACCATAACTCTAACCCTCTCCCTAACCCTAATCCTCACACTAACCCTAAACCTAACCCTAACCCTTATCCTCACACTAACCCTCACCCTAAACCTAACCCTAACTCTAAGTCTCACCCTTCCCGTAAACTTCAACTTCACCCTAACCCTCAGCCAAAACCTAAACCTCACACTCACACTAACCCTCACCCTCACCCTAAAGCTAACACTAAACCTAACCCTCACCCTAACACTCACACTAAACCTATCCCTCACTCTCACCCTAACCCTAACACTAAACCTTACCCTATATCTAACCCTAACCCTTACCCTAACAATAACTCTAATCCTAATCCTCACACTAACCCCAACACTAACCCACACACTAAAACTCACCCTAATTCTCACCCTCACCCAAACCCTAACCCTCACCCACACCCTCAGCTTCAGCCTAAGCCTAACCCTAACCTTAACCCTAATCCTAACCCTGAACCTCACCCTCACCCTGAACCTAACCCTAACCCTAAACCTCACACTCACCCTCACCCTAATCCTAACCGTAAACCTATCACTAACCCTCACCCTAAACCTAACCCTCAACCTAACCCTCAATCTAACACATACCCTCACCCTCACCTTTACCCTCACCTTAACACTCACCCTAAACCTCACCTCACCCTAAACTTCACCCTAAACCTTACCCTCACCCTAACCCTAAACCTAACCCTAACCCTCACCGTCACCCTAACCCTAACCATAACCGTATCCCTAACCCTAACCCTAATCTAAAAACTAAACTTCACTCTCACTGTCACTCTAACCATAACCCTAAACGTATCCCTAACTTTCACCCTAACGCTATCCTTCACCCTAACCCTCACCCTAAAGCATACCATCACCTAATCCTAACCCTAACCCTCAACCTAACCGAAATCCTCTCCCTAAACCTCATCCTCAGTCTAAAACTCATCCTAACCTTTACCCTCAACCTAAACCTAACCCTAAACGTACCCCTCACCCGATCCCTCACCCTAACCCTAACCCTCAACCTAACCCTAACCCTAACACTAACCCTCACCCTCACCATAGCCCTCATCCTAACCCTAATCCTAACCCTAACACTCACCCTAACCCTAACCCTCACCCTCACACTAACCCTCACCCTCACTTTAACCCTCACCCTCACCCTAAACCTCATCCTAAACATAACCCTAACCCTAATCCCAAACCTCACCCTAACCCCCACCATAACCCTAAACCTAACCCTAACCCTCACCCTAACCCTTACCCTCACCTTCACCCTACCCCTCACACTAACTCTAACCCTCCCCCTAACCCTAACCCTAACCCTCATCCTCACACTAACCCTAAACCAAACCCTAACCCTTACCCTCACATTAAACCTTACTCTAAAACTAACCCTAACATTAAGTCTCACACTCACCCTAACCATCACCCTAACCCTTACCCTCATGCTCACCCAACCCTCACAGTAACCCTAAACCCCAACCTAACCATTAACCTAACCCTCAACCACTCCCTAACCCTAACCCTAATCATAACCCTAAACCTCATTTTCACCCTCTCCCTTACCCTAACCCACACCCTCAACCTCACTCTCACCCTAACCCTAACACTCACCCTCACCCTCACCCAAACACTAACCCTAACCCTAACCTTCACCCTAAACTTAACCCTCACCCTAAACTTAACCCTAACCCTCACCCTAACCCTGAACCTAACCCTTACCCTCACCCTAAACCTAACCCTAAACCTAAACCTCACACTAAACCTAACCCTCACCCTCACCCTAACCCTCACCATAACAATAATCTTAACGCTAACCCTAAACCTAACCCTCACCCTCACCCTAATGCTAACCCTAACCATAACAAAAACCCTATTCCTATGCCTAATCCTAACACTCATCCTCACTCTCACCTTAACCCTAACTCTAACCCTAAGCCTAACCCTAACAATAACCCTAACCCTAACCCTAACCCTCACACTAACCCTAATACTAACCCCATCCCTCAGCCTAATCCTCATCCTAAACCTAAACCTAATCCTAAACCTCGGCCTAACTCTACAGATCACCCCAACCCTAACCCTCACCCTCACCCTCACCCTAGTCTAACCCTAACCCTAACCCTAATTCTAACCATGAACCTCACCCTCACCCTGGAACTAACTTTAAAACTAACACTCACCCTCACCATCACCCTAACCCTAAACTTACCCGTATCCCTATCCCTCACCCTAACTTTAACACTCACCCTAACACATACCCTCAACCTAATCCTAAACCTAACCCTAAAACTAACCCTCACCTTAAACCTAACCCACTCCTTAAACCTCACTCTCAACCTAAACCTCACCTTAAACCTTACCCCCACACTAACCATAACCCTAACCCTAACCTTTATCCTCACACTAACACTAACCCTAACACTAACCCTCACCCTAATGTTAACCCTTACCCTAAACCTCACCCTAACCCTAACCCTCACCGTCACCCTAACCCTCACCCTTTCCCTAAATATCACCCTTACACTAACCCTCACCATAACACAAACCCTAACCCTGACCCTTAGCCTCACCCTCACCATCAACCTCACCCTAAGCCTAACCCCAAACCTAACCCTAATCCTAAACCTAACCCTCTCCCTCACCCTCACACTAACCCTAATGTTAACCCTAACCCTAACCCTCACCCTCAACATAAACCTAACCCTAAAACTCACCCTCAACATAACCCTAACCCAAACGCTCACCAAACGCTAACCCTAACCCTCAACCTCACACTAACCCTCAACGTCACCCTAACCCTCACCCAAACCCTATCCCTCACAATCACCCTAACATTCACACTTTCCTTATCCCTCAACCTTTCCCTAAATATCACCCTAACACTAACCCTCACCCTAACCCTAACCCTAACCCTGACCTGAAACCTCATCTTAACCATCACCCTAACACTAAGCCTAACTGTAAACCTAACCCAAATCCTAAACCTAATTCTCTCCTTTACCCTCATGCTAACCCTAATGCTATCCCTAACCCTAACCCCCACCCTCACCCTAACCCTAAACCTAACCCTAACCCTAACAATACCCCTAAACCTAACCCTAAACGTATCCCTTACACTCAACCTCACCCTAACCCTAACCCTCACCTTCACCCTCACCCTAACACTCACCCTAACACTCACACTAAACCTAACCCACACTCTCAGCCTAACTCTCACACTAAACCTTACCCTAAATCTAACCCTAAAACTTACCCTCACCTTAACTCTAATCCTCACACTAACCCTAACCCTCATCATAACCCTCACCCTCACTCTAACCCTAACCCTAACCCTCACCCTAATGCTAACCCTCACCATCACCCTCACCCTCATCCTAACACTCACCATCACCCTAACACCAACCCACACCCTAACCCTCACACTCACTCTAACTGTCACCCTCACCATAACCCACACCCTCACCCTAAGTATCACCCTAAGCCTAACCCTCACCCTAAACCTAACCCTAACCCTGACCCTAGGCATCACCCTCTCCATGACCTAAGCCTAACTGTAAACCTGACCCTAATCCTAAACCTAAACCTCTCCCTCACCCTCATGCTAACCCTAAAGCTAAGCTAAACCCTAAACCTCACCATAACCCTTACTCTCACCCTAACCCTAACACTAATCCTCACACTAACCCTCACCCTAACCCTCACCCTAAACCTAAACCTAACCCTCACCCCCACCCTAACCCTAATCCTCAAGCCTTAGCCTAACCCTAACCCTAACCCTAATCCTAACCCTGAACCTCACCCTCACCCTTATCCTAACCCTAAAACTAACCCTCACCCTCATCATCACCCCAACCCTAACCCTAAACTTATCCCTAACCCTCATTCAAACGCTAACCTTAACCCTCACTCTAACACATACCCGCACGCTAATCCTAACACTATTCCTCACCCTAACACTCACCTAAACCCTAATCCTTTCCCTAAACCTCACCCTCACACTAAACCTCACCCGAACCCTTACCCTCACCCTAACCCTAACTCTAAACCTACTCCTCACCCGAAACCTCACCATAACCCTAACCCTAATCCTAACCTTCACCCTCACCCTAACCCTAACCCTCACCCTAATGCTAACCCAAACCCTCACCCCCACCCTCACCCTAACCCTCACCGTCACACTAACCTTAACCCACAACCTAAACCTCACACTCACCCTAACTGTCACCCTCACCATAACCCAAACCCTCACCCTAAGTATCACCCTAACCCTAACCCTCACCCTAACCCTAACCCTAACCCTCACCCTAAGCCTCACCCTCACCATGACACTCACCCTAAGCCTAACCATAAACCTAACCCTAATTCTAAACCTAAACCTCTCCCTCACCCTCATGCTAACCCTAACGCTAACCTTAAATCTAAACCTCACCATAACCCTTACTCTCACCCTAACCCGAACCCTAATCCTCACACTAACCCTAACCCTCACCCTAAACCCAACCCTAATCCTCACCCTCACCCTAACCCTAACACTCAGCCTTACCCTAACCCTTAGCCTAACCGTAACCCTAACCCTAATCCTAACCTGAACCTCACCCTCACCCTGAACCTAACCCTAAAACTAACCCTCACCCTCATCGTCACCCAAAACATAAACCTAAGCCTATCGCTAACCCTCATCCTAACCCTAAACCCAACCCTCACTCTAACACATACCCTCATCCTAATCCTAACGCTATCCCACACCCTAACACTCACCTTAACACCAACCCTCTCCCTAAACCTCACCCTCATCTTAAACCTCACCCGAACGCTTACCCTCACCCTAAACCTACCCCTCATCCAAATCCTCACCCTAACCCTAACCCTCACCCTCACCCTAACCCTAACCCTAAACCTCACCTTCACCCTAGCCCTCATTCTAACACTAATTCTAACCCTAACCCTCACTCTAACCCTAAAGCTAACCCTAACCCTCACCCTAACCCTAACAATAACCCTAACTCTCAGCCTCACCCTGACCCTCAACCTAACCCTTACCCTCACCGTCACCCTACCACTCACACTAACCCTAACCCTCACCCTAACCCAAAACCTCACACTAACCCTAACCCTTACCCTCACACTAACACTCACCCTAACACTTACCCTAACCCTAAGTCTCACCCTCACCAAAACCCTTACCCTACCCCTTACCGTAACACTCACCCAACCCTCAAACTAAACCTAAACCTCAACCTAATGGTAACCCTAACCCTCAACCTCACCGTAACCTTAACCCTAATCCTAACCGAAACCTCATCTTCAACCTCTCCCTTAACCTCTCCCTAACCCTAACACTCACACTCACCCTCACCCTCAGCCTAATCCTGACCCTAACCCAAATCCTAAAGCGGAACCTCACCCTCACCCTGAACCTAAACTTAAAACTAACCCTCAACCTCACCGTTACCCTAACCATAACCCTAACCGTATCCCTAACCCTCACCCTCACCCTAACCCTCACCCTAACCCTCACCCTAACACATACCCTCTCCATAATCCGAACCCCAACCCTCATCCTAACCCTAACCCTATCCCTAAACCTCATCCTCACCCTAAAACTCATCCTAACCTTTACCCTCACCCTAAACCTAACCCTAAAAGTACACCTCAACCGAACCCTCACCCTATCCCTAACCCTCAACCTAACCCTAACCCTCAACCTAACCCTAACCCTAACACTAACCCTCACCCTCACCCTAGCCCTCATCCTAACGCGAATCCTAACCCTAAACCTCACCCTAACCCTAACCCTCACCCTCACCCTAACCCTCATGCTAAACATAACCCTAACCCTAACCCCAACCATCACCTTAACCCCCACTATAACACAAAACCTAACCCTAACACTCACCCTAACCCTTATGCTCACCGTCACCCTATTCCTCACACTAAACTTAACCCCCCTCCCCCTAACCCTAATCCCAATCCTCACACTAACCCTAAACAAAACCCTAACCCTTACCCTCATACTGACCCTCACCCTAACACTAACCCTAACCTTAAGTCTCACCCTCACCCTAACCCTCAACCTAACCCTTACCCTCACGCTCACCCAACCCTCAAACTAACCCTAAACCTCAACCTAAACATTAACCTAACCCTCAACCTCATCCTAACACTAACCCTAATCCTAACCCTAAACCTCATCTTCACCCTCTCCCTTAACCTAAACCTAGCCCTCACCCTCAACCTAACCCTCACACTAACCCTCATCCTCACCCTCACCCTAACACTAAACCTAACCCTAACCCTCACCCTAAACTTAACCCTCACCATAAACTTAGCCCTAACCCTCATCCTCACCCTCACCCTAACACTAAACCTAACCCTAACACTCACACTAACCCTAACCCTAACCCTAATGCTAACCCTAAAGCTCAACCTTACCCCAACCCTCAACCTAACCTTTACCCTCACCCTAAACCTAACCCTAACCCTATCTTACACCCGAAACCTAACCCTCACCCTCACCCTAACCCTAACCCTAACCATAACCAAAACCATATTCCAAAGCCTAATCCTAACACTCATCCTCACCCTCACGCTAACACTAACTCTAACCCTAAGCCTAACCCTAACAATAACCCTAACCCTAAACCTCACCCTAATCCTAATCCTAATCCCAACCCTCAGCCTAATCTTCATCCTAAAACTAAACCTAATCCTAAACCTTGCCCTAACCCTAAAGATCACCCTAAACCTAACCCTCACCCTCACCCTCACCCTAACCTTAACCCTCACCCTAATTCTAAACCTAAAGTTCAACCTTACCCTAAACCTCACCCTAACATTTACCCTCACCCTAAACCTAACCCTAAACCAAACTCTCACACTAAACCTAACCCTCATCCTCACCCTAACCCTAAACCTAACAATAATCCTAATGCTAAACCTAAACCTAACCCTCTCCCTCACCCTAACGCTAAACCTAACCATAACAAAAACCATATTCCTAAGCCTAATCCTAATACTCATCCTCACCTTCACCCTAACACTAACTCTAACCCTAAGCCTAACCCTAACCCTAAACCTCACCCTAACCCTCAACCTAACCCTAAATCTAAAACTAACCCTAACCCTAATCCTCACCCTCAGTCTCACCCTAACCCTAATTCTAACCCTAAACCTCACCCTCACCCTAATCCTAATCCGAACCCAAACCCTCAACCTAACCCTAACCCTCACCCTCAACATAACCCTTACCCTAACCCTCCCCTTAACCCTAAACTTAACCCAAACCCTAACCCTCACCCTAACCCTAACTCTCACCCTCAGCCTCACCCTCAGCCTAACCCTAAGCCGAACCCTAAACATAAACTTAACACACACACTCACCCTCACCCTAAACCTAATCCTAAACCAAACTTAACCCTAACCCTAAACATCCACCTAACTCTCACAATAACCCTAATGCTAACACTAACCCTAACCCTCAACCTAACCGTCACCCTAACCCTAACTCTAACCCTAAACCTCCTGCTCACCCTAAACCTAACTCTAACCCTAATCCAAACCCTAAACCTCAACCTAACCCTAAACCTAACCCTAAACCTAAAGCTTAACCTAAACCTCATCCTAAACCTAACCCTAACTCTCAACCTCACCCTCAACATAACCGTAACCCTAACCCTAACTCTAACAATAACCCTTATCCTAAACCTAAACCTCACCTTAACACTTACCATCACCCTAACCCTAACCCTCACTCTAACCCTATCCCTAACCCTCACCCTCACCCTAGCCCTCACCCTAACACTAACCCTCATCCTCACCCTAACCCTCACACTCACCCTCACCCTCAGCCTAACCCTAACCCTAATCCTAATCCTAAACCTATCCCTGACCCTCAACCTCACCCTAACCCTAACCATAAAACTAACAGTAACCCTAACCCTAAACCTCACCCTCAGCCTCACCTAAACCTAACGCTAATCCTAAACCTCACCGTCACCCTAACCCTAACGATAAACCTCACCCTCACCCTAGACCTTACCCTAACCCTAATCCTAACCCTAATACTCATACTAACCCTCCCTCACCCTCACCCTCAGCCTAAACCTAAGTATAAACCCTAGACCTAACCCTAACACACACACTCACCCTCAACCTAATCCTAATCCTATCCCTAACCCTAACTGTAACCCTCCCCTTAACTATCACCATAACCCTAACCCTAAACTTCACCCTAAGCCTAACTATAACCCTAAACCTCACCCTCACCGAAACCCTAACTCTAACCCTAACCCCAACCTAAACCTCAACCTAACCCTAACCCTATCCCTCACCCTCACAGTAACTATAACCCTCAACCTAACCCTAACAATAACACTAACCCTAATCCTAACCTTCACCCTTACCGTAACACTCACCCTAACCCATATCCTAAACCTAACACCCTCATCCTAACACTAAACCTAACCCTAACACTAACCCTCACACTAACCCTAAACTTAACCCTAACCCTAAACCTCAACCTAAACCTCACCCTCAACCTAACCCTAACACTAACCCTAGTCCTAACACTCACCCTAACCCTCCCCCTATCTGTATATCTAAACCTCACCCTCACCCTAAGCGTAAGCCTCACCTTTACCCTTACCATCATCCTCAATCTAACCTCACCCTAACACTAAACCTCATTCTAACCCTCACCCTAACCGTAAACCTAACCCTCACCCTAACCCTCACACTCACTCTCAACCTAACCCTAATCCTAAAGGTAAACCTATCCCTCAACCTCAACCTAACCTTCACCCTCACACTAACCAAATCAGTAACCTTAATCCTAAACCTCTCCCTAACACTCCCCCTAACCCTAACTTTAACCCTAAACCTCACCCTCACCCTAACCCTAACCCTTATCCTAAACCTCACCATAACCCTAACCCTCAAACTCTCCCTCAACTTCACCGTAACTCTAAACCTAACGGTAACAACACTAACCATAACCCTAACCATAAGTTTAACGGTCACACTCAGCCTCACACTCACCGCAAACTTAAACCTAAACATAACCCTAACAATAACCCTAACTCTAAGCCTAACCCTAAAACTAACACTAAACCTAACCCTAACCCTCAACGTAACCCTAACTGTAACCCTAAACATAACACTAACCCTAACCCTAAACCTAACCCTAATCCACAGCCTAATCCTCACCCTAACCGAAACCCTAACCCTAACCCTCACCCTAACTCTAAGCCTAACACTAAACCTAACACTAACTCTCACACTCACCCTCACCCTAACCCTAATCCTAAACCTAACCCTATCCCTAACCCTAGCCCTAACCCTAACACTCAACCTAGCCCTCACCCTTACCCTAATCCTAACCCTAAACCTCATCCTAAACCTCGACCTAACACTAACACAGACACTCACCCTAACCCGAAGCCTACCCCTAACACTAACCCAAACTCTAACCATAAATCTCACCCTGATCCTAAACCTAACTCTAAACCTAACCCTTAACCTAACCGTCATCCTAACCCTAACCCTAACCCTCACCCTCACTGTAATTGTAACCCTAACCCTAAGCCTAACCCTAACAATAACCCTAAACCTAACCCTAAACCTCACACTCACTCTAACCCTAAACTTAATCCGAACCCTAACCCTCACCAAAACCCTAACCTAACCCTCACACTTATCCTAACCTCAAACTCACCCTCACCCTGAGCCTAAACCTAAGCCTAACCCTAAACCCAACCCTAACCCTCACACTCACCCTAACCCTTACCCTAATCCTAATCCTAAACCTAAGCCTAACCCTCACCCTCAACCTAACCCTCACACTAACCCTAACTAACACTAACCCTAACCATAAACCTCAACCTCAGTCTCAACCTAACCTTAATCTAACCCTAAACCTCAACCTCACCCTAACCCTAACCCTCACCCTAACTCGAAACCTCACCCTAACCCTAATCCTAAATCTCACCCTCATCCTAGCCCTCACCCTAAACCTAATCCCAACACTATCCCACATCCTAACCCTCACCCTAACACTAACCCTAACCCTCACCCTCACCCTAACCCTAATCCTAACCCTAACCCTCAACCTAACCCTAACTGTAAGCTTCACCATAACCCTTACCCTAATCCTCACCCTAACCCTAAACTTAACCTGAACCCTAACTCTCACCCTAACCCTGACCCTAACCCTCACCTTAACCCTCACCCTTACAGTAACCATCACCCTTAGCCTAATCCTCACCTTTACCCTTACCATCACCCCCACCCTAAAACTCACCCTAACCCTAACACTCAACCTAACCCTCAACCTAACCCTAACTCTACCCATAAACCTCACCCTCAACCTAACCTTAACTCTAACACTAACCCTAACCCTAAACTTAACACTTACCCTCACCCTCACCCTCAGCCTAAACCTAAGGCTAACCCTAACCCTCACACTCACCCTAACCCTAACCCTAATCCTAATCCTAATCCTAACCCTAACCCTCACCCTCTCCCTCAACCTCAACCTAACCCTAATTCTAACCCTTAACCTCAACCTCACACTAATCCAAAGGCTAACCTAACCCTAACACTAACCCTAACCCTCCCCCTAACTTTCACACTAACCCTAACCCACAACCTCAACCTAACCCTCAGTCTAACCCTAACCCAAAGCCTAAACCTCACCCTAACGCTAACCCTAAACCTCAACCTCAAACTAGCCCTCACCCTAACAATAAATCTAAACCTAACCCTCATCCTAACCCTCACCCTAACACTAACCCTAAACTTCACCCTGACCCTAACCGTAATCCTAACACAAACCCTCAACCTAAACCTAACCCTCACCCTCACCGTAACCCTTACCTAACCCTAAACCTAACCCTAACCCTAACTCTAACCCTAAATCTCACCCTCACCCTAAATCTAAACCTCACTCTAACCCTAAACCTGAACCTCACCCTCACACTAGCCCTCACCCTAACCCTAATCCTAGGCCTAGCCCTCATCCTAACCCTCACCCTAACACTAACCCTAACATTCACCCTCACCCTAAATCTAACCCTAACCCTAACCCTAACCCTAATCCTAAACCTAAAACTAACCCTAACCCTAACCCTCATCCTAACCATAACCTGAACCCTAACTCTAACCCTAAACCTCACACTCTCCCTAACCCTAACTCTAACCCTACCCCTAACCCTAAAACTCCCCTAAATCTAACCCTCATCCTCACCCTCACCGTACCCTAAACCTAACAATAACCCTAAAACTAACCCTAAACCTCAGGCTAACCATAACCCCCAACCTAACACTAACCCGCACGCTAACACTTACCCTCACCCTAACACTAACCCTAACACTAACACTAACCCTCACAGTAACCCTAACTCTCACCCTAACCCTAAAACTCACCCTAAACCTAACCCTAACCGTCAGTCTCTCCCTAGCCCCCACCCTAATCTTAATTCTAACCCTAACCCTAACCCTAACCCTAACCCTCATCCTCACCCTAAACCTCACACTAACCCTAACCCAAATACTCAATCTATCCCTCACCCTGACCCTAACACTCACCCTAAACCTAACCCTCATCCAAACACTCACCCTAACCCTAACCCTTTCCATAACCCTAACCCTAAATCTCACCATAACCCTCAACCTCAGCCTAAACCTAAGCCTAAGCCGAACCCTAACCCTAACCCTAAATCTAACCCTCACCGTAACCCTAACCCAAACCCTCACCCTAACACTAACTCTAAACCTAAACCTAACTCTAAACTTAACCCTAAACCTAACCCTAATCCTCAGCCTCACCCTCACCCTAACCAAAACCCTAACCCTAACCCTCACCCTAACTCTAAGCCTAAACCTTACCTTAACCCTAACTCTCACACTCACACTCACCCTAACCAGATTCCTAAACCTAACATTATCCCTATCCCTAGCCCTGACCCTAACCCTCACCCTAGCCCTCACGATTACTCTAATCCTAATCCTAAACCTCATCCTATACCTCACCCTAACCATAACTCTAACCCTCACCCTAACCCGAAGCCTAACCCTCACCCTCATGCTCGTCCTAAGCCTAAGCCTAAGCCTAACCCTAACATTAACCCTCACCCTAAACCTAACTCTAACACTAACCCTAACTCTAACCCTAAATCTCACCCTCATCCTAAACCTAACTCTAAACCTAACCCTAAACCTAAACCTCATCCTAACCCTAACCCTAACCCTCACCCTCACTGTAACTGTAAACCTAACCCTAACCCTAACCCTAACAATACCATAACCCTAACCCTCACTCTAACCCTAAACTTATCCAAACCCTAACTCTCACCCTAACCCTAACCCTAACGTTCACCCTTACCGTAACCCTCACCCTCGCCCTCACCCTCAGCCTAAACCTAAGCCTAACCCTAAACCTAACCCTAACCCTCACAGTCACCCTAACACTTACCCTAATCCTAATCCTAACACTAAGCATAACCCTCAACCTTAACCTAACCCTAATCCTCACTGTAACCCTAAATGTAACCCTAACCCTAATCCTAAACCTAACCCTAATCCTCAGCCGCAACCTCACCCTAACCCAAACCCTAACCCTATCCCTCACTCTAACCCTAAGCCTAACCCGAACCCTAAACCTAATGCTCACACTCACCTTCACACTAAACCTAATCCTAAACCTGACCCTATCCCTAACCCTAACCCTCACCCTAAGCCTCACAATAGCCCTCACCCCAACGCTAATCCTAAACCTAAACCTCATCCTAACCCTAACCCTAACCCTCACCCTAACCCTAAACTTAACCGAACCCTAACTCTCACCCTAACCCTAAACCAAACCCTCACACTTACCATAACCCTCAACCTCACCCTCAGCCTCAGCCTAAATCTAAGCCTAAGCCTAAGCCTAACCCTAACCCTCACACTCAGCCTAAACCTTACAGAAATCCTAATCCTAACCCTAAGCCTAACCCTCAAACTCTACCTAACCCTCACCTTAACCCTAACTCTAACACTAACCCTCATCCTAACCCTCACCCTAACCCTAACTCCACCTAAAACCTCACCCTCACCCTAACCCTAACTCTAACCCTAACCGTAACACTAAACCTCACCCTAACCCTAACCCTCACCCTAACCCTCATCCTCACTCTAAACCTCACACTAACCCTAACCCTAGCCCTTAATCTAACCCTAAACCTAACCCTAACGCTCACCCTTATCTTAACCCGCACCCTCAGCCTAAACCTCACCATTACCCTTACCATCATCCTCACCCTAAAAATCCCCCTAACCCTAAACCTCATACTAACTCTAACACTAACTGTAAACCTAACCATCACCCTAACCCTAACCCTCACCCTCAACCCCACACTCAGCCTAACACTAAGACTAAGCCTTACACTTACCCTAACCCTCACCCTCACCCTAGCCCTCACCCTAACCCTAATCTTATCCCTAACCCTCATCCTAACCCTCACCCTAACCCTAACCCTAACCCTTACCCACACCCTCACACTAACGCTAATCCTAACCCTAACCCTCAACTTAAGCCTAAACCTCACCCTCAATGTAACCCTTACCCTAACGCTCACCCTAACACTAAACTTAACCCGAACTCTAACGCTCACCCTAAACAAAACCCTAACCCTCACCCTAACCCTAACCCTAAACCTTACCCTCAACCTAGCCCTCACCCTAACCCTAATCCTAACCTTAACCGTCACCCCACCCCTCCACCTAACCCTAATCCTAACCCTAACCCTAACCCTAAACCTCACCCTCAACCTCACCCTCAGCCTAACCCTAAGCCTAACCCTAAACCAAACCCTAACATACACACTCACCCTCATCCTAAACCTAATCTTAAACTTAACCCTAACCCTTACCCTCCCCCTAACTCTCATCATAAGCCTAACACTAACACTAACCCTAACCCAAAACCTCAACCTAACCCTCACACTGACTCTAACCCTAAACCTCACCCTCACACTAAACCTCAACCTATGCCTAAACCTAACCCTCATCCTCACCCTCACTGTAACCGTAAACTTAAACCGAACCCTAACAATAACTCTAAACCGATTCCTAACACTCAGCTTAACCATAACCCTCACCCTAACCCAAACCCTCACCATAACCCTTAGCCTCACTCTAAAAGTAAACCTAACGCTAACACTAACCCTCACCCTAACACTAACCCTAAATCTAAACCTAAACCTCACCCTCAACCTAACACTAACCCTAACCCTAACCGTAAACCCCACCCTAACCCTAAACCTAAACCTCACCTGCACCCTCACCCTCACCGTAACTCTAAACCTAACCCTAACAATAACACTAATCCTACACAGAACCATCACCCTAACCCTAAACCTTACCCTCATGCTCGACCTAAGCCTAAGCCTAAGCCTAATCCTAGCCCTGAACCTCACCCTAACACTAACCCTATTACAAACCCTAACTCTAATCCTAAAACTCACTGTCACCCTAACCCTAATTCTAACCCTAACTCTAAACCTTAACCTCAACCTAACCTTAAGCGTAACCCTCATCATCACCCTCACCTTAACCCTAAGCCTAACCCTAACCCTAACTATAACCTTAACCATAACCCTAAACCTCACCCTAAGGATAACCCTCACCCTAACCCTACCTCTCACACTAACACTTTGCCTAAACCTAACAATAACCCTCACCCTAACACAAACCCTAACCCTAACCCTCACCCTAACCCTAACCCTAACCCTAATCCTAAACCTCACACTCACCCTCACCCTAAACCTAAACTTAAATCTAACCCTATCCCTAACCCTAACCCTCACCCTAACCCTCAGCCTAGCCCTCACCCTTAAACTTATCCTAACCCTAACCCTCACCCTCAATCTAACCCTCATTCTAAACCTTACCCTCACCCTAACCCTAACCCTAAACCACAACCTAACTCTCAACCTAATCCTAAACCTAACCCTTACCCTCACCGGAACCCTCACCCTCACCCTCATGCTCGGCCTAAGGCTAAGCCTAACCCTAACGGTAACCCACAACCTAACCCTAACACTAACCCTAATGCTAAACCTAAACCTCATCCTAACCCTAACCCTAATCCTCACGCTGACCCTCACAATAACTGTAACCCTACCCCTAAACCTAACAATAAAACTAACCCTAACCCTAACCCTCACCCTAACCATAACCCTCACCCTAACCTTAACTCTCACCCTAACACTTACCCTCACCCTAAAACTAACCATATTAATCCTCACACTCACTCTAGCTTTCACCCTAAACCTAACCCTCATCTTCACCATAAACCTCACACTAACCCTAACATTAATCCTCAATCTAACCCTCAACCTCACCCTAACGCTAACACTAACCCTAACCCTAACCCTAAACTTCATCCTTACTGGAAACTTCACCCTCAGTATAACCCTCACTTTTATCCTTACCATCACCCCAGGATAACCTGCACCCTAACCCTAAAACTCATCCTAACCCTAACTGTACTCCTGAACCTCACCCTCACCATAACCCTAAGTCTAACCCTAACCCTAACACTAAACCTCACCCTAACCCTCACCCTAAACCTAAACCTCAATCTAACTCTCACCCTAACTGTAAACCTAACCATCACCCTAACCCTAACCCTCACCCTCAACCTCACACAGAGCCTAAACCTAAGCCTAAGCCTAAACCTTACCCTAACCCTCACCCTCACCCTAGCCCTCACCCTAACATTAATCTTAATCCTAACCATCATCCTAAACCTCACCGTAACCCTAATCCTAACCATCACCCTAAACCTAATACTCACCCCCACCCTTACGCTCAGCCTAAACCTAAGCCTAACAATATTCCTATCCCTCACACTCAACCTCACCGTCACCCTAATCCTAACCCTAATCCTAACCAAAAGCCTAAACCTCAACCTAACCCTCACCCTAACCTTAACCCTAAAACTAACCCTAAACATCACCCTAGACCTAACCCTCCAACTAACCCTAAATCTCACCCTAAACCTCGCCCTCACCCTAACCCTAATCCTAAACCTAACCCTAAACCTCACCCTAACCCTAACCCTAACCCTCAACTTCACCCTCACCCTCACAATAATTCTAACCCTAACCCTAATAATAACACTAATCCTAACCCTAAACCTAATCCTAACACTAACCCTAATGCTAACACTCTCCCTCAAACTAACCCTAATCCTAACCCTAACCCTCATCCAACCCTAATCCTCACACTCACTCTAACCCTAATCCTCAACCTAATCCTCACCCTAACCCTAACCATAACCCTAAACCTTAATCTAATACTAACCCTAACCCTCACCCTCACCCTAGCCCTCACCCTAACCATAATCCTATCCCTAATCCTCATACTTACCCTCACCCTAGGCCTAACCTTAACCCTCACCCTAACCTTAACTCTAACCATAGCTCACAACCTAACCTTAATCCTCACAATCACTGTAACCCTAACCCGAACCCTGACCCTAACCCTAACAATCACACTCACCCTAAACCTAACCCTCACCCCCAACCTCACCCTAACCCTAATCCTACCGCTAACCCTCATCCTAACCCTCACCCTAACACTAAACTTAACACTCACCGTCACCCTCACCCTAACCCTAATCCCAACCCTAACCCTCAACCTAACCCTAACCCTCACCCTCACCATAACACTTACCATAACACTCAACCTAACCCTAAACTTATCCCGAAACCTAACTCTCACCCTTACCCTAACCCTCACCCCAAACCTAACCCTAAACCTCACCCTCACCCTAGCCCTCACCCAACCCTAAACCTAACCCTAACCCTCTTCCTAACCCACCCCCTAACCCTTACCCTAACCCTAACCCTAACCTTCAAACTCACGCTCAGCCTAAACCTAAGCCTAAACATAAACCTAACCCTAACACACACACTAACCCGCACCCCAAAACTAATCCTAACCCTAACCCTCATCCTAACCCTCAACATAACCCTAACCCTCATCCTAACCCTAACCCATGCCCTCACCCTCAGCCTAAACCTAAGCTTAACCCTAAAACTATACCTCACACTCACCCTAACCCTAACCCTATACCTCACCCTAACCCCAACCCTAACCCTCAACCTCAGCCTAAACCTAAGCCTATCCGTAACCCTAACCCTAACCCTAAACCTCACACTCACCCTAACCCTAACCCTAATCCTACTCCTAAACCTAACCCTAACTCTCACCCTCAACCTAACCCTCACCTTAAGCCTAACCCTAACATTAATCCTAAAGCTAACCCTCACCCTCAGCCTCACCATAACCCTAACTCTAACACTAAACCTCACACTAACACTAACCCTAAATCTAACCCTAAACCTCACCTTCAACCTAACCCTAACACAAACCCTAACCGTAAACCCCACCCTCACCCTCACCGTAACCGTAACCCTAACGCTAACCCTAACAATAACCTTAAGCATAACCCTAACCCTCACCCTAACCATAAACCTCACCCTAACCCTAACCCTCACCCTAACTCTTAGCCAAACCCTAACAATAACCCTAACCCTAACACTAACCCTCACACTAACACTAACCATTACCCAAACCCTAAACCTCACGCTAACCCTATCCCTAACCCTCACCCAACCCTAGCCCTCACCCTAAACCTAACCTCATCCTCACCCTAACCCTCACCCTCACCCTAACCTTCAGCCTAACCCTAATCCTAAATCTAACCATAACCCTCACCCTAACCCTCACCCTAACCCTAACCCTAACCAAAACCCTAACACTAACACTAACCCTAAACCTAACCCTAAACCTAACACTAAACCTCAGCCTCAACATCACCCTAACCCAAACCCTAACCCTAACCCTCATGCTAACTCTAAGCCTAGCCCTCACCCTTAAACATCAAAACCCTAAACCTTAACCTAACTTCCAACCTACCCCTAAACCTAACCCTAACCCTCACCCGAACACTAACACGAACCCTCACCCTCATGCTCCGCCTAAGCCTAAGCCTAAGCCTAAGCCTAACCCTAACCCTCACCCTAACCCTAACTCTAACCCTAACCCTAAACCTAAACCTCAACCTAACCCTAACCCTAATCCTCACCCTCACCCTCACAGTAACCGTAACCCTATCCCTAAACCTAACAATAAACCTAATCCTAACCTTAACCCTCACCCTAACCATAACCCTCACCATAAACTTAACCCTCACCCTAACACTTACCCTCACCCTAAACCTAACCCTAACCCTCACACTCACCCTAGCATTCACCCTAACTCTAACCCTCATCCTCACCCTAAATTTCACAGTAACACTAACACTAATCCTCAATCTAACCCTCACCCTCAATCTAATGCTAACACTAACCCTCACCCTAACACTAACACTCACCCATACCGGAATCCTCACCCTCATCCTAACCATCACATTTACCCTTACCGTCACACCCAGGCTAACCTGCACCCTAACTCTAACCCTCATACTAACCATAAATGTAACCCTGAACCTCACCCTCACCATAACCTAAGCTAACCTAAACCTAACCATCACCCTAACCCTAACCCTCACCCTCAACCTCACGCTCAGCCTAATCCTAAGTCTAAGCCTAACCCTTACCCTAACCCTCACCCTCACCCTAGCCCTCACCCTAACCCTAATTCTAACCCTTACCCTCACCCTTACCCTAAACCTCATCCTCACTCTAAACCTCACACTAACCCTAACCCTAATCCTAAATCTAACAATCACCCTGACCCTAATCCTACACCTTACTCTAAACCTAAGCCTAAACCTAACACTCACCCTTATTTTAACCCTCACCGTCACCCTAAACCTCACCTTTAGCCTTACCATCATCCTCACCCTAACCCTAACCCTAACCCTAAACCTAACCCTAACCTAACACTCACTCTCACACTAACCCTAATCCTAACGCTAACACTCACCCTAACACTAACCTCACACTCATTGTAACCCAAACGCTCAACCTAACCCTCACCCTATAGCTATCGCTAACCCTAAACCTTAATCTAACACTAACTCTAACCCTCAACCTCACCCTAGCCCTCACCATAATCCTAATCCTAACCCTAATCCTCATCCTTACGCTCACCCTAACCCTAAATTTAACCCTCACCCTAACCCTAATCCTAACCCTAACCCTCAACCTAACCCTAACCCTCAAACTCACCCTCACCCTCAGCCTAAACCTAAACCTAACGCTAAGCCTAAACCTCACCCACAACCTAACCCTTGCTCTAACCCTAACTCTAACACTAATCCTAACACTAAACCTCACCCTAACCCTAACCCTCAACCTCAGCCTCACCCTAACCCTAACCCTAACCCTAACCCTAACCCTAACCCTAACCTTAACCCTAACCCTAACCGTAAACCTCACCCTAACCCTAACCCTAAACCTGCTTCTAGCCCTCACCCTAACCCTAATCCTAACCCTAACCATCATCCTAACCCTCACCCTAACACTAACCCTAACACTAACCCTCACCCTAACCCTAATCCTAACCCTAACTCTCAAACTGACACTAACCCTCACCCTCACCGAAACTCTTAGACTAACCCTAACCCTAACCCTAAACTTAACCCGAACCCTAACTCTCACACTAACCCTAACCCTAACTCTCACCCTAACCCCAATCCTCACCCTTGCCATAACCCTCACACTAAGCCTAACTGTCACGTATACCCTTAACGTTACCCCCACCCTAACCCTCACTCTAACCCTAACTATCAACCTAACCCTCACCCTAACCCTAACTCTACCCCTAAACCTCACCCTCACTCTAACCATAACTCTAAGACTAACCCAAACACTAAACCTCACCCTAACCCTAACCCTAACCCTTAAACTAACCCTAACCCTCACCCTCACCCTCACCCTCAGCCTAAACCAAAGGCTAACCCTAACCCTAACCCTAACCCTCACACTCACCCTAACCCAAACCCTAATCCTAATGCTAACCCTAATCCTAACCGTCACCCTCACCCTCAGCCTCACCCTAACCCTAATTCTAACTTTAAACCTCACCCTCACCCTAACACTAAGGCTAACCCTAACCATAAACCTAACCCTAACTGTAATGCTAACCCTCCCCCTAACTCTCAGCCTAACCCTAACCCTCACACTAACCCTAAACCTAAACATCAACCTACACTTCACCCTAACCCTAACTCTAACCCTAATCCTCACACTAACACTAACCCTCACTCTAACTGTAAACCAAACCCTAAACCTCGCCCTAACCCTAACCCTAACCCTCACCCTCACCGTAACCGAAACACCAAACCTAACCCTAACAATAACCCTAACCCTTATCCTAACCCTCACCCCACCGATAACCCTCACAATAACCCGAACCCTAACAACAACCCGCACCCTAAAACTAACCCTAACCATAACATTAACCCTCACACTAACCCTAATCCTAACACTAACCCTAAATCTCAACCTAACCCTCACCCTCATCCTAATCCTAACAATAACCCTTTCCCTGACCCTAACACTAACCCTCCCCCTAACAGTATATCTAACCCTAAACTTCAGCCTCACCCTAACCATAATCCTAACCCAACCCTAAACCCCACCCTAACCCTAACCCTAACCCTCACCGGCACCCTCACCCTCACCGTAACTCTAACCCTAACCCTAAAAATAAAACTAACCCTAACCTTAACCATCACCCTAACCCTAATCCTCACACCCACCCTCACCCCCACCCTCACCCTTAGCCTAACTGTAAGCCCAAGCCTAATCCTCACCCTAAACCTCACACTCAGCCTCACCCTAACCCTAACCCTCACCCTTACCTTAACCCTCAAGCTCATCTTAACCCTTACCCTCAGCTTAAACCTCAACTTTACCCTTACCATCATCCTAACCCTAACCTCACCCGAACCCAAAACCTCATCCTAACCTTCACCCTAACAATAAACCTATCCATCACGCTAACCCTAACCCTCACCCTCAAACTCACCCTCAGCCTAACCGGAAGCCTAAGCCTAAGCCTTACCCTAACC
Source organism: Dipodomys merriami (assembly GCF_024711535.1). Classification (NCBI taxonomy): domain Eukaryota; kingdom Metazoa; phylum Chordata; class Mammalia; order Rodentia; family Heteromyidae; genus Dipodomys; species Dipodomys merriami. Next base: position 791,109 of record NW_027202760.1, read on the forward strand.
CTTATCCTCACCCAAGCCCTCACCCTTACCCTAATACTAACGATCCCACTAAACCTAAACCTCACCTCCATCCTCACCCTCAGCCTAACCCTAAGCCTAAGCCTAATCCTCACCCTAAACCTCACAATCAGTCTCACCCTAATCCTAATCCTAAACCTAACCCTATCCCTAAACCTCAACCTAACCTCACCCTCACACTTACCCTAACACTAACCCTAACCCTAAATCTCAACCTATCCCTCCCCCTAATCCTAACCCTTCCCATAACCCTCACCTTCAGCCTCATGCTCACCACAAAATTAACCCTAACCTTAACACTAACAATAAACCTAACCCTAAGCCTAACCCAAACCCTAACTCTAATCCTCAACCCCACCCTCTCCCTCATCTTAAGCCTAAGCCTAACCATAACTCTAACCCTAAACCTAACCCTAAAACTAACCCTAATCCTCAGCCTCACCCTCACACTAACCCAAACCCTAATCCTAACCCTCACCCTAATTCTAAGCCTAAGCCTAACCCTAAACTTCACACTCACCCTCACCCTAACCCTAATCCTAAACCTAACCCTATCCCTAACACTAGCCCATACATTAAACCTAACCCTAGCCCTCACCCTTACCCTAATCCTAACCCTAAACCTCAATCTAAACTTCACACTAACCCGAACCGTAACCCGAACCCTAACACTCACCCTCATGCTCAGCCTAAGCCCAAGCCTAAGCCTAAGTCTAAACCTAACCCTAACCCTCACGCTAACACTAACACTAACACTAACCCTAACTCTAACCCTAAATCTTTCCCTCACCCTAACCCTAACTCTAATCCTAAGACTAAAACTAAACCTCATCCTAAACCTAACCCTAACCCTAACACTAACACTAACCATAACACTAACCCTAACCCTTACAATAACCCTAACCCTAACCCTCACACTCACCCTAATCATAAATCTCACCCTAAACCTAACTCTCACCCTAACACTTACCCTCACCCTAACATAAACCCTAACGCTAACAATAACTCTCACACTAACCCTAAGCATCACCCTAACCGTAAACCTCACCCTAACACTAACCCTAACCCTCAAGCTCACACTAAACCTCACACTAACCCTAACACTAATCCACAATCTAAACCCCACCCTCATCCTAACCCTAACACTAACCCTCACCCTAACCCTAAACCTCACAATTACTGTAACCCTCACCCTCAGCCTAACCCTCAAATTTACCCTTACCTTCATCCCCACCCTAACCCGCACCCTAACCCTAACATTGACCCTAACCCTCACCCTAAACCTAACTCTAACACTAACCCTAACCCTAAACCTCAATTTCAGCCTCACCCTAACCATAACTCTAACCGTAACCTCACCCTCACACTAGCCCGAACCCTAAACCTAACCCTAAACCTCGCCCTAAAGCTAACCCTAAACCTCAACTGCAAACTAGCCCTCACCCTAACCCTAATCCTATCCCTAACCCTCATCCTAACCCTCACCCTAACACTTACCTTAACCTTCACCTCACACTAACCCTAATCCTAACACTAACCCTCAACCTAACCCTAACCCTCACCATCACCGTAACCCTTACCCTAACCCTCAACCTAACCCTAAATTGAACGTGAACCCTAACTCTCACACCGACCCTAACCCTAACCCTCACGCTAAGTCTAACACTTATCCTTACCATAACCCTCACCCTCAGCCTAACCCTCAACTTTAGCCTTACCGACACCCTCACCCTAACACTAACCCTAACACTAAACCTAACCCTAAACCTCACCCTAACCCTAACCCTCACCCTCACCCTGAACCTCACCATAACTCTAACCCTAACCCTAACAATAACACTTACCCTAACCCTAATCCTAACCCTAACCATAACCATAACCCTCACCCTCAGCCTCAACCTCAGCCTAATTGTAAGCCTAAGCCTAATCCTAACCCTAACCCTCACCGGAATCCTAACCCTAACACTAATCCTAACCCTAAACCTAACCCTATCCCTCCCCATAACCCTAACTCTAACCCAAACCCTAGCCCTCACCCTTACACTAATCCTAACCCTAAACTGCAAGTTAACCTTCACAGTAACCCGAACCCTAACCCTCACCCTCACACTCACCATAACTCTAACCCTAACCCTAACAATAACTCTAACAATAACCCTAACCATAACCATAACCCTCAACCTCAGAATCACCCTCACAGCAAACTTAACCCTAACCATAACACTAACAATAACCCTAACACTAACTCTAACCCTAACCCTAATCCTCACACTCACCCTCACCCTCAGCCTAACCCTAACCATAACCCTCACCTTCAGCCTCATGCTCACCGCAAACTTAACCCTAAGCATAACACTAACAATAAGCCTAACCTTAAGCCTAACCCTAACCCTAACTCTAATCCTCAAACCCATCCTCTCCCTCATCCTAACCCTAAGCCTAATCCTAACTCTAACCCTAACCCTCATCATAACCCTAATCCTAACCTTAAACCTAACACTAAACCTAACCCTAAACCTAACCCTAAACCTAACGCTAATCCTCAGCCTCAACCTCACATAAACCCAAACGCTAACCCTAACCCTCACCCTAACTCTAAGCCTAACCCTAACCCTAAACCTCACACTCACCCTCACCATAACCCTAATCCTAAACCTAACCCTATCTCTTACCCTAGCCCTCACCCTAACCCTAACCCTAGCCCTCACCCTTACCCTAATCCTAACCCTAAACCTCAATCTAACCTTCACCCTTACCCGAACCCTAACCTGAACCATAAACCTCACCCTCACCGTCACCCTCACGGTAACTCTAACCCTAACCCTAACAATACCTCTAACCCTAACCATAACCATAACCATAACCAAAACCCTCGCCCTCAGACTCACCCTCACAGCAAACTTAACCCTAACCATAACACTAACAATAACCATAACACTAACCCTAACCCTAACCCTAATCCTCACACCCACCCTCACCCTCAGCGTAACCCTAAGCCTAACCTTAACCCTAAACCTCACCGTAAGCCTAACCCTAACCGTATCCTAAAAACCTAACCCTAACCCTAAACCTAAACCTAACCCTAATCCTCATCCTCACCCTCACCCTAACCCTAACACTCCCCCTAACAATAACTCTAATTCTAAAACTCACGCTCACCTTAACTCTTACCCTAATCCTATCCCGAAACCGCACCCTAACCCTAACCCTCACTCTCAACCTCATCCTCACCGTATCTCTAACCCTAACCCTAACAATAACACTAACCCTAACCCTAACCATAACCATAAGCATAACCCTCACCTTCAGCGTCATGCTCACCGCAAACTTAACCCTAAGTATAACACTAAAAATAAGCCTAACCCTAAGCCTAACCCTAACTCTAACTCTATTCCTCAAACCCACACTCACCCTCATCCTAACTCTAAGCCTAATCCTAACTCTAACCCTAACTCTCACCATACCCCTAACCCTAACCCTAACACTAACACTAACCTTAACCCTAAACCTAACCCTTATCCTCAGCCTCACTCTCACAATAACCCAAACCATAGCCCTAACCCTCACCCTAATTCTAAGCCTAACACTAACCCTAAACCTCACACTAAAACTAAACTTCATCCTAACCCTAACCCTAACCATAACCCTAACCCTAACCCTAACCCTAATCCTAAACCTAGCAATAACCCTAACACTAACCCTCACACTCACCCTAAACGTAACCCTCACTCTAACCCTAACCCTCAACCTAACACTTACCCTCACCGTAACATAAGCCCTAATGGTAACGCTAACGCTTACCCTAACTCTAACCCTCACCCTTACTGTAAACCTCACCCTCAGCCTAACCCTCAAATTTACCCTTACCTTCAACCCCACCCTAACTCACACCCTAACACTAACCCTCACCCTAACTCTCACCCTAATCCTAACTCTACTCCTAATCCTCACCCACACCTTAACCCTAAGTCTAATCTTAACCCTAACACTAAACTTCACCCTAACCCTAACCCTTACTCTCACCCTCACACTCACCGTAACAGTAACCCTAAACCTAACCCTAACAATAAACCTAACCCAAAACCTCACCTTAACCATAACCCTCACCCTAATCCTAAAACTCACCCTAACCCTAATCCTCACACTAACCCTTACCTAACCCTAACCCTAACCCTCACACGAACCCTCAACCTAACCCTAACCCTAAACTTAACTCTCACCCTCACCTTAACCCTCACCCTATCCCTTAACCTCATGCTCACCCAACCCTCACAGTAAGCCTAAAACTCAACCTAACCCTAACCCTAATCCTCACCATCACCCTCAACTTCACCCTCACCCTAACCCAAAACCTAACCCTAACCTTCACTCTAACCCTAACCCTCACACAAACTTAAACTTAACCCTCACCCTCACCATAACTCTAACCCTCACCCTAACCCTAATCCTCACACTAACCCTAAACCTAACTCTAACCCTTATCCTCCCACTAACCCTCTCCCTAACCCTAACCATAACTCTAAGTCTCACCCTCACCCTAACCTTCACCTTCACCCTAACCCTCAGCCAAACCCTAACCCTCACCTTAACCCTAACCCTCACCCCCACCCTAAAGGTAACACTAAACCTAAACCTCACCCTAACACTCACACTAAATCTAACCCTCACTCTAACCATAACCCTAACACTAAACCTTATCCTAAACCTAAACCTAACCCTTGCACTCATCATAACCCTAATCTTAATCCTCACATTTACCCTAACACTAACCCACACACTAAAACTCACCCTAATCTTCACCCTCACCGAAACCTAAACCTCACCCACACCCTCATCTTCAGCCTAATCCTAAACCTAACCCTAATCCTAACCCTGAACCTCACCCTCACCCTGAAACTTACCCTAACCCTAACCCTCACCCTCACACTCACCCTCACCCTAACCCTAACCGTAAACCTATCACTAAAACTCACCCTAAACCTAACCCTAAATCTAACCCTCAATCTAACACATACCCTCACCAACACCTTAACCCTCACCCTAAACCTCACACTAAACCTCACCCTCACCCTAAACCTCACACTAGACCTTACCCTCACCCTAACCCTAACCCCAACCCTAACACTCACTGTCACCCTAACCCTAACCATAACCGTATCCCTAACCGTAACCCTAACCCTAACCCAAACCTTAAAACTAACCCTCACTCTCACTGTCACTCTAACCATAACCCTAACCGTATCCCTAACCCTCACCCTAACCCTAACCCTCACCCTAACCCTCACCCTAAAACATACCCTCAGCCTATTCCCAACCCTAAACCTCAACCCAATCCTATTACTCTCCCTAAACCTCATCCTCACCCTAAAACTCATCCTAACCTTTACCCTCACCCTAAACCTAACCCTAAACGTACCCCTCACCTGATCTCTCACCCTAACCCTAAGCCTCAACCTAACCCTAACCCTAACACTAACCCTTACCCTCACCCAAGCCCTCATCCTAACCCTAATCCTAACGTTAAAACTCACCCTAACCCTAACCTTCAACTTCACATTAACCCTCAACCTCACCTTAACCCTCACCCTCACCCTAACCCTCATCCTAAACATAACACTAACCCTAACACCAAACCTCACCCTAACCACCACCATAACCCTAAACCTAAACCTAACCCTCACCCTAACCCTTACCCTCACCTTCACCCAACCCCTGACACTAACCCTAACCCTCACCCTAACCCTAACCCTAACCCTCATCCTCACACTAACCCTAAACCAAACCCTAACCCTTACCCTCACACTAACCCTCACCCTAACACTAAATCGAACATTAAGTCTCACCCTCACCCTAAACCTCACCCTAACCTTTATCCTCATGTTCATCCAACCCTCACACTAACCCTAACCCTCAACCTAACCGTTAACCTAACCCTCAACCTCACCCTAACCTTAACCCTAATCCTAACCCTAAACCTCACCTTCACCCTCTCCCTTACCCTAAACCTAGCCCACACCCTCAAACTCACCCTCACACTAACCCTCACCCTCACGCTCACCCTAACCCTAACCCTAACCCTCACCCTAACCCTAACCCTAATACTAACCCTAAAGCTCAACCTTATCCTAACCCTCACCCTAAAACTTACCCTCACCTTAAACCTAACCCTAAACCTAACCCTCACACTAAACCTAACCCTCACCCTCACCCTAAACCTAACAATAATCCTAACGATAATCCTAAACCTAACCCTCACCCTAACGCTAACCCTAACCCTAAAAAAACCCTATTCCTATGTCTAATCCTAACACTCATCCTCACCCTCACCCTAACCCTAATCCTAAACCTAAGCCTAACCCTAACAAAAACCCTAGCCCTAACCCTAACCCTCACCCTCACACTCACCCTAACCCTAACCCTCAGTCTTACCCTCACCCTCAGCCTAACCCTAACCCTAACATTAATCCTAACACTGAAACTCACTCTCCCCCTGAACCTAATCCTAAAACTAACCCTTACCCTCATCGTCATCCCAAACATAACCCTAAACCTATCCCTAACCCTCTTCCTAACCCTAACCCTAAACCTCACTGTAACACATACCCTCACCCTAATCCTAATGCTATCCCTCACCCTAACCTTCACCCTCTCCCTAAACCTCACCCTCACCCTAAACCTCACCCGAATCTTTACCCTCACCCTAACCCTAACCCTAAACCTACCCCTCACCTGAACCCTCACCCTAACCCTAATCCTCACCCTCACCCTAGTCCTCATCATATCCCTAACCCTATCCCTAAACCTATCCCTAACCCTCACCCTAACCTTCACCCTCACCCTATCCCTAAACCTCATCCTAACCATAAACCAACCCTAACCCAACCCTCATCCTAACCCACACCATAAACCTAAACCTAACCCTAACCCTGACCCTAACACTAACAATCAAACTAACCCTCAGCCTCACCCTAACCCTTACCCTCATATTCATCCTACCCCTCACACTAACCCTAACCGTCACCTAACCCTAACCCTTATCCTCACACTAACCCTAAACCTAACCCTACCCTTCACACGAACCCTCACCCAAACCCTAACCCTAAACCTAACTCTCACCCTCACCTTAACCCTCACCCTATCCCTTAACCTCACACTCACCCAACCCTCACTCTAAGCCTAAACCTCAACCTAACACTAACCCTAACCCTCACCCTCACCCTCAACTTCACCCTCACCCTCAACTTCACCCTCACCCTAACCCTCACCCTCACCCTAACCCAAAACCTAACCCTAACCATCACCCTAACCCTAACCCTCACACAACCTTAAATCTAACCCTCACCCTCACCCTCACCCTAACCCTTACAATAACCCTATCCCTAACCCTAATCCTCACCCTCACCCTCACCCTAAACTTGACCCTAACCCTAACCCTAACAATAACCCTAACCCTAACCCTCACCTTAACCCTAAAACTAACTCCACTCCTTAGGCTAATCATCATCCTAAACATAAACCTAAATCTAAGCCTCACCCTAACCCTAAACATCACCCTAAACCTAAACCTCACCCTCATCTTCACCCTCAGCCTAACCCTAACCGTAACCCTAACCCTCACCCTCACACTAACAATAACCCTAATACTCAGCCTTACCCTAACGCTCACCCTAACCCTTATGCTCACCGTCGTCCTACACCTCACATTTACCCTAAACCTCACACTAACTCTAATCCTCACACTAACCCAAAAACTAACCCTAACCCTTATCCTCACACTAACACTCACCCTAACTCTAACCCTAACCCTAAGTCTCACCCTCACCCTAAGTCTCAACTTAACCCTTACACTCACGATCACCCAACCCTCACACTAACCCTAAACCTCAAGCTAACTGTAACCCTAACCCTCAACCTCACCCTAACCCTAACCCTAATTAACCCGAAACCTCATCTTCACCCTCTCCCTTACCCTAAACCTAACACTCACCTTCAACGACACCCTCACCCTAACCCTCACCCTCAACCTCACCCTAACCCAAACCCTAACCCTAAACCTCACCCTAACCCTAAACCTCAACCTAATCTTAACCCTAAACCTCACCCTCACCCTCACACTAACCCTAACCCTCACCCTAACCCTAACCGTAAACATAATGCTAACCCTAAAGCTCAACCTTACCCTAAAACTTACACTCATCCTAAAACTAACCCTCACAATAATCCTAACCCTCACCCTCACACTAACCCTAACCCTAACAATAACCCTAACACTAACCCTAAACCAAAACCTCACCCTCACAATAATGCTAAACCTAACCTTAACAATAACCCTATTCCTAACCCTAAGCCTAACCTTCATTCTCACCCTCACCCTCACCCTAACCCTAAGCCTAACCCTAAAAATAACCCTATCCCTAACCCTAACCCTCACCCTAACCCTAATGCTCACCCCACACCTCAGCCTAATCATCATACTAAATCTAAACCTAAACCTCGCCCAAACCCTAAAGATCAACCTAAACCTAAAGGTCACCCTCAGCCTATCCCTAACCCTAACCATAAACCTATACCCTAACCTCACCCTAACCTTAACCCTCACCCTAACCCTCACCCTAACACATACCCTCACCCTAACCCTAACCCTCATCCTAAACCATCACCTAAACCCTTACCCTCTCCCTAAACCTTACTCTCACCCTAAACTTCACCCTAAACCTTACCCTCACCCTAACCCTAACCCTCACCTTCTCCCTAGCCCTCATCCTAACACTAACCCTAACTCTAACCCTCACACTAAACCTAACCCTAACCCTCAACCGCATCCTAACCCTAACCCTCAGCCTTACCCTCAGCCTTAGCCTAACCGTAACCTAACCCTAACACTAATCCTAACCCTGAACCTCACCCTCACCCTGAACATAACCCTAAAACTAACCATCATCCTCATCGACACCCCAAACCTAACCCTAACCCTATCCCTAACCCTCATCCTAACCCTAAACTTAACCCTCACTCTAACACATACCCTCAACCTAATCCTAACGCTATCCCTCACCCTAAACCTCACCCTCGCCCTAAAACTCACCCTCACCCTAAACCTCACCCGAACCTTTACCATCACCCAAACCCTAATCCTAAACCTACCCCTCACCCGAACCCTCACACTAACCCTAATCCTCACCCTAGCCCTCATCATATGCCTAAACCTATCCCTAACCCTATCCCTAATCCTCACCCTCACCCTAACCTTGACCCTCACCCTAACCCTAAAGCTCATCCTAACCATAAACCTAATCCTAAACCCAACCCTCATCCTAACCCCCACCATAAACCTAAACCCAACCCTAACCCTGACCCTAACACTAACAAACAACCTAACCCTCAGCTTCACCCTAACCCTTAACATTACAGTCACCTTACCCATCACACTAAACCTAACCATCACCCTAACCCTAACCCTAATCCTCACACTAACCCTAAACCTAACCCTAACCCTCACACGAACCCTCACCCTAACCTTAACCCTAAACCTAACTCTCACCCTACCTTAACCCTCACCCGATCCCTTAAACTCAAACTCACCCAAACCTAACACTAAGCCTAAACCTCAACCTAACACTAACCCTAACCCTCACCCTCACCCTCAACTTCATCCTCACCCTCACCCTCAACCTCCCCCTAACCCAAAACCTAACCCTAACCCTCACCCTCTCCCTCAGCCTCCATCTAACCCTAAACATCAACCTCACCCAAACCCGAAGACTAACCCTAACCCTAACCCTAACCCTCCCCCTAACTTTCACCCTAACCCTAATCCTAACACTAACCCTAACCCTCAACCTCAACCTAACCCTCACCCTAACCCTAACTCTAAACCTAAAGCTCACACTCACCTTAACCCTCACTCTAACCCTAACCCAAAACCTAAACCTCACCCTAACGCTAACCCTAAACCTCAACCTCAAACTAGCCTTCACCCTAACCCTAATCCTAACCCTAACCCTCATCCTAACCCTGAACCTAACACTAACCCTAACCTTCACCCTCACCCTAACCCTAATCCTAACACTAACCTTCAACCTAACCCTAACCCTCACCCTCACTGTAACCCTTACCTAACCCTCAACCTAACCCTAAACTTAACCCAAACCCTAACTCTCACCCCAATCCTAACCCTAACCCTCACACTAACCCTAACACTCACCCTTACCGTAACCTGCATCCTCAGCCTAACCCTCACCTTTAACATTTCCGACAACCTCACCCTAATCCTAAATATAACCCTAACCCTAAACCTAAACCTCACCCTCACCCTCACCCTCATCCTCAACCTCATCATAAATCTAACCCTAAACCTAAAAATAACACTTACCCTAACCCTAACCCTCACCCTAACCCTAAACATAACCCTCATCCTCAGCCTCAAGCTCAGTCTAAATGTAAACCTAAGCCTAACCCTTACCCTAACCCTCACCATAATCCTAACCCTAACCCTAAACCTAACCCTAATCCTCAACCTCACCCTCACCCTAACCCAAAACCTAACCCTAACCCTCACCCTAACCCTAAGCCTAACCTTAACCCTAACCCTCACACTCACCCTCACCGTCACCCAAAACCTAAATCTCATGCTAACCATAACCCTCACCCTAACCTTAACCCTCACCCTAGCACTAACCGTCACCCAAACACTAACCTAACCCTAACACTAACCCTCACACTAACTCTAACACTCACCCTCACCCTAGCCCTCACCCTAACCCTAATTCTAACCCTCACCCTCACCCTAAACCTGACTCTCATCCTCACCCTAAACCTCACACTAACCCTAAAACTAATCCTCAATCTAACCCTCACCCTATCCCTAACCCTAACCCTTACACTAATCCTAAACCTAACCCTAACCCTCACCCTTATCTTAACCCTCACCCTCATCGTAAACCTCACCTTTACCCTTACCATCATCCTTAACCTAACCTCACCCTAACCCTAAACCTCATCCCAACCCTCACCCTAACCGTAAACCTAACCATCATGCTAACCCTAACCCTCACCCTCAACCTCACCCTCAGCCTAAACCTAAGCCTAAGCCTAAGCATTACCCTTACCCTTACCCTCACCCGAGCCCTCACACTTACCCTAATCCTAACCATCACCCTAACCCTAATCCTCACCCCCACCCTCACCCTCAGCCTAACCCTAAGCCGAAACCTAACCCTAACCCTCACACTCACCCTCACCCTCACCCTAATCCTAACACTAACCATAACCCTAACCCTAAACCTCAACCTAACCCTCACCCTAACCTTAACCCTAACACTAACCCTAACCCTAAACCTCGACCTAACACTCCCCCTAACCCTAAATCTAACCCTAACCCTCACCTTCACCCTAACCCTAATCCTAACCCTAACCCTAAACCTCACCCTAACCCTCACCCTAATCCACACCCTCACCCTCATCCTCACCCTCACTGTTACTCTAACCATAAACCTAAAAATAACACTAATCCTAACCTAAAACCTAACCCTAAACCTAACCCTAACCTTAATCCTAACACTCACCATCACCCTAACCCTAATACTAACCCTAAACCTCACCCTAACCCTAACAATCACATCACCGTAAGCCTACCTCTCATCCTAAACCTCACCCTAACCCTAACCCTAAACCTAAACCCCATCCTAACACTAACCCTCACCCTCACCCTCACCCTAGCCCTCACCCTAAACCTAATTCTAACCCTAATCCTCATCCTATCCCTCACACTAAGCCTAATCTTAACCCCCACCCTAACCCTAATATTACCCTAATCCTCACCCTAACCCTCAACTTAACCCGAACCCTAAGTCTCACCCTAACACTAAACCTAACCCTCACCCTAACCCTATCCCTCACCCTCACGCTCACCCTCAGTCTAAACCTAGCCTAACCCTAATCCTAAACCTAACCTTCACACTCACCCTAAACCTGACCCTAATCCTAATCCTAACCCTAAGCCTAACCATCACCCTCACCCTAACCCTCACCCTAACCCTAAATCTAACACTAACCCTAACCCTAACCCTCACCCTCAGCCTCACCCTAACACTAATACTAACCCTAAACCTCACCCTAACCCTAACCCTAAACCTCACCCTCACTATAGCACTCACCATAACTTAATCCTAACCCTAACAATCATCGTAACCCTCACTCTTAACCTGACCCTAAACCTCACCCTCACCCTCACCCTAACTCTAACCCTAAACCTCAAATTAACCCTAACCCTCAACCTCACCATAACCCTTACCCTAACCCTCACCCTATCCCTAAACTTAACCCAAACCCTACCCTCAACCTAAACCTAACCCTCAACATCAAACTCACCCTCAGCCTAACCCTAAACCGAACCCTAAACCTAACCCTAACACATACAGGAACCCTCACCCTAAACCTAATCCTAAACCTAACCCTATCCCTATCCCTAGCCCTCAACATAACCCTCACCCTAGCCCTCACCCTTAACCTAATCTTAACCCTAAACCTCATCCTAAAACTCACACTAAACCTAACTCTAACCCTCACCATAACCCGAAACCTAACCCTCACCCTCATGCTCAGCCTAAGCCTAACACTAACATTAACCCTCACCCTAAACCTAACCATAACACTAACCCTAACTCTAACCCTAAATCTCACCCTCATCCTAAACCTACCTCTAAACCTAACCCTAAACCTAAACCTCATCCTAACCCTAATCCTAACCCTCACCCTCACTATAACTGTAACCCTAACCCTAACACTAACGCTAACAATACCCTAACCCTCACCCTCACCCTAACCCTAAACTTAACCGAACCCTAACTCTCACCCTAACCCTAACCCTAACGTTCACCCTTACCCTAACCCTCACCCTCACCTAACCCTCTGTCTAAACCTAAGCCTAACCCTGACCCTAACCCTAACCCTCACAGTCACCCTAAAACTTACCCTAATCCTAAACCTAACCCTAAGCATAACCCTCACGTTTAACGTAAACGTAATACTCACTGTAACCCTAAACCTAACCCTAAACCTAACCCTAATCCTCAGCCGCACCCTCACCCTAACCGAAATCCTAACCCTAACCCTCACCCTAACCCTAAGCCTAACCCTAACCCTAACGCTCACACTCACCCTCACCCTAAACCTAATCCTAAACCTAACCCTATCCCTAACACTAACCCTCACCCTAAGCCTCACCCTAGCCCTCAACCCAACCCTAATCGTAAACCTAAACCTCATCCGAACCTTAACCCTAACACTCACCCTAACCCTAAACTTAACCGAAGCCTAACTCTCACCCTAATCCTAACCCTAACCCTCACACTTACCCTAACCCTCACCCTCACCCTCACCCTCAGCCTAAATCTAAGCCTAACCCTAACCCTTACCCTAACACTCACACTCACCCTAACGCTTACCATAAGCCTAATCCTATCCCTAAGCCTAACACTCACCTGCTACCTAACCCTCACCCTAAACCTAACTCTAATACTAACCCAAACCCTAACCCTCAACCTCAGTCTCAACCTAAACCTAAATCTAACCTTAAAACTCACCCTCATCCTAACCTTAACCCTAACCCTAACCCTATACCTCACCCTAACCCTAAACCTAAACCTCACCCTCACCCGAGCCCTCACCCTAAACCGAATACTAATCCTAACCCTCATTCTAAACCTCACCCCACCACTAACCCCAACCCTCACCCTTACCCTAACCCTAATTCTAACCCTAACTCTCAACCTAACCCTAACTCTCACCCTCACCCTAACCCTCACCCTAACCCTCACCCTAACCCTAAACTTAACCCGAACCCTAAATCTCACCCTAACCATAACCCTAACACTAAACCTATCCCTCAACCTTAGCCTAACCCTCACATTTACCCTTATTGTCACCCCCACCCTAAAACTCACCCTAACCCTAACACTCAAAATAACACTCACCCAAACCTTAACTATACACCTAAACCTCACCCTCAACCTAACCCTAACTATAACACTAACCCTAACACGAAACCACATCCTAACCCTAACCCTAACCCTCAAACTAACCCTAAAACTCACCCTCACCCTCAACCTCAGCCTAAATCTAAGGCTAACTCTAACCCTCACACTCCCCCTCTCCCTAACCCTAATCCTAATACTAACCCTAACCCTAACCCACACCCTCATCCTAAACCTCAGACTAACCCTAACTCTAACACTATCACTAAGCCAAACCCTCACCCTAACACTCACCCTAAACCTATCTCTAACCCTAAACCTCAAACTCACACTGAACCTAACCCTAACCCTAAACCTCACCCTAAACCTAACCCTAAACCTCACCTTCACCCTAGCCCTCACCCTAAACCTAATCCTAAACCTAACCTTCATCCTAACCCTCACACTAACCCTAACCCTAACCCTCACCCGAATCCTAACCCTTCCCCTCAACCTAACCCTCTTCCTAACCCTAAGCCTAACCTAAACCTAACACTAACCCACACAGTCACCCTCACCCTAACACTAATCCTAACCATAACCCTAACACTTAACCTCACCCTAACCCTAAACCTAAAACTAACACTAACCCTAACCCTCATCCTAACCCTCACCTGAACCCTAACTCTAACCCTAAACCTCACACTCACGCTAACCCTAACTCTAACCCTAATCCTAACCCTAAACCTCCCCTACATCTAACCCGTATCCTCACCCTCACAGTACCTCTAACCCTAAACCTAACAATAACCCTAAAACTAACCCTAAACCTCACCCTAACTATAATGCTCAACCTAACACTAACCGTCACGCTAATACTTACCCTCACCCTAACACTAACCCTAACTGAACACTAACCCTCACAGTAACCCTAACTCTCACCCTAACCCTAAACTTCACCATCACCCTAACCTTAACCCTCAGCCTCACCCTAGCCCCCACCCTAAACCTAATGCTAACCCTAACCCTCATCCTAACCCTCACCCTAATCTGAACCCTAACCATCACCCAAAACCTATTCCTCACCCCAACCTCACCCTCAGCCTAACCCTAAGCCTAAGCCTAAACTTATCCATAACCCTCACCCTCAGCCTCACCCTCACCGCAAACTTAACCGTAACCATAACACTGACTATAACACTAATTTTAACCCGAACCCTAACCCTAATCCTAACCCCCACCCTCACCCTCAGCCTAACCCTAAGCCTAACCCTAGGCATAACCCTAATCCTCATTGTAACCCTAAACCTAACACTAACCCTAACCCTAAACCTAACCCTAAACCTAACCATAATCCTCAGCCGCACACTCACCCTAACCCAAACCCTAACACTAAGCCTAAGCCTAACCCTAACCCTAACGCTCACACTCACCCTCAACCTAAACCTAATCCTAAAACTAAACTTATCCCTAACCCTAACCCTCACACTAAGCCTCACCCTAGCCCTCACCCCAACCCTAATCCTAAACGTAAACCTCATCAGAACCCTAACCCTACTACTCACCCTTACCCTAACTCTAACCCTCACCCTCATGCTTGGCCTAAGCCTAAGCTTAAGCCTAGTCTAACCCTAACCCTAACCCTAAACCTAACACTAAACCTAACTCTAACCCTAAACCTCACCCTCACTCTAACCCTAATTCTAACCCTAAGCTTAAACCTAAACCTCATCCTATCCCCAACCCTAACCCACACCCTTACCCTCACCTTAAACAAAACCCTAACCCTAACACTAACAATAACCCTAACCCTAATCCTAACACTCACGCTAACCATAACCATAACACTCACCCTAACCCTAACCCTCAACCTAACACTAACCCTAACCCTAATACTAACCCTCACACTAACCCTAACCATCACCCTAATCCTAAACCTCATCCTAACACTAACCATAACCCTCACACTCACCCTAACCCTAACGCTCATCCTCACCCTAAACCTCACACTAACCCTAACAATAATCCTCAATCTAACCCACAACCTCACCCTAAACATAGCCCTAAAAGTCACCCTAACCCTAACCCTCACCCTCACCCTAATCCTCATCCTCAACCTCACCCTCAGCCTAACCGTAAGCCTAACCCTAAACCTAACCCTAAGAATAATACTAATCCTAACCCTAAACCTCACCCTAACCCTAAACCTAACCATAATCATAACACTCACACTCACCCTAACCCTAATCCTAACCCTAACCCTGACACTAACCCTAATCCTAATCCTAAACCTAACCCTAACCGTCACCCTCACACTAACCCTCAACCTAACCCTCACCCTAACACTAAACCTAAACCTAAGCCTCACCCTCAGGCTCAATCTAACCCTAACTCTAACCCAAAAATCTCAACCTCACCCTAACCCTAACCCTAAACTTAACCCTAAACCTCACCATACCCATAACCCTAAATCTCACCCTAACCCTAAGCCTAAACCTAAGCCTAACCCTAACCTTCACACTCACCCTCACCGTAACCTAAACCCTAACCCTAAACATAACAATAAACCTAACCCTAACCCTAACCCTCACATAAACCATAACCCTCAACCTTACCCCAGCCCTCAACCTAACACCCTCACCCTAACCCTAACCCTAACCCTCACCCTTACCCTAGCACTCACCCAAACCCTTACACTCATCCTCAACCTAAATCTCACCCTAAACCTAACCCTCACCCTTACAGTAACTCTCACCCTCAGCCTAACCCTCATGTTTACGCTTACCGTCACTCCCACACTAACCCTCACCCTAACCCTAACCCTCACCCTAACCCTCACCCTATCCCTAACTCTACCGTTAAACTTCACCCTCACCCTAACCCTAATTCTAACCCTAACCCTAACACTAAACCTCACCCTAACTCTAAACCTAATCCTCAACCTAAACCTAAACTTAACCCTCACCCTCACATTCAGCCTAAACCTAAGGCTAACCCTAACCCTAACCCTCACACTAACCCTAATGCTAATCCTAATCCTAACCCTAACCCTATTCCTCACCCTCAACCTAACCCTCACCCTCACCCTAACCCTAACACTAACCCTAACATTAAACCTCACCCTCAGATTCACCCTAACCCTAATTTATCCCTAAACCTCACACTCACCCTAACCCTAATGCTAAACATAAGTCTCACCCTCACCCTGACCCTCCCCCTAAATCTCAACTTAAACCTAAGACTAACACTAACCCTAAGCCTAACACTAAATCATACCCTAACCCTAACCCTAACCCTCACCCTCACCATAACCCTCACCCTCACCCACGCCTTCAGCCTAACATTTTGCCTAAACCTAATCCCAACCCTAAACCTAACACTAACCAAACCCTCACCCTAACCCTCACCCCAACCCTCACCCTCACCCTCACCCTCACCCTAGCCCACAACCAAACCCTAAGTCTAAGATTAACACTCACCCTAACCCTCACACTAACCCTAATCCCAACACTCACCCTAACCGTAACCCTCACCCTCACCCTAACTCTAATCCTAATCCTAACCCTAACCCTAACACTCACACTCACCCTCACCTTAAACCTAATCCTAATCTGAACCCTAACACTAACTCTCACCCCCACACTAAACCTCACCTTATACCTAACCTAACAGTAACCTAACCCTAACCCTAACCCTAACACTCACCCTAAATTTAACTCTAACCCTAAACTTCACCTTCACCATAACCCAAACGCTAACCCTAATCGTAAACCTCACCCTAAACCTATACCTTACCCTAACACTTATGCTAACCCTAACACTAACACTAACCCAAACCCTATCCCTCACACTACCACTAACCATCACCCTAAACTTAAACCTCAACCAAACCCTAACCCTAACCCTCAACTTTACCCTATTCCTCACCCTAACCCTAACCATCAGCCTCACCCTAAACCTCATACTAACCCTAACACTAATCCTCAGTCTAACCCTCACACTCACCCTAACCCAAACCCTCACCGTCACCCTTACCATAACCCTCACCATCAGCCTAACCCTCACCTTTACACTTACTGTCACCCTCATCCTAACCCTCACCCTAATCCTAACCCTCATCCTAACCCTCACCCTTACTGTAACCCTAACCATCACCCTAACCCTAACCCTCACCCTTACCTTCAGCCTCAGTCTAACCCTAAGCCTAAGCCTAAACTTAACCCTAAACCTCACACTCACACTAGACCTCACCGTATCCCTAATCCTAACCCTAACCCTCATCATAACACTCACCTAACCATAACTGGAACCATCATTCTAAACCTAATCCTCATCCCCAACCTCACCCTCAGCCTAACCCTAAGCCTCAGGATAACCCTCACCCTAACCCTTACACTTACCCTCACACTAACCCTAATACTAACCCTAACCCTAAACCTAAACCTCAACCTAACCCTCACCCTAACCTTAACCCTAACCCTCACCTTAGTCCTCACAATAACCTTCAGTCCAAACCTAACCCACACCCTCACCATAACCCAAACCCTCAGCCTAAATCTCAACCTAACCCTAGCCCTCATCCTAACCAAAATCCTAACCATACCCCTCATGCAAACCCTCACCCTAACCCTCACCCTAAACCTAGCCCTAATCCTATCCCTCAACCTAACCCTAAACCTCACCCTCAACATAACCCTAACCCTAACCCTCACCCTATCCCTAAACCTAACCCTAACCCTAACCCTAAACCTCACCTTAAACCTAACCCTAACTCTCACCCTAAACCCAACCCTAAACCTCACCCTAATCCTAAAACTAACCCACATCCTAACACTCACCCTAACCCTCACTGTAACCCTAACTCTCACCCTCACCCTCAGCCTATTCCTAAGAAAAACCCTAACCCTAACCATAAACCCCACACTCACCCTCACCCAAAACCTAATCCTAAACCTAACCCTATCCCTAACCCTAACCCTCACCGTAATGCTCACTCTAACCCTAACCCTAACTCTAACCCTAAACCTCACCCTCACCCTAACCCTCACCCTTACACTCAGCCTTTCCCTAAGCCTAACCCTAACCCTAACCCTAACC
This sequence comes from Dipodomys merriami, assembly GCF_024711535.1. Classification (NCBI taxonomy): domain Eukaryota; kingdom Metazoa; phylum Chordata; class Mammalia; order Rodentia; family Heteromyidae; genus Dipodomys; species Dipodomys merriami. Next base: position 810,176 of record NW_027202760.1, read on the forward strand.
CTTAACCTCACCTTCACCCTAACCATAAAACTTACCCTAACCCTAACACTTATCCTCACCCTCACCCCAGCCCTGAGCTTAACCCTAATTGTATCTCTAACCCTCATCCTAACCCTCACTCTAAACCTAAACCTAATTCAAACCCTCAACCAAACCCTAACCCTGACCCTCACCATAACCCTAACCCTAACCCTCACCCTAACCCTAAACCTTACCCAAAACCTAAACCTCACCATTACCCTAAACCTAACACTCACTCTCAACCTAGCCCTCATCCTAACGCTAATCCTAACCCTTTCCCTCATGATAACCCTTACCAAATTGGTAACCCTAACATTCAACCTAAACCTAGCCTTAATATTAACCCTCAACCTAACCCTAACCCTCACCCTCAAGATAACCCTAACCCTAAACCTCAACCTATCCCTAAACCTAAACCTAACATTAAAACTCCCCTAACCCTAACCATAACCCTCACCCTAAACATAACCCTCACCCTCAACCTAACCCTTAGCCTAATCCTAAGCCTAACCCTACACCTAACCATACCCCACACACTCACCCTCACCCTCAACCTAATCCTAACCCTAACCCTAACCCTCACCCTCACCCTCAACTTAGCCTTCACCCTAAGCCTAATCCTAGCCCTAACCCAAAGTCTAACTGTAACCCTAAACCTAAACCTAACACTAAACCTAACCCTAACCCTCACCCTCACTGTAAGTGTAACCATAAACCTAACCCTAACAATAACCCTAACCCTAAACATCACCCTAACACTTACCCTCACCCTTACACTAACCCTAACCATAACATTAACCCTCACACTAATCCTAACACTCAACCTTAACCTAAACCTCAACCTCACCCTAAACCCAAACCTAATCCTCACGCTCACCCTAGCCCTCACCCTAACCCTAATTCTAACCCTAACCATCACCCTAAACCTAACCCTCATCCTTACCCTAAACCTCACACTAACCCTAACCCTAATTCTCAATCTAACCCTCACCCTCACCCTAACCCTAACCATAAACCTTACCCTAACCCGCACCCTAACCCTAACCCTTACCCTTATCTTAACCCTCACCCTCAGCCTAACCCTCACATTTACACTTACCATCACAATCACCCTAAACCTAACCCTCATCCTAACCCTCACCCTAACCGTAAACCTAACCATCACCCTAACCCTAACCCTCACCCTCAACCTCACACTCAGACTAACACTAAGCCTAAGCCTATACCTAACCCTATCCCTCAACCTCACCCTAGCCCTCACCCTAACCCTAATCCTAACCCTAACCATCACAAAAACCCTAATCCTCGCCCCAACCTCACCCTCAGCCAAACCCTAAGCCTAAGCCTAACCCTAACTCTAACCCTAACCCTAAACCTAAACCTAATCCTCATCCCCACCCTCACCCTCAGCCTAACCCTAAGCCCAACCCTAACACTAACCCTATCTCCAACCCTAACTCTAAATCTCACCCTAACCCTAAACCTAACCCTCACCCGCAACCTCACCCTCACCATAACTCTAACCCTAACCCTAACAATAACACGCTCTAAACCTAACCCTCACGCTAACCCTAATCCTCACCCCCACCCTCATCTTCAGCGTAATGCTAACCCTAACCCTAACCCTAACGCTAAACCTCACCCTCAGCCTAAATCAAAACCTAACACTAACCCTAAACCTAACCCTCAGCCTAACCCTAACCCTAACCCTAAACCTCACACTCACCCTCAACCTAACCATAATCCTAAACCTAACCCTATCCCTAACCCTAACCCTCACACTAACCGTCACGCCAGTGCTCACCTTAACCCTAATCCTAAACCTAACCCTCATCCTTACCCTCAATCTAACCCTAACTCGAACCCTCACCCTAACCCTAAGCCTCATATTCAACCTCAGTCTAAGCCTAACCCTAAGCCTAACCCTAAACCTAACCCTAACCCACACACTCATCCTCACCCTAACCCTAATCCTAACCCTAAACTTCACTCTAACCCTAACCCTCACACTAACTCTCACAATAACCATAACCTAACACTGTCCCTAACGCTAACCCTCACACTAACCCTCACCCTAAGCCTAACTTTAATCCTAAACCTCACCCTCAACCTATTCCTAACTCTAAACCTAATCATAACCCTAAACCTCACCCTAACACTAACCCTAACCCTCACCCTCACCCTCAACCTCAACATAACCCTAAACCTAACAACAAGAATAACCCTAACCTAACCCTAAACATCACCCTAACTATAACACTCACCCTAACCCTAAACCTCACCCTAACACTTACCCTCACACTAACATTAACCCTAACCCTAACACTAACCCATACACTAACCCTAACCCTCACCCTAACCCTAAAACTCACCCTAACCCTAATCCTAACCCTAACCCTCACCCTCACCCTAGCCCTCACCCTAACCTTAACCCTCACCCTAACCCTAACACTCATCCTCACCCTAAACCTCACACTAACCCTAATCCTCAATCTAACCCTTACACTCACCCTAACCCCTAACCCTCACCCTTACCCTAACCCTCACCCTAACACTAACCCTCACCCTGATCTTAACCCTCACCCTCAGCCTAACCCTCAACTTTACCCTTACCATCACCCTCAAGCTAACCCTCACCCTATCTCTAAACCTCATGCTAAGCTTCAACCTAAACGTAACACTAAACATCACCCTAATGCTAAACCTTCAGCTCAACCTCACCCTCAGCTTAAACATAAGCCTAAGCCTAATCCTAACCCTAAACCTCACCCTCACCCTGGCCCTAACCATAACCATAATCCTAACCCTAACCCTCATCCTAACCCTCACCCTAACCCTAACCCTAAAAATCACCAGAACCTTAATCCCCACCCCCATCCTCACCCTCAGCCCAACACTAAGCCTAAGCCTAAGCCTAACCCTAATCCTCACACTCACCTTCACCATAACCCTAATCCTAAACCTAACTGTAAGCATAAACCTAAACTTCAACCTAACCCTCACCCTAACCCTAACCCTCACCCTAAATCTCCCCCTAACCTTAACTCTAACGCTAAACCTTACCCTCACCCTAACCCTAATCCTCACCCTAACCCTAAACCTCACCCTAACCCAAGCCCTAACAATCACCCTCACCTTCACCCTCACTCTCACCACAACTCTAACCCTAACATTAACAATAACACTAACCCTAACCCTAAAGCTAAACTTAACCCTAATCCTAACCCTAACCCTCACCCTCAGCCTCACCCTCACCACAAAGTTAACCTTAACCATAACACTAACAATAAATGTAACCCTAACGCTAATCCTAACACTCACCCTCACCCTAACCCTAATCCTAACCCTAACCCTCACCCTAACCCTAACCCTCACCCTCACCTTAACCCTAACCCTAACCCTAACCCTAACCCTAAACCTCAATCTCACCCTCACCCTAACCCTAACTCTATCCCTAACCCTAAACCTAAATTCATCCTAACCCTCAACCTCACCCTCACTGTAACCGTAATCCTAACCCTAACAATAACCTTAACCCTAACCCTAACCCTCATCCTAACCGTAAACATCACCCTAACCCTAAACCTCACCCTAACCCTAGACCTCACCCTCAGCCTAATGCTCACCTTTACCCATAAAGTCACCCTCACCCTAACCCGCACCCTAACCCTAATCCTTATACTAACTCTCACCCTAACTTTAACCCCAACTATCACCCTAAACCTGACCCTCACCCTCAGCCTCAGCCTAACCCTAAGCCTAAGCCTACCCCTAACCCTAACACTCTCCCTCATCTTAGCCCTCACCCTAACCCTAATCAAAACACTAACCCTCCTCCTAACCATAACCCTAACCATCATTCTAAACCTAATCCTCATCCCCATCCATACCTTCAGCCTAACCCTAAGACTAAGCTGAACCCTAAACCTAACCCTCAGGGAAAAAGTAGTCCTAAACCTAATCCTAACCTTAACATTAAACCTCAACCTAACCATCACCCTAACCTTAACCCTCACAACAACCCTAACCCTAACCCTCACACTAAACCTCCCCCTAAACCTAAATCTAACCCTCAAGCTCACCCTCACCCTAACCATAACCCTAATCCTAAAACCCTAACATTAACCCTCACCCTCATGCTCGGACTAACCCTAAGCCTAAGCATAAGACTAACCCTAACCCTCACACTCACCCGCACCCTAACTCTAACCATAACACTAACCCTTACCCTAACACTCACACTAACCTAACCCTAACACTAAATCTAACCCTAAACCTCACCCTCACCCTAACCCTAACCCTCAGCCTCACCCTCGTCCTAACATTAAGCCTAACCTTAAACCCACCCCTAACCCTAACCCTAACACTAACCCTCACCCTAACCCTCAACCTAACCCTAACCTTAACCCTCACCCTCAACCCAGGCCATAACCAAACCCTAAGCCTAAGCCTAACCCTAACTCTAAACCTAACCCTCACACTCGCCCTAAAAATAACCCTAACCATAACCCTAAACCTCACACTAACCCTAACCCTAAAACTCACCCTCACCCTAAACCTCACCCTAACCCTAACCCCTAAACCTAATTCTAACCCTCACCATATACATAACCCTCACAATAACCCTAAACCTCACACTAACCCTTAACCAAACCCTCACCCTCACCCTAATCCTAACCCTAACCCTCACCCTCACCCTAAACGAAACCCTATCCCTAACACTCACCCTAACCCTACGCCTAACCCTAACCCTAACCCTCACATTCACCCTCAATCTAAACCTAATCATAAACCTAACCCTATCCCTAACCCTAACCCTAACCCTCACACTAACCATCACCCTAGTGCTCAACCTAATCCTAATCCTAACCCTACACCTCATCCTAACCCTCACCCTAACCTTAACCCGAACCCTAACCCTAACGTTAACCCTAACCCTCACCCTCACTCTCATTCTAAGCTTAAGCCTAACCGTAAGCTTAAACCTAACCCTAACCCTCACACTAACCCTCACCCTAACCCTAACACTAACACTAAGGCTAACTGTAACCCTAAACCTCACCCCCACCCTAAACCTAACTCTAACGCTAACCCTTACATAAACCTCACCCTAAACCTAACCCTACCCCTCACCTTCACCATAACCATAACTCTAACACTAATCCTAAAAATAACCCTATACCTAACCCTAACCTTCATTCTAACCATAACCCTCACCCTAACCCTAACCCTCATCCTAACACTTAACCTCACCCTAACACTAACCATAACCCTAACACTAAAACTAACCCTAACCATCACCCTAACCCTAAACCTCACCCTAACCTTAACCCTCACCCTCAACCTAGCGCTCACCCTAACCCTAACCATCATCCTCACCCTAAACCTCAAACTAACCCTAAAACTAATCCTCATTCTTAACCTCACCCTCACCCAAACCCTAACCCTAAACCTCAACATAACCCTAACCCTCACCCTCACCCTCAGACTCACGCTAACCCTCAGCCTAACCCTCACCCTAACCCTAGACCTCTACCTAACCCTAATCCTAACCCTAACCCTAACCCTAAACCTAACCATCACCATAAACCTAAAACTCATTCCCACCCTCACCCTCAGCCTAACCCTAAGCCTAATCCTAACACTCACACTCACCCTCACCATAACCGTAATCCTAAACCTATCCCTAAACCTCAACCTAACCCTCACCCTAACCCTAACCCTAACACTAACCCTAAACCTAACCCTAACCCTAACCCTCACCCTCACCTTAACCGTAACCCTAAACCTAACCCTAACAATTAACCATAACCCTAAAACTAAGCCTAACCCAAAACATAACCCTCTCCCTAAACCTAACACGCACCCTAACACTTACCCTCACCCTAACAATAACCCTAATCATAACACTTACCGTCAAACTAACCCTAACCATCACCTTAAACCTAAACCTCAACGTAACCCTCAACCTCAGACTAGCCCTCACCCTAACCCTAACCCTCATCCTCACCCTAAATCTCACACTAACCCTAACACTAATCCTCCAACCAACCCTCACCCTCACCCTAACCCTAACCCTAATCCTCACCCTAACCCTCACCCTAACCCTAACCATCAACTTTACCCTTACTGTCACCCTCACCGTAACCCTCACCATAACCCTAACACTCATCCTAAAACTCAGCCTAACAGTAACCCTAACCATCACGCTAACCCTAACCCTTAACCTCAGCCTCAGCCTCAGCCTCAGCCTAACCCTAAGCCTAAGCCTAACCCTAACCCTAAACCTCAACCTCACCCTCGTCCTCACCCTAACCCTAATGTTAACACTAAACCTCATCCTAACCCGAACACTAACCCGAACAATAACCCTAACCCTAAACCTCATTCTAACCATAACCCTCACCCCAACCCTAATCCTCTGCCTAACATTTACCCTCAACCTAACATTAACGCTAACCCTTACACTAACCCTCACACTAACCCTAACCATCACCTTAACCATAACACTCACCCTAAACATAACACTAACCCTCACCCTCACCCTAGCCCTCACCCTTACCCTAACCCTCATCCTCACCCCAAACCTCACAGTAACCCTAAAATTAATCCTCAATCTAACCACACCCTCACCCTAACCCTAACCCTAACCCTCACCCTAACCCTAACCCTCACATTTACCGTAATCGTCACTCTCAGCCTAGCCCTCAACTTTACCCTTATTTTCACCCTCACACTTACCCTCACACTAACCCTAACCCTCATCCTAACCCTCACACTGACCGTAACCCTAAGCATCACTCTAACCCTAAATCTCACCCACACCCTTAAACTAACACTAAACCTCAGACTAACCCTCACACTAACACTAAGTCTAAGCCTAAACCTCACCTTCACCCTAACCCTAAACCTCACCCTCACCCTCAGCCTAAACCTAAGCCTAACCCTAAAACTACACCTCACACTCACACTCACCCTCAGCCTAACCCTACCCCTAACACTAACACTAACCATAAACCTCACCCAAAACCTCACCATAACCCTAACTCTAACCCTAAAACTCACATTTGCCCAAACCCTAACCCTAACCATAACCCTATACCTCAGCCTAAACCTAATCCTAAACCTCAACCTCACCCTAAACCAGCCCTCACCCTAACCCTAAACCTAACCGTAATCCACACCCTAAACATAACCCTCACCGTAACACTATCACTCACACTAACCCTAAACCTAAACCTCAACCTCACCATCAGCCTAACCCTAAGCCTAACCCTAAACCTAACCCTAACCCACGAACTCATCCTCACCCTAAGCCTAATCCTAATCCTAACCATAACCATAACCCTCCCCCTAACCCTATCACTCACCCTAACCCTAACCCTAACCCTAACCCCAACCCTCAACTTTACCCTTACTGTCACCCCCATCCTTACACTCACACTAACTCTCACCCTCATGCTAACCCTCTCCCTGGCCGTAACCCTAAGCATGACCCTAACCCTAACCCTCACCCACACCCTAACTTTAACAGTAACGCTCACACTAACCCTCACCCTAACCCTAACAATAACCCTAACCCTCAAATTAAACCTCAACCTAAACCTAACCCTCACCCTCAACCTAACCCTAAGCCTAACCCTTACCCTAACCCTCACACTCACCCTAACCCTAATCCTAATCCTAACCATAACCATAACCCTCATCCTACCCCTAACACTCACCCAATCCCTAAGCCTAACACTAACTCTAACCCTAACTCTAACACTAAACCTCATCCTCACCCTAACCCTAACCCTAAACCTAACCCTAAGCCTAACACTAAACGTCATCCTAACCCTAGCCCTCACTCTAACCCTAATCCTAACCCTAACCCTCATCCTGACCCTCACACTAACCCTAATGCTATCCCTCAACCTAAACCCAACCCTCACACTCAACCTCACCCTCAGCCTAACGCTAAGCCTAACCCTAAATCTAACCCTAACCCACACACTCAACCTCACCCTAACCCTAATCCTAAAACTAACCCTAACTCTAGCCATAACCCTCACAGTAACCCTCACCCTAACCCAAACCTAACACTAACCCAAACCCTAACACTAACACTAACCCTCACCCTAAGCCTAAATCTAACCCTAAACCTCACCCTCACCCTAACCCTAACTCTAACCCTAATCCTAACCCTAAACCTCACCCTAACCCTAACCCTAACCCTCACCCTCACCCTCACCCTCAATGTAACACTAAACCTAAAACTAACAATAAACCTAACCCTAACTATAACCCTCACCCTAACCCTAACCCTCACCCTAAAACTTACCCTCACCCAAACAGTAACCCTAACACTAACACTAACCCTTACACTAACCCTAACCCTCACCCTAACCCTAAACCTCACCCTAACCCTAACCCTAACCCTCACCCTCACCCTAGCCCTCACCCTAACCCTAATTCTAACCCTTACCCTCACCTAACCCAAACCCTCATCCTCTCCCTAAACCACACACTAACCCTAACCATGCTCCTCAATCTAACCCTGACCCTCACCCTAATCCCTAACTCTCAACCTTAACCTAACCCTCACCCTAACCGTAACCCTCACGCTTATCTTAGCCCTCACCCTTAGACTACCCCTCAAATTTACCCTTACTATCACCCTTACCCTAACCCTCATCCTATCCATAAACCTCATCCTCACCTTCAAGCTAAACGTAATCCTAACCATCACCTTAACCCTAACCATAATACTAACCCTAAACCTAACCCTGACCCTAACCCTCCGCCTAAACCTAACACAAACCGAAACCTAACATTAACACTCACACTTACCCTAAACCTCACCTTAACCCTAAACCTCACCCTAACGCTAAACCTAACCCTCACCCTCACCCTAGGGTTAGGGGTAGGGTGAGGTTTAGGCTTAGGGTGAGGTTTAGGGTTAGTGTTAGGGTTAGTGTTAGGGTTAGGGTTAGTGTTAGGGTGATCGTGTTAGGGTGAGGGTTAGGATGAGGATGAGGGTTATAGTTAGGGTGAGGGTTAGGGTTAAGGTTAGGGTTATTGTTCATTGTAGGTTTAGGGTTATGTTCAGGTTGAGTGTGAGGGTGAGGGTAAGGGTTAGGGTTAGGGTGAGGTTTAGCGTTAGGTTTAGTGTTAGAGTTAGGGTTAGGGTGAGGGTGAGGTTTAGGGTTAGATTTAGGCTTAAGGTGAGGGTTAGTGTTAGTGTTAGTGTTAGGGATAGTGCTAGGTTAGGGTTAGGTTGAGGGTTAGTGTGAGGGTTAGGGTTAGATTTAGTTTTAGGATTAGGGTTAGGGTGAGGTTGAGTGTGTGGGTTAGGGTTAGGTTTAGGGTTAGGCTTGGGGTTAGGCTGAGGATGAGGTTGAGGGTGAGGGTTAGGGGTAGGGTGAGGGTTAGGATTAGGGTTAATGTGAGGGTTAGGATGAATGTTAGGGTTAGGATTAGGGTTAGAGTGAGGGCTAGGGTGAGTGTGAGGTTTAGTATTAGGGTTAGGGTGAGGTTTAGGGTTATGTTTAGGGTAAGGGTGAGGTTTAGTGTTAGAGTTAGTGTTAGGTTGAGGGTTAGGATTAGGGTTAGTGTTAGGGTTAGGGTGAGTGTTATGGATATGATTAGGATTAGGATTAGGTTAGGCTTATGGTGAGTGTGAGGGTTTGGGTAAAGGTTAGGCTTAGGGTTAGGCTGAGGGTGAGGGTGAGGGTGAGGGTTAGGGTTAGGGTGAGGGTGAGTGTGAAGGTTAGGGTTAGTGTTAGGGTTAGGGTTAGGGTGAGGTTTAGTTTTAGGGTTAGGGTTAGAGTTAGGGTTAGGGTGAGGGTTAGTGTGAGGGTTAGTGTTAAAATTAAGATGTGGGTGAGGGTTAGGGTTAGGGTGATGCTTAGGGTTACGGTCAGGGTGTGGGTGAGTATGTGGGTTAGGGTTAGTGTGAGGGTTAGGCTGAGGGTAAGGGTAAAGTTGAGGGTTAGGCTGAGAGTGAGGATTACGGTAAATGTGAGGTTTAGGGATATGGTGAGGGTTAGGGATAGTGTTAGGGTGAGGGTGTGGTTTAGACTGAGGATTAATTTTAGGGATAGTGTGAGGTTTATGGTGAGGATGAAGGTTAGGGATAGGGTGAGGGCTAGGGTGAGGGTGAGGTTTAGGATTAGGGTTAGGGTGAGTGTGAGGATTAGAGTTAGTGTTAGCCTTAGGTTTAGGCTGAGGTTATGGGAGAGGGTGAGGTTTAGGGTTAGGGTGAATGTTATGGCTAGGGTTATGGTGAGGTTTAGTGTTAGGTTTAGGGTTAGAGTTAGGGTAATGGTGAGGGTGAGGTTTACAGGAAGAGTTGGGTTTAGGGTGTGGGTTAGGGTAGGCGTGAGTGTTAGGGTGGGGATGAAGGTAAGGTTAAATGTTAGGGTTGGGCTGAGGGTGAGAGTTACTATAAGGCTGAGGGTTAGGGTTAGGGTGAGGGTTAGCGGTAGGGGTAGGGTCAGGGTGAGGGTTAGATTGATGATTAGTGTTAGGGTTAGGGTGAGGTTTAGGGTAAGGCTGAGTGTTAGGGTTAGGGTTACTGTTAGTGTTAGGATGAGGTTTAGGATTGGGGTGAGGGTTAGGATGAGGGTGACAGTAAGAGTAAAGATGAGGGTTAGGCTGAGAGTGAGGATTACACATTAACCCTAACCCTAATCTTCAATCTAACCCTCACCCTCACCATAATCCCTAACCCTCACCCGTACACTAACTCTCACCCTAAACGTAACCCTCACCCTTATCCTAACCCTCACCCTCACCCTAACCCTCAAATTTACCATTACCATCACCCTTATCCTAACCTTATCCCTACCTCACCCTATCCCTAAACCTCATCCTAACCTTCAAGCTACCCTTAACCCTAACCATCACACTAACCCAAACACTAACACTAACCCTAACCCTAAACCTGACCCTAACCCTCCCCCTAACCCTAACACTAAACTTAAACCAATTTACCCTTACCATCACCCTTACCCTAACCTTATCCATACCTCACCCTATCCCTAAACCTCATCCTAAACTTCAAGCTACCCTTAACCCTAACCATCACCCTAACACTAACCCTAACACTAACCCTAACCCAAAACCTGACCCTAACCCTCCCCCTAACCCTAACACTAAACCTAAACCTAACACTAACATTCACACTAACCCTAACGCTCACCTTAACCATAAATCTCACCCTAACCCTAACCCTAACCCTCACCCTCACCCTAGCCCTCACCCTAACCTTAATCCTTACCCTAACCCTCATCCTAACCCTCACCGTAAACCTAACCCTAACCATAACCCAGACACTAATCCTTACCCCCAACCTCAGCCTCATCCTAAGCCAAACCTTAACCCTAACACTCACACTCACCCTCACCCTAACCGTAATCCTTAACCTAACCCTAACCCTAACCCTAAATCTCAAACTAACCCTCACCCTAACCCAAAATCTAACACTAACCCTAACCCTCAACCTGACCCTAAACCTCCCCCTAAACGTAACACTAAACAGAACCCTAAAACTAACCCTCACCCTAACCCTGCCACTAACCCTCACTCTAACCCTAAACCTCACCCTCACCCTAACCCTAACCCTGACCCTCACTCTCACCCACAGCCTAATCCTAAGCCTAACCCTAACCCTAAACCTCACACTCACCCTCACCCTAACCCTAATCCTAATCATAACTATAACCATAACACTCACCCTAACCTAAAACTCACCCTAACCCTAACCCTAACACTACCCCTAATCCTAACTCTCAACCTAACCCTAACTCTAACACTAAACCTCACCCTCACCCTAACCCTAACCCTAAACCTCATCCTAACCCTAACACTAAAACTCACCCTCACACTAGCCCTCACCCTAACCCTAATCCTAACCTTAAACCTCATCCTAACCCTCACCATAACCCTAATCCTAAACCTCACCCTAACCCTAACCCTCACCCTCAACCTCACCCTCACCCTAAACATAAGCCTAACCCTAAACCTAACCCTAACCCAGACACTCACCCTCACCCTAAACCTAATCCTAACTCTAACCCTAACTGTAACCCTAACCCTCACAATAACCCTAACCCTAACCCTAACCTAACACTAACCCTAAACCTAACCCTCAAACTAACCCTCACCCTAAGCCTAAATCTAACCCTAAACCTCGCCCTCACCCTAACCCTAGCTCTAACCCTAATCCTAACCCTAAACCTCACCCTAAACCTAACCCTTACCCTCACCCTCACCCTCACCCTCAATGTAACCCTAAACCTAAAATTAACAATAACCCTAACCTTTACCCTCACCCTAACACTTACCCTCACCATAGCACTAACCGTAATGCTAACACTAACCCTCACACCAACCCTAAACCTCACCCTAAGACTAAACCTCACCCTAACCCTAACCCTAAACCTTACCCTCATCCTAGCCCTCACCCTAACTCTAATTCTAACCTTTACCCTCACCGAACCCTAACCCTCATCCTCACCCTAAACCTCACTAAACCCTAGCTCTAATCTTCAATCTAACCCTCACCCTCACCCTAATCCCTAACCCTCACCCTTAACCTAACCCTCAGCCAAACCGAAACCCTCACCCTTATCTTAACCCTCACCCTTAGCCTAACCCTCAAATTTAACCTTACCATCACCCTCACACTAACCCTCAACCTAGCTCTAAACCTAACCCTAAACTTCAAGCTTACTGTAACCCTAACCATCACCCTAACCCTTACCATAAATCTCACCCTCAGCCTCACCCTCACTGCAAACTTAACCCTAACCATAACATGAACAATAACCCTAAACCTAACCCTAACTCTAACCCTAACCCTAAAACTAAACCTAATCCTCACCCCCACCCTCATCCTCAGCCTAAACCTAAGCCTAACCCTAACACTAACCCTAACTCTAACCCTAAACCTCACCCTCACCCTAACCCTATCTCTAACCCTATCCCCAAACCTCCCCCTAACACTAACCCTAAACCTCACCCGCACCCTCAACCTGACCCTCAACGTAACTCTAAACCTACCCCTAACAATAACACTAACCCTAACCCTAACCATCACCCTAACCCTAATCCTCACCCCCCACCCTCACCCTTAGCCTACCCCTAACCCTAAACCTAACACTAATCCTAATCCTCATCCTCACCTTCACCCTAAACCAAACCCTAAAACTAACCCTAAACCTAAGCCTAATCCTAACCCTAATCCTAACCCTACCCTCATCCTAACCCTAACCCTCACCCTCAACCTCACCCTCAGCCTAACCCTAAGCCTAACCCTAAACCTAACCCTAACCCACACACTCAACCTCACCCTAACCCTAATCCTAACCCTAACCCTCACCCTAACCCTCACCCTTACCCTCACTCTAAACCTAACCCTAACCTTAAACCTCACCCTCAACCTAACCCTAATCCTAACCATATTCCTATTCCTAAGACTAACCCTCACACTCACCATCACCTTAACTCTAATCCTAATCCTAACCCTTACCCTAACCCTCACCCTCCCCCTAACCCTCATCCTAACCCTACCCCTAACACTAACACTAACACTAACCCTCACCCTAACCCTCACCCTAACCCTAACTCTAACCCTAAACCTCACCCTCGCCCTAACCCTAACGCTAAACATAACCCTAAACCTCACCCTTCCCCTAACTCTAAACCTCAGCCTAACCCTAAACATCACCCTAACCCTAACCCTAAAACTCACCCTCACTCTAGCCCTCACCCTAAACCTCTCACACTAACCCAAACCCTAACCCTCACCATCACCCTCACATTAACCCTAACCCTAAACCTCACCCTCACCCTAAACCAAACCCTAACCCTAACACTCACTCTAACCCTAAGCCTAACCCTAACCCTAATCCTAACCCTCACACTCACCCTCAATCTAACCATAAGCCTAACCGTAACCCTAACTCTAACCCTCACACTACCCTAATCCTAACCATAACCCTCACCCTAACACTAACCCTAACCCTAACCCTTACCCGAACCCTCCCATTTACTGTAATCCTCACACTCAGCCTAACCCTTATCTTTACTCTTACTGTCACCCTCATCCTAACCCTCACCCCAATCCTAAACCTCATCCTAACCCTCACCCTAACCGTAACCCTAACAATCACCCTAACCCTAACCCTCACCCTCACCTTCAGCCTCAGCCAAAACCTAAGCCTAAGCCTATACCTAACCCTTAACCTCACACTGAACCTAGCCCTCTCCCTAACCCTAATCCAAACCCTAACCCTCATCCTAACCCTCAACCTAACCATAACTGGAACCATAACTCGAATCCTAATCCTCATCCCCACCCTCATCCTCAGCCTAACCCTAAGCCTAAGCCTAATACGAACACTAACCCTCACACTCACACTCACCCTAACCCTGACCCTAACCATAAACTTAACCCTAACCTTCACACTCACCTTAGTCTTCACCCTAACCCTCACCTCAAACCTAACCCTCACCTTCACAGTAACACGAACCCTAAAACTCACCCTAACCCTAACCCTAACCCTAACATTAAACCTCACCCTAACCCTAACACTAAACCTCACCCTCAACCTAGCCCTCACCCTAACCCAAATTGTAACCCTAACCCTCATACTAACCCTCACCCTAACAATAAACCTAACCCTCACCCTAACCCTAAACCTTATTCTAACCTTAAACTAACACTAACCCATAGCCTCACCGTGACACTAACCCTAAACCTAAACCTAACCCTAAACCTAACCCAAACCCTAAACCTCACTGTAAACCTAACCCTCAGCCTCACCCTACCCTCATCCTAACCCTATTCCTAATCCTAACCCTCCTGCTAACTTGAATCCTAATCCTCATCCCCACTCTCATCCTCAGCCTAACCCTAAGCCTAAGCCTAATTCGATCACCAACCCTCACACTCACACTCACCTTAACCCTGACCCTAACCATAAACTTAACCCTAACCTTCACACTCACCTTAGTCCTCACCCTAACCCTCACCTCAAACCTAACCCTCACCCTCACCGTAACCCTAACCCTAACCCAAACCCTCACCCTAACCCTTACCCTAACCCTAACCTAAACCTCACCCTAACCCTAAACCTAAACCTCACCCTCAGCCTCACCCTGACTGTAAACTTAAACCTAACCATAACACTAACAATAACACTAACCCTAACCCTAATCTAACCCTCACCCTCACCCTAACCCTAACCCTCATCCTCACCGTAACCCTCACCCTAACACTCACCCTAACCCAAAACCTAACCCTAACCCTAAAACTCACAATAATTCTAACCCTAACCCTCACCCTCACCTGAGCACTCACCCTAACCTTAATATTAAACCTAAACCTCACCCTAACCTTAACCCTAACCCTCACCCTACCCCTAAAACCCTAACAATCACCCTAACCCTAACCCTCACCTTCACCCTCAAGCTCGGCTTAAGCAGAGGACTAGGCCTAAGGCTAACCCTATCCCTCACACTCACCTTCACTCTCACCGTAACCGTAACACTAACCCTAACCCTAACCCTCACACTAACCCGCATCCTAACGCTAACCTTAACCCTAAACCTCACCCTCACCCTAAACCTAACCTTCACCCTCACCCTCACCCTCCGCCTAACACTAAGCCTAACCCGAACCCAAAACCTAACCCTAACGCTCACACTCAACCTCAGACTAAACCTAAGTCTAAGCCTAACCCAAACCCTAACCCTCACCCTCACCATCACCCTCAGCTTAACACTAAGCCTAAGCCTAACCCTAACCCTAATCCTCACCCTCACACTAGCCCTCACCATAACCCTAACCATAACACTAAACCTAACCCTAACACGCACACTAAACCAAACCCTAACCCTAAAAATAACCCTAAACCTCACCCTCACCCTTACACTAACCGTACTGTAAGCCTCAACCTAACCCTAACCCTAACCCTCAAGATCACCCTTACCCTCACCCTTACCTTAACCTTAACCTTAAACCTAAACCTAAGAATAACCATAACCATAAACCTAAACTTAAAACTCACCCTCACTGTAACTCTAACCCTAACCCAAACCCTACCCCTAAACCTAACCCTGACCCTAACCCTAACGCTAAACCTCACCCAAAACCTAACACTAACCCTCACCCTAAACCTAACACTAACCCTAATCCTCACCCTAGGACATACCCTAACCCTAATCTAACCCTAACCCTCACCCTAACCCTCACTCTAACCCTAAACCAAACCCTCACCCTAAATCTAACTCTCACCCTCAACCTCAGCCTCAGCCTAACCCTAAGCCTAACATTAACCCTAACCCTGACTGTCACACTCACAGTCACCGTAACCCTAATCCTAACCATAACACCAACCATAAGCCTAACACTAACCCTAAACCTAACTCTCACCCTAACCCTCACTCTAACACTAACTCTAACCCTATTGCTCATCCTAGCACATACCCTAACGCTAATCCTATCCTTAACCCTCACCATAACCCTCACCCTAACCCTTACTCTAAATGTAAACCTAAAGCTAACGCTCAGCCTCACCCTAATCCTAATGCTAACCCTAACCCTAACATTAACACTAACCCTCACACCAACCCTCATCTTAACCCTAACCCTAATCGTAACCCTTACCCTAACCCTCACCCTCACCTTAACCCTCATCCTAACCCTACCCCTAACACTAACACTAATACTAACCCTCACCCTAACCCTCACCCTAACCCTAACTCTAACACTAACCCTCACCCTCGCCTTAACCGTAAGCCTAAACATAACCCTAAACCTCACCCTAACCCAAACCCTAACCCTCACACTCACCCTAAACATCACCCTAACCCTAACCATAAACCTCACTCTCACCATAGACCTAACCCTAACCTTAAACCTAACCCTAACCCTCACCCTAAAAATAACCCTCAACATAACCCTAACTTTCACACTAATCCTAACCCTAACCCTCACCATCACCCTAAACCAAAACCTATCCCTAATACTCACTCTAACCCTAAGCCTAATCCTAATCCTTACCTGCACACTCATTCTCAATCTAAACCTAATCCTAAACCTAACCCTATCCCTAAACCTAACCCTCACATTAACCATCACTCTAGCGCTCACCCTATCCCTAATCCTAACCCTATACCTCATCCTAACATTCACCCTAACCATAATCCTAGCCCTCACACTAACCCTAAACCTAACCCTCACCCTCACTCTCAACCTAAGCCTAAGCCTAACCCTAAGCTTAAGCCTAACACTAACCCTCACACTAACCCTCACCCTAACCCTAACCCTAACACTAATGCTAAAGCTAACCGTAAACCACACCCTCACCGTAACCCTAACTCTAACACTAACCCTTAATATAAACCTAACCCTAACACTAACGCTAAATCTAACCCTAAACCACACCCTCATCCTAACCCTAACTCTAACCCTAACCCTTAATATAAACCTCACCCTAAAACTAACCCTAACCCTAACCGTCACAATAACTGTAACCATAACCCTAACCCGAACAATTACCCTAAACCTAGCCCTAACCCTCATTGTAACCATAACTGTCACCATAACCCTTACCCTCACCTAACACTTACCCTCACCCTAACACTAACCCTAACCCTAATACTAATCCTCACACTAACCCTAAACATCACCCTAACCCTAAACCTCACCCTAACCCTAAACCTCACCCTCACCCTAGCCCTCATTCTAACCCTAACCCTCACCCTAAACCTAGACCTAATCCTATCCCTCAACCTTACCCTAACCCTCACCTTCATCATAACCTTAACCCTAACCCCGAACCTATGCCTAAACTTAATCCTAACCCTAAACCTCACCCTAACCCTAAACCTCACCCTCATGCTAGCCATCACCCTAATAATAATCCTCAACTTAAGCCACATCCTAACCCTCACCGTAAACCTAACTATCACCCTAACCCTAAACCTCACCCTCACCCTCAGCCTAACCCTAAGCCTAATCCTAACCCTAACCATAACCCTTACACTCAACCTCACACAAAACCTAATCCTAAACCTAACCCTATCCCTAACCCTAACCCTCACCCTAACCCTCACCCTAACCCTAACACTAACACTAAACCTAACACTAACCCTCACAGTAAATCACAATTTAACACTAACTCTAACCCTAAACCTCACCCTCACCCAAACCCTAAACCTCAACCTCAGCCTCAGCCTCAGCCTATCCCTAAGCCTAAACCTAACCCTAACCCTAACCCTCATACTCACCTCACACTAACCCTAATCCTAATCCTAAACCTAAACCTAACCCTAACCCTAAAACTAACAATCACCCTAATCCTAACCCTAACACTAACCCTAAATCTAAACCTCACCCTATCCCAAACCCTAACACTAACTCTAATCCTAAACCTCACCATCACCCTAACCCTAACCCTAAACATCACCCTCATCCTAACCCTCACCCTCACCCCAACCCTAACACTAATCCTAACCCTAATCCTCATCCTAACTCTCACCCTAACCCTAACCCTAAATCGCACCCTAACCCTAACTCTCACACAAACGTTAACCCTAACACTCAACCTCACCCTCACCCTCAGCTTAACGCTAAGCCTAACCCTAACCCTAAGCCTAAACCAAACACTCACCCTAACACTAACCCTAATCCTAATCCTAACCCTAACCCTAACCCTCACCCTAACCCTCACCCTCATCCTAACCCTCAGCTTAACCCTGACCCTAACACTAACCCTAACCCTAAACCTCACCCTAACCCTCATCCTAACACTACATCTAACCCTAAATCTCACCCTCACCCTCACCCTAAACCTAACCCTAACCCTAAACCTCACCCTAACCCTAACCCTCACAATCACCCTCACCTTCGCCGTAACTCTAACTCTAACGGTAACAATAATACTAAACCTCACCCTAACCCTAACACTCACCCTCACCATTACCTTAACTCTAACCTAAACCCTCACCCTAACCCTTACCCTAACCCTAACCTAAACCTCAACCTAACCATCACCCTCAGCCTAACCCTCACTGTAAACTTAAACCTAACAATAACACTAACAATAACACAAACCCTAACCCTAATCTAACCCTCACTCTCACCCTCACCCTAACCCTAACCCTCACCCTAACCCTAACCCTCACCCTCACCGTAATCCTCACCCTAAAACTCACCCTAACGCTAAACTTCACCCTAACTTTAACCCTAACTCTCAGACTCACCCTAGCAATCACCCTAGCCCTAATCTTAAACCTAAACCTCAACCTAAACCTCACCCTAACCCTAACCCTAACCCTAACCCTCACCCTAACCCTAAAACCCTAAGAATCACCCTAAACCTAACCCTCACCTTCACCCTCAAGCTCGGCCTAAGCATAAGTCTAAGGCTAAACCTAACCCTCACACTCACCCTCACCCTCACCATAACCATAACACTAACACTAACCCTAAACCTCACACTAACCCGCACTCTAACGCTAACCCTAACCCTAAACCTCACACTCAACCTAAACCTAACCCTCACCCTCACCCTCACCCTCCGCCTAACACTAACCCTAACCCTTACCCTAACCCTACCCTCACCCTCACCCTCACCCTCAGCTTAACACTAAGCCTAAGCCTAACCCTAACCCTAACCCTCACCCTCACACTAGCCCTCACCATAACCCTAACCATAACCCTAACCCTAACCCTAACACTCACACTAATCCTAACCCTAACCCTAACAATAACCCTAAACCTCACCCTCACCCTAACACTAACCCTAACTAAAAACCTCATCCTAACCCTAACCCTAACCCTCAAAATCACCCTAATCCTCACCCTTATCTTAACCTTAACTTTAATCCTAACCCTAAGAATAACCATAACCTTAAACCTAAACTTCAACTTCACCCTCAACGTAACTCTAACCCTAACCCAAACCCTCACACTAACGCTAACCCTGACCCTAAGCCTAACGCTAAACATCACCCTAAACCTAACACTAACGCTCATTCTCACCCTAGGACATACCCTAACCCTAATCTAACCCTAACCCTCACCCTAACCCTCACTCTAACCCTAAACCAAACCCTCACCCTTAATCTAACCCTCACCCTCACCCTCAGCCTCAGCCTAACCCTAAGCCTAACACTAACCCTAACCCTAACTGTCACACTCACAGTCACTGTAACCCTAATCCTAACCCTAACACCAACCCTAACCCTAACACTAAACCTAAACCCAACCCTCACCCTAACCCTCACTCTAAAGCAAACCCTAACCCTATTGCTCATCCTAGCACATACACTAATGCTAATCCTATCCCTAAACCTCACCATAACCCTCAACCTTACCCTCACTCTAAACCTAACCCAAAAGCTAACTCACCCTCACCCTAACCCTAATGCTAACCCTAACCCTAACCCTAACACTAACCTCACACTCACCCTCACCTTAACCCTAATCCTAATCCTAAACCTTACCCTAACCCTCACCCTCACCCTAACTCTCAGCCTAACCCTACCCCTAACACTAACAGTAATCCTCACCCTAACCCTCACCTTAACCCTAACTCTAACCCTAACTCTCACACTTGCCTTAACCCTAACCCTAAACATAACATAAAACCTCACCCTAACCCTAACCCTAAACCTCACCTTCACCCTAAACCTCACCCTAACCCTAAACCGAAACCTCACTCTCACCCTAGCCCTCACCCTAACCCTAACCCTAACCCTCAATCTCGGCCTAAGCCTAAACTTAAACCTAAGCTTAAGCCTAACCCTAACCCTCACACTAACCCTCACACTAACCCTCACCCTAACACTAACACTAACACTAACGCTAACTCTAAACCTAAACCTCACTCTCACCCTAACCCTAACTCTTACCCTAACCCTTAATATAAACCTCACCCTAAACCGAACCCTAAACCTCACCCTCACAGTAACCGTAACCCTAACCCTAACTCTAACAATAACACTAAACCTAACCCTCACCCTCATTGTAACCCTAAGCGTCACCATAAACCTAACCCTCACCCTAACACTTCCCCTCACATTAACACTAACCCTAACCCTAACACTAATCCTCACACTAACAATAACCATCACCCTAACCCTAAACCTCACCCTAAAACCTAGACCTAATCCTAACACTCAACCTTACCCTAACCCTCACCCTCATCATAACTTTAACCCTAATCCCCACCCTATTCCTAAACCTAATCCTAACCCTAAACCTCACCCTAACTGTAATCCTAACCCTCACCCTCATGATAGCCCACACCCTAACCATAAACCTAAACCTAACCCTCATCCTAACGCTCACCCTAAACCTAAACCTAACCCTCACCCTAAACCTAACCCTCACCCTCACTGACAGCCTAACCCTAAGCCAATCCTAACCCTAACCATAACTCTCACACTCAACCTTACCCAAAACCTAATCCTAAACCTAACCCTATCCCTAACCCTAACCCTCACCCTTACCCTCACCCTTTCCCTAACCCTAACACTAACCCTAACACTAACCCTCACACTAAACCTCAACTTAACACTAACTCTAACCATAAACCTCACCCTCACCCTAACCCTAAACCTCAACCTCAACCTCACCCTCAACCTATCCCTAATCCTAAACCTAACTCTAACCCTAACCCTCATACTCACCTCACACTAACCCTAATCCTAATCCTAACCCTAAACCTAACCCTCACCCTAACACTAACCCTCACCCTAAACCTAACCCTAACACTAACCATAACCCTAAACCTCACCCGATCCCTTAATCTAACCCTAACTCTACTCTAAAACTCATCCTCACCCTCACCCTAAACCTAATCCTAAACATCAACCTCATCCTAACCCTCACCCTAACTCTAACCCTACACTAATCCTAATCCTAATCCTAATCCTAACTCTCACCCTAACCCTAACCCTAACTCTCACCCAAACGCTAACCCTAACCCTAATCCTCACCCTCACCCTCACCCTCAGCTTATTGCTAAGCCAAACTCTAACCCTAAGCCTAACCCAACAACTCACCCTAATGCTAATCCTAATCCGAATCCTAGCCCTAACACTAAACTTCACCCTAACCCTTACCCTCATCCTAACCCTCACCCTAACCCTAACCCTAACACTAACCCTAACCCTAAACCTCACCCTAAACCTCACCCTAACCCTAAATCTAACCCTAAACCTCACCCTCTCCCTCACCCTACACCTAACACTAAACCTAATCCTCACCCTAGGACATACCCTAACCCTAATCTAACCCTAACCCTCACCCTAACACTCACTCTAACCCTAAACCAAACCCTCACCCTAAATTTAACCCTCGCCCTCACCCTCAGCCTCAGCCTAACCCTCAGCCTAACACTAACCCTAACCCTAAGTGTCACACTCACAGTCACCGTAACCCTAATCCTAACCCTAACACCAATCCTAACCCTAACACTAAACCTAAACCTAAACCTCAACCTAACCCTTACTCTAACCCTAACCTGAATGCTATTGCTCATCCTAGCACATACCCTAAGGCTAATCCTATCCCTAACCCTCACCATAACCCTCACCCTTACCCTCACTCTAAACATAACCCTAAAATTAACCCTCACCCTCACCCTAACCCTAATGCTAACACTAACACTAACCCTCACAGTCAACCTCACCATATCCCTAATCCTAATCCTAAACCTTACCCTAACCATCACGCTCACCCTAACTCTCATCCTAACCCTACACCCAACATTAACACTAACACTAACCCTCACCCTAACCCTCAACCTAACCCTAAATCTAACCCTAAGCCTCACCCTCGCCTTAACCGTAACCCTAACCATAACCCTAAACCTCACACTAACCCTAACCCTAAAACTCACCCTAAACCTCAACCTAAGCATAACCCTAAACCTCACTTTCATCATAGCACTCACCCTAGCCCTAAACGAAACCCTCAGTCTCGGCCTAAGCCTAAACCCTAAGGTTAATCCTAACCCTAACCCTAACACTAACCCTCATCCTAACCCTAACACTAACACTCACGCTAACTCTAAACCTAAACCTTACCCTCACCCTAACCCTAACTCTAACCCTAAACCTTAATATAAACCTCAACCTAAACCTAGCCCTAACCCTCACCCTCACAGTAACCATAACCCTAAACCTAACTCTAAAAATAAAACTAAAACTAAACCTAACCCTCATTGTAACCATAATCGTCACCATAAACCTAACACTCACCCTAACAATTACCCTCACATTAACACTAATCCTAACCCTAACACTAATCCTCACTCTAACCCTAACCATCATCCTAACCCTAAACCTCACCCTAAGCCTAAACCTCACCCTCACCCTAACCCTCACCCTAACAATAACCCTCACCCTAAACCTAGACCTAATCCTAACCATCAACCTTACCCTAAACCTCACCCTCATCATAAACTTAACCATAACACCCACCCTATGCCTAAACTTAATCCTAACCCTAAACCTCACCCTAACCCTAACCCTAACCCTCAACCTCATGCTAGCCCTCAACCTAATCCTAATCCTGAACCTAATCCTCATCCTAACCCTCACCCTAACCATAAACCTAACCCTCACCCAAACCCTAACCCTCACCCTCACCCTCAGCCTAACCGTAAGCCTAATCGTAATCCTAACCATAACCCTCACACTCAACCTCACCCAAAACCTAATCTTAAACCTAACCCTATCCCTAACCCTAACCCTCACCCTAACCCTCACCCTAACCCTCACGCTAAACCTAACCCTAACACTAACCCTAACACTAATCCTCACATTAAACCTCAACTTAACACTAACTCTGACCCTAAATCTCACCCTAACCCTAACCCTAAACCTCACCCTCACCCTCACCCTCAGCCTATCCCTAAGCCTAAACCTAATCCTAACCCTAACCCTCATACTCAGCCTCACACTAACCCTAATCCTAATCCTAACCCTAAACCTAACCCTCACCCTAACACTAACCCTCACCCTAACCCTAACACTAACACTAACCATAACCCTAAACCTCACCCTGTCCCTTACCCTAAACCTAACTCTAACCCTAAAACTCACCCTCAACCTCACCCTAACCCTAATCCTAAACATCACCATCATCCTAACCCTCACCCTCACCCTAACCCTAACACTAATCCTAGCCCTAATACTCATCCTAACTCTCACCCTAACCCTAACACTAACTCTCACCCAAACGCTAACCCTAACCCAAACCCTAAACCTAACCACAACACTAACCGTAACCCTAAACCTCACCCTATACCTTACCCTAAACCTAACTCTAACCCTAAAAGTCACCCTCAACCTCACCCTAACCCTAATCGTAAACATCACCATCATCCTAACCCTCACCCTAACCCTAACCCTAACACTAATCCTAACCCTAGTCCTCATCCTAACTCTCACCCTAACCCTAACCCTAAATCTCACCCAAACGCTAACCCTAACCCAAACCCTAACCATAATCCTCACCCTCACCCTCACCCTCAGCATAATGCTAAGCCAAACCGTAACGCTAAGCCTATCCCAAACACGCAACCTACAGCTAACCCTAATCCTAATCCTAGCCCTAACTCTAAACCTCAACCTAAACCTCTAACCTCACCCTCTTCCTAACCCTCACCCTAAACCTAATCCTAACCCTAAATCTCACCCTAACCCTAACCCTCACACTCACCCTCACCTTCACCGTAACTCTAAACCTAACCCTAACAATAACAATAACCCTCACACTAAACCTAACACTCACCCTCACCGTAATCGTAAACCTGACCCAAACCGTCACCCTAACCCTTACCCTAACCCTAACATAAACCTCACCCTAACCCTAAACCTAACCCTCACCCTCAGCCTCACCCTTACTGTAAACTTAAACCTAACCATAAAACTAACAATAACAATAACCGTAACCCTAAAATTACCCTCAACTTCACCCTAACCCTAACCTTCACCCTAAACCTAACCCTCACCCCCAATGTAACCCTCACCCTAACACTTACCCTAAACCTAAACCTAAACCTATCCCTGAATCTCACCCTAACTCTAAACCTAACCCTCACCCTCAACCTAGCACTCACCCTAGCCCTAGTCTTAAACCTAAACCTCACCCTAAACCTCACCCTAACCCTAATCCTAACCCTCACCCTAACCCTAAAACCCTAACAATCACCCTAATCCTAACCCTCACCTTCACCCTCAAGCTCGGCCTAAGCATAAACGTAAGCCTAAGGCTAAGCCTAACCCTCACACTCACCCTCACCATCACCGTAACCGTAACACTAAACCTAACCCTAACCCTCACACTAACCCGCACCCTAATGCTAACCCTAACCCTAAACCTCATCCTCACCCTAAACCTAACCCTCACTCTCATCCTCAGCTTAACACTAAGACTAAGCCTAACCCTAACCCTAACCCTCACCCTCACACTAGCCCTCACCATTACCCTAACCATAACACTAAACCTAACCCTAACACTCACACTAACCCTAACCCTAACCCTAACAATAACCCTAAACCTCACCCTCACCCTAACACTAAACCTAACTCTAAACCTCATCCTAACCCTAACCCTAACCCTCAACATCACCCTCACCCTCACCCTTACCTTAAACTTAACCTTAACCCTAACCCTAAGAATAACCATAACCCGAAACCTAAACTTAAAATTCACCCTCACCGTAACTCTAACCCTAACCCAAACACTCACCCTAACCCTAACCCTGACTCTAACCCTAATGCTAAACCTCACCCTAAACCTAACACTAACCCTAATCCTCACCATAGGACATACCCTAACCCTAATCTAACCCTAACTCTCACCCTAACCCTCACTCTAACCCTAAACCAAACCCTCATCCTAAATCTAACCCACACCCTCATCATCAGCCTCACCCTAACCCTAAGCCTAACACTACCCCTAACCCTAACCGTCACACTCACAGTCATCATAACTCTAATCCTAATCCTAACACCAACCCTAAACCTAACACTAACCCTAAACCTAACCCTCACCCTAACCCTCACTCTAAACCTAAACCAAACCTATTGCTCATCCTAGCACATACCCTAACGCTAATCCTATCCCTAAACCTCACCATAACCCTCATCCTAACCCTCACACTAAACCTAACCCTAAAGTTAACCCTCACCCTCACCCTACCCCTAATCCTAACCCTAACCCTAAGCATAACACTAACCCTCACATTCAATCAAAACTTAACCCTAATCCTAATCCTAACCCTTACCCTAACCCTCACCCTCACCTTAACCCTCATCCTAACCCTACTCCTAACACTAACACTAACCCTAAACTTCACCCTAAGCCTCACCCTACACGTAACCCTAACCGAAAATCTAACCCTTACCCTCAACTTCGCCTTAAACGGAACCCTAAACATAACCCTAAAACTCATCCTAACCCTAACCCAAAACCTCACCCTCACCCTAAAACTCACCCTAACCCTAACTCTAAACCTTACTCTCACCCTAGCCCTGACCCTAAACCTCTACCTAAGCCTAACCCTAACCCTAAACCTCACCCTAACCATAACCTCACCATAACCTTAACTTTCACACTAACCCTAACCCTAACTCTCACCCTCACCCTAAACCAAATCTTAACCCTAACACTCACTCTAACCCTAACCCTAACCGTAACCGTAACCCTAATCCTCACACTTACCCTCAAACTAAACCTAATCTTAAATCTAACCCTATCCCTAACACTAACCCTCACATTAACCATCACCCTAGCGCTCACCTTAACCCTAATCCTAACCCTACACCTCATCCTAACACTCACCCTAACCCTAACCCTAACCCTCACACTAACACTCACCCTAAACCTAACATTAACACCAACGCTTACTCTAACCCTAATCTTCACCCTCACCCTAACACTAACTCTAACCCTAACACTTAATATAAACCTCACACTAAACCTAACCCTAACCCTCACATTAACCGTAACCCTAACCCTAACAATAACCCTAAACCTAACCGTAACCCTAATTGTAACCATAACAGTCACCATAATCCTAACAATCACCCTAACAGTTACCCTCATCCTAACACTAACCCTCACCCTAACCCTAAACCTAACACTAACCCTAACCCTAAACCTCTCCCTATCCCTTACCTCTAACCCTAAAACTCACCCTCACCCTAATCCTAAACATCACCCTCATTCTAACCCTCACCCTAAACTTAACCCTAACATTAATCCTAACCTTAATCTTCATCCTAACTCTTACCCTAACCCTAACTCTCACCCAAACGCTAACCCTAACCCAAACCCTAACCCTAAACCTCACCCTCACCCTCACCCTCACCCTCAGCTTAATGCTAAGCCTAACCCTAACCCTAAGCCTAACCCAAACACTCACCCTAACACTAACCCTAATCCTAATCCTAACCCTAACTCTAACCCTCACCCTAACCCTCACCCTCATCCTAACCCTCAACCTAACCCTAACCTTAAGACTAACCCTAACCCTAAACCTCACCCTAAACCTCACACTAACCCTAAATCTAACCCTAAACCTCACCCTCACCCTCACCCTAAACCTAACCCTAACCCTAAACCTCACCCTAACCCTAACACACACACTCACCCTCCTCTTCGCCGAAACTCTAACCATAACCCTAACAATAACACTAACCCTCACCCTAACCCTAACACTCACCCTCACAGTAATCCTAAACCTAACCCAAACCCTCACCCTAACCATTACCCTAACCTTAAGCTAAACTTCACCCTAACCCTAAACCTAACCCTCACCCTCAGCCTCACCCTCACTGGAAACTTAAACCTAACTATAACACTAACAATAACACTAACCCTAACCCTAATCTAACCTTCGCCATCACAGTCACCCTAACCCTAAACCTCACCCTAACCCTAACCCTCACCCTCACCGTAATCCTCACCATAACACTCAACCTAACCGTAAACCTAACCCTAACCCTAAACCTCACCCTAACTCTAACCCTAACCCTCACCCTCACCCTAGCACTCACCCTAGCCCTAATCTTAAACCTAAACCTCACCCTAACCCTAACCCTAAACCTCACCCTAACCCTAAAACCCTAACAATCACCCTAACCCTTACCCTCACCTTCACCCACAAGCTCGGCCTAAGCATAAGCCTAAGCCTAAGGCTAAGCCTAACCATCACAGTCACCCTCACCCTCACTGTAACCGTAACACTAACCCTAACCCTAACCCTCACACTAACCCGCACCCTAACGCTAACCCGAACCCTAAACCTCACCCTCACCCTAAACCTAACCCTCACTCTCAACCTCAGCCTAACCCTAAGCCTAAGCCTAACCCTAACCCTCACCCCCACCCTCAGCTTAAGACTAAGCCTAAGCCTAACCCTAACCCTAACCCTCACCCTCACACTAGCCCTCACCATAACACTATCCATAACATTAAACATAACCCTAACACTCACACTAACCCTAACCCTAACCCTAACAATAACCCTAAACCTCACCCTCACCCTAACACTAACCCTAACTCTAAACCTCATCCTAACCCTAACCCTAACCCTCAACATCACCGTCACCCTCATCTTTGCCTTAACCTTAACTTTAACCCAAACCCTAAGATAACAATAACCCTAAACCTAAACTTAAAACTCACCCTCACAGTAACTCTAACCCTAACCCTCACCATAACCCTAGTGCTAAACCTTACACAAAAAGTAACCCTAACCCTAATCCTCACCCTAGGATATATCTTAACCCTAATCCTAACCCTAATCCTCACCCTAACGCTCACTCTAACCCTAAACCAAACCCTCACCCTAAATCTAACCCTCACCCTCACCCTCAGCCTCAGCCTAACCCTAAGCCTAACACTAACCCTAAACCTAACTGTCACACTGACAGTCATCAAAACCCTAATCCTAACCCTAACATCAACCCTAAACCTAACACTAAGCCTAAACCTAACCCTAACCCTAACCCTCTCTCTAACCCTAACCCTAACACTGTTGCTCCTCCTAGCACATACCCTACCCCTAATCCTATCCCTAACCCTCATCATAACCCTCACCCTAACCCTCACTCTAAACCTAACCTTAAATCTAACCCTCATCCTCACGCTACACCTAATCCTAACCCTAACGCTAACACTCACATACACCCTCACCTTAACCCTAATCCTAATCCTAACACTTACCCTAACCCTCACCCTCACCCTAACCCTCATCCTAACCCTGACCCTAACACTAACACTAACCCTAAACCTCACTCTAACCCTCACCCTAAACCTAAATCTAACCCTAACCGTCACACTCGCCTTAAACCTAACCCTAACCATAACCCTAAAACTCACCCTAACCCTAACCCTAAACCTCACCCTCACCCTAAAATTCACCCTAACCCTAACCCTAAACCTCACACTCACCCTAGCCCTCACCCTAAGCCTAACTCTAACCCTAACCCTCACACTAACCATAACCCTTATCATCACCCTAAATTTCACACTAACCCTAACCCTAACCCTCACCCTCACACTCACCCTAACCCTAACCCTAACCCTCACCTTCACCCTAAACCAAACCCTAACCCTAACACTCACTCTAACCCTAAGCCTAACCCTAACCCTAACCCTAACCCTCACACTCACCCTCAATCTAAACCTAATCCTAAACCTAACCCTATCCCTAACCCTGACCCTCATATTAACCACCACCCTAGGAATCACCCTCAGCCTAAACCTCACCCTAACCCTCACTATAAACCGACCCTAAAGTTAACCCTCACCCTCACCCTACCCCTAATACTAACCCTAACACTAACCTTCACACTCACCTTACCTTAACTCTAATCCTAATCCTAACCCTTACCATAACCCTCAACCTCACCCTAACCCTCATCCTAAACCTACCGTTAACACTAACACTAACCCTAACCCTCAACCTAACCCTCACCCTAACCCTAAATCTAACCCTAACCATCACCCTCGCCTAAAAGGTAACCATAACCATAACCCTAAATTCACCCTAATCCTAACCCTAAACCTCACTCTCACCCTAAACTCACCCTAACCCTAATCCTAACCCTCACTCTCACCCTAGCCCTCACCCTAAGCCTAACCCTAACCCTCACCCTCACCCTAAACCTAATCCTAACCCTTACTCTCATCCTATAACTGAACCTATCCCTAACCCTAACCATCACCCGAACCCTAATCCTCACCCCCAAACTCACCCTCAGCCTAACCCTAAGCCTAAGCCTAACCCTAACGCTAACCCTCACACTCACCGTCAACCTAACACTAATCCTAACACTAATGCTAACCCTAACCCTAATGCTAACCCTAACCCTAAACCTAAACCTAACCCTCACCCTAACCCTAACCCTAACATTAACCCTAACCCGAACTCTCACCCTAAACATCTCCCTAACCCTAACTCTAACCCTAAACCTCACACTCATCCTAAACCTAATCCTAACCCTAGCCCTAAACCTCACCCTAATCCTAATGCTAACCCTCACCCTTACCCTCGCCCTCACCCTCAATGTAACTCTAACCCTCACCCTAACAATAACACTAATCCTAACCCTTATCCTAATCCTAAAACTAATCCTATACCTAACCCTCACCCTCAGCCACACCCTCACTGCAAACGTCACCATGACCTTAACACTAACAATGATCCTACCCCTAACCCTAATCCTAACCCTCACCATCATCTTAAACCTCATCCTAACCCTAACCTTCACCCTAACCCTAACACTAACCCTAACCCTAACCCTCACCCTCATGCTCCGCCTAAGCCTAACCCTAACCCTCCCACTAACTGTCACCCTAACCCTAACACAAACACTAACGCTAACTCTAACCCTAAACTTCACCCTCACCCTAACATTAACTCTAACCCTAACCCTAAACAAAAACCTCACCCTAAACCTAACCCTAACCATCACCCTCACTGTAACACTAACCCTAACCCTAACCCTAACAATAATCCTAAACCTAACCCTAAACCTCATTCTAACCATAACCCTAAACCTAACCCTAACCATCACCCTAACACTAACCCTCAACCTAACACTAACCCTAACCCTAACACTAATCCTCACACTAACCCTAAACGTCACCCAAACCCTAACCCTCAGCCTCACCCTAGTCCTCACCCTAACCCTAACACTCACCCTCACCCTCACCCTAACCCTAACCCTAACCCTAACCCTCAACCTCACCCTAAACCAAACCCTAACCCTAACACTCACACTAACCCTAAGCCTAAGCCTAACCCTAACACTAACCCTCACACTCACCCTCAATCTAAACCTAATCCTAAACCTAACCCTATCCCTAAACCTAACCCTCACATTAACCATCACCCTAGCGCTCACCCTAACCCTAATCCTAACACTACACCACATCCTAACACTCACCCTAACCCTAATCCTAACTCTCAACCTAACCCTAACCCTAACCCTCACCCTCACTCTTGGCCTAAGACAAAGCCTAACCCTAAGCTTAAGCCTAACCCTAAACATGACACTAACCCTCACCCTAACTCTAACACTAACACTAACGCTAACTCTAACCCTAAACCACACCCTCACCCTAACCCGAACTCTAACCCTAACCCTTAATATAAACCTCACCCTAAACCTAACCGTAACCCTCACCCTCACAGTAACCGAAACCCTAACCCTAACCCTAACAATAATCCTAAATATAGCCCTAACCCTCATTGTAACCATAAATGTCAAAATAACCCTAAACCTCACCCTAACACTTACCCTCACCCTAACACTAACACTAACCCTAACACTAATTCTCAGACTAAACCTAAACATCACTCTAACCCTAAACCTCACCCTAACCCTAAACCTCACCCTCACCCTAGCCCTCACCCTAACCCTAAACCTCACCCTAAACCTAGACCTAATCCTAACCCTCAACCTTACCCTAACCCTCACCTTCATCATAACCTTAACCCTAACCCTCACCCTAAGCCTAAACTTAATCCTAACCCTAAACCTCTCCCTAACCATAACCCTAACCCAAACTCTTATGCTAGCCCTCAACCTAATCCTAATCTTAAATCTAACACTCATAATAACACTCATCCTAACCCTAAACCTCACCCTAACCCTAACACAAACACTAACGCTAACTCTACCCTTAAACCTCACCCTCACCCTAACCCTAACTCTAACCCTAACCCTAAACAAAAACCTCACCCTAAACCTAACCCGAAGCCTAATCATAACCATAACCATAACCCTCACAGTCAACCTCACCAAAAACCTAATCCTAAACCTAACCCTATCCCTAAACCTAACCCTCAACCTAACCCTAACCCTAACCCTAACCCTAACACTAACACTAACCCTAACACTAACCCTCACACTAAACATCAACTTAACACTAACTCTAACCCTAAACCGCACCCTCACCCTCACCCTAACCCTCACCCTCACCCTCACCCACAGCCTATCCCTATGCCTAAACCTAAACCTAACCCTAACCCTCATACTCACCCTCACACTAACCCTAATCCTAATCCTAACCCTAAACCTAACCCTCACCCTAACACTAACCCTCACCCTATCCCTAAACCTAACACTAACCCGAACCCTAAACCTCACCCTATCCCTTACCCTAACCCTAACTCTAACCCTAAAACTCACCCTCACTCTCACGCTAACCCTAATCCTAAACATCAACCTCATCCTAAACCTCAAACTAAACCTAACCCTAACACTAATCCTAACCCTAATCCTCATCCTAACTCTCACCCTAACCTTAACACTAAATCTCACCCAAATGCTAACCCTAACCGAAAACCTAACCCTAATCCTCACCCTCACCCTCACCCTCAGCTTAACGCTAAGCCTAACACTAACCATAAGCCTAACCCAAACACTCACCCTAACACTTACCCTAATCCTAATCCTAACCCTAACTCTAAACCTCACCCTAACCCTCAACCTCATCCTAACCCTCACCCTCACACTAACCCTAACACTAACCCTAACCCTAACCCTAAACCTCACCCTAACCCTAACCCTCACACTCACCCTCACCTTCACCGTAACTCTAACCCTAACCCTAACAATAACATTAACCCTCACCCTAAACCTAACACTCACCCTCACCATAATCGTAAACCTGACCCAAAGCCTCACCCTAACCCTTACCCTAACCCTAACCTAAACCTCACCCTAACCCTAAACCTAACCCTCACCCTCAGCCTCACCCTCACTGTAAACTTAAACCTAACCATAACACTAACAATAACAATAACCCTACGCTAATCTTACCTTCAACCTCAACCTAACCATAACCCTCACCCTAACCCTAACCCTCACCCTCAACGTAACCCTCAGCCTAACACTCACCCTAACCCTAAACCTAAACCTATCCCTAAACCGCACCCTAACTCTAACCCTAACCCTCACCGTCACCCTAGCACTCACCCTAGCCCTAATCTAAAACCTAAACCTCACCCTATCCCTCACCCTAACCCTAACCCTAACACTCAAACTCACCCTAAACCAAATCTTAACCCTAACACTCACTCTAACCCTAACCCTAAACCTAACCCTAACCCTCACACTCACCCACAATCTAAAGCTAATCTTAAACCTAACCCCATCCCTAACACTAACCCTCACATTAACCATCACCCTAGTGCTCACCCTAACCCTAATCCTAACCCTACACCTCATCCTAACACTCACCCTAACCCTAACCCTAACCCTCACACTAACCCTCACACTAACCCTAACATTAACACTAATGCTAACTCTAACCCTAAACCTCACCCTCACCCTAACACTAACTCTAACCCTAACCCTTAATATAAACCTCACCGTAAACCTAACCCTAACCCTCACAATAACCATACCCTATCCCTAACAATAACCCTAAACCTAACCCTAACCCTCATTGTAACCATAACCGTCACCATAACCCTAACCCTCACCCTAATAGTTACCCTCAACCTAACACTAACCCTCACCCTAACCCTAAAACTAACACTAACCCTAACCCTAAACCTCTCCCTATCCCTTACCTAACCCTAAATCTAACACTAAAACTCACCCTCACCCACACCCTAACCCTAATCCTAAGCATCACCCTCATCCGAACCCTCACCCTCACCCTAACCCTAACACTAATCCTAAACCTAATCCTCATCATAAATCTCACCCTAACCCTAACTCTCACCCAAACGCTAAGCCTAACCCAAACCCTAACCCTAAACCTCACCCTCACCCTCACTCTCAGCTTAATGCTAATCCTAACCCTAACCCTAAGCCTAACCCAAACACTCACCCTAACACTCACCCTAATCCTAATCCTAACCCTAACTCTAACCCTCACCCTAACCCTCACCCTCATACTAACCCTCACCCTAACCCTAACCCTAACACGAACCCTAACCCTAAACCTCACCCTAAACCTCACCCTAACCCTAAATCTAACCCTAAACCTCACCCTCACCCTCACCCTAAACCTAACCCTAACCCTAAACCTCACCCTAACCCTAACCCTCACACTCACCCTCACCTTCACCGTAATTCTAACCCTAAACCTAACAGTAACAATAACCATCACCTTAAACCTAACACTCACGCTCACCGTAATCCTAACACTAACCCAAACCCTTATCCTAACCTTTACCCTAACCCTAAGCTAAATCTCACCCTAACCCTAAACCTAACACTCACCCTCAGCCTCACCCTCACTGTAAACTTAAACCTAAACATAACACTAACAATAACACTAACCCTAACCCTAATCTAACCCTCACCATCACCCTCACCCTAACCCTAACCCTAACTCTAACCCTAACCCTCACCCTCACCGTAATCCTCACCCTAACACTCACCCTAACCATAAACCTATCCCTATCCCTAAACCGCACCCTAACTCTAACCCTTACCCTCATGCTCACCCTAGCACTCACCCTAGCCCTAAACTTAAACGTAAACCTCACCCTAACCCTAACCCTCAACCTAACCCTAAAACCCTAACAATCACCCTAAACTTCACCCTCACTTTCACCCTCAAGCTCGGCCTAAGCATAAGCCTAAGCCTAAGGCTAAGCCTAACCATCACAGTCACCCTCACTCTCACCGTAACCGTAAAACTAACCCTAACCCTAACCCTCACACTAATCCGCACCCTAACGCTAACCCTAACCCTAAAACTCACCCTCACCCTAAACCTAACCCTCACTCTCACCCCCAGCCTAACCCTAAGCCTAAGCCTAACCCTTTCCCTCACCCCCACCTTCAGCTTAACACTAAGCCTAAGCCTAACCCTAACCCTAATGCTCACCCTCACACTAGCCCTCACCATAACCATAACCATAATATTAAATGTAACCCTAACACTCACACTAACCCTAACCCTAAACCTAACACTAACCCTAAACTTCACCCTCACCCTAACAGTAACCATAACTCTAAACCTCATCCCAACCCTAAAACTAACCATCAACATCACCCTCACCCTCACCCTTACCTTAACCTTAACCTTAACTTTAACCCTCACCCTAAGAATAACAATAACCCTAAACCTAAACTTAAAACTCACCCTCACAGTAACTCTAACCCTAACCCAAACCCTCACCCTAACCCTAACCCTCACCCTAACCCTAGTGCTAAACCTTACACTTAAAATAACCCTAACCCTAATCCTCACCCTAGGACATACCCTAACCCTAATTCTAACCCTAACCCTCACCCTAACCCTCACTCTAAACCTAAACCAAATCTCATCCTAAATCTAACCCTCATCCTCACCCTCAGCCTCAGCCTAACCCTAAGCCTAACACTAACCCTAACCCTAACTGTCACACCCACAGTCACCGTAAACCTAATCCTAACCCTAACACCAACTCTAAACCTAACACTAACCCTAAACCTAACCCTCACCATAACTCTCACTCTAAACCTAACCCTAACACTGTCGATCATCCTAGCACATATCCTAACTCTAATCCTATCCCTAACCCTCACCTTAACCCTCACCCTAACACTCACTCTAAACCTAACCCTAAAGCTAACAGTCAACCTCACCCTACACCTAATACTAACCCTAACACTAACACAAACATGCACCCTCACCTTAACCCTAATCCTAATCCTAACACTTATCCTAACCCTCACCCTCACCCTAACCCTCTTCCTAACCCTGCCCCTAACAGTAACACTAACCCTAACCCTCACCCTAACTCTCACTGCCCCTAACACTAACATTAACCCTAACCCTAAATCTAACCCTAACCCTCACACTCGCCTTAACCCTAACCCTAACCATAACCCTAAAACTCACCTTAACCCTAACCCTAAAACTCACCCTCACCCTAAAACTCACCCTAACCCTAACCCTAAACCTCACTCTCACCCTAGCCCTCACCCTAAGCCTAAACCTAACCCTAACCCTCACCCTAACCATAACCCTCACCATAACCATAACTTTCACACTAACCCTAACCCTTACCATCACCCTCACCCTCACCCTAACCCTAACCCTAACCATCACATTCACCCTAAACCAAACCCTAACCCTAACACTCACTCTAACTCTAAGCCTAAGCCTAACCCTAACCCTAACCCTCAAACTCACCCTCAATCTAAACCTAATCCTAAACCTAACCATATCCCTAACCCTAACCCTCATATTAACCACCACCCTAGCAATCACGCACAGCCTAAACCTCACCCTAACTCTCACTCTAAACCTAACCCTAAAGTTAACCCTCACCCTCACCCTAACCCTAATACTAACCCTAACACTAACCCGCATACTCACCCTCACCTTAACACTAATCCTAATCCTAAACCATACCCTAACCCTCACCCTCACCTTAACCCTCATCCTAACCCTACCCTTAACACTAACACTAAACCTAACCCTCACCCTAACCTTCACCCTAACCCTCACCCTACCCTAAATCTAACCCTAACCCTCACCCTCGCTAAAACGGTAACCCTAACCATAACCCTTAAACTCACCCTAACCCTAACCCTAAACCTCACCCTCACCAAAAACTCAACCTAACCCTAACCCTAACCCTCACTCTCACCCTTGCCCTCACCCTAAGCCTAAACTTAACCCTAAACCTCAATCTAACCATAACCCTCCTCATAACCCTAACTTTCACACTAACCCTAACCCCTAAACCTCACCCTCACACTCAGCCTAACCCTAACCCTAACCCTCACTCTCAGCCTAAACCGATCCCTAAACCTAACACTCACTCTAACCCTAAGCCTAAGCCTAACCCTAACCCTAACCCTCACACACACCCTCAATCTAAACCTAATCCTAAAACTAACCCTATCCCTAATCCTAACCCTGTCATTAATGACCAGCCTAGCAATCACCCTCAGACTAACCCTCACCCTAACCCTAACCCTAACACTAACCCTAACACTCACCCTCAACGTCAGCCTCAGAATAACCCTAAGCCTAAGGCTAAAAATAACCCTAAACCTCAACCTCACCCTAGCCCTCTCCCTAACCCTAATCCTAACCCTAACCCTCATCATAACCCTCAATCTAACGATAAACCTAACCATCACCCGAACCCTAATCCTCACCCCCATCCTCATGCTCAGCCTAACCCTAAGCCTAAGCCTAAGCCTAACCCTAACCCTCACACTCACCATCACACTAAACCTAATACTAATCCTAACCCTAACCCTAACCCTAAACCTCAACCTAACCCTCACCCTAACCCTAACACTAACACTAACCCTAAAACTAAACCTCAACCTAACCCTCCCCCTAATCCTAACTCTAACCCTAAACCTCATTCTCAACCTAACCCTAACCCTAACACTAATCCTAACCCTCACCCTCACCCTAAACCTCATCCTAACCCTAACCCTCACCCTAACCCTCACACTAACCCAAACCCTAACCCTCACCCTCAAGCTCCGCCTAAGCCTAAGCCTAAACCTAAGCTTAAGCCTAAACCTAACAGTGAGAGCACTGTCACCCTAAGCCTAACACTAACAGTAACGCTAACTCTAACCCTAAACCTCACCCTGACCCTAACCCTCACCCTAACCCTAACCCTAACACTAACCCTAAACCTCACCTTAACCCTAACCCTAAATCTCACCCTCAGCCTCACCTTCACTCTAAACTTAACCTTAACCATAACACTAACAATATCCCTCACTCTAACCCTAACCCTAACCCTCACCCTAAACCTAACCCTCACTCTCACAGTAAACCTAACCCTAACACTCACCCTAACCCTAATCCTAACCCTAATCCTAAACCTCGCCATAATGCTAACTCTAAACCTCACCCTCAACCTTGCCCTCAGCCTAACCCTAATCCTAACCCTAAACCTCATCCTAACCCTCAAACTAACCCTAACGCTAACACTCACCCTAAACCTAACCCTTGCCCTCACCCTCACCCTCAGCCTAAACTTATGCCTAAGCCTAACCCTAACCATAACCCTCACACTCACCCTCACCCTAACCCTTATTCTAACACTAACCCTAACCCTAACCCTAAAATTCACCATAACGCTCTCCCTAACCCTAACTCTAAACCTCACCCTAAACCTAACCCGAACTCTAACCATAACCCTAAACGTAAACCTCACCCTAACTCTAACCCTAAACCTCACCCTCACCCTCACCTTAACCATAAGCCTAACCGTAACCCTAAAAATAACCCTAACCTAACACTAATCCTAACCCTAACCATAACTCTCACCCTAACCCTAACCCTCACCCTAACACTTACCCTCACCCTAAAACTAACCCTAATCCTAACACTAACCCTCACACTAACATTAACCATCACCTTAACCCTAAACCTCAACCTAACACTATCCCTAACCCTCACCCTCACCCTAGCCCTCACCCTAACCCTAATATTAATACTCAATCTAACCCTCACCCTCACCCTAACACAAAATCTAATCCTCACCCTAACCCTCACCCTAACCCTAGCCCTCACCTTTACCCTTACGGTCACCCTCACCCTAACCCTAACCCTAACCCTATCCCTCATCCTAAAACTCAGCCTAACAATAACCCTAACCATCACGCTAACCCTAACCATCAACCTCACCCTCAGCCTAAGCCTAAACCTAAGCCTAAGCCTAACCCTAACCCTCACCCTAGCACTCACCCTAACCCTAATCCTAAACCTAACCCTCAGCCTAACCCTAAACCTAAACCTAACAATAACCCTAACCCTAACCCTAACCCTCATTCTAACCATAACCCTCACCCTAACCCTAACCCTCACCCTTATACTTACCCTCACCCTAACACTAACCCTAACCCTAAAACTAACCCTCACACTAACCCTAATCATCACCGTAACCCTAACACGCACCCTAACCCTAACTTTAACCCTTACACTCACCCTAGCCCTCACCCTAACCATAATTATCATACTCACCCTAAACCTCACACTAACCCTAAAACTATCCTTAATCTAAAACACACCCTCAACCTAACCCTAACTCTAACCCTCACCCATGCCCTAACCCTCACATTTACCATAATCCTCATTCTCAGCCTAACCCGCAACTTTACCCTTACTGTCACCCTCACCCTAACCTTCACACTAACCCTAACACTCATCCTAACCCTCACCCTGACTGTAACCCTAAGCATCACCCTAACTCTAACCCTCACCCACACATTAACCCTAACCCTCACCCTCACCCTCAGCCTAAGCCGAAGTCTAAACCTAACCCGAACACTCACCCTCATCCTAACCCTAATCCTAATCCTAACCATAACCATAACCCTCACACTAACCCTAACACTCAACCTAACCCTAACCCTAACCCTGACCCTAACACTAACTGTAACACTAAACCTCACCCTGACCCTAACCCTAACCCTGAAGCTCACCCTAACCCTAACCCTAAACCTCACCCTCACACTAGCCATCACCCTAAACCTAATCCTAAACTTAACCCTCATCATAACCCTCACCCTAACCCTAATCCTAACCCTCACCATAACCCTAATTACCACCCACAACCTCACCCTCATCCTAACCCTAACCCTAACCCTAAACCTAATCCTAACCCACACACTCACCCTCAACGTAACCCTAATGCTAACCCTAACCCTAACTCTAACCCTCACCGTCAGCCTCACCCTCAGCCTAACCCTATGTGTAAGCCTAACCCTAAACCTAACCCTCACACTCACCCTCACCCTAACCCTAATCCTAACACTAATCTTAACCCTAAAGCTAACCCTCCCCCTAAACCTCCCCCTAACGCTAACTCTAACCCTAAACCTCACACTCACCCTAACCCTAATCTTAACCCTAACCCTAAACCTCACCCTAACCCTAACCCTAAACCCCAGCCTTACCGTCACCCTCACCCTGACCGTAACACTAACCCTAACACTAACAATAACACTAATCCAAACCCTAAACCTAACCCTAACACTAATCCTATCCCTAACCCTCACCCTCAGCCTCACCCTCACTGCAAATGTAACCATAAACTTAACACTAATAATAATCCTAACACTAACCCTAATCCTAACCCTAACCCTCTTCTTGACCCTAACCCTCACAGTAATTCTAGCCCTCATCCTCAGCATAAACCTAACCCTCATCCTAACCCAACCTCATCCTAACCCGAACCCTAAACTTCACCCTAACACTAAACCTATCCCACCCCCCCACTTAGTCCTCACCCTAACCCTAATCCTAACCCTAATCCTCATCCTAACACTAACCCTAACCCTAACCCTAATCCTCACACTAACCCTAATCCTAACTTTAACCCTCAACCTAACTCTAACCCTCACCATCACTGTAACTTGAACCCTAGACCTCACCCAAACTCTAAACTTAACCCGAACCCTAACCCTCAACCTAACGCTAACCCTAACCCAAACGCTAACCCTAACCCTCACCCTTACCCT
The DNA here is from genome assembly GCF_024711535.1 of Dipodomys merriami. Lineage (NCBI taxonomy): Eukaryota > Metazoa > Chordata > Mammalia > Rodentia > Heteromyidae > Dipodomys > Dipodomys merriami. The sequence goes on from NW_027202760.1 coordinate 851,180, forward strand.
CACCCTCAGCTTAACCCTTAGCCTAACCCTAACCCTAAGCATAAACCAAAGACTCAGCCTAACACTAACCCTAATCCTAATCCTAACACTAACCCTAACACTCACCCTCATCCTAACCCTCAACCTAATCCTAAAACTAACCCTAACCCTAACCCTCACACTAACTCTCACCCTAAACCTAACTCTAACACTCAATCTCACCCTCACCCTCATCCTAACTCTAACCCAAACCCTAAACCTCATCCTAACCCTAACCCGGATCCTCACCCTCACCCTCACGGTAAATCTAACCCTAACCCTAACAATAACACTAAACCTAACCCTAAACCTAACACTCACCCTCACCATAACCCTAACCCTAACCCTAAACCTCACACTAACCATCAACCTAGCGCTCAACCTAACCATAAACCTCACCCTAACCCTGACCCTAAACCTAACCCTAACACTCACCCTCACACTCGGCCTAAGCCTAAGCCTAAACCTAAGCTTAAGCCTAACTCTAATCCTCACACTAACCCTCACCCTAACCCTAACACTAACAATAACACTAATTCTAACCCTAAACCGCACCCTCACACTAACCCTAACTCTAACATTAACCCTAAACATAAACCTCACCCTCAACCTAACCCTAACCCTCACCCTCACCGTAACTGTAACCCTAACCCTAACCCCAACAATAACCCTATACCTAACCCTAATCATCATTCTAGCCATAAAACTCACCCTAAAGCTAACCCTCACCCTAACACTTACCCTCACCGTAACACTAACCCTAACCCTAACACTAATCCTAACAATAACCCTAATCGTCACCGTAAACCTAAACCTCAACCTAACCCTGACCCTCACCCTCATCCTAGCCCTAACCCTAACCCGAATCCTCACCTAAACCCTAAACCTCAGACTAACCCTAAAACTAATCCTCAATCTTAACCTCACCCTCACCCTAACCAGAACCCTAACCCTCAACCTAAACCTAACCCTGACCATTACCGTAATCCTCACTCTCAGCCTAACCTTAACCTTTACCCTTACCGTAAACCTCACCCTAACACTCACCCTAACCCTAACCCTCACCCTGATTGTAACCCTAAGCATCACCCTAACCCTAACCCTCACCCTCACACACAGCCTCAGCCTAACCCTAACCCTAACCCTAACCATAACCCTAACCCTAACCCTAGCCCTCACCCTAACCCTAATCCTAACCCTATCCCCAATCCTAACCCTAAACCTAACCCTAACACTAAACATCACCCTAAACCTAATCCTCATCCCCACCCTCACTCTCAGCCTAACCCTAAGCCTAAGCCTAACCCTAACCCTAACCCTCACACTCACCCTCAACATAACCCTAATCCTCAACCTAAACCTAACCCTAACAATAAACCTCAACCTAACCCTCACTCTAACCCTAACCCTCACCCTAACACCCTCACCCTAAAACTAACCCTAACCCTAACACTAATCCTCACACTAACCCTAATCATCACCCTAAACCTAAACCTCACCCTAACCCTAACCCTCACCCTCACCCTAACCCTTACCCTCACCCTCACCCTAAACCTCAGGCTAACCCTTAAACTAATCCTCAATCTTAACCTCACCCTCCCCCAACCCAAACCATAACCCTAAACCTAAACCTAATCTTCACCCTTACGTTAATTCTCACTCTCAGCCTAACCTTCACCTTTACCCTGACCGTCAACCTCACCCTAACACTCACCCTAACCCTAAACCTCATCTTAACCCTCACCCTGAATGTAACCCTAAGCATCACCCTAACCCTAACCCTCACCCTCACACACAGCCTTAGCCTAACCTTAACCATAAGCCTAAACCTAACCCGAACCCTCACCCTCACCCTAGCCCTCACCCTAACCCTAATCCTTACCCTAACCCTAAACCTAACGCTAACCCTAACCATCACCCTAAACCTAATCCTCATCCCCACCCTCACTCTTAGCCTAACCCTAAGCCTTAGCCTAACCCTAACCCTAACCCTCACACTCACCCTCACCATAACCCTAATCCTCAAAGTAACCCTAACCCTAACAATAAACCTCAACCTAACCCTCAACCTAACCCTAACCCTAACACTAACCCTAAACCTAACCCTTACCCTAAACCTTCCCCTAAACCTTACTCTAACCTTAAACTTCACCCTCAACCTAAACCTCAACCTAACACTAAACCAAACCCTCACCCTAACCCTCACTGTAACTCTAACCCTAACCATAACACTAACCCTAAATTTAACCTTAACCCTAACGCTCACCCTCACCGTAATCCTAACCCTAACCCAAGCCCCCATCCTAACCCTAACCGTAACCTTAACCCTAAAACTCACCCTAACCTTAACCCTAAACCTCACTCTCAGCCTCAGCCTCACTGCAAACTTAACCTTAACCATAACACTACCAATAACCCTAACCCTAATCCTAACCCTCACCCTCACACTAACCCTAACACGAACCCTCACCCTAACCCTAACCCTCACACTCAAAGTAGCCCTAAACCTAACCCTCACCCTAACCCTAACCCTAACCCTAATCATAAACCTCGCCATAATGCTAACTCTACAACTCACCCTCACCCATTCCCTCAACCTAACCCTAATCCTAACCCTAAACCTCATCCTAACCCTCACCCTAACCCTAACCCTAACCCTCACCCTAACCCTAACCCTCCCCCTCCCCCTCCCCCTCAGCCTAACCCTAAACCTATGCCTAACCCTAACACTAACCGTCACACTCACCCAAACCCTAATCCTAACACTAACACTAACCCTAACCCTAACCCTCCCCCTAACCTTCCCCCTAACCCTCCCCCTAACCGTAACTCTAAACCTGAACCTTACCCTCAACCTAAAACTAACTCTAACCATAACCGTAAACCTAAACCTCAGCCTAACCGTAACCCTGATCCTGACCCTCAACTTCACCGTAACAATAAGCCAAACCCTAACCTTAAAAATAACACTAACCCTAACACTAATCCTAACAGAAACCATAACTCTCACCCTAACCCTAACCCTCACCCTAACACTTACCCTCAACCTAAAACTAACCCTAATGCTAACACTAATCCTCACACTAACCCTAACCATCACCTTAACCCTAAACCTCAACCTAACCCTATCCCTAACCCTCACCCTCACCCCAGCCCTCACCCTAACGCTACCCCTAACCCTCACCCTAAACCTCAAACTAATCCTAAGACTAATATTCAATCTAACCCTCACCCTCACCCTAACCCTAACCCTTATCCTCACGCTAACACTCACCCTAACCCTAACCCTCACATTTACCCTTACTGTCACCCTCACTATAACCCTCACCCTAACCCTAACCCTCATCCGAACCCGCAGAATAACCATAACCCTAACCATCATGCTAACGCTAACCTTCAAACTCACCCTCAGATTCAACTTAAACCGAAGTCTAAGCCTAACCCTAAACATCACCCTCACACTAGCCCTCACCCTAACCCTAATCCTAACCCTAATCCTCATCCTAACACTAACCCTAACCCTAACCCTAACCCTCACACTAACCCTAATCCTAACCCTAACCCTCAACCTAACCCTAACCCTCTCCATCACTGTAACCTGAACCCTAAACCTCACCCAAACCCCAGCCTAACCTTCACATTAACCTTATTGTCAACCTCACCCTAACCCTCACCATAACCCTATCCCTCATCCTAACCCTCACCCGGACTGTAAACCTAAGCATCACCCTAACCTTAACGCTCACCCTAACCCACAGCCTCAGCCTAACCCTAACCCTAAGCCTAAACCTAACCCGAACCCTCACCCTCAACCTAGCCCTCACCCTAACCCTAATTCTAACCCTAACCCAAATCCTAACCCTAAACCTAACACTAACCTTAACCATCACCCTAAATCTAATCCTCACCCCACCCTCACTCTCAGCCTAACCCTAAGCCTAAGCCTAACCCTCACCCTAACCCTCACCCTCACCCTCACCATAACTCGAATCCTCAACCTAACCCTAACCCTAAACCTAACCCTCAAACTAACCCTCACCCTAACCGTAAACCTAACACTAACCCTAACCGTAACCCTCACCCTAACTCTCCCCCTAACCCTAAATCTAAACCTAAACCTCACCCTCAACCTAAACCTAACTCTAACCATAACCCTAAACCTAAACCTCACCGTAAACCTAACCCAAACCCTCACCCTCACCCTCACCCTCACCATAACCATAACCATAACCCTAACCCTAAAATAACCCTAATCCAAATAATAATCATAACCCTAACCATAACTCTCACCCTAACACTCACCCTCATCTTAACACTTACCCTCACCCTGAAAGGAAACCTAATCCTAACACTAACCCTCACACTAACCCTAACCATCACCTTAACCCTAAACCTCAACCTAACCCTATCAATAACCCTCAACCTCACCCTAGCCCTCACCCTAACCCTACCCCTCATCCTCAGCCTAAACCTCACACAAACCCTAACACTACTACTCAATCTAACCCTCACCCTAACCCTAACCCTAATCCTCACCCTAACCCTCACCCTAAACCTAGCCCTCACCTTTAACCTTACTGTAACCCTAACCCTAACCCTAACCCTAACCCTCATCCAAAACGTCAGCCTAACCATAACCTAACCATCACGCTAAGCCTAACCCTCAACCTCACCCTCAGCCTCAGCCTAAACCTAAGCCTAAGCCTAAGCCTAACCCTAAACCTCACCCTCACCCTAGCCCTCACCCTAACCCTAATCCTAACCCTAACCCTCAGCCTAACACTAACCCTAACCCACAAAATAGCCCTAACCCTAACCCTAACCCTCATTCTAACCATAAGCCTCACCCTAACCCTAACCCTCACCCTAACACTTACCCTCACCCTAACACTAACGCTAACCCTAACACTAACACTCACACTAACCCTAACCATCACCCTAACCCTAACACTCACCCTAACCCTAACCCTAACCCTCACTGTCACCCTAGCTCTCACCCTAACCCTAACTATCATCCTCACCCTAAACCTCACACTAACCCTAAAACTAATCCTTAAGCTAAACCACAAGCTCACCCTAACCCTAACTGTAACCCTCACCCTAACCCTAACCCTCACATTTACCGTAATCCTCATTCGCAACATAACCCTCAACTTTACTCATACTGTCATCCTCACACTAAACCTCACACTAACCCTAACACTCATCCTAATCCTCACCCTGACTGTAACCCTAAGCATCACCCTAAACCTAACTCTAACCCTCACCCTCACCCTAACCCTAATCCTAAACCTAACCCTAACCATAACCCTCACACTAACCCTAACACTCACCCTAACACTAACCCTAACACTAACCCTAACCCTAACCCTCACCCTTACACTAACTCTAACACTAAACCTCACTCTGACCCTAACCCTAACCCTAAAGCTCACCCTAACCCTAACCCTAATCCTCATCCTCACGCTAGCCCTCACCCTAACCCTAATCCTAACCCTAACCCTCATCATAACCCTCACCCTAACACTAATCCTTACCCTCACAATAACCCTAACCCTCACCCTCAACCTCACCCTCAGCCTAACCCTAAGCATAACCCTAAACCTAACCCTAACCCACAGGCTCAACCTCAGCGAAACTCTAATGCTAACCCTAACCCTAACTCTAACCCTAAGCCTCCCACTAACCCTAACCCTAATCCTAACCTAACACTAACCCTAACACTAAGCATCAACCTAACCCTCCCCCTAACCCTAACTCTAACCCTAAACCTCACACTCACCCTAAACCTAATCGTAATCCTATCCCTAAACCTCACCCTAACCCTAACCCTCACCCTCACCTGTCCGTAACTCTAACCCTAAAGCTAACAATAACACTAAAATTAAACCTAAACCTAACACTAACACTAATCCTATCCCTAACTCTCACACTCAGCCTCACCCTCACTGCAAATGAAACCATAACTTTAACACTAACAATAATCCTAACACTAACCCTAATCCTAAACATCACACTCACCCTAACCCTCATTCTAACCCTAACCCTCACGGAAACTCTAACCCTCACACTCACCATAACCCTAACCCTCATCCTAACCCTCACCCTCACCCTAACCCTCACCCTAAACCTCACCCTAACGCTAACTCTAACCCTCATCCTTAGCCTAGCCCTCACCCTAACGCTAATCCTAACCCTAATCCTCATCCTAACACTAACCCTAACCCTAACCCTAATCCTAACCCTAACCCTCAACCTAACCCTAACACTCACCATCACTGTAACCTGAACCCTAACCCTAACCCAAACCCTAAACTTAACCCGAACCCTAACTCTCACCCTAAAGATAACCCTAACCCCCACCCTAACCCTAATCCTCACCCTTACACTCACCCTCAGCTTAAACCTTAGCCTAACCCTAACCCTAAGTCTAACCCAAACACTCACCCTAACACTAACCCTAATCCTAATCGTAACCCTAACCCTAAACCTCACCCTCATCCTAACCCTAAATCTAACACTAACCCTAACCCTCACACTAACTCTCACCCTAACCCTAACTCTAACACTAAATCCCACCCTCAACTTCACCCAAACCCTAACCCTAACCCTAAACCTCATCCTAACCCTAAACCTAATCGTGCCCCTAACCTAACCCTAACCCTCACCCTAACTATAACCCTAACCCTAAACCTAAACCTAACCCTCACCCTAACCCTAACTGTAACCCTATCCCTAAACATAAACCTCACCCTAAACCTAACCCTAACCCTCACCCTCACCATAACTGTAACCCTAACCCTAACCCTAACAATAACCCTAAACCTAACCCTAACCCTCATTCTAACCATAACCCTCACCTAACTCTAACCCTCACCCTAACACTTACCCTCACCTTAACACTAACCCTAACAATAACAATAATCCTCAAACTAATCCTAATTGTCACCCTAACCCTAAACCTCACCCTCACACTAACCCTCACCCTCACCCTCACCCTAGCCCTCACCCTAACCCTAACCCTCATCCTCACCCTAAACCTCACACAAACCCTAAAACTAATCCTCAATCTTAACATCACCCTCACCCTAACCCTAATCCTAACCCCCAACATAACCCTAACCCTCACCCTTAATGTAATCCTCACTCTCGGCCTAAACTTCAACTTTTCCCTTACCTTAACCCTCACACTAACACTCACCCTAACCCTAACCCTCATCCTAACCTTCACCCGGACTGTAACCCTAAGCATCACCCTAACCCTTACCCTCACCCTCACCAACAGCCTCATCCTAACCTTCACCCGGACCGTAACCCTAAGCATCACCCTAACCCTAACCCTAACCCACACCCAGAGCCTCAGCCTAACCCTAACCCTAAGCCTAAACCTAACCCTAACCCTCACTCTCAACCTAAACCTAATCCTAACCCTAACCCTAATCCTAACCCTAAAAATAACCCTAACCCTAACCATCACACTAAACCTAATCATCATCCCAACCCTCACTCTCAGCCTAACCCTAAGTCTAAGAATACCCCAAACCCTAACCATCACCCTCACCCTCACCATAACCCTAATCCTCAACCTAACCCTAACCCTAACCCTAAACCTCAACCTAACCCTCACCAGAAACCTAAACCTAACACTAACCCTATCCCTAACCCTCACCCTTACCCTCGCCCTAAACCTAACTCTAACCCAAAACCTCACACTCACCCTAAATCTAACCCTAACCCTCAACCTCACCCTCACCCTCAACCTCACCGTTAATCTAACCCTAACCCTAACAATAACCGTTACCCTAACCCTAACCCTAATGCTCACCCTAACCATAACCCTAAACTTAACCAAAGCCTCACCCTAACCCTAACCCTAACCCTCACCCTTACCCTAACCCTAAACCTCAGCCTCAGCCTCACCCTCACTGTGAACTTAACTTTAACCATAACACTAACAATAACCCTAACCCTAATCCTAACACTCACCCTCATACTAAACATCACCCTAACCCTAAACCTAAGCCTAAGCCTAATCCTCGCCCTAATGCTAACTCTAAACCTCACCATCACCCTTGCCCTCATCCTAACCCTAATCCTAACTCTAAACCTCATCCTAAACCTCAACCTACCCCTAACTCTAACCCTCACCCTAACTCTAACCCTCACCTTCAGCCTCACCCTCAGCCAAACCCTATGTGTAAGCCTAACCCTAAACATAACCCTCACACTCACCCTCACCCTAACCCTCCTCTAACCCTAAATCTAAACCTAAACCTCACCCTCAACCTAACCCTAACTCTAACCATAACCCTAAACCTAAACCTCAACCTAACCCTAACCTTAACCCTCACCCTCACAGTAACCATAACCCTAACCCTAATCCTAAAATAACCCTAATCCTAATACTAATCCTAACCCTAAACATAACTCTCACCCTAACACTCACCCTCACCCTAACACATACCCTCACCCAAAAATGAACCGTAATCCTAACACTAACCCTCACACTAACCCTAACCATCAACTTAACCCTAAACCTCAAACTAATCCTATCCCTAATCCTCACCCTAACCATTGCCCTCACCCTAACGCTACCTCTCATGCTCACCCTAAACCTCACACTAACCCTAACACGAATACTCAATCTAACCCTCACCCTAACCCTAACACTAATCCTCACCCTAACACTCACCCTAAACCTAATCCTCAATTTTAACCTTACTGTCACCCTCACCCTATCCCTAACCCTAAACTTAACCCTCATCCTAACCCTCAGCCTAACCATAACCTAACCATCACGCTAACTCTAAAACTCAACCTCAACCTCAGCCTCAGCCCTAACCTAAGCCTAAGCCTATCCCTAACCCTAATCCTCACCATCACCCTAGCCCTCACCCTAACCCTAATCCTAACCCTAACCCTTATCCTAAACCTAACCCTAACCCAAACAATAACCCTAACCCTAACTCTAACCCTCATTCTAACCATAAGCCTCACCCTAACCCTAACCCTCACCCTAACACTTACCCTCACCCTAACACTAACGCTAACCCTAACACAAACCCTCACACTAACACTAACCCTCACACTAACCCTAACACTCACTCTAACCCGAACACTCACCTTAACCCTAAACCTAACCCTCACCCTCACCCTAGACCTCACCCTAAACCTAATCCTAACCCTAAACCTAATCGTAACCTAACCCTAACCCTAACCATCACCCTAAACCTAATCCTCATCCCGACACTCACCCTCAGCCTAACCCTAAGCCTAAGCCTCAGCCTAACCCTAACCCTCACCCTCACCCTCACCAAAACCCTAATCCTAAACCTAACCCCAACCCTAAACCACAACCTAACCCTTACGCTAACCCTAACCCTAACCCTCCCCCTCTCCCTCACCGTAACCATAAACCTAACCCTAAACCTAAAAATAACACTAACCCAAATACTAATCTTTACACTAACTATAACTCTCACCCTAACCCTAACCCTCACCATAACACTTAACCTAACCCTAAAACTAACCCTAATCCTAACGCTAACCCTCACACTTAACCCTAAACCTCAACCTAACCCTATCCCTAACCCTCACCCTCACCTTAGCCCTCATCCTAACCTTACCCCTCATCCTCACTCTAAACCTCACACTAACCCTAATACTAATACTCAGTCTAACCCTCACCCTCACCTTAACCCTAACCCTAATCCTCACCCTAACCCTAACCCTCACCCTAAAACTTACCCAAAACCTAACACTAACCCTAACCCTAAAACTAAACCTCACACTAACCCTAACACTCACCCTAACCCTAACACTCACCCAAAACTTAAACCTAAACCTCACCCCCACCCTAGCCCTCACCCAACCTTAACTATCATCCTCACCCTAAACCTCAAAATAACACTCAAACTTATCCTCAATCTAAACCACAACCTCACCCTAACCCTAACACTAACCCTCACTCTAACCCTAACCCTCACATTTACAGTAATCCTCATTCTCAGCCTAACCCTCAAATTTACACTTACTATCACCCTCACGCTAACCCTCATCCTAACCCTCACCCTGACCATAACCCTAAGCATCACCCTAACTCTAACCCTCACTCACACGCTCACCATAACCCTAACCCTCACAGTAACACTAACTCTAAATGTAAACATAACACTCAGCCTAACCCTAACCCTCATCCTCACACTCACCCTCAGCCTAACCCTAAGCATAACCGTAATCCTCACACTCACCCTCACCCTAACACTAATCCTAATCCTAACCATAAGCATAACCCTAATCCTAACCCTAACACTCACCCTATCCCTAACCCTAACACTAACCCTAACCCTAACCCTCACCCTAACACTAACTCTAACACTAAACCTCACCCTCACCCTAATCCTAACCCTAAAGCTCACCCTAACCCTAACCCTAAACCTCACCCTCATGCTAGCCCCCACCCTAACACTAATCCTAACTCTAACCCTCATCCTAACCCTCAACCTAACCCTAATCCTAACCCTCACCCTAACCCTAAACCTCACCCTCAACCTCACCCTCAGCCTAACACTAAGCCTAACCCTAAACCTAACCCTAACGCACACACTCACCCTCAACCTTACACTAATCCTAACCCTAACCCTAACTCTAACCTTAACACTCATACTAACCCTCACCCTAACCCTAACCTAACACTAACCCTAAACCGAACCCTAACTTTAACCCTCACCCTAAGCCTAAATCTAACCCTAAACCTCACCCTCACCCTAACCCTAACTCTAACCCTAATCCTAACCCTGAACCTCAACCTAAACCTAACCCTAACCCGCACCCTAACTATAAATTTCACCGTAACTCTAACCCTCACCCTAACACTTACCCTCACCCTAACACTAACCCTAAGCCTAACACTAACCCTCAAACTAACCCTAAACCTCACCCTAAGCCTAAACCTCAGCCTAACCCTAACACTAACCCTAACCCTCAACCTCACCCTAGATCTCACCCTAAAACTAATTCTAACCCTTACACTCACATAACCCTAACACTCATCCTCAAACTAAACCTCACACTAACCCTAACCCTAATCTGCAATGTAACCCTCAGCCTCACCATAATCCATAACCCACAACCTTGCCCTAACCCTCACCCTAACTGTAACCCTCACCCTTATCTTAACCCTCAACCTCAGCCTAACCCTCAAATTTAATCTTACCATCACCCTCAAACTAACCCTCACCCAATCCCTAAACCTCATCCTAACTTTCAAGCTAACCTTAACCCTAACCACCACCCTAAACCTAACCCTCACCTTCACCCTCACACTAGCCCTCACCCTAATCCTAATCCTAAACCTAAGCATCATCCTAAACCTCACTCTAACACTAACCCTAACCATCACCCTAACACTAACCCTCACCCTCAACCTCACCATCAGCCTAAATCTATTCCTAAACCTAATCCTAACCCTAAACCTGAACGTCAAACTAACCCTCAACCTAACCCTAACCCTAAGACTAAGCCTAACCTTAACCCTAACCCTAACCCTGCCCCTATCCCTAACACTAACCCTAACCCTAACCCTAACCCTAACACCAACACTCACACATATTCTAACCCTAAACTTCACCTTAACCCTAACCTTAACTCTCACCCTCACCCTCACCCTAACCCTCACCCTAATCCTAACCCTAAGCCTAAGCCAAACCCTAACACTAACCCTCACATTCACAGTCACCCTAACCCTAATCCTAACCCTAAATCTATCCCTAAACCTCAACCTAACCCTCACATTCACCCTAAGGCTAACACTAACCCTAAACCTAACCCTCACCCTAACCCTAAACCTCACCCTAACCCTAATCGTAACCCTAATTCCCATCCCCACCCTCACCCTCAGCCTAACCATAAGCCTAAACCTAAGCCTAACCCTAACACTTACCCTAACTCTAACCCTAAAGCTCACCCTCACCCTAACCCTAACTCTAACCCTAAACCTAAACCTCACCCTAACCCTAACCCTAACCCTCACCCGCACCCTCACCCTCACCTTAACTCTAACCCTAACCATAACAATAACACTAACCCTAACCCTAACCATCACTCTAATCCTAATCCTCACACCCACCCTCACCCTAAGGTTACCCAGAGCCTAAGCCTAACCCTTACCCTAACGTTCACCCTCACCCTAACCCTAATCCTAACACTAACCCTATCCTTAAACCTCAACCTAACCCTTTCCCTCACCCTCAAGCTCGGCCTAAGCCTAAGCCTAAGCATTACCGAACTCTAACCCTCACCCTAACCCTCACCCTAACCCTAAACCTAACACTAACCCTAACTCTAACCCTAAACCTCACCCTCACACTAAGCCTAACTCTAACCCTAACCTTAAACTAAACCTCACCCGCACCCTAACCCGAACCCTCACCCTCACTCTCACCGTAACCGTAACCCTAAACATAACCGTGACAATAACCCTAACCCTAAGCCTAAACCTCACCCTAACCATACCCCTCAACATAAACCTAACCCTCAATCTAACCCTCACCCTCATCCTAACCCTAACCCTAACACTCACCCTAACCCTCACCCTAAACCTAATCATCACCCTTACCGTAAACCTCACCCTAACATTAACCTTCACCTTTACACTTACTGTCACCCTCACCCTAACCCTAACCCTCATCCTTACTCTAACCCTAAACGTAACCCTAACCATCACCTTAACCCTAAACCTCACCCTCAACCTCCGCCTCAGACTAACCCTAATCCTAAACCTAACCCTCATCCTAACCCTCAAGGTAACTATAACACTCACCATCTCTTTAAACCTAATCCTCATCTCCACCCTCACCATCAGCCTAAACCTAAGCCTAAGCCTAAACCTAAACCTAACCCTGACCATAACTCTAAACCTAACCCTAACACTAACACTAACTCTAAACCTAAAACTCACCCTCACCCTAAACCAAACCCTAACCCTAACCCTAAGCCTAGCCCTAACCCTAACACTCACACTCACTCTCAACCCAAACCTAATCCTAAACCTAACCCTATCCCTAAACCTAACCCTCACACTAACCCTCAGCCTAAGCCTAACTGTAACCCTAAACCTCACCTTCACCCTCACCCTAAACGTAAACCTAAACCTAACAATAACAATAACTCTAACACTAACCCTAACCCTTACCCGAACACTTAACCTCACCCTAACACTAACCCTAACCCTCACCTTCACCCTAGCCTTCACCCTAAACCTAATTCTAACCCTTTCCCTCACCCTAAACCTAACCCTCATCCTCAATCTAACCCTCACCCTCAACCTAACATCTAACCCTCACCCTTACCCTAACCCTAACTCTCAACTTTAACTTAACCCTCATAGTTAGCCTAACCCTCAACTTTACCCTTACCATCACCCTCACCCTAACCCTCACCCTATCCCTAAACCTCAGGCTAAACTTCAACCTAACCATCGCCCTAAACAGCTCCCTAAACCTAACCCTCACCCTCAACCTCACCCTCAGCCTAACCCTAAGCCTAAGCCTAAGCCAAACCCTAGCCCTCACACTCAACCTAGCCCTCACCCTAACCGTAATTCTAACCCTAACCCTCATCCTAACCCCCACCCTAATCCTAACCCTAACCATCACCCAAACCCTTATCCTCACCCCCACCATCACCCTCAGCCTAAACCTGAGCCTAAGCCTAACCCTAACCTTCACACTCACCCTCACCCTAACCCTAATCCTAAAACAAACACTAACCCTAAACCTAAACCTCAACCTAACACTCCCCCTAACCCTAACCCTCCCACTAACCCTCCCCCTAACCCTAACTCTAACCCTAAACCTCACCCTCACACTAACCCTAATCCTCACCCTAACCCTAAACCTCACCCTAACCCTAAACTTAACCCTCACCCTCACCCTCACCATAACTCTAAATCTAACCTTAACAATAACACTAATCCTAACCCTAAATCTAAACCTAACCCTAATCCTAACCCTAACCCTAAACCTCAGCCTCACCATCACTGCAAAGGTAACCTTAACCATAACACTAACAATAACCATAACCCTGATCCTAACCCTCAACCTCACCCTAACCCTAATCCTAACCCTAAACCTCACCCTAACCATAACCCTCAGCCTCACCTTAACCATAACCCAAATCCTAACCTTCACCCTAAACCTAATCCTCACCCTCACCATAACCCTAACCCTTACACCTACCTTCAACCTCAGCCTAACCCTACGCCTAAGCCTAATCCTAACCCTAACCCTCACACTTACCCTAACTCTAACACTAATCCTAACACTAAGCCTTTCCCTAAACCTCAAACTAACCCTCACCCTCACCATAAGACTAACAATAACCCTAACCCTAACCCTCGCCCTAACCCTTCCAATAACCCTAACTCTAACCCTAAACCTCTGCCTCATTGTAAGCATAACCCTAACCCTAAAACCCTAACTCTAACCCTAACCCTCACCCTCACACTTTCGCTTGGCCTAAGCCTAAGCCTAAGCCTAAGACTAATCCTGACCCTCACACTCACCCTCACCCTAACCCTAACCATAATACTAACCCTAACCCTAACTCTCACACTAACCCTCACCCTAATGCTAACTCTAATTCTAAACCTCACCCTCACCCTAACCCTAACCCTCCCCCTCCCCCTCACCCTCTGACTAACATTAAGCCTAACCCTAACACCAACCCTAACACTAACACTAACCCAAAACCTCAACATAACCCTAACCCAAACCCTCACCCTCACCCTAGCCAATACTCAAACCCTAAGCCAAAGCCTAACCCTCAACCCAACCCTCACTCTAACCCTAACCTTAACACTCACCCTAACCCTAACCCTCACACTCACCCTCACCTTAACCCTAAGCCTAATCCTAACCCTAACACTAAGCCTCACCCCCATACTAAACCTCACACTAGCCCTAACCCTAACCCTAACCCTCAACTTCACCCTGGCCTCACCCAAAGCCTAACCCTCATCCTCACCCTTAACCTCACACTAAACCTAACACTAACCATCAGTCTAACCCTAACCCTAATCCGAACACTCACCCTTAACATAACCCTCACACTCAGCCTAACCCTCACCTTTACTCTTACTGTCACACTCATTCTAACCCTCACCCTAATCCTAACCCACATCCTTACCCCCACCCTAACCGTAATCCTAACCATCACCCTAAACCTAATGCTTACCCTCACCTTCAGCCTCAGCCTAACCCTAATCCTAAACCTAACCCTAAACTTCCCACTCATCCTAGCCCTCAACCCTAAACCTAATCCTAACCCTAAGCTTCATGCTAACTCTCAACCTAACCATAACCGGAAATATCACTCTAAACCTAATCCTCATCCCCAACCTCACCCTCAGCCTAACCCTAAGCCTAAGCCTAAACCTAACCCTAATCCTCACACTAACCCTCACCCTAATCCTAATCCTAACCCTAACCCTAACCCTAACCCTATACCTCAACCTCAACCTAACCCTAACCCTAAACTTAACCCTCACCTTCACCTTAGTCCACACCCTAAACCTCACCCCCAACTTAACCCTCACCCGCACCATAACCCGAACCCTAAATCTCACCATAACCCTACCCCTAACCCTAACCCTAAAGCTCGCCCTAACCCTAACCCTAACACTCCCCCTCACCATAGCCCTCACCATAATCCAAATTGTAACACTAACCCTCATCCTAACCTTCACCCTAATCCTAACCCTAACCCTCACCCTAACCCTAAAACTAATTCTAACCCTCAACCAAACCTTAACCCTGACCCTCACCATAACTCTAACCCTAACCCTCACCCTAACCCTAAACCTAACCCAAAACCTAAACCTCACCATAACCCTAACATTAACCCTCACCCTCTCCCTTGACCTCATCCTAACCCTAATTCTAACCCTAACCCTCATGCTAACCCTCACCGTAACCCTAACCCTCACCCTAAACCTCGCCCTAATCTTAACTCTCAACCTAACCCAAAACCTAAACCTCACCCTAACCCTAACCCTAACCCTCATCAGCATGCTAGCCCTCACGCTAAACCTAATCCTAAACCTAACCCTCATTCTAACCCTTACCCTAAACCTAACCCTAACCCTCACTCTAACCCTAACCCTCACCTTCACCCTCAGCCTAACCCTAAACTTAACCCTAAACCTAACCATAACCCTCACACTCACCCTCACACAAACCCTAATTCTAAACCTAAACCTATACCTAACACTAACCCTCAACCTAACCCTCATCCTAACCCTAACCCTAACACAAACGCTAACGATCACCCTAAACCTAAACCTCACCCTAACCCTAACCCTAATCCTCAACTTCAACCTAGCCCTCACCCTAACCGTAACCCTCATCCTCACCCTAAACCTCACACTAACCCTAACACTAATCCTCAATCTAACACTCACCCTCAAGCTCACCCTAACCCTAATCCTCACCTTAACATTAACTATAACCCTAAACCTCTCCCTCACCCTCACCCTAACACTCCCCCTCCCCCTCCCCCTCAGCCTATCCCTAAGCCTAACCCTAACCCTAACCCTAACCCTCAAACTCACCCTCACACTAACCCTAATCCTAATCCTAACCCTAAACCTAACCCTCACCCTAAACTTAACCCTCACCCTAACCCTAACCCTAACACTAACCCTAACACTAAACCTAACCCTATCCCTCACACTAACCATAACTGTAATGTTGAACCTCCCCCTCCCCCTCCCCCTTACCCTAACACTAAACATCACCCTCACCTTAGCCCTCACACTAAACCTAATCCTAACCTTAACCCTCATCCTAACCCTCCCCCTAACCTTAAACCTAACCCCCAACCTAACCCTAGCATTCACCCTTAACCTTACCATTAGCCTAACCCTAAATCTAATCCTAAGCCACACACTCTTCCTCAACCTAACCCTAACTCTAACACTTCCCCTAACCCTAACCCTCACCATCAAACTCACCCTTAGCCTAACCCTAAGCCTAAACCTATACATAACCCTAACCCACACACTCACCATCACCCTAACCCTAATACTAACCCTAACTCTAACCCTAACCCTCACATTCACTGTGAGTAACCCTAACCCAAACCCTAACAATAACCCTAAACCTAACTCTAACACTCACCCTAACCCTAACGCTCTCGCTAACACTTACCCTCACCCTTACAATAACCCTAACCCTAACATTAACCCTCACATTAATCTTAACCCTCAACCTAACTCTCAACCTCACCCTAACCCTAAACCTCACCCTCACTCTAGCCTTCACCCTAACCCTTATTCTAACAGTAACCCTTACCCTAACCCAAACACTAACCCTAACACTTACCCTTATCTTAACCCTCACTCACAGCCTAAACTTCACCTTTACGCTTACCATACCCTTCACCGTAACACTCAGCCTAACCCTAACCCTCATCCTAAACCTCACCCTAAACTTAACCCTACCCATCACCCTAACCCTAACCCTCACCCTCACCCTCACCCTCAGACTAACAATAAGCCTAAGCTTAAACCTAAACCTAACCCTCAACCTCACCCTAGCCCTCACCCTAACCCTAATCCTAACCCTAACCCTCATCCTAACCCTCAACCTAACCCTAACCCTAAACATCACCCAAACCCTAATCCTCACACCCAGCCTCACCCTCAGCCTAAGCCTAAGCCTAAGCCCAACCCTAAACCTAAACCTCACACTCACCGTCACCCTAACCCTAATCCTAAACCTAACCCTATCCATAACCCTTAACCTCAACCTAACCCTCACCCTATCCCTAACCCTAACACTAACCCTAACCTTACCCTCCCCCTAACCCTAATTCTAACCCTAAACCTCACACTCACCCTAACCCTAATCCTAACCCTAACCATCACCTCACCCTAACCGTAACCCTTACCTCAACTGTACCCTCACCCACAAACTCACGGTAAGTCTAACCCTAACCCTAACAATAACACTAATCCTAACCCTAAACCTAACCCTAACACTAATCCTATCCCTAACATGACCCTCAGTCTCACCCTCACTGCCAACATAAACATAACCATAACACTAACAATAATTGTAACCCTAACCCTCATCCTAATCCTCACCCTCACCCTAACCCTCATCCTACACCTAACCCTCACCCTAACCCTAACCCTCACCCTCATCATAACCATAACCCTCATCCTAACCCTCACCCTAACCATAACCCAAACCCTAAACCTCACCCTAACACTAACCCTAACCCTCACCCTCACCCTAACCCTAATCCTAACACTAATCCTCATCGTAACACTAACCTAACCCTAAACATAACCCTCACCCTAACTCTAATCTTAACACTAATCCTTAACCTAACCCTAACCCTCACCCTAACCCTCAGCTGAAACCAAAGCCTAACCGTAACCCTAAACCTCACCCTCACACTTGCCCTCACCATAACCCTAAATGTAACACAAAACCTAACCCTAACACTCACAGTAAACCTAACCGTACACCTGACTCTAACCCTAAACCTCACCCTCACCCTAATCCTAACCCTAACCCTAAACCTAAACTTAACCGTCACCCTCACCCTCACCCTAATGCTAACCCTAACCCTCAGACTCACCCTAACCCTAACCCTAACCCTCATCCTAACCCTAAACCTAACCATCAGCCTAATCTTCATCCTAACCCTAATCCTAACTCTAAGCCTCACCCTATCTTTAACCCTAACCCTAACCCTCAACCATACCCTAACCCTCAAACTCATCCTCAACCTCACCCTCACCCTCACCCTAACCATAATCATAACCCTAACCCTCACACTAAACCTAACTCTGACACTCACCCTCACCCTATGCCTAACCCTACACCTAAGCCTAATCCTAAACATAACTCTCACTCTCACCCTCACTCTAAACCTAAACCTTATCCTAACCCTAAACCTAACCCTCACCATAACCCTAACCCTAAACCTCACCATAACCGTAAGCCTAAGCGTAACCCTAACCCTCACCCTACCATTAACCCTAATGCTATCCCTAATGCTCACCCTCACCCTAAACTTCACTCTAACCCTTACCCTAACCCTAACCCTCACCCTAACACTAATCCTAACACTAACACAAAACCTCACCCTAACCCTCACCCTAACACTAAACCTAAACCTAACCCTCACCCTAATGCTCACCCTAACCCTCAACCTAACCCTAACCCTCACCCTCACCCTAATGCTCATGCAAAACCTTACTCTCATCCTAAACATAACACTAAACCTAACACTAACCCTCACCCTCACATAACCTAACCTGGATCCTAACCCACACGGTAACCCTCACCCTAAATTTCATGCTATCTCTAAACCTCATCTTCACCCTAAACCTCATCCTAACCCTTACCCTCACCATAACCCTAACCCTAACACTAACACTAATCCTCACCGTAACCCTAACCCTCACCCTCACCCTAACCCTCACCCTCACCTAAACCCTCAACCTAACCCTAAGCGTCAAACGCCCTAAAACTCACCCTCACCCGAACCCTACCCCTCACCCTAACCCTACCCTAACCCTCAAACTAACTCTAACCCTCACCCTAACCCTAACCCTAATCCAAAACCTCACCCTAACCCTAACCCTAACACTAATGCTAACCCTAAACCTCACTCTCACCCGAACCCTCACCCTTACCCTTATCCTCACACTAACCCTAACCCTAACCATAATTCTCACATTAATCCTAACCCTCACCCTCACCTTAAGCCTAACTGTCACCCTATCCCTAACCCTAACCCTAAACCTCACCCTAACTCTAACCCTAACCCTAATGCTATCCCTAACCCTCACCCTCACCCTAACCCTCACTCTAACCCTTACCAACACCCTAAACTTCAACCTAACGCTAACCCTAATGCTATCCCTAAAGCTCAGCCTAACCCTAACCCTCACTCTAACCCTTACCAACACCCTAACCCTCACCCTAATGCTAACCCTAAACCTAACACTATCCCTCACCCTAACCCTCACCCTAAACCTAAGCCTAAACTTCACCCTAAACCTCACCCTAAACCTTACCCTCAGCCCAATCCTAAAGCTAACCCTCAGCCTAACCCTCATCCTAACCCTAACCCTAACCCTCACCCTAACCATCACGTTAACCCTAACCCTAACACTCACATTAATCCTAACTCTCACTCTCAGCTTCAAACTCACCCTCAGCCTAACCCTAACCCTAAACCTAATCCAAACGCTAACCCTCACCCTCACCCTCACCCTAACTCTAAACCTATCCCTAACAAAAACCCTCACCCTAATCCTAACCCTATCCCTAACCCTCACCCTAAACCTTACCCTAATCCTAAAACTAACCCTCACCCTCACCCTAACCCTTAACCTCACCCTAACCCTCATCCTAACCCTAACACTTACAGTAACCCTCACCCTAAACTTAACCGTAAACCTAACCCAAAACCTAACCCTCACCCTCACACAAAACCTCACCCTCACCCTCACCCTAACCCTCACCCTCACCCTCAACCTAAACTTAACCATTACCATAAACCTCACCCTAAACCTAACTCTGACACTCACTCTAAGCCTCACCCTAAAACTTACCCTAACCCTTACCCTAACCCTAACCCTCAACCTAACCCTCACACTCACCCTCACACTAACCCTAATCCCACCCTAACCCTATCCCTAAACCTCAACCTAACCCTCACCCTAAGACTAACACTAACCCTAAACCTAACCCTCATCCTAACCATCCCACTAAATCCTAACACTAACCCTAAACCTCACCAGCACTCTAAACCTAACCCTAACCCTAAACCTCAACCTAAAACTCACTCTAACCCTCACCCTCACCCTCACCATAACTCCAACCCTAACCCTAACAATAACACTAACCCTAACCCTAACCCCAACCCTAACACTAACCATAACCCTCACCCTCATCTTCACCCTCACCCCAAACTTAACTCTAACCATATCAATAACAATAACCCTAACTCTAACCCTAATCCTAACCCTAACCCTCACCGTAACCCTAACCCTAAGCCTAACCCTAACCCTAAAACTCATCCTAACCCTCACCCTAAACCTAACCCTAACCCTCACCCTCACCCTAACCCTAACCATCACCCTCATGCTTGGCCTAAGCCTAAGCCTAATCCGAACTCTTATCCTCACCCTAACTGTAACCCTAAATCTAACCCTAACAATAACCCTAAACCTAAACCTAACCCTCACCCTAACCATAACCCTCAACATAATCCTAACCCTAAATCTAACCCTCACCCTCACCCTAACCCTAACCCTAACCCTAACACTCACCCTTGGTGTAACCCTCAACCTAACCCTAACCCTCACCTTTATGCTCACCATCACCCTCACCCTAATCACCCTAAAACTAACCCTCATGCTAACCCTCACCCTAACCATAACCCTAAACATCACCCTAACATTAACCCTCACCCTAAACCTCAGTCTAAACCTAAGCCTAAGCCTAAACCAAAGACTAACCCTCACACTCACCCTCACCCTAACCCTATTCCTAACCCTAACCCTATCCCTAAACCTTAACCTAACCCTCAACCTCACCCTAAGACAAACACAAACCCTAAAACTAACCCTCACGCTAACCATCCCACTAACCGTCACTCTGCCCCTAAACTTCACCCTCACCCTAACCCTAACCTGTACCCTCACCCTCACCCTCACCCTCACCATAACTCTAACCCTAACCCTAACAATAACACTAACCCTAAACCTAACCCTAATCATAAACCTCACCCTCAGCCTCACCCTCATTGCAAACTTAACCCTAACCATAACACTAATAATAACCCTAACCCTAACCCTATCTCTAACCCAAACCCATACCCAAACACTAATCCTCACCCCCTCACTCACACTCAGCCTAACACTAGCACTAACCCTAACTCTAATCCTAAACCTCACCCTCACCCGAACCCTTTGTCTAACCCCAATCCTAAACCTCAACATAACCCTAAACCTAACCCTCACCTGCACCCTCACCCTCAGTGTAAATCTAACCCTAACACTAACAATAACACTAACCTTAACCCTAACCATCACCCTAACCCTAATCCTCACCCCCACCTTCACCCTCACCCTAACCCTAAGCCTAAGCCTAAGCCTAACCCTAACTCTCACACTCACCCTCATCCTAACCCTAATCCTAACCCTAACCCTATCACTAAACCTCAACCTAACACTCACCCTCACCCTAATGCTAACACTAAACCTAACCCTAATCCTCCCACTAACCCTCCCCCTAATCTAAACTCTAATCCGAAATCTCACCAGCACCCTAACCCTTACCCTAACCCTAACCCTAAACCTCACCCTAAACCTCACCCTAACCCTCACCCTCACCCTCACTGTGATCCTCACCGTAACTCTAACCCTAACCCTAACAATAACACTAACCCTAACCCTAACCCTAACCCTAACACTAACCATAACCCTCACCCTCAGCCTCACCCTCACCGCAAACTTAACCCTAAACATAACAGTAACAATAACCCTAAACCTATCCCTAACCCTCAATGTAACCCTAAACCTAAACCTAAACCTAAACCTAACCCTAAAATTAACCCCAACCATAAACCTCACCCTCACCCTCACCCCAACCCAAACACTAACCCTAATCATCACCCTAACCCTAACCTAATCCTAAACCTAACCCTAACACTAAACATAAACCTAACCCTAACCCTAACCCTAACCCTAAACCTCATCCTAACCCTCACCCTAAACCTAACCCTAACCCTAACCTTAACCCTCACCCTCACGCTCAGCTTAAGCCTAAGCCTAAGACTAACCCGAACTCTAACTCTAACCATAACCCTCACCCAAACCCTATCCCTAACACTAAACCTAACTAACCATAAACCTCAACCTCACCCTAAGCCTAACTCTAACCCTAATCCTAAACCTAAACCTCACCCTAATCCTAACCCTAACCCTCACCCTCACCCTTACCGTAACCGTAAACCAAACCTAACAATAACTCTAACCCTAAACCTAACCCTCACCCTAAATATAAACCTCAACATAACCCTAACCCTCAATCTAACCCTAACCCTCACCCTAACCCTAACCCGCACTTTTACTCTTACCTTCACCCTCACCCTAAGCCTCACCCTAACCCTAACCCTCATCCTAACCCTCACGCTAACCATAACCCTAACCATCAACCTAACCCTAATCCCCACCCTCACCATCAGCCAAACCCGAAGCCTAAGCTTAAGCCTAAGCCTAAGCCTAACCCTAACCCTCACACTCACTCTCAACCTAACACTAATCCTAAACCTAACCCTATACCTAACCCTAACCCTCACACAAACTGGCATCCCAGCTCTCACCCTAAACCTAATCCTAACCCTAACCCTCATCCTAACCCTCAAACTAACCCTAAACCTAACACTCACCCTAACCCTAAACCTCACCCTCAACCTCAGCCTCAGCCTAAACCTAAGCCTAATCCTAAACCTAATCATCACATTAACCCTAACAAAAAACTAACCCTAAAACTAAACCTAACCCTAACACTAACCCTAACCATAATCCTCACCCTCAACCTCACCCTATCCCAAACCCTAAACCTAACCCTCACCCTAACCCTAACCCTAAATCTTACCTTAATCCAAACCCTAAACCTCACCCTAACCCTAACCCTAAACCTCACCCTCACCTTCACCCTCAATGTAAACCTAAACCTAACAATAACAATAACCCTAACACTAAACCCTAACCCATACCCCAACTATAACCCTCACCCTAACCCTAACCCTCACCCTAATACTTACCCTCATCCTAACACTAAACCTAACCCTAACCCTCACCCTCACCCTAGCCCTCACCCTAACCCTAACCCTAACCCTCATCCTAACCCTCAACCTAACCCTAATTCTCCCCCTCACCGTAACACTAACCCTTACACCCTCCCTCTCCCTCAGCCTAACCCTTAGCCTAAGCCTAAAACCTAACCCTAACCCTCACACTCATCCTTAACCTAAGCCTAATCCTAACCCTAACTCTATACTTAAACCTCAACCTATACCTCACCCTCACCCTAAGACTAACACTAACCCTAAACCTAGCCCTCTCCCTAACACTCCCACTAACACTCACTCTAAATCTAACCCTCACCCTCAACATAACCCTAACCCTAATCCTCACCCTAAACATCCCCTTAACCTTCACCCTAACCCTAACCTTAACCCTCACCCTCACGCTGGGCCAAAGCCTATTCCTAAGCCTAAGCCTAACCCAAAGTCTAAACCTCACACTAACCCGCACCCTAACCCTAACCCTAACACTTACCCTAACTCTAAACTTAAACCTCACCCTCACCCTAAGCCTAACTCTAACCCTAACCCTAAACCTAATCCTCACCCTAACCCTAACCCTAACCTTCACCCTCACGCTCACCGTAACCGTAACCCTATCCTTAACCCTAACACTAACCCTAACCCTAAACCTAACCCTCACCCTAACCATAGCACTCAACATAACACTAACCCTCAATCTAAGCCTCAACCTCACCCTAAACCTTACCCTAATCCTCACCCTAATCCTAACCATCACCCTTATTGTAACCCTCACCCTAACCCTAACCCTCAGGTTTACCGTTGCCTTCACCCTCACACTAACCCTAACCCTAACCCTCAGCCTAACCCTCACCCTAACCATAACCATAACCATCATCCTAACCCTAACTCTCATCCTCACCCTCAGCCTCAGCCTAAACCTAATCCTAATCCTAACCCTCACCCTAACCCTCATATCACCCTAGCCCAAACCGTAACGCTAATCCTAACCCTAACCCTCATCCTAATCCTCAATGTAACCTTAACCCTAACCATCAGTCTAACCTAATCTCAACCCCACCCTCAACATCAGCCTAACCCTAAACCTAAGCCTAACCATAACCCTCAGCCTAACCCTCACCCTAAACCAAACCCTAACCTTAACCCTAAACCTAACCCTCATCCTAACCCTAACCCTAATCCTAATCCTCACCCTCACTGTAACACTAACCCTCACCCCCACACTCACCCTCAGCCTAACCCTAACCCTAAGCCTAACCCTAAACCTATCCCTAAACCCCAACCTAACCCTCAACCTCACCCTAAGTCTAACACTAACCCTAAACCTAACCCTCACCCTAATCCTCACACTAACCCTTACTCTAACCCTAAACCTCAACCTCAACCTAACCCTAAACTAAACCTCAACTTAAACCCCACCCTAACCCTAACACTCACCCTCACCCTCACTGTAACTCTAAACCTAACCCTAACCATAACACTAACCCTAACCCTAACTCTAAACCTAACCCTAACCATAAACCATCCTCAGCGTCACCCTCACCGCAAACTTAACCCTAACCATAACACTAACAATAACCCTAACCCTAACCCTAACCCTCACTCTAATCCTAACCCTAACCCTAACCCTAATCCTCACCCCCACCCTCATTCTCAGCCTAACGCTAAGCCTAAACCTAACACTAACTCTAACTCTAACCCTAAACCTCACCCTCACCCTTACCCGATTTCTAACCCTAACCCTAAACCTCACCCTAACCCTAACCCTAACCCTCACCTGCACCTTCACACTCAACATAACACTAAACCTAACAATAACAATAATCCTAACGCTCACCCTAACCCTCACCCTAACTCTTACCCTCACACGAACCCTAACTCTCAGTCTAACTCCCATTCTAACTCTAACCCTAACCCTACCCCTCACCCTAACCTTAACACTAACCGTGAACCTAACCCTCATATTAACCCTAACCCTCACCCTCACTCTCAACCTCACCCTCAGCTAAACCTTAACCCTAACCCTAATTTAAACCCTAACCCTCAACCTCAACCTCATCTTAGCTCTAAACCTAACACTAAACAAAACCCTCACCCTAAACCTAACACTATCCCTAACCCTCATGCTAACCCTAAACCTAATCCTAAACCTAACCCTCACCCTCATCATAAACCTTATGCTCACCCTAACCCTAACCCTAACCCTCAGCCTAACCCTCTTCCTAAACTTAACCCTAACCCTAACCCTCACCCTAACATTAAACCTAACCCTAACTCTCACCCAAACCGTAACCCTCACCCTCACCCTCAACCTCAGCCTCAAACTCACCCTAACCCTCACCCTCTCCCTCACCGTAACCCTAACCATAACCCTAACCCTCACCCTAAACCAACCTCTGACATTCACCCTCACACTCACCCTAAGCCTAACCCTATACCTAAGCCTAATCCTACACCTAAACTTCACCCTTACACTCACCCTAAACCTAAAGCTTACCCTAACCATAATCCTAGCCCTCACCCTAACCCTAACCCTAACCCTAACCCTCACCTTCACACTAAACCTCTCTCTAATGCTAACCCTAACACTCACCCTCAACATAACCCTAACCCTAAGCCTCACCCTAAACCTAACCTTAACCCTAATACTATATGTAACCCTCACTCTCACCCTAAACCGCACTCTAATCCTTACCCTAACCCTAACCCACACCCTAACACTAACACTAAACCTCACCCTAACCCTCACCCTATCCTTAAACCTAAACCTAACCCTCACGCTAACGCTCAACCTAACCCTCAACCTAAACCTAAACCACAACCTCAGCCTAACCCTCACCCTAAAACTTACCCTCATCCTAACCCTAACAATAACCCTCACCCTAATCCTCACATTAACCCCAAGCCTGAACATCGCCCTAACAATCAATGTCACCTAAACCCTCACCCTAACCCGAACCATCATTCTCACCCTAAAACTCACCCTCTCCTGAACCCGAACCCTCACCTTAACCCTACCCTAAACCTCACCCTAACCCTAATCTTCACCCTAATCCGAACTATAAACCTCACCCTCATACTAACCCAAACCCTCACCTTAAACCTCACCCTAACCCTCACCCTAACCCTTAAGCTAACCCTAATTCTCACTCTCAACCTAACCCTCACCCTAACCCTTATCCTTACACTAACCATAACCCTAACCCTAATCCTCACATTAATGCTAATCCTCAACCTAACCCTAACCCTACCCCTCACCATAACCCTAACCCTAACCCTCACCCTAACCCTGTCCCTAACACTCAAATTCGCACTACCCCTCAATGTCACCTTCACCCTAACCCTTACCCTAAAACTAACCCTCCCCTACACACTGAACCTCAGCCTCATGCTCACCCTCACCCTAACCCTCACCCTCACCTTAAACATCACCCTAACCCTAACCCTCACCCTAACCCTCACCCTAATCCTAACCCTAACCCTAACCCTCACCTTAAACCTCACCCTCACCCTAATCCTCACCCTCACACTAACACTAACCCTAAGCCTTTCCTAACAGAAAACCTCAACTTCACCCTAACCCTCACCCTAAACCTCACCCTCACCCTAGCCCTCATGATAAAACTAACCCTAAATCTAATCCTCACCCTCAAATTCACCCCCACCCTCAGGGTAACCCTAACCCTAATCATAACCCTAAGCCTAAACCTCACTCTCACCCCCACTCTAACCTTAACCCTAACCCTTACCCTAATGCTAACACTAGCCCTCACCCTCACCCTAAACCTAATCGTAACCCTAACCCTCACCCTAACCCTAAACCTAACCCTAATGCTAACCCTAAACCTCAACCACACCCTAACCCTCAACCTAACCCTTACCCTCACCGTCAACCTCACCCTCACCCTAACTCTAACCCTAAACCTACTCCTCAGCTTAACCCTCACACTATCCCTAACCCTACCCCTCAGCCTAACCCTCACCATAACCCTAACCCTAACCCTCACCCTAGCCCTGTCCCTAACACTCAAATTCGCACTACCCCTCAATGTCACCTTCACCCTAACCCTTACCCTAAACCTAACCCTCCCTTACACCCTCACCCTCAGCCTCACCTAACCCTAACCCTAATCCTCAGGGTATCCCTAACCATAACCCTAACACTCACCCTAAACCTCTCCCTCCCCTTAACCCTAATGCTAACATTAATCCTCAAAATCACACTAAACCTAGCCCTAACACTTACACTCAACTTAACCCTATCCCTCACACTCACACTAACACTCACCCTAACCCTCACCCTCACCCTAACCCTCACCCTAACCCTCATCCTAACCCTAACACTAACCTTCACCCTAACCCTCACCCAAACCCTAACACTAACCTACAACCTCAACCTAAACCTCACTCTCACCCTAACCCTCACCCTAACCCTTACACTCACACGAACCCTAACCCTAACCCTCAGCCTAACCCTCATCCTAAACCTAACCCTCACACCAACCCTGACCCTAACCTTAATGCTAACTCTAAACCTAACCCTCACATTTACCTTAACCCTCTCCCTCACACTCAACCTCAACCTCAGCCTAACCCTAACCCTAACACTACTCCATACACTAACCCTCACCCTCACCCTAACTCTAAACCTAACCCTAACCATTACCCTCACCCTAATCCTAACCCTAGCACACACCCTCACCCTAAGCCTAACCCTAATCCTAAACCTTACCCTCACCCTCTCCCTAACCCTTACCCTCACACTAATCCTAACCTTAACCCTCAGCCTAACCCTCATCCTAACCCTAACCCTAACCCTCACCCTAATTTTAACCCGAATGCAAACCCTAACCCTCAAACAAACCCTAACCCTTACTCTAACCCTCACCCTCACCCTAAACCTAAACCTTACCCTAACCCTAACACTAGCCCTCAAACTAACGCATACCCTCACCGTCACCCTAAAATTAACCCTCACTCTAACCCTTACCCTCACCCTAACCCTCACTCTCACCTTTACCAACACCCTAACCCAAGCCCTAAACCTAAACCTAACACTAACACTAAACCTCACCCTAACCCTCACTCTAACCCTTACCAACACCCTAACCCAAGCCCTAAACCTTAACCTAACACTAACACTAAACCACACCCTAACCCTCACCCTAACCCTAAACCTAAACCAAACCCTCACCCTAAAGCTCACCCTAACCCTCAACCTGACTCTAACCCTCACCCTCACCCTAACACTCACCCAAAACCTTAGCCTCACCCTAACCCTAACCATAAACCTAACTCTAACCCTCACCCTCACCCTAATCTAAACCTCACCCTAACCCTCACCCTAACTCTCACGCTATTCCTAAACCTCAATCTCACCCTAAACATCATCCTAACCCTTACCCTCACCATAACCCTAACACCAACCCTAACCCTAATCCTCACGTTAACCCTAACCCTCACCCTCACCCTAACCCTCAACATCACCTTAACCCTCACCCTAACCCTAACTGTCACCCAGACTCTAAAACTCACACTAAACCGAACCAGAACCCTCACCCTCACACTACCCTAAACCTCACCCTAACCCTCATCCTCACACTAGCCCTCACCCTAAAACTAACCCTATCCCTAACCCTCACCCTCAACCTCACCCCCAACCTCACCCTCACCCTCAACCTAACCCAAAACCTCAACCTAATCCTAACGCTCACCCTAACTCTTACCCTCACCCTAACCCTCACCCTAACTCTAACCCTTACCCTACCCCTCAACCTAACCCTCACCCGAAACCTAACCCTAACCCTAATCCTCACCTTATCCCTAACCATAACCTTGAATCTCACCGTAATCCTCACACTCACCGTCACCCCAATGCTAATATTAACACTCAACCTCAGCCTAAATCACGCCCTAACACTTCCCCTCACCTGAAGCCTATTCCTCACCTTCACCCAAACCTTCACCCCAACCCTCACACTCACCTTAACCCTCACCATAACCCTACCACAAACCCTAACATTAACCCTCACCCTAAACCTCACCCTAACCCTAAGCTTAACCCTAACCCTCACCCTCACCCTAACCGTCACCCTAAACCTTACCCTCATCCTAACCCTAACCCTAACCCTCACCCTAACCTTAACGCTAACTCTAACTCTAACCCTCACATTAACCCTAAACCTCACTCTCAACATCACCCTCAGCCTAACCCTAATCCAAAAGCTAACCATCACCCTCACCCTAACTCTAAACCTAACCCTAACCAAAACCCTCACCCTAATCCTAACCCTATCCCTAAGCCTCATCATAACCCTAACCTTAATAATAAACCTAACCCTCACCCTCATCCTAACCCGTACCCTCACCCTAACCCTAAACCTAACCCGCAGCCTAATCCTCATCCTAACCCTAACACTAAAACTAACCCTCACCCTAACCTTAACCCTAATCCTAACCCTCAACCAAACCCTAACCCTCAACCTCACCCTCAAACTCACCCTCACCCTCACCCTAACCATAAACCCTAACCCTAATCCTCACCCTAAATATAACTGTGACACACACCCTCACCCTCACCCTAAGCCTTACCCAAAACCTAAGCCTAATCCTAACCATAACTCTCACTCTCACCCTCACTCTAAACCTAAACCTTAACCTAAACCTAACCCTAACCCTAGTCCTCACCCTGAACCTTAAGATCACCGTCACCCTAACGCTAAACCTAACCCTCACCCGTAACCCTAACCCTAACCCTAACTCTCACCCTAAACCTATCCTTAACCCTAATGCTATCCCTAACCCTCAACTTCATCCTAAACCTCACTCTAACCCTTAACCTCACCCTAACCCTCACAGTAACCCTAAACCTAAACCTAACCCTCACCCTAATGCTCACCCTAAACCTCAACCTAACCCTCACCCTCACCCTCACCCTAACGCTCACCCTAAACCTTACCCTCACCCTAAACCTAACCCTAAACCTAACTCTAACCCTCACTCTCACCTAACCTAACCTGGATCCTAACCCTCACCCTAACCCTCACCCTAACTCTAACGCTATCCCTAAACCTCATCCTAACCCTTACCCTCACCATAAACCTAACCCTAACCCTAACCCTAATCCTCACCGTAACCCTAACCGTCATCCACACCCTAAAACTCACCCTCACCCTCATCCAAACACTATCCTAAACCTCATCCTAACCTTAAACCCTACCCTAAACCTAACTCTAAGCCTCACCCTCATACTAACCCTAACCCTCACCTTATCCCTCACCCTAAACCTAATGCTAACCCTACCCCTCACTCTCACCCTAACCCTCACCCTTACCCTTATCCTCACACTGACACTAACCCTAACCCTAATCCTCACATTAACCCTAACCCTTAACCTAAACCTAACCCTACCCCTCACTCTATGCCTCACCCTAACCCTAAACCTAACCCTAACCCTAACCCTCACGATAACCTTAACGCAAACTCTAACCCTGACCCTAAACCTAACCCTATCCCTCAACCTAACCTTACCCTAACCGTAAACCTGACCCTCACCTAAACCCTAACCCTCACCCTCAACCTCAACCTCACCCTCAAACTCACACTAACCCTCACACTCATCCTCACTCTAACCCGAACCATAACCCTAATCCTCACCCTAAACCTAACCCTCACCCTCACCCTCACCATCACCCTCACGGTAACCCTCACCCTATCCCAAACCATAACCATAACCATAACACTAAACCTCTGACCCTCACCCTCACCATCACCCTAAGCCTGACCCTACACCTAAGCCTAATCCTAAACCTAACCCTCACCCTCACCCTAACCCTAACCCTAACACTCACCCTCACCCTAACCCTAACCCTAACCCTCAGCCTAAACCTAACCCTAACACTAATGCTAACCCTAACCCTCACCCTCACAGTAAGCCTAACCCTCATACTAACCCTCACCTTAAATCTAAACTTAACCCTAATGCTATCCCTAACACTCACCCTCTCCCTGAACCTCACTTTAACCCTTACCCTCACCCTAACCCTTACCCTAACCCTAACACTAAAACTAAACCTCACCCTAACCCTCACCCTAACCCTAATCCAAATCTAACCCTCACCCTAACGCTCACCCTAACCCTCAACCTAACCCTTACCCTCACCCTCACGCTAACCCTCACGCTAATCCTTACCCTCAGCCTAAACCTAACTCTAACCCTCACCCTCACCCAACCTAACCTGAAACCTAACCCTCACCCTAACCCTCACCCTAAATCTAACGCTATCCCTCACTGTCACCCTCACTTCAAACCTCATCCTAACCATTACTCTCACCATAACCCTAACCCTAACATAAACC
This sequence comes from Dipodomys merriami, assembly GCF_024711535.1. Lineage (NCBI taxonomy): Eukaryota > Metazoa > Chordata > Mammalia > Rodentia > Heteromyidae > Dipodomys > Dipodomys merriami. The sequence goes on from NW_027202760.1 coordinate 883,436, forward strand.
TCACCATAACCATAACCCTCACCCTCACACTAACTGTCACCCACAACCTGAAACTCACCCTCATCCTAACCCTCACCCTAACCCTAACCCTACCTTAAAACTCACCCTAACCCTAATCCTCAACCTAAACCTAACTCTAACCCTCAAACTCATACTAACCCTAACCCTCAACTTAACCCTCCCCATAAACCTCACCCTAACCCTAACTCTAAACCTAACCCTCACTCTCACCCTAACGCTTATACACACTAACCCTAACCCTAACCCTCACATTAACCCTAACCCTCACCTTACACCTCACCCTACCCCTCACCCTAACCCTTAACCCTAACACTCACCCTAACCCTAAACCGAACCCGAACCCTCACCTTCACACTGACCCTCACCGTGACCCTAACCCTCACCTACACCCTCACACTCACCCTCATCCTAACCCTCACCCTAAACATCACCTTCACCCTAAACATCACCCTAACCCTAACCTTAACCCTAATACTCACCCTAACCCTAATCCTCAAGTTAAATTTCACCCCAAACCCTAATACTCACCCTAACCTAAACCCTAAGCCTTTCCTAACCAAATCCCTCACCCTCACCCTAAACCTCAACCTAACCATCTCCCTCACCCTAAACCTCACCCTCACCCTAACCTGAAAACGAACCCTAATACTAACACTAGCCCTCACCCTCACCTTAACCCTAATCCTAACCCTAACCCTATCCCTAAACCTGACCCTAATCCTAACCCTAAATTTCAACCTCATCATAACCGTCACACTAACCCTTACCCTCACCCTCACCCTCACCCTAAACTTAACCCTAACATAAACCAACACCCTAACCCTCACCCTAACACTAACCGTAACCCTACCCCTCAGCCTAACCGTCAACCTAAAACTAACCCTAAACCTAATACTCACCCTGTCTCTAACACTAACACTAACCCTAACCCTAACTCACACACTCGCCTTACCCCTAATGCTAATATTACCCCTCAGCCTCACCCTAAACCTCGCCCTAACCCTTACCCTCACCTTAACCCTATCCCTCACCATCAGCCTAACCCTCACCCTAACCCTTACCCTCACGCTAAACCTCACTCTAACCCTAACCCTAACACTAACACTAAAAATCACACAAACCGTCACCCTAGCCCTAAGCCTACGCCTAACCCTCACTCTCACCCTAACCCTTACCCTTAACGAACCCTAAAATAATCCTCAGCCTAACTCTCATCCTAACCATAACCATAACCCTAACCCTCACCCTGTCACCCTCAACCTCAAACTCACCCTCGGCCTAACACTAACCCTAAACCTATTACAAGACCTAACCCTAACCCTCACCCTTAACCTAACTCTAAACCTAACCCTAAACAAAACCCTCACCCTAAGCCTAACCCTATCCCTTACCCTCACCCTAAAACTAACCCTAATCCTAATCCTAAGTCTCACCCTCACCCTAACCCTCACCCTCACCCTAACCCTAAACCTAACCCTCAGCCTAACCCTCATCCTAACTCTAACCCTAACCCTCAACCTAACCTTAACCCAAACCCTAAACTTAACCTTCACCCAAACGCTAATCCTCACCCTCACTCTCAACCTCACCATCACCCTCACCGTAACCCACACCCTCACCCTCAGCCTAACCCTAACCATAACCCTATCCCTCACCCTAAACCTAACCCTCACCCTCAACATCACTCTTACCCTAACCCTCACCCTCACCCTAACCCTAACCATAACCCTAAACCTCATCCTAATCCTAACCTGACCCTCACCCTCACCCTAAGCCTAAACATACACATAAGCCTAATCCTAAAACTAACCCTCTCACTCACCCTCACACTAAAACTAAACCTCACCCTAACCCTAACCCTAACCCTAGACCTCAACCTAACCCTAACCCTCACCTACACCCTAGCCCTCACCCTCACCCTAATCCTCACCCTCACCCTGAACATCATCCTAATCTTCACCCTCACCCTAACCCTAACCCTAATCCTCACCCTAACCCTAATCCTCACCTTAAACCTCAGCCTCACCCCAATACTCACGCTAAACCTAAACCTAAGCCTTTCCTAACCTAAACCCATACCCTCAACCTAACCCTCACACTAAACCTCTCCCTCACCCTAGCCCTCACCCTAAAACTAACCCTAACCCTAACCCTCACCCTCAAACTCACCCCCACCCTCAGCCTAACCCTATCCCTAACCCTAATCCTAACTCTAAACCTAACCTTCACCCTCACCCTTACCGTAACCCTAACCCTTACCCTCATCCTTACTGTTACCCTATCCCTAACCCTCACACTAACCCTAATCCTAAACCTAAACCTAACCATAATGCTAAAACTAGCCCTCACCCTCACCCCAACCCTAATCCTAACCCTAAACTTCAGCCTAAGGCTAACCCTAAATCTAATGCTAACCCTAAACCTCAAAATCACCCTAACAATCACCCTAAACCTTACGCTCACCCTCAACCTCACCCTAATGCTAACCCTAACCCTAACCCTCACCCTAACCCTCACACTAACCGTAAACCTACCCTTCAGCCTAACACTCACCCTAAACCTAACCCTAACTGTAATCTTCACCCTATCCCTAAACCTAACCCTAAACGTCAGCCTAAACCTCACACTCACCTTCAATCTCACCCTCACCCTCTATATCACCCTAAACCTAATCCTACACCTAATCCTCAGCCTAACCCTAACCCTAACCTTAATGCTAACCCTAAACCTCAACCTCACCCAAACCCTAACCCAAAACCTCACCCTAACGCTCACACTAACCCTAAACCTAACACTCACCCTAAACCTCACCCTAACCCTAATCCGCACCCTATCCCTAACCCTCACCCTAAACCTCAGCCTAAACCATACACTCACCCTCAAAATCACCCTCACCCTGAACCTCACCCTAACCCTAACCCTACCCCTAAACCTCAGCCTAACACTAACCCTAACCTTAATGCTAACCTTAAACCTCAACCTCACCCTAACCCTCACCGTCACCCTCCCCCTCACCCTCACCCTAACTCTCACGCTCAAACTCACCCTCAACCTAACCCTCAACATCATCATAAACATCACCCTAACCCTAAACCTAACGCTAACCCTAACCTTACCCTAACCCTAAACTTAACCCTAACCCTCACACTAAACCTAACCCTAAGCCTAACCCTGACCCTAACCATAAAGATAACCCAAACCCTAAGCCTAACACTAACCCTTACCCTAACCCTAACACTTACCCTAACCCTAACACTAACCCTAACCCTCACCCTAAACCTTATGCTAACCCTAACCCTCACCTTCATCCTAATCCTCACCCTAACCCTGATCCTCACACTAACCCTAACCCTAACCTTCAGCGTCACCCTCACCCTAAACCTAAACCTAAAACTAATCCTCACCCTAAACCTAACCCTTACCCTAACCCTAACCCTCACCCTCACCCTAATCCTAAATCTAACCCTCACCCTAACCCTAACCCTTACCCTATACCTAACCCTACCCCTCAACCTAACTCTCACCGTTGCCCTAATCCTAACCCTAACCCTCACTCTAAACATAACCCTAACCCTAACACTCACCCTAACTCTAAACCTAACCCTCACCCTAACCCTAACCGTAACCCTTACCCTAAACCTAAACCTAATCCTAAACCTAACCCTAACCCTATCCCTCACCCTCACCCTCAACCTCATCCTAAACCTAAGCCTAACCCTAACTCTCAACCTAACCCTAACCCGAATCCTAACCCTAACCCTCACCGTCACCATCACCCTCACCCTAACACTCAACCTCAAACTCACCTTCACCCTAACTCTCAAACTAACCCTAACCTTCACCCTAACCCTAACCCTCTGCCTAACCCTAAACCTACCCCTCACCCTAACAATGACCCTAAACCTAACCCTCACCCTAACCCCAATCCTAAACCTCACCCTCACCCTAACTCTCACCGTCACCCTAAACCTCACCCTAAACCTAACCCTGACACACACCCGAACCCTCAACCTCACCCGAACTCTCACGCTCACCTGAACCCTCATGATCTCCCTCACCCTCACCCTAACCCTAACCCTCACCCTCAACCTAACACTCAACCTAAACCTCATCCTCACCCTAATCCTCACCCTAACCCTAACCCTAACCCTTACCTAACCAAAACCCTCAACCTCACCCTCACACTCACCCTAACACTCACCCTCACAATAGCCCTCACCCTAAACCTAAACCTCACCCTAAACCTACCCTAACCCTCAGCCTAAAACTTAGCCTCAACCTAAACCTAACCCTAACCCTCACCGTAACCCTAAAACTCACCCTAACCCTCACCCTAACCCTAACATTAAAGCTCACCCTAACCCTCACCCTCCTTCTCACCCTCACCCTAATTCTAACCCAACCCTGATCCTCACACTAACCCTAAAGCCTAATCCTAACCCTCAGCCTCACCCTCACTCTCACCCTGACCCTAACCATAATTCTAACCCTAATCCTAACCCTAACCCTCATGATCACCCTCACCCTAATTCTCACCCAAACCCTATCACTCATCCTCACTCTCACCTAACTCTAACCCTAAACCTAATCCTAATTCTAACCCTCACCATCACCCTCATCCTAAATCTAAGCCTAACCCTAAACCTAACACAGACCATCACCCTCATCCTAACCCTAACCCTAACACTCAACTCTCAACCTAAACCTCACCCTAAAACTAACGCAAACCCTATACCTCACCTTCACCCTCACCCTCACCCTCAACCTCAGCATAATCGTAACCCTAACTCTAATACTAACCCTAAATCTAACCCTAACTCTACCTCTACCCCTAACCCTAGACCTCACCCTCACTCATAACCTCAACCTCAGCCTAACCCTAACCCTAACCCTAATCCTAAACCTAACCCTCACACTCACACTCACCCTAACCCTAAACCTAACCCTCATGCTCACCCTAAGTCTAGCCTTAACCCTCACCCTCACCCACAACCTAACCCAAAAACTACCCCTCAGCCTAACACTAACCCTCACCCTCAACCCAACCCTGATGCTAACACAAATGCTCATTCTCAACCTAAGCCTCAGGCTAAACCTTACCCTCACCATAACCCTATCCCTCACCCTCCCCCTAACCATCACCCTACTCCTTCTCACCTAACCCTCACCCTAACCCAAACCCTAAACCTAAACTTCACCCTAACCTTCACCCTAACCCTCACCCTAACCCTAACACTAACCCTCACCCTAACACTCATCCTAATCCTAAACCTAACCTTAACCCTCACCCTCACCCTAACTGTCATCCTAACCCTTACGCTCCTCCTAACCCTAAACGTTACCCTAACCCTAACCATCACCCTAACCCTAACCCTCACCCGAATCCTCACTCTCACCTTCACCCTCAACCTAAACATCACCCTAACCCTAACACTCACCCTAACCCTAACCCTCAACCTAACCCTAACACTAACCCTCACCTTAAACCTCAACCCCACACTAATCCTCACCCTAAACCTAACCCTAGACCTATCCTAAACAAAAACATCACCCTCACCCTAGCCCTCACCCTAAATCTAACCCTAAACTTAACCCTCACCCTCACCCTCACCCTCAGCCTCACCTTCAGCCTCACCCTAACACTAAAACTAATCCTAACCCTAACCCTGACCCTCACCCTCACCCTCACTCTAACCCTAACCCTAACTTGCACCTTAACCCTAAACTTAACACTCAACCTAACCCTAACCCTAACCCTAAGGCAAACCCTAAACCACACCCTCACCCTAACCCTGACACTAACCCTAAAACTTACCCTCACCCTCACTCTCAACCTAAACCTAACAATTACCCTCACCCTAACCATCACCCAACACTAACCCGAACCCTAACCCTCACCATAACCCCCAATCTAACCTTCACACTAACCCTAACGCTAACCCTAAAAGTCAGTCTCAACCTAACACTCACCCTAACGCTTATCCTCACACTAACCCTAAACCTAACCGGAACACTCACACTAAACCTAACCCTCATCCTAACCTTAACCCTACCTCTCACCCTAACCCTCTCCCTAACCCTAACCCTAACACTCAACCTAACACTAACCCTCACCCTCACCCTAATCCTCACCCTAAACCTAACCCTAACACTTACCTAACCTCACCCTCACCCTCACACTCAGCCTAACCCTTACCCTAACCCTAACTCTTACCCTCACCATAAACCTAACCCTCACCGTCCCCCTCCCACTCACCCTCACCCTCACCCTAACCCTCACGCTCAACCTCACCCTCACCCTAACCCTCACCGTCACCCTAAACATCACCGTAACCCTAAACCTCATGCTAACCCTAACCTTACCCTAACCCTAAACTTAACCCTAACCCTCACCCCAACCCTAACCCTAAGCCTAACACTCACCCTAACCCTAACCCTAACCCTAACCCGAAGCCTAACCCTAACCCTTACCTAACCCTAATCCTTACCCTAACCCTAACCCTAACCCTCACCCTAAACCTTATGCTAACCCTAACACTCACACTCACCCTAATCCTCACCCTAACCCTTATCCTCACACTAACCCTAAGCCTAAACGTCAGCATCACCCTCACCCTAACCCTAAACCTCACCAACACCCTAACATTCACACTCACCCTAACCCGAATCCTCATCCTCACCCTAACCCTAACCCTAACCCTCACCCCAACCCTAACCCTCACCCTAACCCTTAATTTAACCCTAACATTCACGCTCACCCTAATCCTCAACCTAACCCTTATCCTTACACTAACCCTAACCCTAACCCTCACCTAGTACCAACCATAACCCTCACACTAACCCTCACCGTAGCCCTCACCCTCACCCTAGTCCTCACCCTAAACTTAATGCTAAACTTAACCCTCACCTTCACGCTTACCCTCACCCTCACCCTCACCCTCAGTTTCACCCTAACCTTAAACCTAATCCTAACCCTAACCCTGACCCTCACCCTCACTCTAAACCTAAACCTAACCTACACCCTAACCCTAACCGTAACCCTAATGCTAACCCTAACCCTCAACCTCACCCTAACCCTTACTCTAACACTCAATCTGACCCAAACCCTAATGCTAACCCTAACCATCACCCTCACCCAACCCTGACCCTAACCATTACATAACACTCACCCTCACCCTAACCCTAAATGTAACCATCACCCTAATCCTAACCCTAACCCTAACCCTAACCCTACCCCTCAACCTTCCCCTCACCCTCACCCTAACGCTCACCCTCACCCTAACACTGATGCTAACCCTAACCCTCCACCTCACCCTAACCGTCGCCCTAACCCTTACCCTCACCATAACCCTATACCTCAACCTCAACCTAACCCTCACCCTAAACCTTTCACTCACCCTAACCCTCACCGAACCCTAACCCTAACCCTAACCCTCACCCTAACCCTAAGCCTAGCCCTGACCCTCAGTCTCACACTAACCCTCACCCTAACCCTTATACTCACCCTAACCCTAACCCTAACCCTAACCGTAACCCTCACCCTAAGTCTAAATCTCATCCTAACACTAATCCTACCTCTCACCCTAACATTCACCCTAACTCTAACCCGAACACAAACCCAAAGACTAACCCTAACCCTAATCCTCCCCTGAACCCTAACACTCACGGTCACCCTAAGCCACACCCTTACCCTAACCCTCACCTACAACCTAACAATTCCCCTTCCCTGAACCCTAACTCTCACCCTAAACCTCACACTCATCCTAAACATGACCCTAACCCATACCCTCACCCTAACCCTCACCCTCACCCACACCCTAACCCTCACCCTCACCCAAAACCTCTCACTCTCTCTAACTTCGACCTTCACCTTAAACATCACCCTAACCCTCACTCCCACCCTAACACACACTCTAACACTTACCATCACCATAACCCTAACCGTAACCGTAACCCTCACACTAAAACTAACCCTCACACTAATTATAACCCTAAATCTACCCAGCATCCTAACCCTCAGCCTAACCCTAGCCGTGAGTGCTAGGGTGAGCCTCACTCATACCTTCAACCTGAGCCTAACCCTAAACCTAACCCTAATTCTAAACCTAACCCTCACACTCACACTCACACTCACACTCACCCTAACCCTAACCCTCAACCTCACCCTCACCCTCACTCTAACACTTAACTTCACCCTAAACCTAACCCTAACCCTAACCCTCACCCTAACCCTAAACCTAACCCTCACCTTAACCCTAACCCTTCCCCTAAATCTCACCCTAATCCTAAACCTAACCCTAAACCTAACCCTCATCCTCACCCTCAACCTCACCCTAACCCTAAACCTAACCTTAACTATCACCCTAACCCTAACCCGAATCCTAACACTAACACTCACCGTCACCATCACCCTCACCCTAACCCTCAACCTCAAACTCAACTTCACCCTAACCCTCAAACTAACCCAAACCCATACCCTAACCCTAACCCTCTCCCTAATCTTAACCGTACCCCTCACCCTAACCCTAACCCTAACCCTCACCCTCACCCTAACCCTTACCCTAACCCTAATCCTAACTCTAACCCTAAACTTCACCCTAACTCTAACCCTTACACTAACACTAACCCTAACCCTAAACCTCACCCTAACCCTAACCCTAAACCTCACCCTCACCCTAACTCTTCCCCTAACCATAACCCTCACCATAACCCTAACCCTTACCCTATACCTAACCCTCAGCCTCAAACTAACCCTAACCCTTACCCTATACCTAACCCTCAGCCTCAACCTAACCCTAACCGTAACCCTCACCATAACCCTAACTCTCACCTTAACCCTGAGCCTCACCCTAACCCTCAACCTCACCCTAATCCTCACCATAACCTTAAACATAACCCTTACCTAACCGAAACCCTCAACCTCATCCACACACTCACCCTAAAACTCACCCGGACCGTAGCCCTCACCGTAAACCTAAACTTCACCCTAACCCTAAGCCTAAGCCTCACTCTCACCCTCACCCTAACCCTCACCATAACCCTAACCCTAATCTTAAACCTAAACGTCACGCTCACCCTCACCCTAATTCTATCCTAAACCCTAACCCTCACCCTCAATCTCACCTAACTCTAACCCTAACCCTAATCTTAATTCTAATGCTCACCCTCACCCTCACCTTAAATCTAACCCTAACCCTTACCCAGACCCTCACCCTCACACTAACCCTAATCCTCATCCTATCCCTAACCGTAACCCTAACCCTCACACAAACCCTCACCCTCAACCTAACCCTAATGCTAACCCTAACCCAAACCCTCACAATAACCCTCATCCTAACCCTTACCCTCACCCTAACCCTAACACTCACACTCAAAATAACTCTCACTGTAACCCTTACCCTCACCCTTACCCTACACGAAACATTAACACTAAACCTCAACCTAACCCTCACCCTAACCCTAACCCTCACCCTCACCTCACCCTAAACATAACCGTAACCCTAACCCTCACCCTCAATGTCACTCTCAACCTCACCCTGACCCTCAAACTCACCCTAACCCTAACCTTCACCGTCACCCTAAAAATCACCCTAACCCTAACCCTCACCCTAAACCTAACCCTTACCCTAACCGTAAGCCTAATCTTAACCTTCACGCTAACCTAACCCTAACCCTAATGCTAACCCTAAACTTCAACCTCACTCTGACCCTCAACCTAACCGTTACCCTCACTATCAACCTCAACCTGAACCTAACCCTAATCCTAACCCTCACCCTAACCCTAACCCTCAACGTAACGCTAAACCTAACCCTAGCCCTCAGCCTTACCCTCACCCTAAACCTAACCCTAACTCTAATCCTCAATGTATCCCTTAGCATAACCATAACACTCACCCTAACCCTCACCCTCCCAGTAACCCTAATGCTAACATTAATCCTCAACCTCACCCTAAACCTCGCCCTAACCCTTACCCTCACTCTAAACCTCATCCTCACATTAACCCTAACCCTAACCCTAATACTAACACTAGCCCTCACCCTCACCCTAACCCTGATCCTAAGCCTAACCCTAATGCTAACCCTAAACCTCAACCTCTCCATAACCCTCACCTTAACCCTAACCCTCACCCTCAACCTCACCCTAACCCTAACCCTAACATTAACCCACTCCCTAACCCTCACCCTAACACTAACCCTAACCCTACCCCTCAGCCTAACCCTCACCCTAAACCTAACCCTAACCATAATTCCCACCCTATCCCTAACCTAACTCTAACCCTCACCCTAACCCTCAACCTCACCATACCCCTAATCCTAACATTAACCCTCAGCCTCACCCTAAACCTCGCCCTAACACTTACCCTCATTTTAACATCAACCATCAACATCAACCTAACCCTAACCCGAACCTTTACCCTAAGCCTAACCCTCATTCTAACCCTAAACCTAACACTAACACTAAAAGTCACCCTAACCGGCACCCTAACCCTAAGCCTAAGCCTAACTCTCACTCTCACCCTAACCCTTACCCTTACAGAACCCTAACCCTAAACCTCAGCCTAACCCTCATCCTAACCCTAAACCTAACCCTCACCCTAACCGTCACCCTCACCCTCAACCTCACCCTCAGCCTAACCCTAAACCTAACCCTAATACAAAACCTCACCCTTACCCTCACCCTCACCCTAACACTAAACGTAACCCTAACCAAAACCCTCACCCTAACCCTAGCCCTATCCCTTACCCTCACACTAAAACTAACCCTAACCCTAATCCTAAGCCTCACCGTCACCCTAACTTTTATCCTCACCCTAACCCTAAACCTAACCCTCAGCCTAACTCTCAACCTAACCTAAATCCAAACCCTAAACTTAACCTTCACCCAAACCCTAACCATAACCCTATAACTCACTCTAAACCTAACCCTCACACTAACCCTAACCCTCACAGTCACCCTAACACTCACCCTAACCAACAACCTAACTCTAACCCTCACCCTCACCATAACCCTAACCCTAAACCTAACCCTAACCCTAACCCTCAACCCCACACTCAGGCTAACCCTAACCCTAGCAATTAATCCTAACCCTAACCCTAAACATCACCCTCACCCTCACCCTTACCCTAAACTTAACCCTAAACCTTACCCTAAACCTAATCCGAACCCTATCCCTCAGCCTAACCCTCACCCTAACCCTAACTCTAACCATAACCCTCTCGCTAAACCTCACGCTCACCATAACCCTAATGCTAACATTAACCCTCAACCTCACCCTAAACCTAGCCGTAACCCTTACCCTCACCATAACCATATCCTTCATCCCCACACTAACCCTTACCCTAACACTTTCCCTCACCCAACCCTATCCCTAACCCTAACACTAACCCTCAACCTAACCCTCAACCTAAACCTCACCCTAACCCTCACCCTAACCCTAAGCTAACCCTAACCCTCACCCTCACCATAACCCTCACCCTAACCCTTATCCTCACCCTGACACTAATCCTAACCCTCAGCCTAATCCTGATCCAAACCCTAACCCTAACCCTATCCCTCACCCTAACATTAACCCTAACCCTAACCCTAACTCTCAACCTAACCCTCAAACTCACCCTCACCCTTAACCTCACCCTCAGAGTAAATCTAAACCTAACCCTAATCCAAAACCTAATCCTCACACTCACTCTCATCTTAACTCTAAAAATAACAGTAACCATCACCCTCACACTAACCCTCACCCTCATCCTCACCCTCACCTTAAACTTCTCCCTAACCCTTACCCTCCCACTAAACCTAAACCTAAACCTACCCCTCACCCTTACCCTCACCCTAACCCTAATCCTCACCCTAACACTAACCCTAACCCTACCCCTCACCTTATCCTTCACCCTAAGCCTAACCCTAAGCCTAACCATCACCTTAACCCTAACCTGAATCCTAAACCTATCCCTCACCATCACCCTAATCCTTACCCTCACCCTAAGCCTAAACCTAACGCTCAGCCTACCCCTCATCCTAACCCTAACTCTAACCCTAACCATCACCCTCACCTTAACCCTAACCATAACCCTAACCGTCACCCAAACCCTAAAACTCACCCTCACCCTCAACCTCACCCTCAGCATAACCCTAAACCTAACCCTAATTCAAACGCTAACCCTAAAACTCACCCTCATCCTAACTCTAACCATAACCCTAACCCTCACCCTAACCCTAACCCCAACACTAACCCTCACCTTAAGCATCACCCTAATACTAAACGTAACCCAAACCCTCAACCTATCGCTCACCTCACCCTAAACCTAACCCTAACCCTCACTCTCACTGTAAACAAAACCCTAACCCTAACCCTCACACTAACACTAACCCTCACCCTCACCCTAACCCTAACCCTCAGCCAAACCCTCATCCTAAACCTAACCCTAACCCTCAACCTAACCCTAACCCTAACCCTAACCCTAACCCTAACCCTCAAGCTAAACCTAACCCTCACCCTCAGCCTAACCGTACACCTAATCCTAACCCTAACTCTAACCCTCACCCTCTCTCTAACTCTAAACCTACCCCTAACTCTGACCCTCACCCAAACCCTAACCCTATCCCTAGCCCTCACCCTAACCCTAAACCTCACCCTAACCCTAACCCTAACATGCACCCTCACCCTCACCCTAACCCCCACCCTAAACCTCAGCCTAACCATAATCCTAACGCTAACCCTCACGTTAAACCTATCCCTCACCCTCAGCCTAACCGTACACCTAATCCTAACCCTAACTCTAACCCTAATCCTCACATTTTGCCTAACCCTAACCCTAACCCTAATGCTCACCGTAACCCTAACACTCACTCTCACCCTAACACTCAACATCACCTTAACCATAACCCTAACCCTAAACTTCACCCACACTGTAACACACACCCTCACCCGAACCCTCACCCTCACCCTAAACCTAACCCTCACCCTAACCCTCACCCTAAATCTCACCTTAACCGTAACGCTAACCCCAATCTTCAGTCTCACCCTAACCCTCACCCTAACCCTTATCCTCACACTAACCCTAACCGAACCCTAACCTCACATTAAACCTAACCCTCACCCTAACCCTAACTCTCCCTCTCACCCTAATTCTTTCCCTAACCCTCACCCTAAAACTAACCATAATCCTCACCTTCACCTTAAACCTCACTGTCCCCCTAACCCTAACCCTAACCCTCACCAACACCCTCACCCTCACCCTCACCCTAACACTCACCCTCACCCTAAACATCACCCTAAACCTGAACCTCACCCTAAACCTAACCCTAATCTTCACACTTACCCTAATCCTCACCTTAAACCTCACCCTCACACTAATCCTCACTGTAAACCTAACCCTAAGCCTTTCCTAACCTAAAACCTCACCCTTACCCTAACCCTCACCCTAGCCCACACCATAAACCTAACCCTAACCCTAACCCTCACCCTCACCCCCATAATCAGCCTAACCCTAACCTTCACCATAATCCTAACCCTACCCTAATCCTAACCCTCTAAATAAACCTAACCGTAACCCTAATGCTAACCCTAAATATCACCCTCAACCTAACTCTAACACTAACCCTCACCCTAACCCTAACACTAAACCTAATGCTATCCCTAAACCTCACCCTCACCCTAACCCTCACCATAACATTTACCATCCCCATTACCCTCACTCTAACACTAATCCTACCCCTCAGTCTAACCCTCACCCTAACCCTATCTCTAACTCTAATCCAAACACTAACCCTCACACTGAACCTCACCCTGACTCTAACCCTAACCCTAACCCTAAGCCTATACCTAAACCTCACCATAACCCTAACCCTAATCCTAAACCTAACCATCACCCTCACCCTCACCATAACCCTAACTCTCTCTGTAACCCTAAACCTAACCCTAGCCCTCACCCTAAAACTTACCCTCACCCTCAACCTACCTTAAGCCTCAACCTGAACCTAACCCTCACCCTAAGCCTTATCCATACCCTGACTCTAAACCTAACTCCAGCCCTAAATCTCACCTTAACCCTAACCCTATCCCTAACCCTCACCCTAATCCTAACACTCACACTAACCCTAACCTTAACCCTTAACCTCACCCTCACCCTAACACTACCCCTCACCCTAACCCTAACCCTAACCCTAATTCTAACCCTAACACTCACACTCACAATAAACCTTACCCTAGCACTTACTCTCACCATAACAATAACCCTAACCCTAACCTTAATTCTAACACTAACCCTAACACTAACCGGCACCCTCACCATCACCCTAACACTAATCCTCACCCTCATCCTAAAAAGTACCATCACTTTAACCCTAAACCTAACCGTCACCCACACCCTCACCCTCACCCTCACCCTCACCCTCACCTGAACCCTCACTCTCACCCTAAGCCTAACCAGAACCCTCACCCAACCCTAACCCTAACTCTAACCCACACCCTCACCCTAACCCTAACACTAACCCTAACCCTTACCCTAACCCTTAACCTAGACCTAACGCTAGCCCTACCCCTCATTCTCACACTAACCCTCACACTAACCCTTATCCTCACACAAACCCTAACCCTAAAACTAACCCTCACACTAACCCTAACGCTCACCCTAACCATTACCCTACCCCTGACCCTAAACCTCACTCTAACCCAACCTAAAACAAACGATAACCCTAACCCTCACCCACAACCTAACCCTCAAACTAAACCTTATCCTCACACTAACCCTAACCCTACCCCTCACCCTAAACCTAACCCTGACACTAACCATCTACCTAAACCTCCCCCTCCCCTAATCCTCACCCTAACCTTAACCCTATCCCTTGCCTACCGAAACTCTCACCCTCACACTAAACCTAAACCTCACCCTCACCCTAGCCCTCACCCTATCCCTAACCGTACCACTCAACCTAACACTTACCCTCACTGTAACCCTAACCATCACACTAACCCTAAACCTCACCCTAACCCTAACCCTACCCCCTCACACTAACCCTCACCCTAACCCTCACCCTAACCATAAACATCACCCTCAACCTAACCCTAACCCTCACATTCAACCTAACCCTCACCATCACCCTAACACTCAACTTAACCCTAACCCTCACCCACACCCTAACCCTCACCATCACCCGACCCCTAACCCCACCCTAACTCTAAACCTCACTCTAAACATAACCCTAACACCAACTCTCCCCCAAATCCTAACCCTAACCCTCAACTTAACACTAAAACTCACACTAACCCTCAAACTCAACCTAATCCTCACCCTAAAATTAACCCTGAACCTTACCTAACCGAAACCCTTACCCTCACCCTCACCCTAACCCTCACCCTCACCCTAGTCCTTAACCTAACCCTAACCCTAACCCTCACCCTAAATCCCCCCTCCCACTCAGCCTAACCCTAAACCCAACCCTAATCCTAACCCTAACCCTCACCCCCATCCTCACCGTAACCCTAACACCAACGCTAATGCTGAACCTCACCCTCACCCTGACCCTAACTCTAACCCTCAAAATTACCCTAACCCTAAGCGTAACCCTCACCCACACCCTAACCCTAACCCTAAAACTCACCCTAAACCTAATCCTAACCCTAACCCTCACAATCACACTCACCCTAACTGTCACCCGCACGCTCACCCTCACCATCACACTAACCCTAACACTAAATCTAACCCGCACCCTAACACTCACCGTCACCCTACCCTCACCCTAAACCTAACTCTCAACCACACCTTAACCCTCACGATCAACCAAACCCTGACCCTCACCCTGAAACTCACCCTCACCCTAACACTCACCCTCATAATAAACATCACCCTAACGCTAAACTTTCTCCTAACCCTAACCCTCAACCTAACCCTAACCCTCACCCTAACCATAACCCTCACCCTAATCCTAACCCTCACCCTAACCAAAACTCTTAACCTCACTCTAAACATAACCCTAACACTAATCGTAACACTAAATCTCACCCTCACCTTCAAACTCACCCTAAACCTAACCCTAAACCTAACGCTCACCCTAACCATCATCCTAACTCTAATGCTAACCCTAACCCTCACCTTCACAGTAAACCTCACCCTAACCCTTAACCTCACCATAATCCTAACCCTAACCCTAATCCTCAGCCTAACTCTAAACCTCACACACACTGTAACCCTCACCATCACCCAAACCCACATCCTCACCCTAACATGCACACTAAGCAAAACCCTAACCCTAATCCTAAACCTAACCCTCATCCTCACCCTCACACTAACCCTAACCCTAACCCTTAACCTAACCTTCACCCTCAACCTCACCGTAACACTCACCTTCAGCATAAATATCAACCTAACCCTAACCCTCAGCCTAAACCTAACCCTACGCTCACCCTAAACCTAACCTTCACCCTAACGCTCACCCTATCCCTAATGCTAACCCAACACCTCACCCTCACCCTAACCCTCTCCCTAACGCTTCTCCTCACAATGAACCTAATCCTAAACCTCACCCTAACCCTCACACTAACCCTAATCCTCACCATATCACTAACCCTAACCCTAACCCTCAACCTAATCCTTAACCTCACTCTAACCTTAACTCTTACCCTCACGCTAAACCTCACCCTAAACATTACCCTCACCCTAACCCGCCAACTAACCCTAACCCTAAACGTACGGCACACCCTAATCCTCACCCTAACCATAACCCTAACCCATAACCTCAACCTAAACCTAACCCTCACTCTCACCATAACCCTCAACCTAACCCTTATCCTCACATTAACCCTAATCCTCAACCTCACCCTAACCCTCACACTAACCCTTATCATCACCCTATTCCTAACCCTAACCCTAACCCTCACCCTAACCTCAACCTAACCCTAAACCTCACCCTCACCCTAAACCTCACCCTAAACCTTACCCTCACCCTAACCTGCAAACTTACCCTAACCCTAAAACTACGGCTCACCCTAGCCCTCCCCCTAACCATAACCCTAACCTTAACCCTCACACTAAACCTAACTTTCACCCTCACCCTAACCATGTCCCTAATCCTTACGCTCACACTAACCCTATCCCTAACGCTCACCCTAACTCTAATTCTCAACAGAACACTCACCCTCACCCTAACCCTCACCTCACACTAGCCCTCAACATAAACATAACCCTCATGCTCACCATAACCCTAATGCTAACATTAACCCTCAACCTCACCCTAAAACTTGCCCTAACCCTTACCCTCACCATAACCCTATCCATCCCCCTTACCCTAAATCTCACCCTAACCCTTTCCCTCACCCTAACCCTCACCCAGCCCTAAACCTATCCCTAACCCTAACGCTCACCCTAACCCTAAGACTTATCCTAACCCTCACCCTCACCATAAACCTCACCCTAAACCTTACCCTCACCCTAAACCTAAACCTAACCCTCAGCCTAACCCTTATCCTAATCCTAACCCTAACCCTAACCCTCAACCTAACCTTATCCCTAACCGTAACCCTAACACTCACACTAACCTTAACCCTCACCCTGACCCTCAACCTCACCCTCAGCCTAAGCCTAACCCTAATCCAAAACCTAACCCTTAACCTCATTCTCACCCTAAATCTAAACCTAACCATAACCATCACCCTCACCCTAACCCTCCCCCTCATCCTCCCCCTCACTCTTACCCTCTGCCTAACCCTTATCCTCACACTAACTCTAACTCTAAACCTAACCCTCACCCTAACCGTCACCCCAACACTGACCCTAATCCTCACCTTAACCCTCACCCTAACCTTAACCCTAACGATCACACTAACCCTAATCCTCATCCTAAAGCTAACCCTCACCGTCACCCTAACCCTTACCCTAACCCTAAGCCTAAAACTCACCGTCAGCCTAACCCTCATCCTAACTCTAACCCTAACGCTCACACTCAGCCTCAACCTAACCCTCACACTCACCCTAAACCTACCCTAAATCTAACCCTACCCTCTCCCTACCCCTCATCCTAACCCTAACGCTAACCCTAACCCTCAACCTAACCCTAACCCTACCCCTAATGCTAAACCTCACCCTAAACCTAATCCTCACCCACACCCTAACCCTCACCCTCAACCGAACCCTCACCCTCAACTGAACCCTCATCCTCAGCCTAACCCTCACCCTCACTCTAAACATCACCCAAACCCTAACCCTAACACAAACCTTAATCCATACACTCACACTCACCCTAACCCACACCCTAACGTTTATTCTCACCCTAACACTAACCCTCAACCTAACCCTAACCAAAACCCTCACACTAACCATAACCCTAACTCTAATCCTAACCCTTACCCTGACCCGAACCTTCACTCTCACCCTGACTCTTACCCTCAGCTTAACCCTAACCCTAATCCTATTCCTAATCCTAAACCTCACACTCACCCTAACCCTAACCCTCCCCCTCCCCCTCACCCTAAACATCATCCTAACCCTAAGTCTCACTCTAACCCTAACCCTGACCCTGAACCTAACCTCAGCTTAATCCTCATCCTCACCCTAATCCTCACCCTAACCCTAACCTTTACTTAACCGAAACCCTCACCCTCACCCTCAGCCTAACCCTCACCCTCACACAAGCCCTCAACCTAACCCTAACTTTAACCTTAAACATCAGCCTCAACCTCCCCTTCCTCAGCCTTAACCTAAATATAACCCTAACACTAACCCTGACCGTCAACCCCACCCTCACCATAACCCTAACCCTAACTCTAACAATAACCCTCACCCTCATCCTAACCCTAATCCTAACCCTAACAATAACTCTAACCCTAATCCTAAAACTCACCCTAACCCTAATCCTAACACTTACCCTCAAACTTACCCTCACTCTCATTCTAACCCTCACCTTCACGCTGACCCTCACCATCAAACTAACTCTCACAAAATCCCTAACCCTCACCCTAGCCCTAACCCTAACCCTCACCCTCACTTTCCCCCTCACCCTCAGCCTAACCCTAACTCTAACCTTAATCCTAAACTAACCTCACCCTCACCCTCATCCTACCCCTCACCCTCAACCTCACCCTCACCCTCACACTAAACCTCAACCTCACCCTAAACATCACCTTAACCCTAACCCTTACACTGAACCTAACCATAACGCTCACCCTAAACCTCATCCTCAAACTAACCCTCACCCTAAACATTATCCTCACACTAACCCTAACCTTAACCCTAACCTTCACACTAACCCTAAACCTCACTCTAACCGTATCACGACACCTCACCCTAACTCTCACCCTAAAGCTAACCCTAATCCTAACACTCACCCTAAACCTAACTCTAAACCTAACCGTCACCCTCACCCTGATCCTCACCATCACCCTAATGCTCACCCTAAACCTAACCCTAACCCTAAACCTAACCCTCAACCTTAACCTAACCCTCACCCTGACCCTCACCCTAACCCTAACGCTAGCCCTCACCCTAACCCTTACTTTAACCCTAACCTGTACCCTAAACCTAACCCTCATCCTAACACTAACCCTCACACTAACCCTAACCCTAGCCCTCACCCTCACCCTCCCCCTCAACCTAACCCTAACACTCATCCTAACCCTAACCTTAAACCTAAACCTCACACTAAACCTAAACCTCACTCTAACCCTAATCCTCACAGTAAACATAACAGTCATTCTATCCCTAACCCTATCCTGCAGCCCAACCCTCACCCTAATCCTAACCCTAACCCTAATCCTCATCCTATCCCTAACATTAACCCTAACCCTCACCCTAACCCTAATGCTAACCCTAACCCTCACCCTCACACTAATCCTCAACCTAACCCATAGCCTCACCCTAACCCTCACCCTCACGCTCACCCTAACCCTAACCCTCACCCTAACCCTCACTCTTACAGTCACCCTCACCCTCAGCCAAACCATATCCCTTACCCTCACCCTAAAAATCATCCTATACCTCACCCTCAAACTAAACCTAAACCAAACCCTAACCCTCACCCTAAACCTCACCGTAACCCTAACACTAACCCTAACATTCATCCTCACAATAAACCTCAACCTATACCTTACCCTCACCATAACGGTAACCTTAACCCTAACCCTAATCCTCAACCACACCTTAACCTTCACTCTCACCCCAACCTTCACCCTCACCCTCATCCTCATCCTCACCCTAACCCTCTCCATCACCCTAACCCTAACCCTCACTCTCAAGCTAATCCTCATCATAAACCTAAACCTGACCTAAAACAAAATCTCACCCTAACCCTCACACTAAACCTCACCCTCACCCTAGCCCTCACCCTAACCCTAACCCGATCCCTTACCCTCAACTGCACCCTAACCCTCACCGTAACCCTTACCCTCACCCTAACCCTAACCCTAATCATAACCCTCACACTATCCCTTACCCTCACCCTAACCCTAACCCTAACCCTAACCCTATAACCCGCACACTAACCCTCACCCTCACCCTAACCTTAACCCTATTCCTAATCCTAACCCTCACAATCACCCTCAACCTAAACCTAACCCTAACCTGAACCCTCACCCTCACACTCACCGAACTGTCACCCTCACCCTAAACATCACCCTAACCCTAATCCTAAGGTAAACGAAACCCTCACCCTCACACTAACCCTCACCCTCACCCTAGCCCTAACCCTAACCATAACCATAACACTTACCCACACCCTAACCCTCACCCTCATCCTCACTCTAACCCTAATCCTAACCCTAATGCTCACCCTAACCCTCTCCCTAACCCTAAATGTAACCCTAACCGTCAACCTCATCCTAACCCTCAAGCTCAACGGAACACTCACCCTCACCCTAAACCATACTTTCACAACAGTCATCACCCTAACGCTAACCCTCAACTTAACCCTAACCCTAACCCCCACCCTAACCCTAATCCGTACCCTAACGCTCAGCCTAACCCTTACCCATAACATAATACTAACAATCACCCTCAACCTTACCATCACCCTAACCCTTACCCTCACCCTAACCCTCACACTAAGCCTCACACTAACCCTAACCCTCACCCTCGCCCTAACGCTCACCCTAACCTTTACCCTCACCCTCACCCTAACCCTCACCCTAAACTTTACCCTGACCCTAAACCTAAACCTAACCCTCACCCTAACCCTAAAACTACCCCTTATCCTATCCCTAAACCTGACCTTAACACTCACCCTAACCTTAACCCTAACCATCACACTAACCCTAACCCTAACCCTCACCCTCACCCTCAGGCTAACTCTAATACTAAACCTAACCCTCACCCTCACCCTAACTCTAACCATAAACCTAACCCTAACCCTTACCTTAACCCTCAACCTCACCCAAATCCTCAACCTAACCTTACCTTAACCCTTACCTTAACTAAACCCTTACCCACAGCCTCACCCTAACCCTCACCCTCACCCTAGCCCACAACCTAACCCAAACCCTAAACCTAACCTTCACACTAACCTAACCATAACACTTAGGATAAACCTTTTCCTATCCCTAAACCTAAAACATAACTTCACCCTAACCAAACCCTAACCCTAACCCTAACCCTCACCCTCATCCTCACTCTAACACTAATTCTAACCATAATGCTCACCCTACACCTCTCCCTAACCCTAAATATAACCCTAACCCTCATCCTCATCCTAACCCTCAAGCTCACCTGAACACTCACCCTCACCCTAAACCATACTCTCACAACAGTCATCAGCCTAACTCTAACCCTCACCCTAACCCTAACCTCAGCTTAACCCTCACCCTCAACCTAATTCTCACCATAACCCTAACCATAAGGTAAATGAAACCCTCACCCTCACACTAACCCTCACCTTCACCCGAGCCCTAACCCTAACCCTAACCATAACTTACCCACACCCTAATCCTCACCCTCATCCTCACTCTAACCCTAATACTAACCATAATGATCACCCTACCCCTCTCACTAACACTAAATGTAACCCTAACCCTCACCCTCATCCTAACCCACAAGCTCAACTGAACACTCACACTCACACTAAAACATACTCTCACAACAATCGTGAACACTCACGCTAACCCTCACCCTAACCCTCACCCAACCCTCACACTAACCCTAACCCTCACACTCGCCCTAATGCTCACCCTAACCTTTACCCTCACCCTCACCCTAACCCTCACCCTAACCTTTACCCTGACCCTAACCCTAACCCTAACCCTAAACCTAACCCTCATCCTAACCCTTATCCTAAATCTAAACCTAACCCTAACCCTAACCCTAACCCTAATCCTCACACTAACCCTAACCTTAACCCTCAGCCTAACACTCATCCTAACCCTAACTCTAATCCTAACCCTCACCCTAACCGTAAACCTACCCATAAAACTCACGCTAACCCTAACCCTCACCCTCACCCTCAGGCTAACTCTAATACTAAACCTAACCCTCACCCTCACCCTATCTCTAACCCTAAACCTAACCCTAACCCTCACTTTAAACCTCAACCTCACCCTAATCCTCAAACTAACCTTACCTTAACCCTTACCTAAACTAATCCCTTACACTCACTCTCACCCTAACACTCACCCTCACACTAGCACGCACCCTAACCCTAACCCTAAACCTAATCTTCACACTAACCCTAACCATAACCCTCAGGATAAACCTTATCCTAACCCTAAACCTAAAACAAAACTTCACCCTAACCTAACCCTAACCCTAACCGTAACCGCACACTAAACCTAACACTAACCCTAACACTAACCCTCAGCCTAGGCCTAAACCTAACCCTAACCCTCACCCTAAACCTAATCCTAACCCTAACCCTCAACCTAACTGTAAACCTCACCCTCATCCTCACCCTCACCCTCAGCCTAAACCTAGTGCTAACCCTAATCCTAACCCTCACCCTAACCCTAACTCTCACCCTAACCTTTACCCTCACCCTCACCCTAACTCTCACCCTAACCTTTACCCTGACTCTAACCCTAACCCTAAACCTAACCCTCGCACTAACCCTAAACCTAACCCTCAACCTAACCGTTATCCTAAACCTAAAACTAACCCTAACCCTCACACTAACACTAACACTAACCCTAACCTTCACACTAACCCAAACCCTAACCCTAAGCCTAACGCTCATCCTAAACCTAACCCTAACCCTAACACTCACCCTAACCCTACCCCTAACCCTAACACTCACCCTGAACCTAACCCTCACCCTCACCATCAGGCTAATTTTAATACTAACCCAAATACTAACCCTCACCCTCACCCTAACTCTAACCATAAACCAAACCTAACCCTCACACTTACCCTCACCCTATCCCTAAACCTATCCCTAACCCTCACCCTAAACCTAACCCTAAGCCTAACCCTCACACTAAACCACACCCTAACCCTTACTCTCACCATAAATCTAAATCTAACCCTAATAATCACCCTAAACATAACTCTCAACTACACTCAAACCCGGACCCTGACCCGATTCCTCACCAACACCCTAACACTCTTCCTAACCCTAACCCTAATCCTAAACCTAAGCCTCACCCTCAAAGTCACCCTAACCCTGCACCTAACGCTAACCCTCACCTACAACCTCACCCTAATCTTCACCCTAAACCTAACCCTAACCCTACCCTTCACCATAACACTCATAGTAACCCTAACCCTAATACTAACCTTCAACCTAACCCTAACCCAAGCCCTAACCCTCACCCTCACACTAAACCTAAACCTAACGCTAAAACTCAACCTAACACTAAACTTCACCCACACCCTAAATCTCACCCACACTTGAACCCTCAACCTCTCCCTCACACTAAACATCACCCAAACCCTAACCCGCAACCTAACCCTTGCCCTAACACTAACAATAACCCTAACCCTAACCTCAGCGTGACACTATCCCTGACATAAAGCAAACCCTCACCCTCACACTCACTCTAACCCTCACCCTCACCCTAACCCTCACCATCCCCCTAACCATAACCCTAACCATCAACGTCACCCTCACCCTCACCCTCACGCTCAGCCTAAACTTAACTCTAACCCTAACCCTCACCCTCACCCTCACCCTAACCCTATCCCTAACCCTAACCCTCACCCCAACCCCAACCCTAACCCTCACCCTAACACTAACCCTCATCCTCACCCTCACCCTAATCCTAAACCTAAAGGTAATCCTAACCCTCACCCTCACCCTAAACTTCACCCTAACCCTTACCCTGACCCTCACCCTAACCCTAAACCTAACACTCAGCCTAAACCTTATCCTAACCCTAAACCTAAAACTAAACTTCACCCTAACCAAAACCTAACCCTAACCCTAACCCTAACCCTCACACTAACCTTAACCTTAACCCTGAGCCTAACGCTCATCCTAACACTAACCCTAACCATAACCCTCAACCTAAACCTAACCCTAACCCTAACCCTCACCCTAACCCTAAACCTCACCCTCAAACTCACCCTCACCCTCAGCCTAAACCTACTGCTAACCCTAACCCTAACCCTCAACCTCAACCTAACTCTAACCCAAAACCAAACTCTCCCCCGCCCACTCACACTCACTCTAACCCTCACTCTAACCCTAACCCTCACCCTCACCTCAGCCCAACCCAAGTCCTTACTCTAATCCTAACCCTCAACCTATACCTGAACCTAACCCTAACCCTAATCCTAACGATCACCATAACCCTCACCCTCACCACAGTCCACACCCTAAACCTAACCCTAAACCTAACCCTCACACTAACCCTAACCCTAACCCACAGCCTAAACCTGAACCCAACCCTAAACCTAAAATTAACCATCACCATAACCAAACCCAAACCCTAACCCTAACCTATCCCTAACCCTCACACTAACCCTAACCCTAACACTCAGCATAACGCTCATCCTAAACCTAACCCTAATCCTAAACCTAAACCTCAACCTAACGCTCATTATAACCCTAACCTTAACACTAACCCTAAAACTGACCCTCAATTTAACCCTCCCGTAACCCTAATTCTAACCCTAAACCTCAACCTCACCCTAACCCTAATCCTACCACTAACCGTAAACCTCACCCTAACTCTCACCCTAAGGCTCACCCTCAGCCTAAACATCACCCTAACCTTAAGCCACACCCTAACCCTAACCCTAAACCTCACCATAAACTTCACGCTAACCCTAACACTCACCCTAACCATAACCCTACACCTCACCCTACCCCTCACCCTAACCCTTACCCTCACCCTAACCCAAACCCTAACCCTCACCCTCACACTAGCCCTGAAACTTACACTAATCCTAACCATAACCCTAAACCTAAACCTAAACCTTACCCTCACCCTCACCCTCACCCTCACCCTAACCCTAACCCTAAACCTCACCCTCACTCTAACCCTAACCCTAACACTAATGCTAACACTAAGCCTCACCCTCACCCTAACCCTTACCCTCACCCTCTCCCTCACCCTCTCCCTCACCCTTACCCTAAACCTACCCTTTCAGCCTAACCCTCACCTTAACCCTTACCTTCACTATAAACCTAACACTAACCCTAATCCTCATACTAACCCTAAAACTAACCCGAACCCTAACCCTCACTTTAACCCTTTCCCTAAACCTAACCTTGACCCTAACCCTCACACTAATGCTAACTCTAAACCTAAACCTCACCCTCACCCTAACCCTCACTGTCACCTTAACACTCAACATCACCATAATCCTCACCCTAACCCTAACCCTCACACTAAACCTCACCCTAACCCTTACCCTTACCATAACCTTAACCCTAACCCACACCTTAACCCTCAACTTCACCATCACCCTCACCCTCAACCTAACCGTAATCCTAACATTCACCCCAACCCTAACTCTCACCCTAACCCTCGCCCTCACCCTAGCCCTCACCCTAGCCCTCAACCTAAGCCTAGCCCTAACCCTCACCCTCACCCTCGACCTCAGCCTCACCCTAAACCTAAACCTAATCCTAACCCTATTCCTAACCCTCACCCTCAAACTAAACCTAACCGTAAACCTAATGCTAACCCTAAACCTCTCCCTCACTTTAACCCTAATCCTAAACCTCACCCTAACCCTAATACTAAGACTAATGCTATCCCTAACCCTAACCCTCACTCTAACACTAATGCTAACCCTAATACTCACCCTAAACCTCACCTTAAACCTTACCCTCATCCTAACCCTCACGTAACCCTAAAACTAAACCTAACCCTCACACAAACACTCACCCTAAACCTTACATTAACCCTATCCCTCACCCTAACCCTCCATATGTCCCTTATCCTCACATTAACCCTAACCCTAACCCTACACCTCACCCTAATGCTAACACTGAACTCAACCCTAACACTAACCCACACCCTTACCCTACACCTAACCCTCATCCAAATGCTCACCCTAACCCTAACACTAACCCTATCCTGCAAACTGATCCTAACCCTCACCCTAATGCTTACCCTCACCCTAACCCTAAGCGTCACACTAAACCTAACCCTCACACTAACTCTAGCCATAATCCTCACCCTAACCCTCAATCTAACCCCCAACCTAACCCTAACCCTAAACATTACCCTAACCCCAACTCTCACCCTCACCCTCACCCTCACCCTAAACATCACCCTAACCCTAACCCTAACCCTAACCCTAACCCTCACCTTAACCCTAACCCTCACCTTCAACCTCACCCTCAGCCTAATCCTCACCCTAAACCTAACCCTAACCCTAACCCTTTCCTAACTGAAAACTGCACCCTCACACTAACCCTCAACCTCACCCTAGCCCTCACCCTAAGCCTAACCCTAACCCTCACCCTCTCCCTCAAACTCATCCTCAACCTCAGCCTCACCCTAACCCTAAACCTAATCCTAAACCTAACCCTCAACCTCACCGTCACTCTAACTCTAATGTTAAACCTAATGCTAACCCTAACCATAAACCTATCCCTAACCCACAGCCTAACCCTAACCATAATCCTAACCCTAATCCTAATCCTAACCCTAAACCTAACCCTCAACCTAAACCTAACCCTAAACATTACCCTAACCCTAACACTCACCCTCACCCTCACCCTCACCCTCACCCTCAGCCTAACACTAACCCTAACCCTAATCCTAACCCTAACACTCACCTTCACACTCACCATAACTGGAACCCTAACCATAACCTAAACCTCCCCCTAACCATAAACCTATCCCTAACCCACACTCTAACCATAAACATCACCCTAACCCTAACCCTCACACTCACCCTAACCCTAAACCTCACCCTATCTCTCGCCTTAACCCTAACGCTAAGCCTAACCCTCACCCTCAACCTAAACCTCACCCTAACCCATACCCTCACCATAACCCTAAGGGTAACCCTAACCCTAATCCTCACACTCACCTTAACCCTCACCCTCACCCTATCACTCACCCTAACCCTAACCCTCACCCTCACCCTAACCTTCACCGTCACCTTATCCCTCAACCTAACCCTAACCATCACCCACACCCTAACACTCACACTCAACTGAACCCTCACCCTAACCCTAACCCTAACCCTCACCCCAACCATAACCCTCACCCTAACCCTAAATTTATCCCTCAAACTCACCCTAACCCTAACCCTAACCCTTACCCTAACCCTCACCCTAACCCTTAATCTAACCCTAACACTCACTCTTACCCTAATCCTCAACCTAACCCTTATCCTTCCACCAACCCTAACCCCAACCCTCACACTAAACCTAATCCTCACCCTATCCCTAACCATAACCCTCACCCTAACCCTAACCCTAACCCTCATCCTAATTCTAACCTTAACCCTAACAGTCACCCTCACCCTAACTCTCACCAACACACTAACTCTCACCCTCACCCTCACCCTCACTCTCACCCTAACCCTCACCAACACCCTAAGCCACACCCTCAACCGAATCCTCACTCTCACCCTCACCCTCACCATAAACATCACCCTAACCCAAACCTAACCCTAACCCTCACCCTCAACCTAACTGTCATCCTAACCCTTATCCTGACCCTAACACTAACCCTAACCCTAAACTTCACCCTAACCCTAACCCTCACCTGAACCCTCACTCTCACCTTCACCCTCACCCTAAACATCACCCTAACCCTAAACCTCACGCTAACCCTAACCCTAACCCTCACCCTAACCCTAACCCTCACCTTAAAGCTCACCCTCACACAAATCCTCACCCTAAACCTAACAATAAACATTTCCTAACAAAAAATATCACCCTCACCCTAGCCCTCACCCTAAACCTAACCCTAAACTTAACCCTCACCCTCACTCTCACCCTCACCCTCAGCCAAACCTAACCCTACCCTAATACTAACCCTAACCCACACCCTCACCCTCACCCTCACCTGCAACCAAACCACAACAATAACACTAACCCTCACCCTAACACTGAACCTCAACCTCACCCTCATCCTAAACCTAATCCTAACCCTAACTCTAATCCTAACCCTCACCCTCAACCTAACCCTCACCCTAACCCTTACTCCCACCTTCACCTAACCCTAACCCTAACCCTCACACTAACCCGAATGCTCACCCTAACCATACCACTAACCCTTACCCTTACCCTCACCCTAACCCTAACCCTAACAGTAACCTTAAACCTAAACCTAGTCCTCACACTAACACTAACCCTCACCCACACATTAACCCGAACGCTCACCCAAACCCTCACCCTAACCCTAACCCTAAACCTAACCATAACACTCCCACTAAACCTAAACCTCACCCTAACTGTAACCCTACACATCAGCCTAAATCTCACCCTAAACCTAACCCTAACCCTAATCCTTACCCTATCCCTAAATAAAACCCTCACCCTCACACTCACCCTAGACCTCACCCAAACCCTACCCCAAAACCTAACCCTCACACTAAACCTAATTCTCACCCTATCCCTAACCCTTCCCCTCAGCCTAAGACTCACCCTAACCCTTACCCTAAACCTAATCCTCACCCTATCCCTAACACTAACCCTAACCCACACACTCACCCTAGCCCTCACCCTAACCTCATCCTAACCCTATCCCTAAACTTAAACCTCACCCTCATCCTAACCCTCACCCTATACCTTACCCCTAACCTAATCCTATCCCTGACCCTAACCTTAACCCTAAAACTCACACTAACCCTAACCCTCACCCTAACCCTAACCATACCCCACAGCCTAATCCTCATCCTAACCCTAATCCTATACCTCAACCTAACCCTAAACCTAACCTTAACCCTCACCCTCACCCAAAACCTAACCCTCACCCTCACCCTCACACTCACCCTCAGCCTAACCCTAACACTAACCCTAATCCTAAACCTAACCCTCACCCACAGCCTCACCCTAACTCTAACCCGAACCCAAACCATAAACCTCCCCCTTCACCCAAACCCTCACCCGAACCCTCACTCTCACGCTACAGCTCACCCTCACCTTCACCCTAACCCTAACCCTCAATCTAACCCTAAACCTCACCCTCACCCTCAAACTCACGCTAACCCTTAGCCTCACTGTTACCCTAAACCTCACCCTAACCCTTAACCTTACACTAACCCTAACCCTCACACTAAACCTAAGCCTCACCCTCACCCTTACCCTAACCCTACCCTCACCCTAACCCTCAACCTAACCGTAACGCTCACCCTCACCCTAACCCTAACCCTAACCCTAACGCTCACCCTCACCCTAACCCTCAACCTCACCCTCAAACTCATACTAACCCTAACCCTCACACTAAACCTAACCCTCACCCTCACCCTAACCTTAACCCTACCCCTCACCCTACCCCTCACCCTCACCCTAGCCCTCACCCCTACCCTAATCCTAACCCTGACCCTAATCTTAAACCTAAAACTCACACTAACCCTAACCCTCACCCTGACCCTAACCCTACCCCACACCCTAACCCTCATCCTAACCCTAACCCTAACCCTATCCCTCACCCTAACCCTAACTCTAATATTAACCCTAACCCTCACCCAAAACCTAACCCACAACCTCACCCTCACCCTCTCCCTCACCATCACCCTAACTCGAAACCTAACTGTACCTCTCACCCTCACCCTCACCCTAACCCTAACCCTAACCCTCACCTTAACCCTCACCCTAATCCTAACCCTGATCCTAACCCTCACCCTAAAGCTAACACTAAACCTAAACCTCACCCTCACCCTAACCCTCAGCATCACCCTAACCCTCACCCAAACACGAACCCTCACCTCAACCTAATCCTCACTCTCACCCTAACTGTAAACCTAACCCTAATCCTCTCCCAAACCCTCAACCTCATACCCACCTTAAGGCTAACCCTAACCCTAATCCTAAACTTAACCCTCACCCTAACCCTAACCCTAACCCTAATCCTAAACCGAAACCTCACCTTCAGCCTAAAACTACCTCTAAACATCACCCTCACACTCAACCTTACCCTATCCCCAACCCTAAGCCTTAGCCTAACCCTAACCCTCACCCTAACCCTAACCATAACACTCACCCTCACACTCACCCTAAACCTAACAATAACCCTACCCCTCACACTAACCCTTACCCTCACACTTACCCTAAACCTAACCCTAAACCTCACATTAACCCTAAACCTCACCCCAACCCTGACCCTACCCCTCACCCTAAACCTCACCCTAATCCAAACCCTAACCCTAACCCACACCCTAAACCTAACTGTAACCCTCACCCTCAGGCTAACCCTCATCCACACCCTAATCCTCACCCTCACCCAAACCCTCACCCTCACCCTAACCCTCACCCTCACCCTAAACATCACCCTAAACCTAACCCTCACCGTAACCCTAATCATAAACCTCAACTTCACCCTCACCCTCAGCCTAACCCTAGTCCTTAACCTAATCATAATACTCACCCTGACCCTAACCCTCACCCTCACCCTTACCCGATCCTTCACCTAACCCTAAACCTAACCCTCACACTAACCCGAACCCGAACCCTAACCATAAAACTAACCCTAACCCTTACCCTCACCCTAATCCTAACCCTAACAGTAACACTAACCCTAAAGCTAGTCCTCACACTAACCCTAACCCTCACCCACTACTTAACCCGAAACCTCACCTGAACCCTCACCCTAACCCTAACCCTAAACCTAACCCTAAGACTCCCACTAAACCTAACCCTCACCCTAACTGTAACCCTACCCATCAGGCTAAACCTCAGCATAACCCTAAACCTAACCCTAATCCTACACCTAATCCTCACACTCACACTCACCCTATCCCTAACCCTAACATTCACCCTCACTCTAAGGCTAAGCCTAACCCTCACCCTCACCCTCAACCAAACCCTTAACCTCACCTTAACCCTAACCCTAACCCTCACCCTAACCCTAAACTACTCCGCAAACTAACCCTATCCCTAACCCTCAACCCAACCATGATGCTAACACAAATGCTCACTCCCAACCTAACCCTTAGATTAACCCTTACCCTCAACATAACCCTATCCCTCACCCTCTCCTTAACCCTCACCCTACCCCTTCCCCTCTCCCTAAACCTCACCCTACCCCAAACCCTAAACCTAACCCTAACCTTCACCCTAACCCTCAAACTAACTCTAACCCTAACCCTCACTCTAACCCTCACCCTAACCCTAAACCTAACCCTAACCCTGACCCTCACCCTAGCTGTCATCCTAACCCTTACCCTCACCCTAACCCTAAACCTAAATCTCATAATAACCCTAAAACTACCCCTCAGCCTAATCCTAACCCTAACCTTCACCCAACCCTGATGCTAACACAAATGCTCACTCTCAACATAACCTTTAGATTAACCCTTACCCTCACCATAACCCTATCCCTCACCCTCTCCTTAACCCTCACCATACCTCTTCCCCTCCCCCTAAACCTTACCCTACCCCAAACCCTAACCCTAACCGTAAACTTCACCCTAAGCTTCACCCTAACCCTCACCCTAACCCTAACCCTAACCCTAACCCTCACCCCAACCCTCACCCTAACCCTAAACCTAACCCTAACCCACACCCTCACCCTGTCATCATGACCTTACCCTCACCCTAAACCTAAACCTAACCCTAACCCTAACCCTCACCCTAACCCTAACCCTCACCCGAACCCTCAGTCTCACCTTCACCGTCACCCTAAACATCAACCTAACCCTAATCCTCACCCTAACCCTAACCCTAACACTGACCCTAACCCTAACCCTCACCTTAAACCTCACCCTCACCCTAATCCTCACCCTAAAACTAACCCTAAACTTTTCCTAAACAAAAACATCACCCTCACATTAGTCCTCACCCTAAACCTAACCCTAACCTTAATCCTCACCCTCACCCTCACCTTCACCCTCAGCCTCAGCCTCAGCCTCACCCTAACCCTAAACCTAATCCTAACCCTAACCCTGACCCTCACCCTCACTCTAACCGTAACCCTAACCTGCACCCTAGCCCTAACCCTAACCCTAACCCTAACCCTAACACTCAACCTAATCCTAAACCTAACCCTAATGCTAACCCTAACCCTCACCCTCACCCTAATTCTGACCCTAACCCTTACCCTTACCCTCACCCTCACTCTCAACCTAACCCTAACCCTTACCTTCACGACAAACCTATCCCTCACCCACAACCTAACCCTCACCCTAACACTTACGCTCACCCTTACCCTCACCCAACCCTAACCCGAACCCTGACCCTCACCCTAACCCCCATCCTAACCTTCACCCTAACCCTAACGCTAAACCTAACCCTCAGTATTAACCTAAACGTAACCCTAACACTTACGTAACCGAGATCCTCACCCTCACCCTCACCCTCACAATCAACCTAAGCTTTACCATAACCCTAATAGCAACCCAAACACTTACCCTCACCCTAAACCTAACCCTAAACCTAACCCTCACTGTCACTCTCCCACTCAGCCTCATCCTCACCTTAACCCTCACGGTCACCCTCACACTAACCCTCAACCTCACCCTAAACATCACACTAACCGTAACCCTCACACTAACCCTTATCCTAACCCTAACCCTAACGCTAACATTCACACTAATCCTAACACTCACCCTAACCCTATCCCGACACCATACCCTGACTCTCATCCTAACCCAAACCCTCAACCACACCCTAAACCTCACCCTCACCCGAACACTCACCCTCACACTAACACTCACTCTCAACCGAACCCTCACACTCACCCGAACCCTACCCCTCACACTAACCCTAACACAAAGCCGAATTCCAAAACCTCACACTCAACCTAAGGCTTACCCTCATCCTAACCCTTACCCTCACCCTAACTCTAACCATAAACCTCACACTAACCTTAACCCGCACTCTAAACCTAATCCTAAACTTGACCATAACCTTGACCCTCACCCTGACCGTCACACTCAGTTTAACACTAACCCTAATCCTATTCCTAATCCTAACCCTCACCCTCACCCTAAACCTAACCCTAACCCTAACCCTCACCCTCACCCTCACCCTCACCCTAACCCTCAACCTCACCCTAAACATCTCCCTAACCCTAAACCTAACCTTAACCCTAAAACTAACTCTCACCCTGAACCTAACCTCAGCTTAATCCTCATCCTCACCCTAATCCTCACCTTAACCCTAACCTTTACCTAACCAAAACCCTCACCCTCACCCTCAGCCTAAACCTCACCCTCACCCAAGCCCTCACCTTAACCCTAAACTTAACCGTAACACTCAACCTCAACCTCCCCTTCCCCATCAGCCTTACCCTAACCATAACCCTAAGACTAACCCTTAACCTCAACCCCACCCTCACCTAACCCTAACCCTAACCCTAACAATAACCCTCACCCTCATCCTAACCTTAACCCTAACAATAACTCTAACCCTAGCCCTAACCCTAATACTCACCCTAACCCTAATCCTAACCCTAAACCTCAACCTCACCCTCACCGTCATTCTAACCCTCACCTTCACGCTGACCCTCACCATCACACTAACCTTCACACTAACCCTAACCCTCACCCTAGCCCTAACCCTAACCCTCACCCTCACCCTCAGCCTAACCCTAACTCTAACCCTAAACCTAAACTAAACTCACCTTCACACTAACCCTCACCCTCAGCCTCACCCTCACCCTCACCCTCACACTAACCCTCAACATCACCCTAAACATCACCTTAACCCTAAACCTCACACTGAACCTAACCCTAACGCTCACTCTAACCCTTACCCTAAAACTAACCCTCACCCTAAACATTATCCTAACACTAACCCTACCCCTACCCCTAACTTCACACTAACCCTAACCCTCAGCCTAACCGTATCACGACACCTCACCCTCTCACCCTAAACCTAATCCTTACCCTAACCCTAACCCTACCCCTCACGCTAAACCACACCCTAACCCTTACTCTCACGATAACCTTAACCCTAACCCACACCCTAACCCTCACCTGAACCTCACCCTCACCCTCACCCTAACCGTAAGCCTAACCTTCACCCCAACCCTAACCCTCACCCTAACCCTAACTCTAACCCTCACACTCAACTGAAACCTAACCCGAACTCTAACCCTATATCTCACCCTAACCCAAACTCTAATCAGAACCCTAACACTTACTCTCATCCTAATCCTCACCCTAAGCCTTTTCCTCACACTAACCCTAAACCTAACCTCACCATCACCCTAACCCTCACCCTCACCCTAACCCTCACCTACACCCTAACCCTCACCTTCACCCTCACCCTCACCCTAAACATCACCCAAACCCTAACGCTCAGCCTAACGCTAACCCTAACCCTCACCTTAACCCTAAACCTCACCTTCAACCTCACCCTCAGCCTAATCCTCACCCTAAACCTAACCCTAACCCTTTCCTAACAGAAAACCGCACACTCACCCTAACCCTCACCCTAACCCTAGCCCTCACCCTAACCCTAAACCTAATCCTAACCCTAACCCTCACCCTCACCCTCACTCTAATCCTATCCCTCACCCTCACCCTAAACCTAACCCTAACCCTAACCCTCACCCTCACCCTAACCCTAACCCTCAACCTCACCCTAAACATCTCCCTAACCCTAACCCTCAACCTAACCCTAACACTAACCCTCACCATGAACCTAACCTAAGCTTAATCCTCATCCTCAGCCTAATCCTCACCCTAACCCTAAACTTTACCTAACCAAAACCCTCACCCTCACCTTCAGCCTAACCCTCACCCTCACCCAATCCCTCACCTTAACCCTAAACTTAACCCCAACACTCACCCTCAACCTCCCCTTCCCCATCAGCCTTACCCTAACCATAACCCTAAGACTAACGCTAACCCTCAAACCCACTCTCAACCTAAACCTAACCCTAACCCTAACAATAACCCTCACCCTCATCCTAAACTTAACCCTAATAATAACTCTAACCCAAGCCATAACCCTAAAACTCACCCTAACCCTAATCCTAACCCTAACCCTCAACCTCACCCTCACCGTCATTCTAACCCTCACCTTCACGCTGACCCTCACCATCACACTAACCCTCACACTAACCCTAAACCTCACCCTAGCCCTAACCCTAACCCTCACCCTCACTTTCCCCCTCACCCTTAGCCTAACCCTAACTCTAACCCTAATCCTAAACTAAACTCACCCTCACCCTAACCCTCACCCTCAGCCTCACCCTCACCCTCACCCTCACACTAACCCTCAACATCACCCTAAACATCACCTTAACCCTAAACCTCACAGTGAACCTAACCCTAACGCTGACTCTAACCCTCACCTTTAAACTAACCCTCACCCTAAACATTATCCTAACACTAACCCTAACCCTACCCCTAACCTTCACACTAACCCTAACCCTCAGCCTAACCGTATCCCGACACCTCACCCTAACTCTCACCCTAACCCTATCCCTAATCCTAACACTCAGTCTAACCCTAACTCTAAACCTAACCCTCACCCTCACCCTAACCCTCACCATCACCCTAACGCTTACCCTAACCCTAACCCTCACCCTAAACCTAACCTTCAACCTAATCCAAACCCTCACCCTGACCCTCACCCTAACCCTAACCCTCACTCTAACCCTTACTTTAACCCTAACCCTCACCCTAAACCTAACCCCGACCCTAACAATAACACTCACGCTAACACTAAACCTAGCCCTCACCCTCACCCTCACTCTCAACATAACCCTAACACTCATCTAAACCCTAACCTAAACCTAAACCTCACAGTAAAATTAACCTCACTATATCCCTAATCTTCAAATTAACCCTAACTATCACTCTTTCACTAACCCTACCCCTCATCCTAAACCTCACCCTAAACCTAACCCTAACCCTAATCCTCACCCCATCCCTAAACTTAACCCTAACCCTCACCCTAACCCTCACCCTCACCCTCACCCTAACACTAATGCTAACCCTCACCCTCACCTTAACCTTCAACCTAACCCTTACCCTCATCCTAACCCTTACCCTGAAACTTACCCTAACCCTCACTCTCAACCTAACCCTCACTCTAACATTTACCCACACCCTCACCCTAACCCTAACCCTCACCCTTACCTTAACCCTAACCCTAGCCATAACCCTCACCCTAAACCTAACCCTCACTTTTACAGTCACCCACAAACTCAGCCAAAACCTAATCCTTACCCTAAACCTAACGCTCAACCTCACCCTAACCCTAACCCTAACCCTCAAACTCACCCTAACCATTTCCCTATCCCTCACCCTAACACTAACACTCACCCTATACCACACCCTCACCCTACCCCTAAACCAAACCCTAACGCTCACCCTAAACCTCACCCTAACCCTAACACTAAACCTAAACCTCATCCTCACAATAAACCTCACCCTATACCTTACCATCACCATTACCCTAACCCAAACCCTAACCCTAATCCTCAACTGCACCCTAACCTTCACCCTCACCTTAATCCTCACCCTCACCCTAAACATCACCTAAACCCTCACCCTCATGCTAACCCTAACCCTAACCCTCACTCTCACGCTAATCCTCACCATAAACCTAACCCTGACCTAAAAGAAACCCTCACCCTAACCCTCACACTAACCCTCACCCTCACCCTAGCCCTCACCCTAACCCAAACCCGAACCCTAACCCTCAGCTTCACCTTAACCCTCACCCTAACCCTTACCCTCACAGTAACCCTAACCCTAAACCTAATCATATCTCTCACACTAACCGTAACCCTCACCCTAACCATAACCCTAACCCTATTCCTATTCCTAACCCTCAAAATCACCCTCAACCTAAACCTAACTCTAACACTAACCCTCACACTCACCCTCACCCTCACTGAACACTCACCCTCACACTAACCCTCACCCTAGCCCTAACCCTAACCATAACCATAACACTTACCCACACCCTAACCCTCACCCTCATCCTCACTCTAACCCTAATCCTAACCCTAATCCTAACCCTAATGCTCACGCTACCCCTCTCCCTAACCTTAACTGTAACCCTAACCCTCACCCTCATCCTCACTCTAACCCTAATCCTAACCCTAATCCTAACCCTAATGCTCACGCTACCCCTCTCCCTAACCTTAACTGTAACCCTAACCCTCACCCTCATCCTAACCATCACGCTCACCCGAATACTCACCCTCACCCTAAACGATACTCTCACAATAAATATCAGGTTAACCCTAACCCTCAACCTAACCCTAACCCTAACCCTCAGACTAATCTCAATCTAACCCTAACCCTAACCCTAACCCTCACCCTAACCCAAACCCTACCCATAAAACTCACCCTAACCCTAACCCTCACCCTCACCCTAAGGCTAACTCTAATACTAACCCTAACGCTCACCCTCAACCTAACTCTAAACCTAAACCTAACCCTAACCCTCACTCTCACCCTATCCCTAAACCTATCCCTAACCCTCACACTAACCCTAACCCAAAACCTATACCTCACCCTCATCCTAACCCTCACACTAAACCTCACCCTAACCCTTACCCTCACCATAAACCTCACTATAACCCTAATCCTCACCCTAAACCTAACCCTCACCAACACCCTAAACCTCACCCCCACCGGAACCCTAACCCACACTCTAACACTCACCCTAACCCTAACCCTAACACTATTCCTCAACCTAAACCTAACCCTTAAACTCATCCTAACCCTACACCTACGCCTAACCTTCACCCACACCCTCACCCTAACCCTCACCCTCACCCTAACCCTCACCATAACCATAACCCTACCCTTCACCCTAAACCTCACACTAACCCTAACCCTAATCCAAACCCTCAACCTAACCCTAAAGCTACCCCTAACCCTCAACCTCACACTAAACGTAAACCTAACACTAACACTCAATCTAACCCTAATCCTCACCCACACCCTAAAACTCACCCTCAGCTTAAACCTCACCTTCACTCTAAACATCACCCAAACCCTAACACTCATCCTATCCCTAGCCCTAACCCTCACCCTAACCCTAATCCAAAACCTAATCCTCAACCTCACCCTATTCCTCAACATAACCCTAACCCATGGCTAAAAGAAACTCTCAATCTGAAACTCACACTAACCCTCACCCTCACTCTAACCCTCACCCTAATCCTAACCCTAACCCTAACCCTCACCTTCACCCTAAACCTCACTCTAACCCTTACCCTCACCCTAACCCTAAGCCTAACACTAACCCTAAACCTAAACCTCAGCCTCACCCTCACCCTCACTCTAACCTTTAGCCTAACCCTAACCCTAAACCTATTCTCAAATCTAACACTCTCCCTCAAACTTACCCTAACCCTCACCCTCACCCTAACTTTCACCCTCACCCTAAACATCACCCTAACAATAAACCTCACCCTAACCCTAACGCTAAACCTTACCCTATCCTTAACCTCATCTTAACCCTAACCCTGACGTAAACGAAACGCTCACCCTCACCCTCACACTAACCCTCACCCTCACCCTAGCCCTCACCCTCACCCTAACCCTAACTATAAGCCTCAACCTCACCCTCAGCCTAAACCTCAGCCTAAACCTAACCCTAAGCCTAACCCTAACCCTCACTCTCACCCTCATCCCAAACCTAACCCTAACCCTCACCCTCACTCCAAACCTAACCCTCACCCTAACACTAACCCTCACCCTCACCCTCACCCTAATCCTAACCATAACTCTAATCCTAACCCTCACCCTCACCATAACCCTCACCCTAAACCTTACCCTCAACCTCACCCTAAGTGCTAACCCTAAACCTCACAGTAAGCCTAACACTCAACCTAATCCTAACCCTCACCTTAACCCTCAACCTCACCCTAATCCTCAACCTAACCTTTCCTTAACCCTTATCTAAACTAAACCCTCACTCTCACCCTCACTCTAACCCTCACCCTAACCCTAACTCTACCCTTCACCCTAACCCTCATACTAACCCTAACCCTAATCTTAACCGTCAACCTAATCCTAACCCTAGACCTTACCCTCACCCTCACACTAGCCCTAAACCTAATGCTAACACTCAACCTAACACTAATGCTCACCCACACCCTAACTCTCACCCTCACTCGAACCCTTACCCTCACCCGAACCCTCATCCTCGCTCTAACCCTTACCCTCACGCTAAACATCACCCAAACCCTAACCCTCACCCTAACCCTTGCTCTAACCCTCACCCTAACCCTAAACCTCAACCTAACCCTCACCTTCACGTTAATCCTCACCATAACACTAAACCTTGGCTAAAAGAAACCCTCACCCTAACCCTCATACTAAACCTCACCCTCACCCTAGCCCTCACCCTAATCTTAACCCTAACCCTAAACCTCACACTCACACTAAACCTCACTCTAACCCTTCCCCTCACCCTAACCCTAAACCTAACCATTACCCTCACAGTACCCGTAACTCTTACCTTAACCTTAACCCTAACCCTAACCCAAACTCTCACCCTCACCCTCACCCTCACTCTCACCCTCACCTTCAGCCTAACCCTAACCCTAACCCTGTTCCCAAACCTAAACCTTACCCTCACCCTTAACCTAACCCTCACCCTCACCTTCACCCTCACCCTAAACATCACCCTAACCCTAAACCTCACCCTAACCCTAACCCTAACACTAACACTAACCCTAACCCTAAACTTAACCTCAGGTTAAACCTAACCCTGAGGTAAACGAAACCCTCACCCTAAACCTCATACTAACCCTAACCTCACCCTAAACATCACCTTCACCCTAACCATAATCCTAAACATCAACCTCACCCTCACCCTCACCCTCAGCCTAAACATAACCATAACCCTAACCCTAAACCTCACCCTCACCCTAAACCCAACCCTAATCCTCACCCTAACACTAAACATTCATCCTTACCATCTCTCTAATCCTAACCATAACTCCAATCCTAACCTTCACCCTCACCCTAAACCTCACCCTCACACTTACCCTCACCCTCACCCTAACACTAACCCTAACCCTCACAGTAATCCTACCCCTCACCCTAACCCTAATCCTCACCTTAACCCTCAACTTCACCCTAATCCTCACCCTAACCTAACCTTAACCCTTACCTAAACTAAACCCTCACCCTCACCCTAAAACTCACCTTCACCCTAGACCACCCCCTAACCCTAACACTAAACCTAACCCTCACAGTAACCCTAACCCTAACCCTCTGTCTGAACTTTATCCTAACCCTAAAGCTAAAACTAACCTTCAACCTAATCAAACCCTAACCCTAACCCTCACATTAACCCTAACTGTAACCCTCAGCCTAATGCTCATCCTAACCCTAACCCTAACCCTAACCTTCACCCTAAAACTAACCCTAACCCTCATCCTAAACCTAACCCTCACCCTCAACCTCACACTCACCCTCAGCACAAACTTAGTGCTAACCCTAATCCTAACCCTCACCCTCAACCTATCTCTAACCCTAAACCAAACTCTCCCCCTTCCTCTCACCCTCACTCTAAACTTCATTCTAACCCTACCCCTAAACCTCAACCTAACTCGCATCCTAACCCTAACCCTAGCACTAACCCTAACCCTGACCCTCAATTTAACCCTCCCCATAACCCTAACTCTAACCCTAAACCTCACCCTCACCCTAACACTAATCTTAACAATAACCATAAGCTTCACCCTAACTCTCACCCTAACCCTCAGCCTCACCCTAAACATCAACCTAAGCTTAACCCACACCCTAACTCTAACCCTAACCCTCACCCTAACCCTAACCTCAGCTTAACACTAACCCAGATGTAAACGAAATCCTCACCCTCACTCTCACTCACCCTAATCCTCACCCTAACCCTAACCCTGATGTAAAAGAAACCCTAACCCTCACCCTCACACTAACCTGCACCCTCACCCTAGCCCTCACCCTCACCCTCACCCTAACACTAACCATCAACCTCACCCTCACCCTCACCCTCAGCCTAAACCTAAACTTACCCTAACCCTAACCCTCAACCTTACCTGCACCCTAACCTAACAATAACCCTAACCCTCACCCTAATTCTAAACCTCAACCTCACCCTAACCCTAATCCTAACCGCAACTCTAATCCTAACCCTCATCCTCACCCTAACCCTCACCCTACCCCTTACCCTCAACTTCACCTAAACCTAAACCTAACCCTCACACTAACCCGAACCCTCTCCCTAACCGTAACACTAACCCTACACCTCAGCCTAAGACTCACCCTAAACCTAAACATAACCCTCACCCTATTCCTAACCCTAATTTTAACCGTCACACTAACCCTAGCCCTCACCCTAACCTCAGCCTAACCCTATCCTTAACCCTAAACCTCACCCTCATCCTAACCCTCACACTAACCCTAACCCTCACCCTAACACTAACCCTAACCCACAGCCTAACCCTCATCCTAAAACGAATCCTAACCCTATCCCTCACCCTAACCCTAACCCTAACATTAAGCCTAACCCTCACCCTAACCCTAACCCTCACCCTCACCCTCACACTCACCCTCAGCCTAAACCTAACCCTAACCCTAATCCTAAACCTAACCCTCACCCACACACTCACCTTAACTCTAACCCGAACACTAACAATAACCCTCCCTCTCCCCTTCCCCCTCACCTGAATGCTCACTCTCACCCTAATACTCAACCTCACCCTAACCCTAACACTGTCCCTAACCCTCACCCTAACCTTAAATCTCACACTCACCATCAACCTCACACTCACCTTAACCCACACCATCACCCAAACCCTAACCCTAACCATAAACCTCACGATAACCCTAAACCTAACCCCTCCCCTCACCTGAAACTTCACCCTCACCCTCACCTTAAACATCACCTTAACAATAACCCTCACCTAACCCTAACACTCATCCTAACCCTAACCCTCACCTCAGCCGTCAACCTCATCCTAATCCTCA
Source organism: Dipodomys merriami (assembly GCF_024711535.1). Taxonomy (NCBI): domain Eukaryota; kingdom Metazoa; phylum Chordata; class Mammalia; order Rodentia; family Heteromyidae; genus Dipodomys; species Dipodomys merriami. The sequence continues at coordinate 925,877 of NW_027202760.1, forward strand.
CCCTAAACTTACCCAAACCCTTACCTAAAGTAAACCCTCACCCTCACCCTAACCCAACCCTAAACCTAACCTCATACTAACCCTAACCCTAATCTTCAGCCTAACGTTCATCCTAAACCTAACCCTAACCCTAACCGTCACCCTAACCCTAACCATAAACCTAACCCTCACCCTATCCCTAACCCTCACCCTCACCCTGACCCTAACCCTAATCCTAAACCTAACCCTCACCCTCACCCTAAACTTAATCCTAAGAGTAACCCTCATCCTCACCCTCATCCTCACCCTCATCCTAAACCTAAGCCTCACCCTCATCCTAAACGTAGCCCTAACCATCACCTTCATCCTCATCCTCACCCTTAACCTAACCCTAACCCTCAACCTAATCCTCACCGTAACCCTAACCCTAACCGTAACTCTCACACTAAACCTAACCCTTACCCTCATCGTAACCCTAACCCTACCCCTCACCCTAACCCTCACCCTCACCCTAACTCTAACCCTAAACCTAACCCTAACGTTCACGCTAACCCTAAACCTACCCCTCCCCCTCACCGAACCTTCACCCTCACCCTCACCCTAAACATCACCCTAACATTAACCCTCACCCTAATCGTAACCCTAAGGCTCACCCTAACCCAACCCTCAATCTCACCCTAATCCTCACCCTAACCTTACCTTAACCCTTACCTAAACTAAACCCTCAACCTAACCCTCACCCTTACCCTAGCCCACACCCTAACCCTAACGCTAAACATAACCCTCACACTAACCCTAAATCTTACCATCAGCATAAACCTTATCCTAAACCTAAAACTAACCTTCACCCTAACCAAATCCTAAACCTAACATTAACCTTAACCCTAACCCTCACACTAACCCTAAACCGAACCCTCAGCCTAACGCTCATCCTAACCCTAACCCTAACCCTAACCCTAACCCTCACCCTAAACCTCACCCTCACCCTTACTCTCACCATAACCTTAACCCTAACCCACACCCTAACCCTCACCTGAACCCTCACCCTCACCCTAACCCTAACCGTAACCCTAAACCTCACCCCAAACATAACCCTCACCTTAACCCTAACTCTAACCCTCACACTCAACTGAACCCTAACCCGAACTCTAACCCTATACCTCACCCTAACCCAAACTCTAAACCTAACCCTAACACTTACTCTCATCCTAATCCTCACCCTAAGCCTTTTCCTCACACTAACCCTAAACCTAACCCTCACCATCACCCTAACCCTCCCCCTCACCGTAACCCTCACCTACACCCTAACCCTCACCTTCACCTTCACCCTCACCCTAAACATCACCCTAAACATCACCCAAACCCTAACGCTCAGTCTAATGCTAACCCTAACCCTCACCTTAACCCTAAACCTCACCTTCAACCTCACCCTCAGCCTAATCCTCACCCTAAACCTAACCCTAACCCTTTCCTAACAGAAAACCGCACCCTCACCCTAACCCTCACCCTCACCCTAGCCCTCACCCTAACCCTAAAACTAATCCTAACCCTAACCCTCACCCTCACCCTCACTCTAATCCTAACCCTCAACCTCACCCTAAACCTAACCCTAACCCTAACCCTCACCCTAACCCTCAACCTCACCCTAAACATCTCCCTAACCCTAACCCTCAACCTAACCCTAACACTAACCCTCACCCTGAACCTAAGCTCAGCTTAATCCTCATCCTCAGCCTAATCCTCACCCTAACCCTAAACTTTACCTAACCAAAACCCTCACCCTCACCATCAGCCTAACCCTCACCCTCACCCAATCCCTCACCTTAACCCTAAACTTAACCCTAACACTCACCCTCAACCTCCCCTTCCCCATCAGCCTTACCCTAACCATAACCATAAGACTAAACCTAACCTTCAACCCCACCCTCACCCTAAACCTAACCCTAACCTGCAACCTAACCCTAACCCTTATGCTAAACCTTACCCTCAAACTTACCCTAACCTTAACCCTAACACTCACCCTAAACCTAACCCTAACCCTAATGGTAACCCTAACCCTCACCCTCACCCTAACCCTGACCCTAACTCTAACCCTACCCCTCAGCCTACCCCTCACCCTCACCCTGACCCTCACCCTCACCCTAACACTAATGCTAACCCTAATCCTCAACCTCACCCTAACCGTTTCCCTAACCCTAACCCTCAACATAAACCTATCCTTTAACCACAACCTAACCCTCACCCTAAACCTTTCGCTCACCCTAACCCTCACCCAACCCTAACCCTAACCCTAACCCTCACGCTAACCCCCATCCTAAACCTCACCCTAACCCTAAGGGTAACCCTAACCCTCAGTCTCACCCTAACCCTCACCCTAAGCCTTATCCTCACACTAACCCTAATCCTAAGCTGAAACCCTCACCCTAAGCCTAACACTCACCCTAACCCTAACCCTAACCCCAACCCAAACCCTAACCCTAACCCGAATCCTCACCTGAACCCTAACACTCACGGTCACCCTAAGCCTCACCCTTACCCTAACCCTCACCTACACCCTAACTATTCCTCTACCCTGAACCCTAACTCTCACCCTAAACCTCACCCTCACTCTAAACATCACCCTAATCCTTACCCTCACCCTAACTCTCACCCTCACACACACCCTAACCTTCACCGTCACCCGAAACCTCTCACTCTCCCTAACTTTCACCTTCACCTGAAACATCACCCTAACCCTCACTCTCACCCTAACCCTCACTCTAACACTTAACATCACCCTAACCCTAACCCTAACCCTAACTCTCACACTAAACCTAACCCTCACATTAAATCTAACACTAAATCTACCCGTCCCCCTAAACCTCACCCTAACCATAGCCATGAAAGCTAGGGTGAGTCTCAATCATATCCTCAAACTCAGCCTCACCCTAACCCTAACCCTCATCCTAGCGCTCAACCTAACCCTAACTCTAACCCTAACCCTAACTCTAAACCTCAACTTCACCCTCACCCTCACCCTCACCCTCAGCCTAATCCTAACCCTAACCTTAATACTAACCCTAAACCTAACACTAAACCTACATCTACCCCTACCCCTAACCCTAACCCTCACCTTCACCCTCACCCTAACCCTTACCCTCACCCTCACCCTAAACCTCACATTAAGTCCAACCCTCACCCTCACCCTAAACCTCACCCTCACCCTCACCCTACACCTAAACCTAACCCTCAACCTCACCCTCACACTCACACTAACCCTAACCCTAACCCTCACCCTCACCCTCACGCTAAACCAAACCCTAACCCTCTCCATAACCCTCACCCTAACCCTAATGCAAAACGAAATCCTCACCCTCACCCTAAACCTAAAGCTAACCCTAATAGACACCCTCACCCTAAAGCTCACCCTAACCCTTACACTCACCCTAACTCTAACCCTAACCCTCATACTAACCATAACCCTCACCCTAATCCTAAACCTACCCCTCACCCTAAGGCTCACCCTATACCTAACCCTAACCCTAATACTCACCCTAACCCTAAACTTCATCCTAACCCTCGCCCTCACCCTAATCCTCACACTAACCCTAACCCTAATACTTACCTAACCGAAACCCTCATCCTCACACTCATCCTCACCCTATTCCTCAACCTCACCATCGCCCTCACCATAACCCTAAACCTAACCCTCTCCCTAAACATAACATTAACTTTAACCCTCAACATAACCCTCACCTAGCCCCAACCCGAAATTTAACCCTCAGCCTAACCCTCACCAAAACCCATACACTCACCCTCACCCTCACCCAAAACCTCAGACTAAACCTAAACCTAACCCTAACCCTAACACTAACACTAAACAAAACTCTCATCCTATCCCTCAAACTAAGGCTAAACCTTACCCTAACCCTCACCCTCACCATCACCCCAAACGTAACACTGACCCTCACCCTCACCCTAATCCTTAACCTCACCCTAACCCTAAAACATACCCTTACCCGAACCCTCACCCTAATCCTAATATTCACCCTAACCCTACCCCTACCCCTTACCCTAACCCTCACCCTAACCCTAACCCTAACACTAACCTTCACCCTAACACTAACCCTAAACCTATCCCTAACCCTCAAATACACCCTAATCCTCACCCTAACCGTAATGCAAACCCGAACCCTAAACCTCAACCTAACCCTAACCCTAACCCTAAACCTCAAACTAACCCTAACCATCACCCCAACCATAAACTTCATCCTATCCCTGACCCTCACCCTAACCCTAATCCTAACCCTTACCTAACTGAAACGCTCTCCCACACCCATTCCCTCTCCCTAACCCGCAATCTCACATTAGACCTCACCATAAACCTTATGCTAAACCTAACAATAACCCTCACTCTAAACCTCACCCTCACACTAAACCTAACCCTAAGCCTCACCCTAACCCTCACCATCACCCGAACCCTAACCCTCACCCTCACTCTCCCCCTAACCCTAAACCTAACCCTCACCCTAATTTTAACCCTCACCATAACCCTAACCCGAACTCTCACCCTCACACTCACCCTAAACCTAAACCTAAACCTCACCCTAACCCTCAACCAAACCCGAATGCAAACCCTAAACCTCACCCTCAACTTAACCCGAAAGCTAACCCTAACCCTCACCCTCACCCTAAACCTCACCCTAATCCTTACCCTCACTCTAAGCCTAACCCTAACTCTAACCCTCATACTAACCCTAACCCTCATCCTAACACTAACCCTACCCCTCAACCTAAGCCTCACCTAATAATTAACCCTAACCTAAACCGAACACTAACTCTCACTGTCACCTTAAACCTCACCCTCAACCTAACATTAACATTACCACTAACCCTCACCTAAACCTAACCCTAACCCTAAACCTCACACTAACACTCACCCTAACGGTAACCCTAACCTTCACACTAACCGTAACCCTCACCCAAAATCTAAACCTAAAACTCACCCTCACCCTCAAGCTCATCCTCAGCCAAAAGCTAACCCTAACACTAATCCTAACCCTAAGCCTCATCCACACCCTCACCCTCCCTCTAACCCTAACCCTCAATCTCACCCTCATCCTAACCCTAACCCTCACTCTCACCCTAACCCTAACCCTAACCCTATCCCTATCGCTCATCCTAAACCTCACCCTAACCCAAATGCTAACCATAAACGTCACCCTCACCCTAACCCTCACAATAACCCTTACCCTCACCCTAACCCTAACCCTCACCCTCATTCTAACCCTTACGCTAACACTTACCCACAACCCAACCCTCACCGTAACCCTCACCCTAACCATAAACTTCACCTTAAACCTCACCCTCACCCAAATCCTCACCCTAAACCTAACCCTAAAACTTTCCTAACCAAAAATTTCACCCTCATCCTAGCCCTCACCATAAACCTAACCCTAAACTTAATCCTCACTCTCACCCTCACCCTCAGCCTCACCCTAACCCTAAACCTAATCCTATCCCTAACTCTGAACCTCACTCTCAGTGTAACCCGAACCCTAACCTGCACCCTAAACCTAACCATAACCCTAATCCTAACACTCAACCTTACCCTAACCCTAACTCTAATGCTAACCCTAACCCTCACCCTCACCCTAAACCTAACCCTAACCATCACCCTCACCCTCACCCTAACCCTAACCCTTACCCTAACCCTAACCCTAAACCTAAACCTAAACCTAAACCTCACTCTCACCCTCACCCTAAACCTAACCCTAACCCTCACCCTAAACCTAACATTCAACAGAACCCTAAACCTAACAATCACCTTCACCCTCACCCTAACCCTAACCCTAACCCTCACCATAACCCTCACGCAAACCCGAAACCTCACCTCACCCTAAACCAAAAGCTAACCCTGTCTCCCTCACCCTAAACCTCACAGTAAACCTTATCCTCACCCTAATTCTAACCCTAACCCTCACACTAACCCTAACCCTCAACCTAACCCTAAACCTACCTGTGACCATAACCCTCACCCTATCCCTCACCCTAACCCTATCCCTCTCCCTAACCCTAACCCTTACCCTCACGCTAACCCTAACCCTAAACCTCACCCTAACCCTAACCCTCACACTCACCATCTGCCTAACACTAACCATAACCCTAATCCTAACCCTAAATCTCACCCTCATACTCACCCTAACTCAAACCGTAACCCTAATCCTAACCCTCACAATAACCCTAACCCTATCCCTAACCCTCACCCTAACCCTAAACCTCATCCAACCCTAATCGTATCCCTCATCCTAACCCTAACCCTAACACTAATTCTAACCCTAACCCTCACCCACACCCTCACCCTAACTCTAAACCTAAACCTAAATCTAACACTCACCCTCACCCTCACCCTAACCTAAAACTTATCCTAACCCTCACCCTAACCTTAAAGCTCACCGTATACCTCACACTCACGCTAATGCTAACCTAAACTCTAACCCTCACCCAAATCCTCACCCTCTCCATAAGCCTAACCCTAACCCTCACCCCAACCCTAACCCTAAACCTCACCCTAACCCTAACCCTCATGCTCACTCTCTGCCTATCACTAACCCTAACCCTAATCCTAACCCTAAAGCTCACCCTCATACTCACGCTAACTCAAATCGTAACCCTATCCCTAACCCTCACAATAACTCTAACCCTATCGCTAACCCTCAACCTAACCCTAAACCTCATCCTAACCCTAATCCTAACCCTCATCCTAACCTTAACCCTAACACTAATTCTAACCCTAACCCTCACCTTCACCCTCACCCTAACTCTAAGCCTAAACCTAAACCTAACACTCACCCTCACCCTCACCCTAACCTAAAACTATCCATAACCCTCACCCTAACCTTAAAACTCACCCTATACCTCACACTCATCCTAACGCTAACCCTAACTCTATCCCTCACCCTAACCCGCACTCTAACCCTAATAATAACTCTAACACTCATCCACACACTAAACCTCACCCTAACACTTACCCTCAACATAAACTTAACCCTAAGCCTAAACCTAATCCTGACCCTAAACCTAACCCTCACCCACACACTAAAGCTCACCCTAACCCTAACCCTAATCCTAATCCTAAACCTAACCCTCACCGTCAAACTCAACCCACCCCTAACTCTAAGCCTAACCCTCACCCTAACCCTAACCCTCAACCTAACCCTAACCCTCACACTCAACCTAAACCTCACCCAAACCCTATCATTACCCCTCTCCCTAACCCTCACCCTCACCCTCACTCTAAGCCTAACCTTTACCCTAACCCTCACCCTAACCCTAAACCTTATCCTATCCCTAACCCTGCCCCTCAACCTAACCCTCATCCTCACCCTAATCCTAACACTAACCCTCACCCTAAACCTAAACCTAACCCTAACCTTCACCGTAACCCTAAACCTAACCCTCACCCTAACGCTATCCCTTACCCTAAACCTCACCTTAATCCTAAACCTGACCCTAACCCTAACCCTCCCCCTCACCCTCACCCTCACCCTAACCCTCAACCTAACCCTAACCCTCACCCTAACCCTAACCCGTATGCTATCCCTAAACCTTACCGTCACCATCACCCTCACCCTAACTCTCAACCTCAAAATCAACTTCACCCTACCCCTCAAACTAACCCAAACCCTCACCCTAACACTAACCTTCTCCCTAAACCTAACCCTACCACTCACCCTCACCCTAACCCTTACCCAGACCCTTACCCACACCCTAACACTCACCCTATCCCTAATGCTAACCCTAAACTTCACCAGAACCCTAACCCTCAACCTAACCCTGACCCTCACCTTAACCCTAATCCTAACCCTAATCCGAATTCTCACACTAAACCTAAACCTAACCCTACTGCTCAACCTAACCCTCACCCAAATCATAACACTAACACTCACCCTATACCTAACCCTAACACTAACACTAACCCTCACCCTCACCCTAGACCTCACCCTAATACAAACCCTAACCATAACCATCACCCTCACACTAACACTAACAATAACACTAAACCTAACACTAACCAAAATTCTCACCCTAACCCTCACCATCAACCTAACCCTAACTCTCACCCTTTCCCTTACCCAAACCCTAACCTAACCCTCACGCTCAATCTAACCCTCATTCTAAACGTAACCCTCATCATAACCCTAACCCTAAACCTCACCGTAACCCTCACCCTAAATTTAACCCTAATCCTAAACCTAACCCTCACCCTAACCCTCCCCATAAGCCTAACCTAACACTAACCCTAAACCTAAAAATCACACTAAACCTAACCCTACCCCTCACACTCACCCTAGACTTCAACCTCACCCTAACCCTAATCCTAATCCTAACCATCATCCAAAAGCTAACCCTCATGAGAACCCGAACTCTCACACTCAGCCTCATCCTCAGCCTAAATACCACACTAATCCTAACCCTCACCCTAACCCTAAACCTAACACTCAGCCTATACCTAACAGCCACCCTAACCCAAAACCTCACCCTAATCCTCAAACGAACCCTAACGCTAACCATGACCCTAACACTAACCCTCACCCTCACCCTAACCCTCACACTAACCCTTACCCACACCCTCACCCTAAACCTCACATTAACCCTAACCCTCAAACTAACACTAACCCTAACCCTAACCCTCACCCTCACCCTAACCCTTACCTTCACCCTCACCCTCACCCTCACCCTAAACCTAACCCTCACCCTCACCCTTACCCTCACCCTAACCCTGACCCTCACCCTCACCCTAAACCTAACCCTAACCCTAACACTCAACCTAAACCTAACACTCACCATAACCCTAAACCTAATCCTCACCCTCACCCTCACCCTAACCCTAACTCTAAACCTCACCTTCACCCTCACCCTCACCCTCACCCTCAGCCTAATCCTAACGCTAAACCTAACCCTAACCCTACCTCTACCCCTCACTCTAACTTTAACCCTCACCCTAACCCTCACACTAAGCCTTACCCTCACCCTCACCCTAAACCTCACATTATCCCTAACCCTCAAACTGATACTAACCCTAACCCTAAACCTCACACTCACCCTCACCCTAATCCTAACTCTCACCCTCACCCTCACCCTAAATTTACCCCTAACCCTAACCCAAAACCTAAACCTAAACCTCACCCTCACCCTCACGCTAAACCTCACCCTCACCCTCACCCTCACCCTAACCCTAACCCTCACCGTCACCCTCACCCTAACCCTAACCCTAACCCTCACCATAACCCTCACTCTAACCCTAATGCAAACCCGAAACCACACCTCACCCTAAACCTAAAGCTAACCCTAACTGTCACCCTCACCCTAAACCACACAATAAGCCTTATCCTCACCCTAACACTAACTCTAACCCTCACACTAACCCTAATCCTCAACCTAACCCTAAACCTACCTGTGACCCTAAGCCTCACCCTATCCCTACCCTAACCCAATCCCTCTCCATAACCCTAACCCTACCCCTCACCCTAACCCTACCCCTAAACCTCACCCTAACCCTAACCCTCACTCTCACACTCACCCTCTGCCTAAAACTAACCCTAACCCTAATCCTAACCCTAAAGTTCACCCTCATACTCACCCTAACTCAAAACGTAACCCTAACCCTAACCCTCAACATAACCCTAACACTATCCCTAACCCTCACCCTAACCCTAAACCTCATCCTAACCCTAATCCTAACCCTCAACTACACCCTAACCCTAAACCTAACCCTAACCCTCACCCTCACCTTAAACCCCACCCTGACCCTTACACTCTCCATAACCTTAACCCTAACCCTGAACCTAATACTCACACTAACTATAACCATCACCCTCACCCTACCCCTCAATGTCACCTTAAACCTCACCCTAACACTCACCGTCACCCACACCCTAACCCTCACCCGAAACCCAACCCTCACCCTCACCCTCACCCTAACCGTAACCCTAACACTCACCCCAAACCTAACCCGAACCCGAACCCTAACTCTAACCCTCACCCTCAATTTAACCCTAACATGAACCCTAACCCTAAACCTCACCCTAACCCTAAAGCTAAACCTAACCCCAAATCTTACTCTCATCCTAATCCTCACCCTAACCCGTTTCATCACACTAACCCTACACCTTAACCCTTACACTAACTCAAACCCTCAACCTAACCCTCACCCTAAAATTAACCCTAACCCTCACCCTGAAACGAAACCTAACCCTTTTCCACACCCTCACCCTAACCCTCACCATCACCCTAACCCTCAACTACACCCTAACCCTAAACCTAACCCTAACCCTCACCCTCACCTTAAACCCCACCCTGACCCTTACACTCTCCATAACCTTAACCCTAACCCTGAACCTAATACTCACACTAACTATAACCATCACCCTCACCCTACCCCTCAATGTCACCTTAAACCTCACCCTAACACTCACCGTCACCCACACCCTAACCCTCACCTGAAACCCAACCCTCACCCTCACCCTCACCCTAACCGTAACCCTAACACTCACCCCAAACCTAACCCGAATCCGAACCCTAACTCTAACCCTCACCCTCAATTTAACCCTAACATGAACCCTAACCCTAAACCTCACCCTAACCCTAAAGCTAAACCTAACCCTAAATCTTACTCTCATCCTAATCCTCACCCTAACCCGTTTCGTCACACTAACCCTACACCTTAACCCTTACACTAACTCAAACCCTCAACCTAACCCTCACCCTAAAATTAACCCTAACCCTCACCCTGAAACGAAACCTAACCCTTTTCCACACCCTCACCCTAACCCTCACCATCACCCTAACCCTCACCCTAAACCTAACCCTCACCTATAACCTAACCCTCACCCTCAGCCTCACCCTTATCCTCACCCTAAACATCAATCTAACCGTAACACTCAGCCTAACCCTAACCCTAAACCTCACCTTAACCCTAACGCTAACCCTAACCCTCACCCTCACCCTAACCCATATCCTTACCATAACCCTAATGGTAACCCTAACGCTAATACTCACACTCACCCTAACCCTAACCCTAACCCTCACTCTCACCCTCACACTAACCCTAACCCTCACCCTCACCCTAAATCTAACCCTAAACCTAACCCTAAACCTAAATCTCACCCTCACCCTCACCCTCACCCTAAACCTAACCCTAACCCTCACCCTCACCCTCACCCTCACCCTCACCCTAAACCTCACCCTAACCCTAACCCTCACCCTAAACCTAACACTCAACATAACCCTAAACCTAACCCTCACCCTCACCCTCACCCTAGACCTAACCTTATCCCTCACCATAACCCTCACCCTAACCCTAGTGCAAACCCGAAACCTCACCTCACCCTAAACCTAAGCTAACCCTAACTGTCACCCTCACCCTAAATCTCACAGTAACCCTTACCATCACCCTAACACTAACCCTAACCCTCACACTAACACTAAATCTCAACCTAACCCTAAACCTACCAGTGACCCTAACCTTCACCCTATCCCTCACCCTAACCCTATCCCTCTCCCTAACCCTAACCCTACCCCTCACACTAACCCTAACCCTAAACCTGACACTAACCCTAACCCTCATGCTCACCCTCACCCTCTGCCTAACACTAACCATAACCCTAATCCTAACCCTAAAGCTCACCCTAATACTCACCCAACTCAAAACGTAACCCTAACCCTAAACCTCACCATAACCCAAACCCTATCCCTAACCCTCACCCTAACCTTAAACCTCATCCTAACCCTAATCCTAACCCTCAACTTCACCCTAACACTAACGCTAACCCTATCCCTCACCGTAACCCTAACGCTAACCCTAACTCTCAGCCTCACCCTAAACCTCACCCTGAGCCTTACCCTCTCCATAACCTTAACCCTAAACCTAAACCTAATACTCACACTAACTCTAACCATCACCCTCATCCTAACCCTCACTGTCACCTTGAACCTCACCCTAACACTAACCGTCACCCACACCCTAACCCTCACCTGAAACCCAACCCTCAACCTCACCCTCACCCTAACCGTAACCCTAACACTCACCCCAAACCTAACCCTCACCCGAACCCTAACTCTAACCCTCACCCTCAACTTAACCCTAACCCGAACCCTAACCCTAAACCGAACCCTAACCCTAAAGCTAAACCTAACCCTAAATCTTACTCTCATCCTAATCCTCACCCTAACCCTTTTCCTCACACTAACCCAAACACTAACCCGTACACTAACTCAAACCCTCACCCTAAACCTAACCCTAACCCACACCCTGAACCTAACCTAACCCTTTTCCACACTTCTCACCCTAACCCTCACCGTCACCCTAACCCTCAATCTAAAACTAACCCTCAACTATACCCTAACCCTCACCCACACCCTCACCCTTACCCTCACCCTAAACATCACCCTAACCCTCACCCTCACCCTAACCCTAACCCTAACCCTCACCTTAACCCTAATGCTATCCCTAACCCTCACCCTCACCCTAAATCTCACCCTAACCCATACTCTCACCATAACCCTAAGGGTAACCCTAATCCTAATCCTCACACTCACCCTAACCCTAACCCTCATGCTATCGCTCACCCTAACCCTAACCCTAACCCTCACCCTAAACCTCAACGTCAACTTAACCCTCATTCTAACCCTAACTGTCACCAACACCCTAACACTCACACTCATCCAAACCCTTTCCCTCACGCTCAGCCTAACCCTAACCCTAACCCTCACCCAAACCCTAACCCTCACCCTAATGCTAACTTTAACCCTCACACCCACCCTTACCCTAACCCTAATCCTTATCTTAACCCTCACCCTAAACCTTAATCTAACCCTAACCCTAACCCTAATACTCACTCTAACCCTAACCTTCATCCTAATCCCAACCTCACCCTAATCCTCACCCAAACCCTAACCCTAACCCTAAACCTCACCTTAAACATAACATTAACCCTGAACCTCACCATAAGCCTCACCCTAGCCCTAACCAGAACTTTAAAACTCACTCTAACCCTCACCCAAAACCTTACTCTCACCCTCAACCTCACCCTAACCCTCACACTAATATTAAACCTCACCCTAACCCTAACACTAACACTAAACAAAACCCTCATCCTATCCCTCAAACTAAGCCTAAACCTAACCCTAACCCTCACCCTCACCATCACCCTAAACCTAACACTAACCCTCAACCTCACCCTAATCCTTAACCTCACCCTAACCCTAACCCTAACCCTCTCCCTAATCCTAACATTCACCCTAACCCTACCCCTACCCCTTACCCTAACCATCATACTAAACCTAATCCTAACCCTAACCCTCACCCTAACACTAACCCTAACCCTATCCCTAACCCTTAAAATCACCCTAACCCTCATCCTAACCCTAATGCAAACCCGAACCCTAAACCTCACTCTAACCCTAACCCTAACCCTAAACCTCACACTAACCCTAACCATCAGCCTAACCCTAAACTTCATCCTATCACTAACCCTCACCTTAATCCTCACCCTGACCCGAATCCTAACCCTTACCTAACTGACACGCTCTCCCTCACCCTCTCCCTCTCCCTAACCCGCAACCTCACATTAGACCTCACAATAAACCTTACGCTAAACCTAACAAAAACGCTCACACTAACCCACACCCTCACACTAAACCTCACCCTAATCCATAGCCTCACCCTAACCCTAACCATAACTCTAACCCTCACACTAACCCTAACCCTCTTCCTAACCCTAGCCTTACCCCTCACCCTAAGCCTCACCCTATAACTAACCCTAACCCTAAATCCTAACCCTAACTCTCAACGTCACCCTTACCCTCACCCTCAACCTAACCCTAACATTAACCCTAACCCTCACCCTAACCCTCACCTAAACCTAACCCTAACCCTAAACCTCACACTAACACTCACCCTAACCGTAAACCTAACCCTCACCCTAATCCTAACACTCACACTAAACCTAACCCTCACCCTAAACCTAAACCTAACCCTATCACTCACCCTCAAGCTCTCCCTCAGCGAAACCCTAACCCTAACACTAATCCTAACCCTAACCCTCACCCACACCCTCACCCTCACCCTAACCCTATCCCTAACCCTCAACGTCACCCTCAGCCTCAACATAACCCTCACCCTCACCCTAACCTTAACCCTAACCCTATCCCGATCGCTCACCCTAACCCTAACCCTAAACCTAATGCTAACCCTATCCCTCACCCTCACCTTAACCCTCAAACTAACCCTTACCCTCATCCTTACCCTAACCCTCACCCTCATTTTAACCCTCACTCTAACACTTACCAACAACCTAACCCTCACCCTAACCCTCACCCTAACCCTAAACCTAACCCTAACACTAACACTAACACCAAACCTAACCCTCACCCACAACGTCAGTCTAACCTAACTCAAAACCTCACCCTCACCCTAACGCTGACGCTAACCCTAACACCCACCCTCACCCTAAACCTCTCACCAACCCTAACCCTCATCCTAAACCTAACCCTTACCCTAACCCTCACATGAAAGGTAACCCTCACCGTAACCCAAACCCTCACCCTAACGCTAAACCTAATGCTAAAACTAAACCTCACCCTAACCTTAGCCTTAATCTTAACCCTCACCATAACCCTAACCCTAACCCTAATGCTATACCTAAGCCTAAACCTCACCCTAAGAATGATGCTAAGCCTAATACTCAACCTCACCCTAAACCTCACCCTAACACTTACTGTCAGCCTAACCCTCACCCTAACCCTATCCCTAAGCTTAACCCTAACCCTCAACCTAAACATTATGCTACCCCTAACCCTAACCCTAACCCTCGGCCTAACCCTCATCCTAACCCTAACCCTAACACTAATCCTAACCCTCACTCTCATCCTCACCCTAACTCTAAACCTAAACCTAAACCTAACACTCACCCTCACCCTCACCCTAACCTAACATTATCCTTAACCCTCACCCTAACCGAAAACCTCACCCTATACCTCACCCTCACCCTAACGCTCACCCTAACACTAACCCTCACCCTAGCCGTAATAATAACCCTAATCCTCATCCACACACTAAACCTCACGCTAACACCCTCACCATAACCTTAACTCTAAGTCTAAACCTAAACCTAAACCTCACCCTCAAACTCACCTTACCCCTAACTCTAACCCTAACCCTCACCCTAACCCTAAACCTAACTCTCAACCTAACCCTAACCCTCAAACTCATCCTAAACCTCACCCTAACCCTAACATTACCCCTCTCCCTAACCATCACCCTTATCCTAACCCTAACACTCAACCTAACCCTAACCCTACCCCTCACCCTCACTGTCACACTAACCCTAAACCTAATGCTAACCCTCACCATAACCCTAATCCCACCCACACCCTAACCTGATACCTCACCCTCACCCAAACCCGCATCCTCACCCTAACCTCATCCTCACCCTAAACATCACCCAAACCCTAACCCTCACCGTAACCCTGACCCTCACTCTCAGCCTAACCCTAACCCTAACCCTAACCCTATTCCTAATCCTAACTCTCACCCTCACACTCACCCTAAACCTAAACCTAACACTCACCCTCATCCTCACCCTAACTCTAACCCTATCCCTAACCCTCACCCTAACACTAACCCTCACCCTATACCTCACCCTCACCCTAACCCAAACCCTAACACTAACCCTCACCCTAAACCTCACACTAACCCTAATCCTCATCTTCAAACTAAACCTCACCTTATCCCTCACCCTCACCTAACTCTAATGCTAACCCTAACCCTCACATTCACACTCACTCTCAACCTAACCCTTACCCTTACCCTAACCCTAACCCTCATCCTAAACCTAAACCTCACCCTAACCCTTACCCTCACCATAACCCACAAACTAACCCTAACCCTAAACCTACCGCTCACCCTAACCCTCACCCTAAATATAACCCTAACCCTAACCCTAACGCTCACCCTAACCCTAAACTTGACCCTCACCATAACACTCACCCTAACCCTTACCCTCACACTAAACTTATCCCTGATCCTAACCCTAATCCTAACTCTCAGCAGAACACTCACCCTCATCCTAACCCTCACCCGGACACTAATCATGACCCTAAAGATAACCCTCACCCTAATGCTAAACCTAACCCTCACCCTCACCCTAAACCTCACCATAATCCTAACCCTAACAGTAACCCTAACCCTAACCCTCACTCTACCCCTAACCCCTACCCTCATCCTAACTCTAACCTTCGCCCTCACCCTCACCCTAACCCTAAACCTAACCCTAACACTCATCCTAAACCTAAGGCTAAACCTAATGCTAACCCTTAACCTCACACTCACCCTAACCCTCACACTAACCCTTACCATCAACCTAACCCTAACCCTAACTCTCACACTAAACCTAACCTTCACCCTAACCCTAAGCCTACCCCTCCTCCTAACCCTCACCCTAAACCTAACCCTAAACCTAATCCTCACCCTATCTTTAACCTTAACCCAAACCCTCACCCTAACCCTCACCCTCACCCTAAACTTAATGCTAACCCTAATCCTAACTCTCACCCTAACCCTCACCCTAACCCTCACCCTTACACTAACCCACACCCTAACCTTCACCCTACCCTAACCGTAAACCTAACCTTCACCCTAACCCTCACCCTAATCCTAACCCTCACATTCACCCTAACCCTCACCCTAAACTTTACACTTACCCTAACCCTACACCTAACCCTCAGACTAACCCTAACCTTAACCCTCAGCCTAACCCTTATGCTAACCCTAAATATAATCCTAACGCTCACACTAAACATAAACCTAACCCTAACCCACACACTTAGCTTAACCCTCACCCTAATTATAACCCTAAACCGAACCTTCACCTTCACCCTGACCCTCACCTCAGCCTGACCCTAACACTAACCCTATTCCTAATCCTAACTCTCAGCCTCACCCTCACCCTAACCATCACCCTAACCCTAACCCTCACCCTAACCCTAACCCTAACCATCAGGCTAAACCTAACCTCAGGTTAACCCTCACCCTCACCCTAATCCTCACACTAACCCTAACAGTTACATAACTGAAACACTCACCCTCACCCTCACCCAAACCTCACACTCACCCTAGCCCTCACCCTAACCCTAACACTAATCCTAACCCTAACCCTCAACCGACCCTCACCCTCACCCTAAACCTCACCATAAACCTCACCTTAAACCTAACCCTCACCCTTACGCTCACCCTATCCCTAACACTAACCCAACACCACACCCTCACTCTAACCCTCACCCTAACCCTTATCCTCACAATAAACTTAATCCTAACCCTCACACTAACCCTAATCCTCATCCTATCCCTAACCCTAACCCGAAACCTCACCCTAACCCTCAACCTAACCCTTACCCTCACCCTAACCATTACCCTCACCCTAAACCTAAAATTCACGCTAATCCTTACCCTCACCCTAACCCGCAAAATAACCCTAACCGTAAACCTACATCTCACCCTAACCCTCACCTTAACCATAACCCTAACCCTAACCCTCACCCTCACCCTAATCCTCACCCTAACCCTTATCCTCACACTAACCCTAAACCTTACCCTCACCCTAACTCTTACACTAACACTAATCCTTACCCTATCACTAACCCTAACCCTAACCCTCACCCTAACCCTCACCCTAAACCTTACCCTCACCCTAACCCTAAAACTCACCCTCAACCTTAACCTCACCCTAACCCTCACCCTAACCCGCAAACTAACCCTAACCCTAAACCTACGGCTCACCCTAACCCTCACCCTCATCATAACCCTAAACCTAACACTCACCCTAACAATAAACCTCACCCTCACCCTAACCCTCACCCTAACACTTACCCTCACACTAAGCCAATCCCTAACCCTAACCCTAATTCTCAAAAGAACACTCACCCTCCCCTAACCGTCACCCTCCCACTAAACATCACCCAACCATAACCCTCCCAGTAACCCTAACCCTACTCCTCACCCTAACCCTAACCCTCACCGTAACCCTAACTCTCACACTAACCCTAACCCTAACCCTTACCCTCACCCTCACCCTAACCCTAACCCTAATCCTCATCCTAACACTAACCTTCACCCTCAGCCTCACCCTAACCCTAAACCTAACCCTAACCCCAACCCACACCCTCACCCTACACTTCACCCTAACCCTAACCCTAAAACTTACTTAAATGAAAACCTCCCCTTCCACCTCACCCTCACCCTAAACCTCACCCTCACCCTTGCCCTCACCCTAAAACTAACCATAACCCTAAACCTAACCATAACCCTCACCCTCACCTTAACCCTAACCCTAAACATAAACCTAACATTCATCCTAACCCTAACTCTAAACCTAATGCTAACCATAAACCACACAATCACCCTAACCTTCACCCTAACCCTTACCGTCACACTAAACATAACCCTAAACCTAACACTAAACCTCACCCTCACCCTAACCCTAATTGTTCCCCTCAGCCTAAACCTCACCGTAAACCTAACCTTAACCCTAATTCTCACCCTATCCTTAAGCTTAAGGCAAAACCTCACCCTAACCCTAACCCTAACGCTAACCCTAACCCTCACCCTCACCAGTACACTCACCCTAACCCTTACACTCACCCTAAATCTCAACCTCACCCTAAACCTAACCCTCACCCTAACACTTACCCACACCCTCACCCTCACCCTAAACCTAAACCTAACTTTCACCATAACGCTCACACTAACCCTAACCCTCAACCTCAACGTAACACTCATCCTAACCTTTACCCTCACACTAACCCTTACCCTAACACTAAACCTAACCCTCACACTAACCCTAACCCTTACCCTCAGTCTAAACCTTATGCGAACCCTAAATCTAACACTAAACCTCACACTAACCCTAAACCTAACCCTAACCCTAACGGTGACACTAACCCTAACCCTAACCCTCAGCCTAACCCTCATCCTAACCATAACCTTAACCCTAATCCTAACCCTCACCCTCACCTTCACCCTAACTCTAAACCTAAACCTAACACTCACAATCACCCTCACCCTGACCTAACACTAGCCCTAACCTTCACCCTAACACTAACCCTCTACCTATACCTCACCCTCACCCTAACCCTAACCGTAACCCTAACCCTAACCCTCACCCTAACCCTAAAACTAAACCTAACCCTCATCCTCACACTAAACCTAACCCTAACCTATACCCTCACCATAGCCTTAACCCTAAGCCTAAACCTAATCCTCACCCTAACCCTAACCCTCACCCACACACTAACCCTCACCCGAACCTGAACCCTCACCCACACTATAACACTCCCCCTAACCCTAAACCTAATCCTAATCCTAAACCTAACCCTCACCCTCAAACTCACCCTAACCCTAACCCTCACCCTCACTCTCTCCATCACCCTTAGCCTAACCCTAATAATAACATAATCCTAACCCTCACTCTCACCCTCACCCTAACTCTAACCCTAAATCTAAATCTAACACTCAACCTCACCCTTACCCTAACCCTAACACCATCCCTAAGCCTCAACCTAACCCTAACCCTCACCCTAATCCTAAATCTAACCCTCACCCTCAAACTCACCCTAAGTCTAACGCAAACCCTAACCCTAACCCTCACCCTCACCCTCAACCTAACCCTCACACTCACCCTAAATCTCACCCTAAACCTGACCCTCCCCCTGTCCCTACTCCTCACCCTAACCCTAACCCTAACCCTCAACCTAACCCTAAACCTACCCCTAACGCTAACCCGCACCTTAAACCTAATCTTCACCTACAACCTAACCCTCACTCTCACTCTAAACATCAACCAAAACCTAACCCTCACCCTAACCCTAACACAAACCCTAATCCAAACCCTCACACTCACCCTAACCCTCACCCTAAACTTTACTCTCACCCTAACCCTTACCCTCACCCTAACCCTCAACATAACCCTCACACTAACCATAACCCTCACGCTAACCCTAATCCTAACCCTGACCCTAACCTTCACCCTCACCCTTACCCTCAGGCTCAGCTTAACCCTAACCCTAATCCTATTCCTAACACTAACCCTCTGCCTCACCCTAAACATAACCCTAACCCTAACCTTCACCCTCACCCTCACCCTCACCCTAACCCTCACCCTCAACCTAAACATCACCCTAAACCTAATCCTCACCCTAAACCTAACATTTCCCCTCACACTACCCCTCACCCTAACCCTAACCCTAAACCTCACCCTCACTTTCACCCTCACCCTCAGCCTAACCCTAACCCTAACACTTATCCTAACCCTAACCCTCACCATTATCCTCCACCTAACCCTGACCATAACCCTCACCCTCACCCTAACACTAACCCTAACCCTAACCCTCAACCTAACCCTAACCCTCACCCTGACCCTCACACTAAACCTAACCATAACCCTAACCCTCACCCTAACCCTTACCCTGACCCTAACCCTCACCCTAAACCTAACCCGAACCCTCACCTTAACCCTAACCCTCATCCTAAACATAAGCCTCACCCTCACCCTCACCCTCACCCTAACCCTAACCCTCATCCTAACCTTAAACCTAAACCTAATGCTAACCCTAAACCTCACCCTCACCGTAAACCTCAACCTAACCCTTACCTTCACCCTAACACTAACCCTAACCCTCGCAATAAACCTAAACCTCAACCTAAACCTAAACCTAATCCTCACACTAAACCTAACACTCACCTTAAACCTAACACTACCCCTCAGCCTAACCCTCACCCTATTCCTAACTCTAACCCTAATCCTCACCCTATCCCTAACCTTAACCCTAACCCTCACCTTAACCCTCAACCTAACCCTAACCCTCACCCTCACCCTAACCCTAATGCTAACATTAACCCTCACCCTCCTATTAACCCTCACCCTCACCCTAATCCTCACCCTAACACTTACCCACAACCTAACACACACCCGAACCCTAACCCTAAACCTAACCTTCACCCTAACCCTCACGCTAACCCTAACAATAACCCTAACCCTAACCCTCACCCGAACCTTCACGGTAACCCTAACCCTCATCCTCTCCATAACTCTCACTCTAAACTTTACCCTCAACCTAACCCAAGCCCTATCCCTAAACCTAACACTCACACTAACCCTAACCCTTACCATCAGCCTAGCCCTTATACTAACCCTAAACCTAACTGTAACCCTCACGCTAACCGTAACCATAAACCAAAACCTCACACTCAACCTCCACTTCCCCCTCAGGCTTACCCTAAACATAATCCTAACCCTAACCCTGAACCCCACCCTCACCCTAACCCTAACCCTAACCCTAACGCTAACCCTCACCCTCACCCTAACTAACCCAAACCCTAACCCTAACAATATATCTAACCCTAACCCTCACCCTAAAACTAACTTTAACCTAATACTAACCCAATCCCTAAACCTCACACTCACTTTCATCCTCACCCTCAGCCTAACCCTAACACTAATCCTAACCCTAACCCACACCCTCACCCTAAACCTAACCCTAACCCTCACCCTCACTCTCACCCTCACACTAACCCTCAACCTCACCCTAAACATCACCCTAACACTAACCCTCACACTAACCCTAATACTAACCCTCATCCTAAGCCTAAACCTCACCATAATCCTCACCCTCACAGTAACCCACACCCTAACCCTAACGCTAACCGTAACCCTCACCCTCACACTAACCCACACCCTAACTCTTATCCTCACACTAACGCTAACCCTAAACGTAACCCTAACTCTAACCTTCACACTAACCCTAACCCTCACCCTAACCCTATCCCTACACTTCACCCTGACTCTCATACTAACCCTAACCCTCAACCACACCCTAATCGTCACCCTCAACCGAACAGTCACCCTCACCCGAACACTCAAACTCACCCTAACACTCACCCTCACAATAAACATCACCCTAACCCTAAATCTCACCCTAACCCAAACTCTAAACCTCACCCTAAATCTAATCCTCAACATAAACCTATCCCTCACCCTGACCCTCACCCTCACCCTAACCCTAACCCTAACCCTCACACTTACCCTAACCCTAATACTCACCCTAAACCTAACCCTCAACCTCACACTAAACCTAACCCTCACCCTCACACTAAACCTGACCCTCATCATAACCCTTACCCTCACCCTGACTCTCTCCCTCACACTAACCTCATCCTAACCCTAACCTTAAACCTAATGCTAACCCTAAACATCACCCTCACCCTAACCCTCACCCTAACCCTTACCCTCAACCTAAGCCTAACCCTCACCAACACACTAAACCTAACCCTCACTCTAACCCTAACCCTAAACCTCACACTAAACCTAACCCTCAACCTAACCCTAACCCTACCCCTGAGCCTAACCCTCACCCTAAATCTAACCTTAACCCAAATGCTCACCCTATCAGTAACCTTAATCCTAACGCTCACCCTCAACCTCTCCTTCCCCCTCAGCCTTACCCTATCCATAACCATAATCCTAACACTCAACCTAACCCTCACCCTAAACCTATCCCTGAGCCTCACCCTAACCCTCACCCGAACCATTACCGTCAACCTAACCGAAACCGTAACCCTAAACCTAACACTCATATTAACCGTAACCCTAACCCTCACCCTATCCCTTATACTAACCCTAAACCTAAATCCAACCCTCACCCTAACCTGAACCTTCACACTTACCCTAAACCTAAACCTAACCCTCAGCCTAAACCTCATCTTAACCCTAAACCTAACCCTAACCCTCACAGTAACCCTAATCATCACCCTCACCCTGAACTTTACCCAAACCCTAACCCTATCCCTAACCCTAACCCGAATCCTAACTCTACCCGAACACTCACCCACACCCTAACACTCACTCTCACAATAAACATCAACCTAACACTAACCCTCAACCTAACCTTAACCCTAACCCTCACCCTAACCATTACCCTCACCGTAAACCTAAACCTCACACTAACCCTAAGCCTAACCCTCACCCTCACCCACACCCTCAAACTAACCCTATCCCTAACCCTCATCCTAACATTAACCCTCACCCTCATCCTCACCCTCACCCTAACCCTAACCCACAACCTCACCCTAATCCTCACCCTAACCCTAACCCTAAACCTTATCTAACCGAAAAACTCACACTCACTCTCACCCTCAACCTAACCCTCAACCTAGCCCACCCCCTAACACTAACCCTCACCATAACCCTAACCCTCACCCTCACACTCACCCTCACCCTAAACCTAAACCTAACCCTTACCCTCACCCTAACCCTAACCCTCACACTGAGCCTAACTCTCACCCTAACCCTAACCCTACCTCTCAGACTAACCCTCACCTTTACCCTAACTCTAACCCTCACCCTAACCCTAACTCTATCACTAACCCTCACACTAACCCTAACCTTAATAATGAACCTAACCCTTAGCCTCACCCTCACCATAACCTAACACTCACCCTAATCCTAAACCTAACCCTAGTCCTCACGCTAACACTTACGCTCACCCTCACCCTAACCCTAACTCTCATCCTCACCCTAACCCTCACCCGAAGCCTTACCGTCACCCTAACACTAATCCTAACCCTAACCCTCACCCTAACCCTCACCCGAAGCCTTACCGTCACCCTAACTCTAATCCTAACCCTAACCCTCACCCTAACCCTAAACCTATCCCTAACCCTCACCCTAACCCTAACCCTCATCCTACCTCACATTCAACCTAACCGTCACCCTAACCCTTACCGTCACCCTAACCCTTACCGTCACCCTAAACCAACCCTAATCCTCACACTAAACCTAACCCTCACCCAAACTCTAATGTTACCCCTCACCCTAACCCTCACCCTCAACCTAACCCTAACCCTAATCCTCACCCTATCCTTAACCTTAACCCAAAACTACACCCTAACCCTCACCCTCACCCTAATGTTAACCATAACTGTCAGCCTCACCGTAACCCTCTCCCTAACACTTTACACTCACCCTAACCCTCACCCTCACCCTAAAACTCACCCTAACACTCACCCAAACCCTAACCCTCAACTTAACCCTAACCCTAACCTTTACCTTGACGCTAACCCTCACCCTCACTCTAAACCTCACCCTAACACTTACACACACCCTTTCCCTCACTCTAACCCTAACCCTAAACCTAAAATTGACCCTAACCCTCACCCTAACCCTAAACCTCACCCTCACCCTAACCCTCACCCTAAACTTTACCCTCACCCTAACTCTTAACCTAACACTAAACCTAACCCTCACACTAACCCGAACCCTAATCCTCAGCCTAATCCTTATCCTAACCCTAAACCTAGCCCTAAACCTCACCCTAACCCTAACCCTAACCCTTAGCCTAACCCTCATCCTAACCATAACCCTAATCCTAACCCTCACCCTAACCCTAACCGTAAACCTAAACCTCACCTAACCCTAAGCCTCACCCTCATCCTCTCGATCACCCTCAGCCTAACCCTAAATGTAACTTAATCCTAACCCTCACCCTCACCCTCACCCTAACTCTAACCCTAAACCTAAACCTAACACTCACCCTCACCCTTACCCTAACCCTAACACTATCCCTAACCCTCAACCTAACCCTAACCCTCACCCTAATCCTAAACCTAACCCTCACCCTCAATCTCACCCTAAATCTAACTTAAAACTTAACCTTAACCCTCACACTCACCCTCACCCTAACCCTCACACTCACCCTAAACCTCACCCTAAACCTGACCCTACCCCTGTCCCTACACCTCACCCTAACCCTAACCCTAACCCTCAACCTAACCCTAAACCTAGGCCTAACGCTAACACTCACCCTAAACCTAATCCTCACCCACACCCTAACCCTCACCCTCAACCGAACCCGAACCCTCACCCGAACCCTCATCCTCACCCTAACCCTCACCCTCACTCTAAACATCACCCAAATCCTAACCCTCACCCTAACTCTAATACAAACCCTAATCCAAACCCTCACACTCACCCTAATCCTCACCCTAACCTTTACTCTCACCCTAATCATTACCCTCACCCTAACCCTAACCATTATCCTCACACTAACCGTAACCCTCACTCTAACCCTAATCCTAACCCTGACCCTAACCTTCACCCTCACCCTGACCCTCAGCTTCAGCTTAACCCTAACCCTAATCCTATTCCTAATCCTCACCCTCACAATCACCCTCAACCTAAAACTAACCTTAACACTAACCCTCACCCTCACCCTCACCGAACACTCACCCTCACACTAAACATCACCCTAACCCTAACCATCACCCTAACCCTAACCACAGCTTAACCCTCACCCTCAACCTAACCTCACCCTAACCCTATCCCTAACCCTAAACCTAACCCTCAACCTAACCCTAACCCTTACCCTAAACCTAACCCTAATCCTATCCCTAAACCTAACCCTAACCTTCTCACTCAACCTCACCCTCACCCTAACAATCACTGTCACCCTAACCCTCACCCAAAACCGAACCTTAACCCACACCCTAACCCTCACCCGAACCCTCACCGGAACCCTCACACTCACCCTAAGCCTAACGCTAACCCTCATCCTAACACTAACCCTGACCCTCACCCTCAACCTAAACCTAACCCACAACCTCACCCTAATCCTCACCCTAACCCTAACCCTAAACCTTACCTAACCGAAAACCTCACCCTCACCCAAAACCTAACCCTCAACCTAGCAATCCCCCTAACACTAACCCTCACCCTAACCCAAACCCTCACCCTCAAACTCACCCTCACCCTAACCCTAAACCTATCCCTCACCCTCACACTAAGCCTAACCCTCACCCTAACCCTAACCCTACCTCTCAGACTAACCCTCACCTTAACCCTAACTCTGACCCTCATCCTAACACAAACCCTATCACTAACCCTCACACTAACCCTAAACCTAATACTGAACCTAACCCTCACCCTCACCCTCACAATAACCCTAACACTCACCCTAATCTTAACCCTAAAATTAGTCCTCACACTCACACTTACCCTCCCAGTCACCCTAACACTAACCCTCAACCTCACCCTAACCCTCACCCTAAGCTTTACTCTCACCCTAACTCTAATCCTAACCCTAACCCTCACCATCACCCTAAAGCTAACCCTAACCCTCAGACTCACACTAATCCTCACCCTAACACTTACCCTCACCCTAACCCTAACCCTAACCCTCACCCTAAACCTCACCCTAACACCCAAACCCTAACCCTCACCCTAAACCTAACCTTGACGCTAACCCTCACCCTCACCCTAAACCTCACCCGAACACTTACTCACACCCTTATCCTCACCCTAACCCTAACCCTAAACCTAAATTTTACCCTAACACTCACCCTAACCCTAACCCTCACCCTCACTCTAACTCTCACCCTAACCTTTACCCTCACCCTAACTCTTACCCTAACCCTAAGCCAATCCCTATCACTAACCCTAACCCTAACCCTAAGCCAATCCCTATCACTAACCCTAACCCTAACCCTCAGCCTAACCCTTATCCTAACCCTAAACTTAGCCCTAAACCTCACCCTAATCCTAACTCTAACCCTCAGCCTAACCCTCATCCTAACCCCAACCCTAATCCTAACCCTCACACTAACCCTAACCATAAGCCTAAACCTCACCCTCAAACTAACCCTCACACTCACCCTCTCCTTCACCTTCACCTAACCCTAATCCTAACCTAATCATAACCCACACCCTCACGCTCACCTTAACTCTAACCCTAAACCTAACCCTAACACCCACCCTCACCCTTACCTTAACCCTAACAATATACCTAACCCTCAAACTAACCCTAACACTCACCCTAATCCTAAACCTAACCCTCACTCTCAAACTCACCCTATCTCTAACACAAACCCTAACCCTAACCTCACCCTCACCCTCAACCTAACCCTCACCCTAACCCTAATCCTCACTCACACCCTAACCCTCACCCTCAACGGAACCCTCACCCTCAACCGCACCCTCATCCTCACCCTAACCCTCACCCTCACTCTAAACATCACCCAAACCCTAACCCTCACCCCAACCCTAACCCAAACCCTATTCCAAACCCTCACACTCACCCTAACCCTCACCCTAACCCTTACCCTCACCCTAACCCTAACCATAACCTTCAAAATAACCGTAACCCTCACTCTAGCCCTAAACGTAACCCTGACCCTGACCTTCACCCACACCCTGATCCTCACCCTCAGCTGAACCCTAACCCTAATCCTATTCCTATTCCTAACCCTCAGCCTCACATTAAACCTAACCCTAACCCTAACCCTCACCCTCACTCTAACCTTCACCTTCACCCTAAATATCATCCTAACCCTAACCCTCACCATAACCCTAACCCGAACCCTCACCCTGAACCTAACCTCAGCTTAATCCTCACCCTCACCCTAATCCTCACCCTAACCCTAACCTTTAACTAACCGAAACCCTCACCCTCACCCTCAGCCTAAAGCTCACTCTAACCCTTCCCCTCACCCTAACCCTAACCCTAAACCTTATCCTAACCCTAAACCTAAAAGCAACCTTCACCCTAACCAAAACCTAACCCTAACCCTAACCCTCAGCCTATGCTCATCCTAACCCTAACCCTAACCCTAAACCTTACCCTAAAACTAACCCTAAACCTAACCCTCACCCTAACCCTAAACCTCACCCTCAAACTCACCCTAACCCTCAGCCTAAACCTAGTGCTAACCCTAATCCTAACACTCACCCTCAACCTAACTCTAACCCTAAACCAAACACTCCCACTCCCCCTCACCCTCACTCTAACCCTCACTCTAACAGTAACCCTCACCCTCAACCTCACCCTCAACTTCAGCCTAACGCTAGTCTATACCCTAATCCTAACCCTCAGCCTACCCCTGACGCTAACCCCAGCCATAATCTTATCCCTCACCCTAACGCTCACCCTCAGCATAGTCAACACCCTAACCCTAAACCTAACCCTCACACTAACCCTAAACCTAACCCTCAGCCTAAACCTTATCCTAACCCTAAACCTAAAACTAACCTTCACCCTAACCAAACCCTAACCCTAACCCTAACCTAACCCTAACCCTCACACTAACCCTAAACCTAATCCTCAGCCTAACCCTCATGCTAACCCTAACCCTAACACTAACCTTAACCCTGACCCTCAATTTAACACTCCCCATAACCCTAACTCTATCCCTAAACCTCACCCTCAACCTAACCCTAATCTAACACTAACCCTTAACTCTCACCCTAACCCTCACCCTCACCCTAAACATCACCCTAAACTTAACCCATACCCTAATCCTAACCCTAACCCTCACCCTAACCCTAACCTCAGCTTAATCCTAACCCTGATGTAAACGAAACCCTCACCCTCACCCTCACACTAACCCTATCCCTAACCCTCATCCTAACATTAACCCTCACCCTCACCCTCACCCTAACCCTAACCCACAACCTCACCCTAATCCTCACCCTAACCCTAAACCTAAACCTTACCTAACCGAAAACCTCACACTCACTCTCACCCTCAACCTAACCCTCAACCTAGCCCACCCCCTAACACTAACCCTCATCATAACCCTAACCCTCACCCTCACACTCACCCTCACCCTAAACCTAAACCTAACCCTTACCCTCACCCTAACCCTAACCCTCACACTGAGCCTAACTCTCACCCTAACCCTAACCCTACCTCTCAGACTAACCCTCACCTTTACCCTAACTCTAACCCTCACCCTAACCCTAACACTATCACTAACCCTCACACTAACCCTAACCTTAATAATGAACCTAACCCTCAGCCTCACCCTCACCAAAACCCTAACACTCACCCTAATCCTAAACCTAACCCTAGTCCTCACGTTAACACTTACCCTCACCCTCACCCTAACCCTAACTCTCATCCTCACCCTAACCCTCACCCGAAGCCTTACCGTCACCCTAACTCTAATCCTAACCCTAATCCTCACCCACACCCTTACCCTAACTCTAAACCAAACCATAAACATAACACTCCCCCTCCCGTGAACCCTCCCCCGAACCCTCACTCTCAACCTAACGCTCACCCTCATTCTAACCCTCACCCTAACTCTCACCCTCAACCTCACACTCACCCTAACCTTCACCATTACCCTAACCATAACCATAAGCCTCAGGCTAACCCTAAACCTAACCCTCCCCCTCACCCTCACCTTCAACCTCACCCTCACCCTAAACATCACCCTAACAATAACCCTGACCCTAATCCTAACCCTAATGCTCACCCTAACCGAAAACCTCATTTTAACCCTCAACCTCATCCTAAAGGTCACCCTAATCTTACCCTAAACGTTACCTAAACTAAACCCTCACCCTCACCCTAACCTTAACCCTAAACCTAACCTGCACACTAACTCTAACCCTAACCCTCAGCATAATGCTCATCCTAACCCTAACTATACCCATAATCTTCACCCAAACCCTAACCATAACCCTAACCCTCACCCTAACCCTAACCCTCACCCCCATCCTCACCCTCACCCTCACACTAAGCTTAACCCTAACCCTAATCCTAATCCGAAACCTCACCCTCACCTTAACCCTAACACTAACCATTACTCTGATCCTCACCTTCAACTTTACCCTAACCCTAACCCTCACCATCACCCTAAACCTCACCCAAACCCGAACCCTCACCTCAAGCTAACCCTCCATCTCACCATAACCCTAAACCTAACCTTAATCCTCTCCCTAACCCTAACAATAACCCTATCCCACACCCTAACCGTTATCCTCACACTTACCCTAAACCTAACCCTAAACCTCACACTAACCCCAAAACTCACCCTATCCCTAATCATACCCCTCACCCTAATCCTAACACTAACTCCAATCCACACCCTAAATCTAACCCTAACCCTCACCCTCACCATAACCCTCATCCACACCCTAATCCTCACCCTCACCCGAACCATCACTGTCACCCTAACCCTCACCCTCACCCTAAACATCACCCTAAACCTAACCCTCACCCTAACCCTAAACATAAACCTCACCCTCACCCCAACCCTAATCCTAACCCTAACACGAACCCTCACCCTAACCCTGACCCTCACACTCACGCTAAACCTAACCCTCACCCTCACCCTAACCCTAACCCTACCCCTCACACTACCCCTCACCCTAACAATTACCCTCACCCTAACACAAACCCGAACCCGAACCCTCACCCTAGCCCTCACCCTAACACAAATCCTAACCCTAACCCTAACCCTAAACCTAACCCTCACCCTAACCCTCACCTTGACCCTCACCCTAACCCTAAACCTAAACCTAACACTAACCCTCACCCTCACCCTCATCCTAACCCAAACCGTAACTCTTATTCAAACCCTAACACTCACCCAGACACTAAACCTCACCCTAATCCTTAGCCTCACCCTCACCCTAACCGGAACCCACACCTTAAACTTAACCCTCACTCTAACCCTAACCCTAACCCTCAACCTCACACTCACCCTAACCCTAACCCTAACCCTCACCCTTACCCTAACCCTAAACCTAATGACAACCCTAACCCTCATCCTCACCCTAACATTAACCCTACCCCTCATCCTAACCCAAAACCTAACCCTAATGCTAACCCTAACCCTCACCCTCACCCTAAGCCTCACCCTAACCCTTACCCTCCCCCTCTCCCTAAACCTTACCTTAAACATACACATGAGCCTAACCCCCATCTTAACCCTTATCCTCACTATAAACCTAACACTAACCCTAATCCTCACACTAACACTAAACCAAAGCCTAACCCTAACCCTCACTTTAACCCTCACCCTAATCCTAACCCTGACCCTCATCCTCACTGTAACACTAACACTAAAACTAAACCTCACCCTCACCCTAACCCCCACTGTCACCCTAACCCTCAATGTCACCCTTACGCTAACCCTCACCCTAAACCTCACCCTAACCCTTACCCTAACCATAAACTTTACCCTAACCGACAGCCTAACCCTCACCCGAACCCTCACCGTCACCCTCAACCTCACCCTAACTGTAACCCTAAGACTCACCCCAACCCTAACCCTCACCCTACCCCTAAGTCTAACCCTCACCCTCAACCTAACCCTAACCTGAACTCTAACCCTATACCTCACCCTAACCCTAAGGCTAAACCTAACCCTAACTCTTACTCTCATCCTAATCCTCACCCTAACCCTTTTCCTCATACTAACACTAATCCTAACCCTCACACTAACCCTAACCCTCAACCTAACCCACAGCATCACCCTAACCCTCAGCATCACCCTAACCCTCACCTACACCCTAACCCTCTCCCTCACCCTCACCATAAACATCAACCTAACCCTAACCCTCAGCCTAACGCTAAACCTAAACCTCACCTTAACCCTAACCCTCACCTTCAACCTCACCCTCAGCCTAATCCTCACACTAAACTTAAAACTAACCCTTTCCTAACCGAAAACCGCACCCTAACCCTAACCCTCACCCTAACCCTTGCCCTCACCCTAGACCTCACCCTAAGCCAAACCCTAACCCTAACCCTCAAACTCAACCTCATCCTCAACCTCAGCCTCACCCTAAACCTAAACATATTCCTAACCCTAACCCTCACCCTCACCCTCACTCTAACCCTAACTGTAAACCTAATGCTAACCCTAAACCTCACCCTCACTTTAACCCTAAACCTAACCCTCACCCTAACCCTAACCCTAACCCTAATGCTATACCCAACCCTAACCCTCACCCTAAGACAAATGCTAACCCTAATACATAACCACAACCTAAACCTCACCCTAACCCTTACCCTCATCCTAACCCTCACCCTAACCCTAATCCTAAACCTAAACCTCACCCAAACACTCACCCTAACCCTTACCCTAAACCTCACCCTCACACTGACCCTCACCCTAACCTTTACCCACACCCTCACCCTAAACCTAACCATAACCCTCACACTAAACCTAACCCTCACCCTAACCCTAACCATAATCCTCACCCTAAACCTCATCCTAACCCTAAACCTCAAACTAACGCTAACCCAAAACATTACCCTAACCCTAACCCTCACACTCAGCCTCAGCCTAACACTAACCCGAGCCCTAATCCTAACCCTAACACTCACCCTCACACTCACTTTAACTTGAAGCCTAAACATAAACCTAACCCTCACCCTAACCATAAACCTATCCCTAACGCACACACTAACCCTAAACATCACCCTAACCCTAACCCTAACCCTCACCCTCACCCTAACCCTAACTCTCACCCTAACTCACACCTTAACCCTGACGCTAACCCTAAACCTCACCCTCACCCTAAACCTCAAACTCACCCTAACCCAAACCCTCACCATAGCCCTAAGAGTAACCCTAAACCTAATCCTCACACTCACCCTAACCCTAACCTTCACCCTATCGCTCACCCTAACCCTAACACTCACCCTCACCCTAAACCTCACCCTCACCTTAACACTCACCCGAATCCTAACCCTAACCC
This sequence comes from Dipodomys merriami, assembly GCF_024711535.1. NCBI lineage: Eukaryota > Metazoa > Chordata > Mammalia > Rodentia > Heteromyidae > Dipodomys > Dipodomys merriami. The sequence continues at coordinate 958,438 of NW_027202760.1, forward strand.
TCACCCCAACCCTAACCCTCACGCTAACCCTAACTTTAACCCTCACCCTAAAACTTAATCTAACCCTAAACCTCACTCTCACCCTAATCCTCAACCTAACCCTGATCCTTACACTAACCCTAACACTAACCCTCACACTAAACCTAATCCTCACCCTAAACCTAAACGTAACCCTCACCCTAACCCTCACCCTAACCCTAACCATAACACTCACCATAATCCTAACCCTAAACCTAACCCTCTCCCGAACCCTAACCCTACCCCTCACCCTACCCCTCACCCTAAACCTAACCCTCACTCTTACACTTAACCTAACCCTCAACCTGACCGTAACTCTCACCTTCACCCTAACCCTCACCCTAACCCTACCCCTCACCAACACCCTAACTCTCACCCTCACCCGATCCCTCACTCTCACCCTAATCTTCACCAACACCCTTAGCCACACCCTCAAACTAATCCTCACTCTCACCCTCACCCTCACCCTAAACATCACCCTAACCCTAAACCCTCATCTTAACCCTAACCCTAACCCTCCCCCTAACCCTAACCCTAAACTTAATCCTCACCCTCACCGTAATCCTCACCCTAAACCTAACTCTATACCTTTCCTGACCGAAAACCTCATGGTCACCCTAAGCCTCACCCTCACCCTAACCCTCACCTACACCCTATCCCTTCCCATACCCTGAAGCCTAACTCTCACGCTAAACCTCACCCTCAACCTAAACATCACCCTAACCCTCACCCTCACCCAAACTCTAACCCTCAATCTCACCCATAAACTAACCGTCACCCTCACCCGAACCCTCTCACTCTCCCTAATTTTCAATTTCACCTTAAACATCACCCTAACCCTAACACTCATCCTAACCCTAACCATAACCCTCACCCTCACCCTAACCCTAACCCTAACCCTAACCCTTACCCTAACCGACAACGTATCACTTAGGCTAAACTTAACCCTCACTCTCACCCTAACCCTCACCCTAACACTTACCATCACCCTAACCCTTATCCAAACCATAACCCTCACACTAAATCTAAGCCTCACCCTAACTCTAACCCTAAATCTGAGCCTCACCCTAAACCTAGCCGTGAGGGCTAGCGTGAGCCTCACTCATACCCTCAACCTCAGCCTAACCCTAAGCCTAACCCTAAGCCTAAACCTAACCCTCACACTCACACTCACCCTAAACCTAACCCTAACCCTCATCCTCACACTAAGGCTAACCCTAACCAACCCTCAACCTCACCCTAACCCTTAACCTCACCCTAACCCTAACCCTAACCCTAACCTTCACACTAACCCTAAAACTACCCCTCAGCCTAACCCTAAGACTTACCCTAAACCCAACACTGATGCTAACACAAATGTTCACTCTCAACGTAAGCCTCACCCTCTCCCTAACCCTCACCCTACCCCTTCCTCTCACCCTATCCCTCAACCTAACCCTAACCCTAACCCTAACCCTAAACTTCCACCTAACCCTCACCCTAACCTTCACCCTAGCCCTAACCCTAACACTCACCCTAACACTAAAGCTAAGCCTAACCCTCACCCTCACCGTAACTGTCATCCTAACACTTAACCTCACCCTAACCCTAACCCTAACACTCACCCTAACCCTAACCCTCACCCAAACCCTAAACCTCACCCTAACCTAACCCTAACCCTCACCCTAAACCTAACCCACACCTTAAACTTCACCCTCAACCTAATCCTCACCCTAGCCCTCATCATAAACCTAACCCTAAACTTAACCCTCAGCCTCACCCTTAGCCTCACCCTCAGCCTCACCCTAAACCTCAACCTTACTCTCACCCTAACCCTAACCCTTACCCTCACCATAACCCTATCTCTAACCCTCAACCTAACCCACACCCTAACACTTACGCTCACCCTAACCCTCACCCAACCCTAACCCGAACCCTAACCCTCACCGTAAACCCCACCCAAACCTTCACCATAAGGCTAACGCTAACCCTAACCCTCAGTCTCAACCTAACCCTCACCCTAAACCTTATCCTCACACTAACCCTAACCCTTACCGTAAAGGTCACACTAACCCTAACCCTCATCCTAACCCTAACCCTACCTCTCACCCAAAGCCTCACCCTAACCCTATCCCTAACCGTAACGCTCAACCTAACCCTAACCCTCACCCTAATCCTCACCCTCAACCTAACCCTAACCCTTACCAAACCGAAAGCCTCACCCTTAACCTCACCCTCAGCTTAACCCTTACACTAACCTTAATCCAAACCCTAACTCTTACCCTCAACCTAAACCTAACCCTAACCCTAATCCTCACCGTCACCCTCTCACTCACCCTCACCCGCACCCTAATCCTCACGCTCTACCTCACCCTAACCCTCAAAGTCACCCTTAACATCACCCTAAACCTAACTGTCACGCTAACCCTAACCCTTACCATAATCCTAACCCTAACCCTAACCCTCACCCTAACTCTAACCCTAACCCTAAGCCTAACCCTCACCGTAACTCTAACAATAACCCTAACCCTAAACGTCAACCTAACCCTCATCCTAACGCTAACCCTAACACTAACCCTAACCCTGACCCACAATCTAACCCTCCCCTTAACCCTCACCCTCACCCTAAACATCACCCTCACCATAACCCTAACACTAACCCTAACCCTGACCCTCAATCTAACCCTCCCCTTAACACTCACCCTCACCCTAAACATCACCCTCACCCTAACCCTAATCCTAACACTAACCCTAAACCTCACCCTAACCCTAACCTCAGCTTAACCCTAACCCTGATGTAAACTACACCCTCACCCTCACCCTCACCCTAATCCCTAACCTACCCCTAACCCTGACATAAAGGAAACCCTCACCCTCAACTTCACACTAATCCTCACCTTAACCCTCACCTTAATCTTGACCCTGATCTTACCCTAAGCCTAACTCTAACACTAAACCTAAATCTCACCCTCACCTAATCCTCACCATCACCCTAACCCTCCCCCTAAACCTAATCCTCACCCACACCCTAAACTTCACCGTCACCATAGCCCTCATCCTCACCGTAACCCTAACATTAACCATCAAACTCACCCTCACCCTCCGGCTAAACCTAACACTACCCTAGCCCTAAACCTCACCCTCACCCTCACCCTCACCCGCACCCTAACCCTAAAAATAACCCTAACCCTAACACTAACACTAAACCTCAACCTCACCCTAACCCTAATCCTAACCCTAATTCTAATCCTAAAACTCACCCTAACACTCACCCTAACTCTAACCCTCACACTAACCCGAACTCTCACCCTAACACTAACACTAACCCTAACCCTTACCCTCACAATCACCCTAACCGTAACCCTTACCCTCACTCTAACCCTAACCCTAAGAGTAACCCTAACCCTAAACCTAGTCCTCACACTAACCCTAACGCTCATCCAAACTTTAATCCGAACCCTCACCGAACCCGAATCCGAACCCTAACCCTAACCCTAAACCTAACCCTCACACTCCCACTAAACTTAACCCTCACCCTAAATGTAACCCTAGCCATCAGCCTAAACCTCACCCTAACCCTAACCCTACCCCAAACCCTAACCCTCACACTAAACCTAACCCTCACCCTATCCATAACCCTACCCCTCAGCCTAAGACTCACCCGAACCCTAACCCTAACCCTAAACCTAATCCTCACACTATACCTAACCCTAACCCTAACCCTCACACCCACTCTAGCCCTCACCCTAAAATTACCCTAACCCTATCCCAAACCCTAAACCTCACCCTCATCTTAACCCTCACCCTAACCCTTCTCCTCACCATAAACCTAATCATGAACCTAAACTTATCCCTAAAACTCACACTAAACCTAAGCCTCACCCTAACCCTAAGCCTACCCCACAGCCTAACACTCATCCTAACCCTAACCCTAACCCTATCCCTCACCCTAACCCTAACCCTAACATTAACCTAACCCTCCCCCTAACCCAAACCCTAACCTCTCCCTAACACTCACCCTCAGCCTAACCCTAAAGCTAATCCTAATCCTAAACCTAACCCTCACCCACACCCTCACCCTAACTCTAACCCGAACCCTAACCATAACCCTCCCCCTCACACTCACCGGAACCCACACTCTCACCCTAACGCTCACCCTCACTCTAACCCTCGTCCTCACCCTCACCCTCAACCACACCCTCAACCTCACCATCACCCTAAACCTAACCCTAACCATAACCCTCATGCTAACCCTAACTCTAAACCTAACCCTCACACTCACCTTAACCCTAACCCTCACCTTAACCCTAACCCTAAACCACACCATAACCCTCACCCTCACCCTCCACCTCAACCTCACACTCACCCTAACCCTCACCATCACCCTAACCCTAACCCTAACCAAAACCCTCATGCTAACCCTAACTCTAACCCTAACCACACACTCACCTTAACCCTCACCCTCACCCTAAACCTTACCGTAACGCTCATCCTAACCCTAAACCTAAATCTCATCCTAACCCTAAACCTCACCCTCACCGCTACCGTAACAATAACCCTAAAAATAAACCTAACCCTAACCCTCACCCTAACCATAACACTCACCCTAACCCAAACACTCACCCTAACACTTACCCTCACACTAACCGTAACTCTAACACTAACACTAACCCTCACACTAACCCTAAACCTAACCCTAAACCTCAACCTCACCCTCACCCTCAGCCTAACCCTAGTACTTACCCTCAACCTATACCTTCCCCTCAACCTAACCCTAACCTTAACCCTCACCGTCACCCTCACCCTCACCTCACCATAACCCTATCCCTCACCGTCCACATAAACCTAACCCTAACACTTGCCCTCACCTTAACACTCACCCTAACCCTAACCCTGAACCTAACCCTCACCCAAATGCTCACCCTAACACTAACACTAAACCTATCCCTCACCCTCAGTCTAACCCTCACCCTAAAGCTTACCCTCACCCTAAACCTAATCCTCACACTAACCCTAAACCTAACCCTAAACCTAACCTTCACATTAACCCTCACCTTAATCCTGACCCTGATCTTAACCCTCAGCCTAACTCAAACATTAAGCCTACATCTCACCCTCACCTAACCCTCACCATCACCCTAAACCTCACCCTAAACCTAACCGTCACCCACACCCTAAACCCCCCCTCAACCTCACCCTCGCCCCAAAGCTAACACTAACTGAAAACTTCACCATCACCATCATACTAACACTAATCCTAAACCTAACCCTCACACTCACCCTAAACCTAATCCTAACACTCACTGTCACCCTTACCCTTACCCTAACCCCAAACCTAACCATCAGCCTAACCCTAACACTAAACCTAAACCACACCCTAACCCTAACCCTAACCCTAAACCTCACACTCACCCTAACCTTCAACCTCACCCTAAACCTCACCCTCATCCTAACCCTCACCTTAACCCTAATCATAAGCCTCTCCCTCACGCTAAACCTCACCCTAACCCTTAACCTTACCCTACCCCTAACACTAACCCTAACCCTCACACTAAACCTAAACCTCACCCTCACCCTAACCCTAACCCTACCCCTCACATTAACCCTAACACTCATCCTAACTCTAACCCTAACCCTCACCCTCACCCAAACCTGAACCCTCACCTCAACCTAACCCTCACTCTCACCCTAACCCTAAACCTAAACCTAATCCTCTCCCTAACCCTCACCCTCACCCTCACCCACACCTTATCCTAACCCTAACCCTAATCTTAAACCTAACCCTCACCCTCACCCTAAAACTAACCCTAACCCTAATCCTAAACCAAAACCTCACCTTCACCATAAACCTAACACTAACCATCACCCTCACAAGCACCCTTACCCTAACCCCAATCCTATGACTTACCCTCACCCTAACCCTAACAATAACCCTATCCCTCACTCTAACCCTTATCCTCACACTTACCCTAAACCAAACCCAAAACCTCACACTAACCCTAAACCTCACACTAACCCTGACCCAACCCCTTACCCTAAACCTCACCCTAATCCTAACCCTAACCATAACCCACACCTTAAACCTAACCCTAACCCTCACCCTCACTTTAACCCTCACCTTAATCCTAACCATGACCCTAACCCTCACTGTAACGCTAACACTAAACCTAAAACTAACCCTCACCCTAACCCTCACTGTCAGCCTAAACATCACCCTAACCCTCACCCTCACACGCACACTAACCCTAACACTAACTCTCACCCTAACCCTCACTCTAACCCTTAACCTTACCCTAACCCTACCCCACAACCTCACACTAAACCTAACCCTCAACCTCATCCCAACCCTAACCCTAACAGTCACCTTAACACTTACACTCACCCGAAACCAAACCCTAACCTTCACCCTCACCTAGCCCTCAACCTTACACTAATCCTAACCCTAAACCTGACCCTCACCCTCACCCTGACCCTCACTCTAACCCTATCCCTAACCCTAACCCTCACCCTCACCTTCACCATAACCCTAACTCTAATTCAAACCCTAACCCTCCCACACACCCTAAACCTCACCAGAATCCTTAGCCTCACTCTCACCCTAATTGGAACCCACAACTTAACCTTAACCCTCACTCTACCCCTGACCCTAAACCTGAACCTAACACTCACCCTAAACCTAACCATACCCTCACCCTCAAGCTAACCCTAAACCTAATGGTAACCCTAAACATCATCCTCACCCTAACCCTAACCCTACCCCTCACCCTAACCCAAACCCTAAACCTAATGCTAACCCTAACCATCAACCTCACCCTAACCCTCACTCTAATCTTTACCCTCACCTTCTCCCTCACCCTTACCCTAAACCTACCCATCAGCCTAAACCTCACCTTAACCCTTACCCTCACTATAAACTTAAAACTATCCCTAATTCTCACACTAACCCTAAACCTAACCCTAACCCTCACTTTAACCCTTACCCTAAGCCTAACCCTGAACCTAACCCTCACTGTCACCCTAACCCTCAACGTCACCCTAACCCTCAACCTAACCCTAACCCTCACCCTAAATCTCACCCTAACCCTTACCCTCACCACAACCTTAACCCTAACCCACACCCTAACCCTGACGCGAAACCAAACCCTCACCCTAACCATAACACTAACACTCACCCTAACCCTAACCCTCACCCTAACCCTAACTCTAAAAATCACCCTCAACCTAACCAACACCTGAACTCTAACCCTATACCTCACACTACCCTTAATGCTAAACATAACCCTAAATCTTAGTCTCATCCTAATTCTCACCCTAACCCTTTTCCTCACCCTAACCCTAATCCTAACCCTCACACTAGCCCTAACCCTCAACCTAACACTCACTGTCACCCTAACCCCAACCCTCACCTACACCCTAACCTTCACCCTCAAACTCACCCTAAAAATCACCCTAACCCTAACCCTCAGCCTAAACCTAACCCTAACCCTCACCTTAACCCTAACCCTCACTTTCAACCTCAGCCTCAGCCTAATCCTCACCGTAAACCTAACCCTAACCCTTTCCTAACCGAAAACCGCACCCTCACCCTAACCCTCATCCTAACCTTCGCCCTCACCCTAGCCCTCACCTTAAGCCTAACCCTAACCCTAACCCTCAACCTCAACCTCATCCTCAACCTCAGCCTCACCCTAAACCTAATCCTAAACCTAACCCTCACCCAAACCCTCACGGTAACCATAACCGTAAACCTAATGCTAACCCTAAACCTGACCCTCACCTTAACCCTAATCCTAACCCTCACCCTAACCCTAACCCTAAGCCTAATGCATACCTAACCCTAACCCTCACACTAAGACTAATGCTAACCCTAATACTCAACCACAACCTAAACATCACCCTAACACTTACCCTCTTCCTAACCCTCACCTTAACCCTAAACCTGAACCTAATCCTCATCCAAACACTCACCCTAACCCTTACACTAACCCTATTCTTCACCCTCACCCTAACCCTCACCATATCCCTTATACTCACACTAACCCTAACCCTAACCCTATACCTCACACTAACGCTAACCCTTAACTCAACCCTAACCCTATCCCTCACCCTAACCCTAAACCTAACCCTCATCCAAATGCTCACCCTAACCCTAACACTAACCTTATCCCTCACCCTCACCGTAACCCTCACCCTAACGCATACCCTCACCCTAACCCTAACCCTAACCCTAACACTCTACCTAAACCTAACATAACAAGAATGCTAACCCGAACCCTCACCATCACCCAAACCCACACCCTCACCCTAACACTCAGCTAATCCTCACCCTAACCCTAACATTACCGAATCAAGACCCTCACCCTCACAGTCACCTTCACCCTAACACTCACCCTCACCCGAGCCCTCACCCTAACCGTAATCCTAACACTAAACCTCACCCTCATCCTCAACCTCAGCCTAACGCTATCCCTATCCCTAACCCTAACTGTAACCCTCAACCTAAGCCTAACCCTAACACTCAACCCTCACCCTAAGCCTCACCCTAACCCTAACGCTAACCCTAACCCCCACCCTCATCCTAGCGCTCAACATAACCCTAACTGTAATCCTAAATCTAACCCTAAACCTCATCTTCACCTTCACCCTCACCCTCACCTTCAGCCTAATCCTATCCCTAACCCTAATACTAATTCTAAACCTAAACCTAACCCTACCTCTACTCCTAACCCTAGCCCTCACCCTCACTCATACCCTCAACCTCAGCCTAACCTTAACCCTAATCCTAAACCTAACCCTCACACTCACACTCACCCTTACCCTAAACCTAATCCTCACCCTGAACCTAAGTGTAACCCTAAACCTCACCCTCACCCTAACCCTTAACATCCCCCGAAACCTAACCCTAACCCTAACCCTTAAACTCCCCCTCAGCCTAACTCTAACCCTCACCCTCAACCCTAACCTGATGCTAACACAAATGCTCACTCTCAACCTAAGCCTCAGCCTAACACTTACCCTCACCATAACCCTATACCTCCCCTCTCCCTAACACTCACCCTAACCCCTCCTCTCACCCTAACCCCCACCCTAACCCAAAGCCTAACCCTAATCCTAACCTTCACCCTAAGCCTCACCCTAACACTCACCATAACCCTAACCCTAACCCTCACCCTCAAACTCACCCTAACCCTAAACCTAAACTTAACCCTCACTCTCACCCTAACTATCATCCTAACCCTTACCCTCACCGTAAACCTAACCCTAACCCTAACCCTAAAACTCAACCTAAACCTAACCCTAACCCTAATGCTAACCCTAACCCTCACCCTAACCCTAACCTGGACCCTAGCCCTTACCCTTAACATCACCCTCACACTCACCCTAACCCTAACACTTACCCTCACCATAACCCTATCCCTCACTCTCAACCTAACCCTCACCCTACACCTTACGCTCACCCTAACCCTCACCCAACCCTAACCCGAACCCTAACCCACACCCTAACTCCCACACTAACCTTCACCCTAACCCTAACGCTAACCCTAACCCTCACTCTCAACCTAACCCTCATCCTAACCCTTATCCTCACATTAATCCTAACCCTAACTGTAACCCTCACACTAAGCCTAACCCTCAACCTAACTGTAATCCTCACCCTCACCATAATCCTCACCCTAAACATAACCCTAACCCTTACCTAACTGAAACCATAACCCTGACCCTCACCCTCACCCTCAGCCTAACCCTAATAGTACCCTAACTCTTATCCTCACCCTAAATCTAACCCTAACCCTAATCCTCATGGTCACCCTCCCACTCACGCTCTCCCTCACCCTAACCCTCACGCTCAATCTAACCCTCACCCTAACCCTCACCGTCACCCTAAACATCACCCTAACCTTAACCCTCATGCTAACCCTAACCCTTACCCTACCCTAACCCTAACCCTAACCCTAACCCTAAACCTCGCCCTAAACCTTATGCTAACCCTAACTCTCATCCTCACCCTAATCCTCACCCTAACCCTTATCCTCACACTAACCCTAACCCTAACCATCAGCATCACCCTAACCCTAAACCTAAACCTAAAACTAACGCTCACCCTGGACCTAACCCTTACCCTTACCCTAAAACTAAACCTCACACTAACCCACACCCTAACCCTCACCCTAAACTTAAACCTCACCCTCACCCTCACCCTAAACCTAATCTTTACCCTATCCCTAACCCTGCCCCTCAACCTAACCCTCACCCTCACCCTAACCCTAACACTAACCCTCACCCTAAACCTAACCCTAAGCCTAATCCTCACCCTAAACCTAAACCTAACCCTCATCCTAACCATAAACCTTACCTGAAACCTAACCCTAAACCTAAACCTAACCATACCCCTAACCCTTACCCTAGCCTAACCCCAACCCTAACTCTAACCCTCGCACTAAACCTTATGCTAACCCTAACTCTCATCCTCACCCTAATCCTCACCCTAACCCTTATCCTCACACTAACCCAAACCCTAACCCTCAACATCACCCTATTACTAAACGTTAACCTAAAACTAAGGCTCAGCCTGAACCTAACCCTTACCCTTACCCTAAACCTAAACCTCACACTAACCCTCACCCTAACCCTCACCCTAAACCTAAACCTCACCCTCAACCTCACCCTAACCCTAACCTTTACCCTATCCCTAACCCCACCCCTCAACCTAACCCTCACCCTCACCCTAACCCTAAAACTAACCCTCACCCTAAACCTAACCCTAACCCTAACCCTCACCCTAAACCTAAACCTAATCCTCATCCTAACCCTAAACCTTACCTGAAACCTAACCCTAACGCTAAACCTAACCATAACCCTAACCCTCACCCTCAACCTTACCCTCACCCTAACCCTAAACCTAACCCTAACCCTCACGCTAACCTTAACCAGAATCCTAAACCTAACCCTCACCGTCACCATCACCCTCACCCTAACCCTCAATCTCAAACTCACTTTCACCCTAACCCTCAAACTAAACCAAACCCTCACCCTAAACCTAACAATCTCCCTAACACTAACCCTACATTTCATCCTAACCTTAACCCTAAAAGTCACCCTAACCCTAACCCTCACCCTCATCCTCACCCTCTGCCTAACACTAACCGTAACCCTAATCCTAACCCTAACTCTCACCCTCATACTAACCCTAACTCAAACCCTAACCCTAACCCTATCCCTAATTCTCACCCTAATCCTAAACCTCATCCTAAACCTAAACCTAACCCTCAATCTCACCCTAACCCTAACCCTATCCCCCACCATAACCCTAATTCTAACCCTATCCCTCACCCTCACCCTAAACCGCACCCTAAACCTTACCCTCACAATAACCTTAACCCTAACCCTAAACCTAATACTCACACTAACTCTAACCATCACCCTGACCCTAACACTCACCGTCACCTTAAACTTCACTCGAACACTAACCATCACCCACACACTAACCCTCACCCGAAACTGAAACCTCTACCTCACCCTCACCCTAACCAAAACCCTAACACTCACCCCAAACCTAACCCTCAACCTAACCCTAACTCTAACCCTCACCCTCAACCTAACCCTAACCCTAATTCTAACCGTAAACCTCACCCTAACCCTAACACTAAACCTAACCTTAACTCTTACTTTCATCCTAAACCTCACCCTAAACCTTTTCCTCACACTAACCCGAACCCTTACCTCACACTAACACGAAACCTCACCCTAAACCTAACCCTAACCCTAACCCTCACCCTGAACCTAACCCTAACCCTTTTCCACACCCTCACCCTCACCCTCACCGTCACCCTAAGCCTCACCCTAAAACTAAACCTCAACTATACCCTAAAACTCACCATCACCCTCACCCTCACCCTCATCCTAAACCTCACTCTAACGCTAACCCTCAGCCTAACCCTAACCCTAAACCTCACCTTAACCCTAACGCTCACCTTCAACCTCACCCTCAGCCTAATCCTCACCCTAAACTTGAACCTAACCCTTTCCTAACTGAAAACCGCACCCTCACCCTAACCCTCACCCAAACGCTCACCCTAACCCTAACACTAAACCTATCCCTCACTCTCACCCTAACCCTCACCCTAACACTTACCCTGACACTAACCCTAAAAATCAAACTAAACCTAACCCTCACCCTAACCCTAACCATAATCCTCACCCTAACCCTCATCCTAACCCTAACCCTAACCTTCAAACTATCCCTAACCCTAAAGATTACCCTAAGCCTAACCCTCTCCCTCACCCTCACCCACACCCTCAGCCAATCACTAACACTAACCCTAATCCTAACCCTAACACTCACACTCACACTCACCCTAACTTGAACCCTAACCATAAACCTAACTCTCACCCTATCCATAAACCTATCCCTAACACACACCCTAACCATAAACATCACCCTTATCTTAACCCTAATCCTCACCCTAACTCTAACCCTCACCCTAATCTCAACTTAACCCTAACGCTAACCCTAACTCTCACCCTCACCCTAAACCTCACCCTAACTGATAGGCTCAACATAACCCTAAGGGTAAACATAACCCTAATCCTCACACTAAATCTGACCCTAAACCTCACCCTATCACTCACACTAACCCTAACACTCACCCTAAAATTAACACTCACCGTCACCTTAACCCTCACCCTAAAACTAACCGTAACCCATACCCTAACACTCACACTCACCCTCACCCTCATCCTCACCTTCACCCTAACCCTAACCCTAACTATCACCCCAACCATAACCCTCACCCTAACCCTAACTTTAACCCTCACACTCACCCTAACCCTAACCCTAACCCTTAACCTAACCCTCAACCTAACCCTTAATCAAACCCTAACCCTCACTCTCACCCTAATCCTCAACATAACACTAACCATAACCCTCACCCTAACCCTCACCCTAACCCTAACCCTAATCCTAACCCTAACCCTAACCCTCTCCCTCACCCTAAACCTCACCCTAACCCTAAAACTCACCCTAATCCGAAACCTCACCAACACCCTAACTCTCACCCTCACCCGAATCCTCACTCTCACCCTAACCTTCACCAACACCCTAACCCACACCCTTACCCGAACCCTCATTCTCACCCTCAACCTCACCCTAAACATCACCCTAACCCTAACCCTCACCCTAACCCTAACCCTAACCCTCACCTTAAACCTCACCCTCACCCTAATCCTCACCCTAAACCTAACCCTAACCCTTTCCAAACCGAAAACCTCACCTTCACACTAACCCTCACCCTAGCCCTCACCCTCACCCTAGACCTCACCCTAAACATAACGGTAAACTTAACCCTCACCTTCACGCTCACCCTAATGCTCACCCTCACCCTCAGCCTCACCCTAAACCTACACCTAATCCTAACCCTAACCCTGACCCTCACCCTCACTCTAACCCTAACCTCCACCCTAACCCTAACCCTTACCCTAATGCTAATCCTAAACTTCCACCTCACCCTAACCGTAACACTCAACCTAAACCTAACCCTAGCTGTAATGGTAACCCTAACCCTCACCCTCACCCTAACCGAAACCCTAACACTCACCCCAAACCTAACCCTCAACCTAACCCTAACTCTAACCCTCATCCTCAACCTCACCCTAACCCTATCTCTAACCTTAAATCTTACACTCACCCTAACACTAACCTTAAACCTAACCCTAAATCTCACCTTAACCCTAACCCGAAAACTCTACCTCACCCTGGCCCTCACCCTAACCCTAATCCTAACCCTACCCCTCATCCTAATAATCACCCTAACCCTCACCCTAAACCTCACCCTCACCCTCACCCTAACTCTAATCCTAACCCTAACCCTCAACCTAACCCTAAACCATACCCTCAACATAACCCTTACCCTAACCGTCAACCTAACCATAAACTTAACCCAAACCCTAACTCTCACCCTAACCCTAACCCTAAACCTCATCCTAAACCAAACCCTAAACCTCAACCTCACCCTAGCCCTCAACCTAACCCTAATCCTAACCTTAACACTAATCCTAACCCTCCAACTAACGCTTACCCTAAAACTCACCCTAACCCTAACCCTCACACTCAACCTCACCCTCATCCTAAACCTAAGCCTAAGCCTAAACCTAACGCTAACACACACACTCAACTTAACCCTAACCCTAATCCTAAAACTAACCCTAACCCTAACCCTCCAATCAACTCTCACCCTAACCCTAAACCTACCACTAACCCTAACCCTAACCCTCAACCTAACCCTCACCCTAACCCTAACTTTAACCCTAAACCTCACCCTCACCCAAAACCTAACTCTAACCCTAATGCAAACCCTAAACCTCACCCTAACCCTAACCCTAACCCTCACCCTGACCCTCACTGTAACCTTAACACTAAACCTAACACTAACAATAACCCTAACCCTAATCCTAACCCTCAACCTAACCATAACCCTCACCCTAACCCAAACCCTGACCCTAGCACTTATCCTCACCGTAACACTAACCCTAACCCCAACTCTAACCCTCACACTAACCCTAAACTCACCCTAACCCGAAACCCAACCTTCAACCTAACCCTAACCCTTACGCTCAACGTAACCATAACCCTAACCCTAAACCTCACCCTAACCATAACCCTCAAACTAACCCTAAACCTCATCCTAAAACTTACCCTCACCCTAACACTAACCCGAACCCTAATCCTAAACCTCACCCTCACCCTCACTGTAACTGTAACCCTAACCGAAATGCTAACAATAACCCTAATCCTAACCCTAACCCTCACCCTAACCATAACCCTCCTCCTAACCATAACCCACACCCTAACACTTACCCTCACCCTAACACTAATCCTAACCCTAACACTAACCCTCACACTAACCCTAAATCTCACCCTCACCATAAACCTCACCTTAACCCTAACCCTCATCCTCACTCTATACCTCACACTAACCCTAACACTTATCCTCAATCTAACCCTCACACTCAGCCTAAAACTAACACTCACCCTAACACTAACCCTCACCCTTATCATAACCCTCACCCTCAGCCTAACCCTCACCTTTACTCTTACCATCACCCCCACCCTAAACCTCACCCTAACCCTAACCCTGACCCTAACCCTAATTCTACCCCTAAACCTCACACTCACCCTAACCCTAAACCTAACCCTAAACTTAATGCTTACCCTAACACTAACCCTAACCCTCAACCTAACCCTAACCCTCACGCTCACCACAACCCTAACCCTTTCCCTCACCCTAACCCTAATTCTACGCCTAACCCTCATCCTAACCCTCCCTCTAACCCTTACCCTAAACCTCACGCAACCCTAACCCTTATCCTCAACCTCAGCCTCAGCCTAAACCTAAGTCTAAGGCTAACCCTAACCCTAACCCTCACACTCACCTACACCCTAACCCTAATCGTAAACCTAACCCTATCCCTAAAACTCAACCCAACCCTCACCCTCACCCTAACCCGAACACTAACCCTAACCCTAATCCTCACCCTAACCCTCCCCCTAAACCTAACTCTAACCCTAAACCTCACCCTCACCCTAACCCTAACCCTAACCCTAACACTAAAGCTCACCGTAAAACTCAGCCTAAACCTAACCCTCACCCTCACCCTCAACCTAATCGTAACTCTAACCCTAACCCTAACAATAACACTAAACCTAACCCTAAACATAACCCTAACCCTCACCCTAACTCTAATCATAACCCTAACCATAAACCTCACCCTAACCCTCACCCTAACCCTCACCCTCAACCTCACCCTCACTGTAAGTCTAAACCTAACCCTAACAATTACACTAATCCTAACACTAAACTTAACACTAACCCTAATCTCAAAACTCACCCTCACCCTAACCCTAATTCTAACCCTCACCCTCAACCTAACACTAACTTGCATGTCACGTTAATCCTAACTCTCATCCTAACCCTCACCCTAACCCTAAAACTCACCCTAACAGTAAACCTAAACGTCACCATCACCCTTGCCCTCACCCTAACTCTTATCCTAACCCTAATCCTCATCCTAAGCCTCATCCTAAGCCTAACCCCCACCCTAACCCTAACTCTAAACCTCAAACTAACCCTAACCCTCACGCTTACTGTAACCCTAACCCTAACCCTAACCCTCACCCTAAACCTCACCCTAAACCTCACCCTAACCCTAACCCTCACCCTCACACTCAACCTCAGAATAACCCTAACAATAATCCTAACCCTAACCCTCACCCTAACCATAAACCTCTCCCTAACACAAACCTGCACCCTAAAACTTACGCTCACCCTAACACTAATCCTAACCCTAACACTAACCCTCATACTAACCCTAACCCTAACCCTAAGCCTAAACCTCAACCTAACCCTCAAACTCACCATAACCCTAACACTAACTCTAACACTCACCCTCACCCTAAGCCTTCCGTTAACCCTATATCTAATCCTAAACCTCACCCTCACAATAACCCTAACAATAACCCTAAACATAAACCTCACACTAACCCTAACACTAACCCTCACCCCCACCCTCACCCTCAGAGTAACTCTAACCCTAACCCTAACAATAACACTAACCCTAATCCTTACGATCCCCCTAACCCTAATCCTCACCCCCACCCTCACCCTCAGCCTAACCCTCAGCCTAAGCCTAACGCTCACCCTAACCCTCACACTCACCCTCACCTGAACCCTAATCCTAAACTTAAACCTATCCCTAAACATCAAGCGAACCCTCATCCTCATACTAACCCTAAACTTAAACCTACCCCTAACCCTCCCCCTAAGCCTAACTCTATCCCTAAACCTCACCCTCACCCTAACCCTAACCCTAACCCTAAACCTCACTCTAAACCTCACTCAAACCCTTACCCTCACCCTCACCCTCAACCTACCCTTAACTCTAACTCTAACCCTAACAATAACACTAACCCTAAACCTAACACTAACCATAACCCTCACCCTCAGCCTCACCTTCACCGCAAACATAACTCTAACAATAAAATTAACAATAACCCTAAACGAAACAACAACCCTAAACCTAACCCTCACCCTAACAGTAACACTAACCCTAACCCTAAAACTCACCCTAAACCTGCCACTAAACCTAACTCTAACACTAAACCTCACCCTCACCCTAACCCTAATCCAAAACCTCACCCTAAACCTCACCCTAACCCTAACACTAACCCTCACCCGAATCCTAAGGTTAACCCTAAACCTCAACCTAAACCTAACCCCCAAGCTCACCATAATCCTAACCCCAAACCTCACCCTAACCCTGCCCCTAAACCTAACTCTAACCCTAAACCTCACCCTCACCCTAACCCTAACACTAACCCTAATCCAAAACCTCACCCTAACCCTCACCCTAAACCTAAACCTCACCCTCACCCTCACCCTAACCCTAACCTTGACCCTATCCCTAACCCTACCCCTTAACCTAACCCTCACCCTCACCCTAACCCTAATACTAACCCTCACCCTAAACCTAACCCTAACCCTAACCCTCAACCTATACCTAAACCTAACCCTCATCCTAAAACTAAACCTTACCTGATACCTAACCCTAACGCTAAACCTAACCATAACCCTAACCCTCACCCTCAACCTTACCCTCACCCTAACCCTAAACCTAACCCTAACCCTCACCCTAACCCTAACCAGAATCCTAATCCTAACCCTCACCGTCACCATCACCCTCACCCTAACCCTCAATCTCAAAATCAACTTCACCCTAAACCTCAAACTAAACCAAACCCTCACCCTAACCCTAACAATCTCCCTAACACTAACCCTACCTTTCACCCTAACCATAACCCTAAAGGTCACCCTAACCCTAATCCTGACCCTCACCCTCACCCTCTGCCTAACACTAACTGTAACCCTAATCCTAACCCTAACTCTCACCCTCATACTCACCCTAACTCAAACCATAACCCTATCCCTAATTTTCATCCTAACCCTAACACTAATCCTCAATCTAACCCTAACTTTCACCCTCACCGTAACCCTAACCCTATTCCTCCCCATAACCCTAAACTTAACCCTTACCGTAACCCTCACCCTCAGCCTAAACCTCACCTTTACCCTTACCGTCACCCCCACTCTAATCCTTACCCTAAGCCTAACACTCACCCTAACATTAACACTAACCCTAACCCTTACCATCACACTAACCTTAATCCTCACCGCCACCATCACCCTCAGACAAACCCTAAGCCTAAGACTAAGCCTCACCCTAACCCTCACACTCACCCTCACCCTAACCCTAACCCTCAACCTAACCCTATCCCTAAACCTCAACCTAACACTCACCCTCATCCTAAACCTAACCCTAAACATCACCCTAACCCTCCCCTCAACCCTAACTCTAAACCTAAACCTCACCCTCACCCTAAACCTAACCCTAAGCCTAAAGCTAAACCTCACCCTAAAACTCACCCTAACCCTAACACTCACCCTCACCCTCAACCTAATTTAACTCTAACCCTAACCATAACAATAACACTAACCATAACCATAACCATAAACATAACCATGACCCTCACCCTCAGCCTCACCCTCACCGCAAACTTCAACCTAACCATAACACTAACAATAACACTAATACTAACACTAACCCTAAGCCTCACCCTAACCTTAACACTAACCCTAACTCTAAACCTCACCCTAACCCTGCCCCTGAACCTAACTCTAACCCAAAACCTCACCCTAAACCTCACCCTAACCCTAACCCTAACCCTCACCCTAATCCTAAGCCTAACCCTAACCCTCAACCTAACCCTAACCCTCACACTCAATGTAACCCTAACCCTAAACCTCACCCTAACCCAACATTAACCAGAATCCTAAATCTCACCCTAATCCTACCCCTAACCTTTACCCTAACCCTAACCCTCACCCTCACCCTCACCCTCACCCTAACCCTTACCCTAATCCAAATCCTAACACTAAGCCTAAACCTCACTCTCACCGTAACGCTCACCGTATCCCTAACTCTAACACTAACCCTAACCCTAACCCTCAGCCTCAGCCTCAACCTAACCCTAACTCTAACCCTAAACTTCACCCTCTCCCTATCGTAACACTAAACCTAAACCTAAACTTCACCCTAACCCTAAACCTAAATCTCACCGTCACCCTAGCCTTCACCATAACCCTAATCCGAACCCTAACCCTCATCCTAACCCTCACCCTAACACTAACCCTAACCCTCACCTTCACCCTCACCCTAAACATAACCCTAATCCTAACCCTCAACCTAACCCTACCATCACTCTCACTGTAAACCTTACCCTAATCCTCACTCTAACCATAAACTTTACCCGTACCCTAACTCTCACACTAACCCTAACCCTAACCCTCACCCTAACAATAACCCTCACCCTCACCCTCACCCTCAGCCTAACGCTAACACTAACGCTAACCCTAAACCTCACACTCACCCTAACCCTAACCCTATTCTTAATCATAACCCTATCCCTAAACCTCACCCTCACCCTAACCCTCACCTTAGGCCTAACCCTAACATTAATCCTAACACTAAACCTAACACTAAACCTCACCCTAACACTAACCCTAACCATCACCCTAACCCTAAGCCTCACCCTAACACTAACCTTAACCCTCATCCTCACCCTACACCTCACCCTAATCCTAATACTTATCCTGACCCTAAACCTCACACTAACCCTAACACTAATCCTCAATCTAACCCTCACCCTCACCCTAACCCAAACCCTATCCCTCCCCCTAACCCTAACCCTAACCCTTAGCTAAACCCTCACCCTCAGTCTAAACCTCACCTTTACCCTTACCGTCACCCCCACCCTAACACTTACCATCACCCTAACCTTAATCCGTACATCCACCATCACCCTCACTCTAACCCTCACACTCCCCCTCACCCTAACCCTAATCCTAAAACTAACCCTATCCCTAAACCTCAACCTAACCCTCACCCTCATCCTAACCCTAACCCTAAATCTCACCCTAACCCTCTCTTCAACACTTACCCTAACCCTAAACCTCACACTCACCCTAACCCTAACCCTAACCCTAAACCTCACCCTAAAAATCAGCCCAACCCTAACACTCACACTCACCCTCAACCTAACCTTAATTCTAACCCTAACCCTAACAATAACACTAACACTAACCCTAATCATAACCATAACCATAACCCTCACCCTAACCCTAACCTTCACCCTCACCCTCACCCTCAGAATAACCCTAAACCTAACAGTAAAAATAATCCTAACACTAACCCTCAACCTAACCATAACCCTCACCCTAACCATAACCCTCACCTTAACCCAAACCCTTACCCTAACACTACCCCTAACCCTAACACTAACCCTCACACTAACCCTAACCCTAACCCTAACCCTAAACCTCAACCTAACCCTCTACCTCACCATAACCCTAACACTCACCCTCACCTTAACCCTCCCCTTAACCCTATATCTAAACCTAAACCTCACCCTCACAATACCCCTAACAATAACCCTAAACCTAAACCTCACACTAACCCTAACACTAACCCTCACCCCCACCCTCACACTAAGAATAACTCTAACCCTAACCCTAACAATAACACTAACACTAACCCTTACCATCGCCCTAACCCCAATCCTCACCCCCACCCTCACCCTCAGCCTAACCCTCAGCCTAAGCCTCAACCTCAACCTAACCCTCACACTCACCCTCACCTGAACCCTAATCCTAAAACTAACCCTAACTCTAACTCTACCCCTAAACCTCACCCTCACCCTAACCCTAACCCTAACCCTAAACTTCAATCTAAACCTCATCCTAACACTAACCCTCACCCTAACCCTCAACCTACCCTTAACTCTAACCCTAACCCTAACAATAACGCTAACCCTAACCCTAACCATAACCCTCACCCTCAGCCTCACCCTCACTGCAAACTTAACCCTAACCATACCACTAACAATAACCCTAACCCAAACAATAACCCTAACCATAACCCTAACCCTAACCCTAACAATCACGCTCACTTTAACCCTAACCCTCACACTCACCCTAACCCTTACCCTAAACCTAATCCTAACACTAAGCCTAACCATCATCCTCACACTAATCCTCACTGTAACCCTATCTCTAACACTAACACTAAACCTAACACTCACCCTCAGCCTCACCCTAACCCTAACAATAACCCTTAACCTCACCGTCACCCTATCAGTAACCCTAACCCTAACACTAAACATCACCCTAACCCTAACCCTCAACCTCACCCTCACCATAGCCCTCACCCTAACCCTAATTCTAACCTTAACACTCATCCTAACCATCACCCTAAACTTCACCCTCACCCTAACCATCAACTTAAGCCTAACCCTATTATTAATCTTAACCCTAACCCTAGGCCTAAATCCTATGCCTAAACCTCAACCTAACCCTCACCCTCATCCTAACCCTAACCCTAAACCTAACCCTAACCTTACTCTCAACCTTAACTCTAACCCTAAACCTCACCCTCACCCTAACCCTCACCCTAACCCTAAACCTCACCCTAAAACTCACCCTAACCCTAACACTCACCCTCACCCTCAACCTAATTTAACTCTAACCCTAACCCTAACAATAACACTAACCATAACCATAACCATAAACATAACCATGACCCTCACCCTCAGCCTCACCCTCACCGCAAACTTCAACCTAACCATAACACTAACAATAACACTAACACTAACCCTAACCCTAAGCCTCACCCTAACCTTAACATTAACCCTAACCCTAAACCTCACCCTAACCCTGCCCCTAAACCTAACTCTAACCCAAAACCTCACCCTAAACCTCACCCTAACCCTAACCCTCACCCTAATCCTAAGCCTAACCCTAACCCTCAACCTAACCCTAACCCTCACGCTCAACGTAACCTTAACCCTAAACCTCACCCTAACCCAACATTAACCAGAATCCTAAATCTCACCCTAATCCTACCCCTAACCTTTACCCTAACCCTAACCCTCACCCTCACCCTCACCCTCACCCTAACCCTTACCCTAATCCAAATCCTAACACTAAGCCTAAACCTCACTCTCACCGTAACGCTCACCGTATCCCTAACTCTAACACTAACCCTAACCTTAACCCTCAGCCTCAGCCTCAACCTAACCCTAACTCTAACCCTAAACTTCACCCTCTCCCTATCCCTAACACTAAACCTAAACCTAAACCTCACCCTAACCCTAAACCTAAATCTCACCGTCACCCTAGTCTTCACCCTAACCCTAATCCAAACCCTAACCCTCATCCTAACCCTCACCCTAACACTAACCCTAACCCTTATCTTCACCCTCACCCTAAACATAACCCAAATCCTAACCCTCAACCTAACCATACCATCACTCTCACTGTAACCCTTACCCTAATCCTCTCTCTAACCATAAACTTAACCCGAACCCTAACTCTCACCCTAAACCTAACCCTAAACCTCACCCTAACAATAACCCTCAACCTCACCCTCACCCTCAGCCTAACGCTAACACTAACGCTAACCCTAAACCTCACACTCACCCTAACCATAACCCTATTCTTAATCATAACCCTATCCCTAAACCTCACCCTCACCCTAACCCTCACCTTAAGCCTAACCCTAACATTAATCCTAACCCTAAACCTAACCCTAAACCTCACCCTCACCCTAACCCTAACCATCACCCTAAAACTCACCATACAACTCACTCTAACCCTAACACTCACCCTCACCCTCACCCTCAATCTAACTTTAACTCTAACCCTAACCCAAACAATAACACTAACCCTAAAACTGACCATAACCATAACCATAAACCTCACCCTCAGCCTCACTCTCACCGAAAACTTCACCCTAACCATAACACTAACAATAACCCTAACCCTAACCCTAACCCTAACCTTCACCCTAACCTTAACACTAACCCTAACGCTAACCCTCACCCTAACCCTAAACTTAACCCGAACCCTAAATCTCAAACTAACCCTACACCTAAAACTTACCCTATCCCTAACCCTCACCCTCAACTTCAAGCTCACCCTCATGCTAACCCTTACCCTAATCCTAATCCTAACACTAAGCCTAACCCTCACTCTCACCCTAACCCTCACCGTAAACCTAACTCTAACACTAACCCTAACCCTCAACCTCAGCCTCAACCTAACCCTAACTCTAACCCTAAACCTCAACCTCACCGTATCCATAACCCTAAACCTAAACCTAATCCTCACCTTAACCCTAACCCTAAACCTCACCCTAAACCTAACCCTAACCCTCACGCTCAACTTCACCATAACCGTAACCCTAACCATAACCATAACAATAACCCTAACCCTAAACCTCACCCTAAAAATAACCCTCCCCCTAACACTAACCCTAACACTAACACTAACACTCACACTAACCCTAACCCTAATACTCAATTTAAGCCTCAGCCTAACGCTAACCCTTACCCTAGCCCTAAACCTAACCCTAACCCTCACACTTATCTTAACCCTCACCCTCAACCTAAACCACACCTTTACCCTTACCATCATCCTCATCCTGACCCGAAACGTCATCCTAACCCTCACCTTAATCTTAAACCTAACCATCACCCTAACCCTAACCCTCACCCTCAATCTCACCCTCAGCCTAACACTCAGCCTAAGCCTAAACCTTACCCTAACCCTCACCCTAGCCCTCTCTCTAACCCTAATCCTAAACCTAACCATCATCCTAACCCTCACACTAACACTAACCCTAACCATCACCCTAACCCTAATCCTCATCCACACCTTCATCCTCAGCATAACCCTAAGCCTAAGGCTAACCCTAACCCTAAACCTCACACTCACCCTCACCCTAACCTTAATCCTAAACCTAACCCTAAACCTCAAGCTAAACCTCACCCTAACCTTATCCCTAACACTAATCCTAACCCTAACCCTCGACCTAAACCACCCCCTAACCCTAAATGTAACCCTAAACTCATCCTAACCCTAACCCAAATCCTAACCCTAACCCTCACCCTAACCCTAAACCTCACCCTCACAGTAACCCAAACCCTCATCCTAAACCAAACTCTATCCCTAAACCTCACCCTGAACATAGCCCTCACCCTAAACATAATCCTAACCCTAAACCTAATCCTCATCCTAACCCTCACCCTAACCCTAACCCTCACCCTAATCCTAAGCCTAAACCTAACCCTCAACCTAACCCTAATCATCATGCTCACCGTAATCCTAACCCTAACACTTACCCTAACCCTAAACTTAAACTGAACCCTAACTTTCACCCTAACCCCACCCCTAACCCTCACCCTAACCCTAACCCACACCCTAACCCTAACCCTCATCCTAATCCTCACCCTAACACTAACCCTAACCCTCACCCTCACCCTCACCCTAAACCTAATCATAACCCTAACCCTCAACCTAACCCTAACCCTCACCCTCAACATAACCCTCACCCTAAACCTCAACCTAACACTAAACTTAAACCGAACACTAACTCTCACCCTATCCCTAAACCTAACCCTAAACCTAAACCTCACCCTCACCCACACCGTAACCTTAACCCTAAACATAACCCTAACAATAACCCTAAACCTAATCCTTAACCTCAATGTAACCATAACCCTCACCCTAACCCAAATCCTGAACCTAACACTTACCATCACATTAACACTAACCCTAACCCAAACACGAAACCTCACACTAAACCTAACCCTAACCTCACCCTAACACTAACCCTAACCATAACCCTCAATCAAACAGTAACCCTTACGCTCAACGTAACCCTAACCCTAACCATAACCCTCACCCTTACCCTAACCTTCATCCTAACACTTACCCTCACCCTAACACTAACCCTAATCCTAATCTTAACCCTAACCCTAACCCTCACCCTCACCCTCACCATAACCGTAACCCTAACCCTAACACTAACAATAACGCTAAACCTAACCCTAACCCTCACCCTAACCATAATCCACACCCTAAACCTAAGCTCACCCTAGCACTTACCCTCACCCTAACACTAACCCTAACCCTAACTATAACACTCACACTAAACCTAAACATCACCTAACCTTAAATCTCACACTAACACTAACCCTAATACTCACCCTCACCTTAGCCCTCAACCTAACCCTAACCTTCATCCTCACCCTAAATCTCACACTAACCCGAACACTTATCCTCAATCTAACCCTCACCATGACTCTAACCCTAACCCTAACCCTAACCCTCACCCTAACCCTCACCCTCACCCTTACCATCACCCTCAACCTCAACCTCACCTAACGCTCTCCTTTACCCTTACCGTCAACCACAACCTAACCCTCACCCTAACCCTAACACTCACCCTAACACTAACTCTACCCCTAAACCTCACCATCACCCTAACCCCAACTCTAACCCTAACCCTAACATTAAAACACACCCTATCCCTAACCCCATCCCTTATCCTCAACCAAAAGCTAAGCCTAACACTAAGCCTAAGCCTAACACTTACCCTACCCACACCCTCACCCTAACCCTCACCCTAACCCTAATCCTAACCCTAACCCTCATCCTAACCCTCACCCAAACCCTAACCCTAACAATCAGCCTAACTCTAATCCTCACCCCCACCCTCACCCTCAGCCTAACCCTAAGCTTAAGCCTAAGCCAAACCCTTACCATACCCACACCCTCACCCTAGCCCTCACCCTAACCCTAATCCTAACGCTAAACGTCATCCTAACCCTCACCCTAACCCTAGCCCTAACCATCACCCTAACTCTAATCCTCACCCCACCCTCACCCTCAACCTAACCCTAAGCATAAGCCTAAGCCTAACCCTAACCCTAACACTCACCCTCACCCTAACCCTAATCTTAACCCTAAATCTAAAATTAACCCGAAAACTCAACCTAAGCCTACCCTAACCTTAACCCTAAAACTAACCCTAACCCTCTACCTAATGCTCTAACTAACACGAAACCTAACCCTAAACCTCACACTCACCCTAACCCTAATCCAAACCCTAAACTTAAACCTCACCCTAACCCTAAACCTAACCTTCACCCTCACCCCCACCCTCACCCTCACCTTAACTCTAACCCTAACCCTAATAATAACACTAATACTAACCCTAAACCTAACCCTAACCCTAACCCTAATGCTAAAACTCACCCTCACCATAACCCTAATCCTAACCCTAACCGTCACCCTAACCCTAAACTTCACCCTCACCGTAACCTTAACCCTTATACTAACCCTCACTGTAAACCTAAACTTAACCTTAAACCTTACCCTAACACTAACCCTAATCCTCACCCTCACCCTAGCCCTCATCCTAACCCTAATTGTAACCCTAATCCTAATCCTAACCCTCACCCTAACTCTAATCCTAAGCCTCACCCTAACCCTAACCCTAACCCTCAACCTAACCCTAAACATAACCCTCACTGTAACCCTAACCCTAACCCTAAACATAACTTGAACCCTAACTCTCAAGCTAACCCTAACCCTAACCCTCAACCTAAAGCTAACCCTCACACTCACCCTCTCCCTCAGCCTAACCCTAAGCCTAAGCCTAAACCTAACCCTCACACTCACCCTAACCATTACATTAATCCTAATTATAACCCTAAGCCTAACCCTCACCTTCACCTTAATCCTCAACCTAACCGTTACTCTAACACTAACCCTAAACCTAACCCTCAACCTCAGCCTCACATTTACCCTAACTCTAACCCTAATCCTCACCCTCACCCTACCCCTAACCATAACCCTAACCCTAAACTTCAAAAATCCCTAATCCTAAACCTCAACCTCAGCCTACCCTCACACTAACCCTAATCCTAAACCTCATCTTAACCCTCACCCTAACACTAACCCTAAACCTCACCCTCACCCTAACCCTAATCATAACCCTAACCCTCAACCTAACCCTAACCCTCAACCTTACCATAACCCTTATCCTAACCCTCACCCTAAACATAAACTTAACCCAAATCCTAACTCTCACCCTAACCCTAACCCTAACCCTCACCCTAACCCTCAACCTCACCCTAGTCCTCATTCTAACCCTAATCCTAACCCTAAACCTCATCCTAACCCTACCCCTAACTCTTAGCCTAAACCTCACCCTAACCCTAACCCTCACCCTGAACCTCACCGTCACCCTAACCCTAAGCCTAACCCTAAAACTAACCCAAACACACACAGTCATGCTCACCCTAACCCTAATCCTAACCCTTACCCTCACCCTCACCCTCAACCTCAGTGTAACCATAAACCTAATCCTACCTTAACCCTAACACTCACACTCACCCTAACCCTTACCCTAATCCTAATCCTCACCCTAACCCTCACCCTCACCCTCAGGCTTAACTCAAGCCTAACTCTAACCCTAAACCTCACCCTCACCCTTACCTTAACCCTAACCCTATCCCTAAACCTCACCCTCACCCTACCCCTCATCCTAACCCTAATACTAACCCTAACAGTCATCCTAACCCTCCCCATAATCCTAACCCTCACCCTCACCCTAACCTTAACCCTCACACTCAACCTCACCCTCAGACTAAACCTAAGCCTAACCCTAATCCTAACACTAACCCTAGACCTCACACTCACCCTAACCCTTACACTAATCCTAATCCTAACCTTAACTCTAACTCTTACCGTCACCCTAACCCTCACCCTAACCCTAACCCTAAAGCTAACACTAACCCTAACCCTAACCCTCACCCTCAGCCTCACCCTAACCCTAATTCTAACCCTAAACCTCACCTTTACCATAACCCCAAACCTAACCCTAACCCGAAACCTCACCCTAACCTTAACCCTAAGCCTAACTCTAACCCTAAACCTCACTCTCACCCTAACACTAACCCTAACCCTAAAACTCACCCTAACCCTAACCTTCAACCTCACCCTCAAATTCAACGTAACTCTAGCCCTAAACCTAACAATAACACTAACCCTAACCCTAACCCTAAACCTCACCCTCACCCTCAGCCTCACCCTCACTGCAAACTTAACCCTAACCATAACACTAACAATAAGCCTAATCCTAAGACTAACCCTAACCTAACCCTGACCCTCACGGTAACCCTAACCCTAATCCTAACCCAAACCCTAAGCAAAACCCTCACCCTAACTCTAAACCTAACCCTATCCCTAAGCCGAAGCCTCACACTCACCCTCACCCTAACCGTAATCCTAAACCTAACCCAATCCCTAACCCTAACCCTCAGCCTAGCCCTCACCCTAACCCTAACCTTAACCCTAAACCTCATCCTAAACCTGACACTAACCATAACCCTAACCCGAACCCTAACCCGAACCCTAACCCTCACCCTCATGCTCGGCCTAAGCCTAAACCTAAGCCTAAACCTAACCCTAACCCTCACCCTAACAATAACCCTAAAATAAACCTCACTCTAACCCTAATTCTCACCCTCACCCTAACCCTAAATCTAAACCTAACCCTAACCCTAACAATAACCCTAACCCTCACCCTAACCATAATCCTCACCCTAACCCTAAACCTCACCCTAACACTTACCCTCACCCTACCCCTAACCTTAACCCTAACACTAACCCTCACAATAACCCTAACCCTAAACTCACCCTAACCCTAAACCTAACCCTAACCATCAACATAACCCTAACCCTCACGCTCAAAGTAACCCTAAACCTTACCTTGACCCTCACCCTAACCATAACCTTCACCCTAACCCTATCACTCACCCTAACACTTACCCTCACCCTAACACTAACCCTAATCCTAACCCTAACCCTAAACCTCACCCTCTACTTAACCGGAACCCTAACCCTAACACTAACAACAACAGTAACCCTAAACCTAACAAAAACCCTAACCCTAACCCTAAACCTAACCCTAATCATTACCCTCACCCTAAACTTAACTCTCACCCTAACACTTACTCTCATCTTAACACTAACCTTAACCCGAACACTAAGCCTCACACTAAATCTAACAATCACCCTAACCCTAAACCTCACGCTAACACTAAACCTAAACCTCAACCTAACCCTAGCCCTAAACCTAATACTCATCCTCATGGTAAACCTCACACTAAAGCTAACACTAATCCTCAATCTAACCCTCACCCTAACCCTAACCCTAACCCTAACCCTCGCCCTAACCCTAACTCTCACCCTTACCATGACCCTCATCCTCAGCCTAACCCTCACCTTACCCTTACAGTCACCCACAACCCAACCCTCACCCTAACCCTAACCTCACCCTAACACTAACTCTACCCCTAAACCTCACCATAATGCTAACTCTAACCCTAACCCTAACACTAAACCTCACACTAATCCTAACCCTAACCTTCACCCTCAACCTCACGCTCAGCTTAAACCTAAGCCTAAGCCAAACCTTTACCCTAACCCTCAGCCTCACCCTAGCCCTCACCCTAACACAAATCCTAACTCTAACCCTAACCCTAACCCTCACCCTCACCGTAAACCTTACCCTAACCCTCACCCTAACACTAAATCTAATGTTAACCCTAATTCTCAACCTAACCCTAACCCTCAACCTCACCGTAACCCTTACCTTAACCCACACTATAACCCTAAACTTAACTTGAATCCTTCTCTCACCCTAACTCTACCCTAACTCTCACCCTAACCCTAATATTAAACCTCACCCTCACCCTAAAACTCACCCTTGCCCTAACCCTAACCATAACCCTAAAACTCACCCTAACCCTAACATTCACCCTCACCCTCAACCTCAACGTAACTCTAGCCCTAACCCTAACAATAACACTAACACTAACCCTAACCCTCACCGTTTCCCTCAGCCTCACCCTCACTGCAAACTTAACCCTAACCATAGCACTAACAATAAACCTAACCCTAAGCCTAACCCTAACCCTAGCTCTAATTCTCTCCCCCACAGACACCCTCAGCCTAACCCTAAGCCTAACCTTAACCCTTACCCTAACCCTCACCATAACCCTAAACCTAACACTAACCCTAACCCTAAACCTAACCCTAAATCTAACCCTAAACCTAAACCTAATCCTCAGCCTCACCTGCACCCTAACCCAAACTCTAACCCTAACCCTCACCCTAACTCTAAGCCTAATCCTAACCGTAACCCTATGCCTCACAATCACCCTCACCCTTACCCTAACCCTAACACTAACCCTAACTCTAAACCTAAACCTCATCCTAACCCTAACCCTAACAATAATCCTAACCCTAACCTTAACCCTACCCTAATCCTACCCCTAACCCTAACACTAAACCTAACCCTAACCCTAACCCTAACCATAACCCTCACCCTAACCCGAACCTCACCCTAACACTAATCCTAATCCTCCCTCTCACCCTAGTTCTCACCCTAACCCTAACCCTCATCCTCACCCTAAACCTCATCCTAACCCTAAACTTAACCTGAACACGGACTCTCACCCTAATCCTAACCCTAACCCTAACCCTCACCCTTACCATAACCCTCACCCTAGGCCTAACCCTCATCTTTATCCTTACCGTCACCCCACCTTAACCCTCACCCTAACCCTAACCCTCACCCTAACCATAACCCTAACTCTAACTCTACCCCTAAACCTCACCGTAACCCTGACCCTAACGATAACACTAACACTAAAAACTTCACAATAACTTAACCCTAACCGTCACCCTCACCGTAACCCTAACCCTAACAATAACCCTAACCCTAACATTAATCCTAACCCTCACCCTCACCCTAACCCTAATTCTAACCCTAACCCTCAACCTAACCCAAACCCTCACCCTTCCGTATGGATTACCCTCACCCTAACCCTAACCCTAACCCTCACCCACATGCGGGGCCTAAGCCTAAACCAAAGCCTTAGCCTAACCCTAAACCAAACCCTCATGCTAACCCTAACCCTAACACTAACCCTAACTCTAACCCTAAACCTCACCCTTTCCCTAAGCCTAACTCTAACCCGAACCCTAAACCTAAACCTCATCTCAACCCTAACCCTAACAATAACCCTAACCCTAACCTTAATCCTACCCTAACCCTAAACCTAACCCTAACAATAAACCTAAACCTAACCCTATCCTTAACCCTAACCATACCCCTCACTAACCCTAACCTCACCCTAACACTAAACCTAGTCCTCACCCTCACCCTAGCACTCACCCTAACCCTAACTCTCATCCTCACCCTAACCGTAACCCTCACCCTTACCATAACCCTCACCCTAGGCCTAATCCTCATCTTTACCCTTACCATCACCCCCACCTTAACCCTCACCGTAACCCTAACCCTCATGTTGACCCTCACCATAACCCTAACTCTACCCCTAAACATCACCCTCACCCTAACCCTAACTCTAACCCTAACCCTAACACTAAAAACCTCACCCTAAACTTAACCCTAACCCTCACCCTCACCGTAACCATAAACCTAAACCTAACCCTCATCATAACCCTCCCCATAACACCAATCCTAACCCTCACCCTAACCCTAACCCTCACCCTCACCCTCACCCTCACTGTAAGTCAAACCCTACCCCTAACAATAACACTAATCCTAAACCTAAATTAACACTAAACCTAATCCTAACACTCACCCTCACCCTACACCTAATTCTAACCCTCAACCTCACCATAACCCTAACCCTAACTTCATGGTAACACTAACTCTCATCCTAACACTCACTCTAACCCTAACCCTAACACTAAACCTCACCCAAACCCTAACCCTCAAAATCACCATCACCCTAGCCCACACCCTAACACTAATCATAACCCTAATCCTCATCCTAACCCTCATCCTAACCCTAACCCTCACCCTCACCCTAACCCTAACTCTAAATCTCAAACTAACCCTAACCCTAAACTTAACCCAAACCCTATCTTTCTCCCTAAACCTAACCCTAACCCTCACCCTAACCCTAACCTTCACCCTCACCCTCACCCTCAGCCTAAACCTGTCTAACCCTAACCCTAACCCTAAACCTCACACTCAGCCTAACCCTTACCGTAATCCTAATCCTAACTGTAACACGAAACCTAAACCTCAACCTAACCCTCACTCTAACCTTAACCCTAAAACTAACCCTAACCCTAACCCTCGACCTAACCCTCCAACTAACCCTAACCTTCACCCTCACCCTAACACTCACGCTAACCTTAACACTCATCCTCACCCTAACCATCACCCTTATGGTAAAACTCACCCTCAGACTAACCTCACATTTACCCTCAACATCACCCCCTCCCTAACCCTCACACTAACCCTAACCCTCACCCTAACCCACACCCTAACCCTAACTCTACCCCTAAACCTCACCCTCATCCTAACCCTAATCATAACACTAATCCTAAACCTCGACCTAACCCTAAACCTAAACCTCACCCTCACCTTCACCCTCACCCTAACCCTAAATCTAACACTAACCCTCACCCTAACCCTCACCCTCAGACTCACCCTAAATCTAACACTAACCCGAACACTCATCCTAACCCTCACCCTAACCCTAACCCTCACCCTCACACGCACCCTAACCCTAACCCTAACACTCAACCTAAAGCTAACCCTCGCCCTCACCATAACCCTTACCCCAACCCTCACCCTAACCCTAAACTTAACCCGAACCCTAACCCGAACCCTAACCCTAACCCTCAACCTCAAACTCACCCTCAGCCTAATCCTAAGCCTAACCATAAACCTAACCCTAACACACACGTTCACCCTCACCCTAAACCTAATCCTAACCCTAAACCTAACCCTCACCCTCACCCTAACCCTAAAACTAACCCTAACCATAACCCTCACCCTAACCACCCCCCTAACCCTATATCTAAACTTCAACCTCACCCTCACCCGAACCCTAACCCTAACCCTAACCCTAAACCCCACCCTAATTTTCACCCTAAATCTCACCCTCATCCTCACTCTCATCCTAACACTAAGCCTAAGACTAACCCTTACACCCTAACCCTTACACTCACCCACACCCTAACCCTAATCCTAACCCTAAACCTATCCCTAAACCACATCCTAACCCTGCCGCTCTCCCTAACCCTAACACTAACCCTAACCCTAAACTTCACCCTAACCCTCCCCCTAAAACTAACTCTAACCCTAAAATTCACACTCACCCTAACCCTAACCCTAAACCTAACCCCAAATCTCACCCTAAACCTCATCCTAACCCTAACTCTCACCCTCACCCTCAAACTCACCGTAACTCTAAACCTAACCCTAACAATAACACTAACCCTAACCATAACCCAATGTCTAACCATAACACTCAACCTCAAACTCAACCTCACTGCAAAATTAACCCTAACCATAACACTAACAATAACCAGAACCGTAAACCTAACCCTAATCCTCACCACCACCCTCAACCTCAGCCAAAACCTAATGCTAAACCTAACCCTAACCCTAAACCTAACCCTAAAACTAACCCTAACCCTAACCCTAAACCAAACCCTAATCCTCAGCCTCAACCTCACCCTAACCCAAACCCTAACCCTAACCCTCACCCTAACCCTAAGCCTAATCCTAACCCTAACCCTCACACTCACCCTCACCCTAATCCTAATCCTAAACCTAACCCTATCCATAACCCTAACCCT
This sequence comes from Dipodomys merriami, assembly GCF_024711535.1. Taxonomy (NCBI): domain Eukaryota; kingdom Metazoa; phylum Chordata; class Mammalia; order Rodentia; family Heteromyidae; genus Dipodomys; species Dipodomys merriami. Next base: position 992,085 of record NW_027202760.1, read on the forward strand.
AACCCTAACCCTTACCCTAGTCCTAACCCTAACCCTAATCCTAGACCTAAACCTAATCCTAACCCTCACCCTAAACCTAACCCTAACCCTCACCCTAGCCCTCAATCTAACCCTAAAACTAACCCTAACTCTAACCTTAAACCTCACTCTCACCTTAACCCTAATTGTAACACTAACCGTAAACCTAAACCTCATCCTAACCCCAACCCTAATCCTCACCCTCAATGTAACCTTAACCCTAACCCTAACCCTAAAAATAAACCTAACTCTAACCCTCACCCTAAACAGAACCCTCACCCTAACCCAAACCCTCACCCTAACACTTACCGTAACCCTAACACTAACTCTAACCCTAACCCTAACCCTCACAATAACCCTAACCCTAACCCTAAACCTCAACCTAACCCTCAACCTCACACTAACTCTAACACTAACCCTAAACCTAAACCCCACCATAACCCTAACCCTAACCCTCACCGCCAACCTCACCCTCACAGTAACTCTAATTCTAACCCTAACAATAACACTAACCCTAACCCTTACTATCCCCCTAACCCTAATCGTCACCCCCACCCTCACCCTCAGCCTAACCCTCACCCTAAGCCTAACCATCACCCTAACCCTCACACTCACCCTCACACGATACCTAATCCTAAACCTAACCATATCCCTAAAACTCAACCTAACCCTCATCCTCACCCAAACCCTAAACCTAAACCTGACTCTAACCCTCCCCCAACCCTAACTCTACCCCTAAACCTCACCCTCATGCTAACTCTAACCCTAACCGTAACCCTAAACCTCACCCTACACCTCACCCTAAACCTAACCCTCACCCTCACCCTCAACCTAACCTTAACTCTAACCCTAACCCTAACAATAACTTTAACCCTAATCCCCACCCTAACCCTAACCCTCACCCTCACCCTCAACTTAACCTTAACACTAACCCTAACCCTAACCCTAATCTTAACCCTAACCCTCATCCTAACCCTTACCTAACACTAACCCTAACCCTTACCCTCACCCTCACCCTCACCCTAAACCAAACCCTAACCCGAAACCTCAACCTAACCCTAACCCTCACCCTCACTGTGACCCTTACCCAATACTCATTCTAAACCTAAACATAACCGGAACCCTATCTCTCACCCTAAGACTAAGCCTAACCCTCACCCTAATAATAACCCTCACCCTCACCATCACCCTAAGCCTAACCCTAAGCCTAAGCCTAACCCTAACCCTAAAAGTCACACTTACCCTAACCCTAAACCTCATCCTAATCCTAACCCTAACCCTAAACCTCACCCTCACCCTATCCGTCATCTTAAGCCTAACTCTAACATTAATCCTAACAATAACCCTAACCATAAACTTCACCCTAACCCTAACACTAACCCTCATCCTCACCTTAGGCCTTACCCTAACCCTAACCCTCATCCTCACCCTAAACCTCACACGAACCCTAACACTAATCCTCAATCTAACCCTCACCCTCACACTCAGCCTAATCCTATCCCTCCACCTAACACTAACGCTAACCCATTCAATAACCCTCACACTCAGCCTAACCCTCACCTTTACCTTAACATCACTCTCACTTTAACCGTCACCCTAAGCCTAACACTCACCCTAACCCTAACTGTACCCCTAAACCTCACCCTCACCCAAATACTAACTCTAACCGTAACACTAACACTAAATCTCACCTTAACCCTAATCCTCACCATCAACCTCATTCTCAGCCTAACCCTAAGCCTAAGCCTAACACTTACCCTAACCCTCACCCTCACCCAAGCCCTCACCTTAACCCTAATCCTAACCCTAACACTCATCCTAACCCTCACCCTAAGCCTAAACCTAGCAATCACCCTAAACCTAATCCACACCCCCACACTCACTCTCAGCCTTACCCTAAGCCTAAGCCTAATCCTAAGCCTAACCCTCACACTAACCCTCACCCTAACCCTAATCCTAACACTAACCCTAACCCTAAACCTTAACCTCAACCTAACCCTCACCCTAACCTTAACCATAAAACTAACCCTAACATTAAGCCCCACCTAAACCTCCAACTAACCCTAAATCTAAAACTAAACCTCACCCTCACCCTAACACTAATCCTAAGCCTAATCCTGAACCTGACAATAACCCTAACCCTAATCCTCACCCTCCCCTCACCCTCACCATAACTATAAACCAAACCCTAAAAATAACACTAATCCTAACCCTAAACCTAACCCTACTCCTAATCCTAACCCTAATCGTAACAGTCACCCTCACCCTAACACTAATCCTAACCCTAACCCTCAACCTAATCCTAACGCTCACCTAAACCCTAACCCTCATCCTATCACGAACCCGAACCCGAACCCTAACCCTAAACCTTACCCTAACACTAACCCTAACCCTCATCCTCACCCTAGCCCTCAGCCTAACACTAATCCTAACCCTAATCCTCACCCTAACCCTAAACTAAACTGAAACCTAACTCTCACCCTAACCCTAATGCTAACCCTCACCCTAACCCTCACCCTCAGCCTCACCCTAACCCTAACTTTAACACTAAACCTCACACTCACCCTAAACCTAACCCTAACCCTAACCCTAAACCAAACTCTAACCGTAACCCTAAAACTCACCCTCACCCCAGCCCTCACCCTAAACCTGAACCTAACCCTAAACCTAACCCTAACCCTCATATTCACCCGTACCCTAACCCTCACAGTAACTCTAACCCTAAGCCAAACCCTAACCCTAACCCTCACACTAACCCTAACCCTCACCCTCACTCTAACCCTAATCCTAACCCTAAAACACACCCTAACCCTAAATCTAAGTCTCAACCACACCCTCACACTCACCTTAACTCTAAACCTTACCCTAACAATAACACTAAACGTAAACCTAACAATCACCCTAACTCTAATCCTCACCCCCACCCTCACCCTCCGCCTAACCCTAAGCTTAAGCCTAACCTTCAACCTAACCCTCACATTCACGCTCAACCTAATTCTAAAACTAAACTTAACCCTATCCCTAATCCTCAACCTAAACCTCACCCTCAGCCTAACCCTAACACTAACTCTAACCCTAAACCTCACCCTAACCCTCCCACAAACACTAACTCTAACCCTAAACCTCACCCTCAGCCTAACCCTAAACCTAACAATAATCTTAGACCTCACCCTAACCCTAACCCTCACCCTCACTCTCAACCTCACAGTAATTCTTACTCCAACACAAACAATAACAGTAACCCTAACCCTAACCGTAACCCTAACCATATACCTCACCCTCAGCCTCACCCTCACTGCAAACTTAACCCTAACCACAACACTAACAATAACCTTAACCCTAACCATAACCCTATTCCTCACCCACACCCTCACCCTCAGCCTAACCCTAACTTAACCCTAACCCTAAACCTAACCCTCACTGTAACCCTAACCCTAACCCTAAACCTAACAGAAACCCTAACCCTTAAACAAACCTTAAACCTAACACTAATCCTCAGCCTCACCCTCACCCTAAGCCAAACCCTAACCCTAACCTTCACACTAACCCTAAGCCTAACCCAAACCTAACCCTCACACTCACACTCACCCTAACCCAAATCCTAAACCTAACCCTACCCTAAACCTAACCCACACCCTAACCCTCACCATAGCCCTCACCCCAAACCTAATCCTAACCCTAAACCTAAACCTAACCCTCAGCCTAACCCTAACACTAAACCTCACCCTAACCCGAACCCTAACCCTCCTCCTCATGCTCGGCCCAAGCCTAAGCCTAAGCCTAACCCTAACCCTCACCCTATCCCTAACCCTAACACTAACACTAACTCTAACCCTAAACCTCACCCTCACCCTAACCCTAACTCTAACCCTTACCTGAAACCTAAACCTCATCCTAACCCTAAAAATAACCCACACCCTCACCCACACCGTAACCATATAACCCTAACCCTAACCCTAACAATAACCCTAACCCTTACCCTAACCCTCACCCTAACCATAACCCTCACCCTAACCCTAACCCTCATCCTAATACTTACACTCACACTAACAATAAACCTAATGCTAACACTAACCCTAACAATCACCCTAACCCTAAACCCCATCCTAACACTAAACTTAACCCTCAACCTCACCCTAGCACTCACCCTAACCCTAACACTCATCCTCACCATAAACCTCACACTAACCCTAACACTAAATCTCAATCTAACCCTCAGCCTCACCCTAACTCTAAACCTAACCCTCACCCTAAACCTAAACCTCACCTTTTCAGTAACGCTCACCCTCAGCCTAACCCTCATTTTTACCCCTACCGTCACCCCCACCCTAACCCTCACCCTAACCCTAACCCTCACCCTAACCCTCACCTTAACCCTAATCCTACCACTAAAAAGCAACTTCACCCTAACCCTAACTCTAACACTAACCCTAACACTTAACTTCTCCCTAACACTAACCCTAACTCTCACCCTCACTGTAACCGTAATCCTAAACCTAAAAATTACTCTAACCCTAACCCTAACCCTCACCCTAACCATAAGCCTCACCCTAACCCTAACCCTCACCCTAACAGTTACCCTCACCGTAACACTAACCCTAACCCTAACACTAACCCTCACACTAACCCTAATCCTCACCCTAATCCTAAACCTCACCCTAACCCTAACCCTAACTCTAATCCTAACCCTCATCCAAGCCCTCACCCTAACCTGATGTCTAATCCTCACCCTCACCCTAACCCTAACCCTCATCCTCACCCTAAACCTCACACTAACCCTAACCCTAAACCTAAACCTCAATCTAACACTCACCCTAACCCTAACACTAACCCTAACACTCACCTTTATCTTAACCCTCACCCTCAGCCTAAACCTCACCTTTACACTTACCATCATCCTCACCCTAACCCTAAACCTCATCCTAACCCTCACCCTAACCGTAAACCTAATCATCACCCTAAATCTAAAACTTACCCTCAACCTCACGCTCAGCTTAACCGTAAGCCTAAGCCTAACCCTTACCCTAACCCTCACCCTAGTCCTCTCCCTAACCCTAATCCTAAACCTAACCCTCATCCCAACCCTCACCCTAACCCTAACCATAACCATCACCCTAACCCTAATCCTCTCCCCCACCCTCACCCTCAGCCTAACCCTAAGCCTAAGCCTAACCCTAACCCTAACCCTCACACTCACCCTCACCCTACCCCTAATCTTCACCCCACCCTCACCCTCAGCCTAACCCAAAACCTCAAGCTAACACTCACCCTAAACTTAACCCTCACACTCACCCTCACCCTAACTCTAATCCTAACCCTAACCCTAAAAATAACCCTAAACCTCAAGCTAACACTCACCCTAACCTTAACCCTAACACTAAACTTAACCCTACCCCTCGACCTAACCCTAAATGTAACCCTAAAACTCACCCTAACCCTAACCCAAATGCTTACCCTAACCCTTGCCCTAACCCTAACCCTCACCCTCACCGTAACCCTAACCCTCATCCTAACACTAACCCTAACCCTAAACCTCACCAAAACACTAACCCTAACCCTCACCTTCACCCTAGCCCTCACCCTAAACCTAATCCTAACCCTAATCCTCATCCTAACCATCACCGTAAACCTAACGCTAACCCAAAACTTAACTTGAACCCTATCTTTCACCCTAACACTACCCCTAACTCTCAACCTAACCCTAACCCCTAACCCTAACCTCACACTCAACCTAACCCTCAGCCTACACCTAAGCTTAACCCTAAACCTAAACCTCACACTCACCCTAATCCTCACCCTAACCCTAATCCTAACCCTAACCCTAAACCTCAAGCTAACCCTCACCCTAAACTTAACCCTAACACTTACCATAACCCTCAATGACACCCTAGCCTTCACCCTAACCCTCACCCTAACCCTAATCCTACCCCTAACCCTAAATCTAACCCTAAACCTCACACTCACCTTAACCCTTACCCTAACCCTAACCCTAAACCTCACCCTACACCTAACACAAAACATAACTCCCACCCTCAGCCTCGCCCTCACCACAAACTTAACCCTAACCATAACACTAACAATAACCCTAACCCAAATCCTAACCTCACCCTAACCATAACACTAACTCTAACCCAAAAACTCTCCCTAACCCTGCCCCTAAACCTAACTCTAACCCAAAACCTCACCCTCACCCTAACACTAACCCTAACCGTAATCCAAAACCTCACCCTAAAACTCGGCCTAACCCTAACCGTAACCCTCACCCTAATCCTAAGCCTAACCCTAACCCTCAAACTAAGCCTAACCTTCAAACTAAACGTAATCCTAACCCTAAATCACACCCTAACCCTAAACTCGAACCCTAACTCTCACTCTAACCCTACCCCTAACCCTTACCCTAACCTTAATTCTCACTCTCACCCTCACCCTAATCGTAAGCCTAATCCTAACCCTCAACCTAACCCTAACACTCACGCTCACCGTGACACTAACCCTTACACTCACCCTAACCCTTACCCTAATCCCATTCCTAACACCAAGGCTAACACTCACCCTCACCCTAACCCTCACCGAAACCCTAAATCTAACACTAACACTAACCCTAAAGTTCACCCTCAGCCTCACCCTAACCCTAACCCTAATCCTCACCCTCACCCTAGCCCTCATTCTAAGACTAATCCTAACCCTAACCCTCATCCTACTCCTCACACTAACATTAACTCTAACCCACACTGTAACCCTTACCCTAAACCTCACTCTAACCCTAAACTTAACCCGAACCCTAACTCTCACCCTAACCCTAATCCTAACCCTCACCCTAACAATAACCCTCACCCTCACAATCACCCTCAGACTAAACCTAAGCCTAACCCTAACCCTAACCCTAAACCTCACACTCACCCTAACCCTAATCCAAATCATAATCCTAACAATAATCCTAACACTCACCCTCACCCTAACCCTAATCCTAAATCTAACCCTCAACCTACCCCTAAACCTCACCCTCACCGTAATGCTAACCCTCACCCTAACCCTCACCCAAACCCTAACCCTAACCGTAAACCTTACCCTAAAACTAACCCTCACCCTCACCATCACCCTAGCCCCAAACCTAAACCTAATCCTCACCCTAATCCTCACCCTAACCCTAAACTTATCAGAACCCTAACTCTCACCCTTACCCTAACCCTAAACCTCACCCTAACCCTAACCCTAACCCTATCCCTCACAGTCACCCAATCCCTAACACTAATCCTAACCCTAACCCTAAACCTCACCCTCCCCCTAACCTCACCCCAACCCTAACCTAACCCTAACACTAACCCTATCCCTAACCCTCACCCTCAGCCTCACCCTAACCCTAAATCTAACCCTAAACCTCACATCACCCTAACCCTAAATCTAACCCTACCCCTAAATCTCACTACAAACCTAACCCTAAACGTCTCCCTAGCCCTCACCCTAATCCTAACCCTAAAACTAACCCTAACCCTCACACTCAACCGCACCCTCACCCTCACAGTAACTCTAAACCTAACTCACACCCTAACCCTAAACCCAACACTAACTCTAACCCTAACTCTCACCAGCACCCTCACCCTCACCGTAACTCTAACCCTTACCCTAACAATAACACTAACCCTAACCCTAACCATCTCCCTAACACTAATCCTCACCACCACCCTGACCCTTAGCCTAAACCTAAGCCTAAGTCTAACCCTCAACCTAACCCACACACTCACGCTCACCCTAAACCTAAATCTAAACGTAACCCTATCCCAAAACCTCAAACTAACCCTCACACTCACCCTAACCCTAACACTAACCCTAACCCTAAACCACACCCTATCCCTCCCCCAAACCCTAACTCTAACCCTAAACCTCACCCTCACCCTAACCCTAACCCTAATCCTAAACCTCATTCTAACCCTAACCCTCACCCTCACCCTCAACTTCACTGTAATTCTAACCTTAAACCGAAAAATAAGAGTAACACTAACACTCACCCTAACCCTAATCATAACCCTCAACCTCAGCCTCAACCTCACTGCAAACTTAACCCTAACCATAACACTAACAATAACCCTAACCCTAACACTAACACTAACCCTAACTCTAACCCTCAACCTAACCCTCCCCCTAAACCTAACTCTAACCCTAAACTTCACACTCACCCTAACCCTAACCCTAAACCTAAACCTCACCATAACACTAACCCTAACTCTCACCCTCACCCTAGCACTCAACCTAACCCTAATACTAATTCTAAACCTCATCCTAACCCTCACCCTAACAATAACCCTAACCCTCACCCTAACAATAATCCGCAACCTCACCATCACCCTCAGCCTAAAACTTAGCTTAACCCTAATCCTAACCCTAAACCTCACACTCACCCTAACACTAACACTAATCCTATTCCTAACCCTCACCCTCACCCTCACCATAACTCTAAACCTAACTCTAACAATAACACTAATCCCAACCCTAAACCAAAACCTAACACTAATCCTAACCCTAATCCTAACACTCACCCTCACCCTAAGCCTAATCCTAACCCTAACCCTCACCCGAACCCTAACCCTAACCATAAACCTTACCCTAAAACTAACCCTAACCCTCACCCTCAAGCTAGCACTCACCCTAACGCTAATCCTAACCCTAATCCTCACCCTAACCCTAAAATTAACCTAAAGCTAACTCTCACACTAAACCTAAACCTAACCCTCAACCTAACCCTAACCCTCACCCTCACCCTCACCCTCAACCTAAGCCTAACACTATCCCTAACCCTAACCCTCACACTCACCCTAACCCTAACCCTAATCCTAATCCGAACCCTAACCCTAAACCTCACCCTCACCCTAACCCTCAAACTAACCCTAACACTAACCCTAACCCTAACACTCACCTCAGCCTTATCCTAACCCTAACTCTAACACTAAACCTCACACTAAACCTAACCCTAACACAAACCCTAAACCCTAAACCTCAACCTCACCCTAGCCCTTACACTAACACTAAACCTAACCCTGACCCTCATCCTCACACTCCCCCTAAACCTAACACTAACCCTCAGCCTAACCCTAACCCTCACTCTCAAACTCACCCTCAGCCTAACCTTAAGCTTAAGCCTAAACCTAACCCTAACAAACACACTGACACTCACCCTAACCCTAATACTATCTCTAATCCTCTGACCCCAAACCTTAACCCTCACCCTCACCCTGACCCTAATCCTAACCCTAACCCTCACCCTAACCCTAACCTAACACTAACCCTAACCCTAACCCTCAACCTAACCCTCCCCCTAACCCTAATTCTAACCCTAAACATCACACTCACCCTGACCCTAATCCAAACTCTAACCCTCAACCTAACCCTAACCTAACCCTAAACCTAAACCTCACCCTAACACTAACCATAACTCTTACCCTCACCCTAGCCCTCAACCTAACCCTAATCCTAACTCTAAACCTCATCCTAACCCTCACCCTAACCCTAACTCTGAAACTCACCCTAACCCTAAACCTAACCCTAACCCTCAACCTAACCCTGACGCTCACGCTCAACTTAAGCCTACCCTAACACTCAACCTAACCCTAAACTTAACCTGAACCGTAACTATCACCCTAAAACTAACCCTAAACCTCACCCTCACCCTCACACTCACCCGCACCCTCACCCTCACAGTAACTATAACCCTATCCAAAACCCTAACCCTAAACCTCACCCTAACCCTAACCCTAAAACTCACCCTCAACCTAGCCCTCACCCTAACCCTAATCCTAACCCTAACCCTCATCCTAACCCTCCCCATAACCCTAAAACTAACCCTCACCCTAAACCTAACCCTCATTCCCACCCTCACCCTCTGCCTAATCCTAAGCCTAACCCTAAGCCTAACCCTAAACCTAACCCTAACCCTCACACTCACCTGCACCCTCACCCTCAGAGTAACTCTAAGCCTAACCCAAACCCTAACCCTAAACCTCACTCTAACCCTAACCCTAACCCTAATTGAAAACCTCACCCTAAACCTCACCATTACCCTAATCCTAACACTCACCCTAATCGTCATCCTAACCCTAACCCTAACCCTAATCCTAGCCTTAACACTAACACTAACCCTCAACCTAACCCTCAACCTAACCCTCACCCTAACCTTAACCCTAAAACTAACCCTAAATCTAACCCTCGACCTAACCCTCCAACTAACCCTACACCTAACCCTAAACCTTACCATCACGCTAACCCTAATCCTACCCCTAAACCTAAACCTCACCCTAACCCTAAACCTAACCCTCACCCTCACTCTCACTCTTACTGTAACTCTAACCCTAACCTTAACTATAACACTAACCCTAAACCTAACCCAAACCCTGAACCTCACCCTAACTCTAAACCTAACATAAACCCTCTCCCTAATCCTAATCCTAACCCTCAGCCTCACCTTAACCTTAACCCTAAACCTCACCCTAAACCTAACCCTAACACTCACCCTAACTCTAGTCCTCCCCCTAACCCTAATGCTAACCCTAAACTTCATCCTAACATTCAGCCTAACCCTAAAACACTAACACTAACACTCACCCTCACCCTCATGCTCTGCCTAAGCCTCCGCCTCAGCCTAAGACAAACCCTGACCGTCACACTAACCCTCACCCTAACCCTAACCCTAACACTAACCCTAACCCTAACCCTCACACTAACCCTCACCCTAACTATAACCCTAAACCTCACCCTCACCCTAACCCTAAATCTCACCCTGACCCTCACAGTCTGCCTAACATTAAGCATAACCCTAACCCCAACTCTAACCCTAACACTAAACCTAATCTTCACCCTACCCCTCACCCTAAACCTAACCCTAACCCTCACACTCACCCTAGCCCATACACAAACGCTAAGCATAAGCCTAACCATCACACTAACCCTCACTCTAACCCTAACCCCAACGCTCACCCTAACCGTAACCCTCACCCTCAACCTCACCCTAACTCTAACCCTAACCCTAACCCTTATCCTAACCCTCACACTCACCCTAACCCTAACCTTAACCCTAATCCTAAACCTCACCCTAAACCTAAACCTTACCCTAACACTTACCTTCACCCTAACATTAACACTAACCCTAACACTAACCCTCACACTAACGCTAACAAATACCCTAAACCTAAACCTCACCCTATCCCTAAAGCTAACCCTCACCTTCACCCTAGCCCTCAACCTAACCCTAACACTCATCCTCACCGTAAACCTCACACTAACCCAAACACTAATCCTCAATCTAAACCTCACCCTCACCCTAAACCGAAACCCGACCCTCACCCTAACCATAACCCTCACCTCAATCTCACCCTCAGCCTAACACTAAGCCTAACCCAAACCCTAACCCTAACCCTCACACTCACCCTCACCCTTACCCTAATCCTAACCCTAAACCTCACCCTAACCCTAACCCTAAAACTAACCCTAACCCTAACCCTCACGCGAACCCTCCCCCTAACCCTAACTCTAACCCTAAACCTCACACTCACCCTAACCCAAATCCTAACCCTGACCCTAAACCTCACCATAACCCTAATCCTAACCCTAACCCTTACCCTCACCCTCACCCTCACCGTAACTTTAACCTTAAACCTCACAATAACGCTAATCCTAACCCTAAATCAAACCCTAACCCTAATCCTATACCTAACCCTCACCCTCAGTCTCACCGTCTCTGCAAAGGTAGCCAGAACAATAACACTTACAATAATACTAACTCTAACCCTAATCCTAACCCTCACCCTAACCCTAACCTTCATCTTAACCCTAACCCTCACCCTAAACCTAAGCCTCACCCTTACCATAACCATGACCCTCACCCTAACCCTAACTCTAACTCTCACCCTAACACTAAATCTAACCCTAAATCTCACCCTCACCCTCACCCTATCCCTCACCCTCACCCTCACCCTCATCTTAACCCAAAGCCAAAGCCCAACGTTAACCTTAACCCTCACCCACACACTAGCCCTCACCATAACCCTAACTGTAACACTAACCCTAACCCTAACACTCACACTAACCCTAACCCTAACCCTAACTCTAACCCTCAACCTCACCCTGACCCTAACCCTAACACTAACCCTAACTGAAAATCTCATCCTAACCCTAACCCTAACACTCAACATCACCCTCAACCTCACCCTTACCTTAACCTTAACCCTAACCCTAACCTTAAGCATAACCCTAACCCTAAACCTAACCCTAAACCTCACCCTCACCGTAACCCTAACCATAACCAAAACCCTCACCCTAACCCTAACTCTGACACTAAAACTAACGCTAAACGTCACCCTAACCCTAAACCTAACCCTAACCCTCATGCTAGCACATATCCTAACCCTAATCCTAACCCTAACCCTAACTCTAACCCTCACACTCACCCTGAACTTAACCTTAATCCTAATCCTAACCCGAACCCTTACCCTAACCCTAACTCTAACCCTAACCCGAACCCTAACCCTAAACCTAATCCTCAACCCCACCCTCACCCTCAGCCTAACCCTAAGCCTATCCCTAACATTAACCCTAACTCTAACCCTAAACCTCACCCTCACCCTAACCCTATCTCTAAACCTAACCCTAAACCTCACCCTGACCCTAATCCTAACCCTCATCCTCACACTCCCCCTCACTGTAACTCTAACCCTAACCCTAACAATAACACTAACCCTAAACCTAAGGATCACCCTAACCCTAACTCTCACCCCCACCCTCACCCTCAGCCTAAGCCTAACCCTAACACTAACCCTCACCCTCACTCTCACCCTAACACTAACCCTAAACCTAAACCTCACCGTAAACCTCACCCTAATCCTCACCCTCAACCTCACTCTCACAGTGACCGTAACTCTAACCCTAACCCTAAAAATAACAGTAAACCTAAACTTAACCCTAACAATAACCATAAACCTCACCCTGTGCCTCACCCTCACCGCAAACGTAACACTAACCATAACACTAACAATAACCCTAAACATAACACTAAGCCTAAGCCTAAGCCTAAGCCTAACCCTAACCCTAACCCTCACCCTAAACCTAACCCTAACCCTAACCCACACCCTATCCCTAACCCTAACCCTAACAATAAATCTAAACCTAACCTTAACCCTAACCATAATCCTCATCCTAGGACTCATCCTAAACCTAACCATAACCCTAACCCTCACTCTCGGCCTAAGTCTAAGCCTAAGCTTAAGCCTAACCCGAACTCTAAACCTCACCCTAACCATCACCATAACCTAACCCTAACACTAACCCTAACTCTAACCCTAAACCTCACCATCACCCTAACCCTAACTCTAACCCTAACACTAAAACTAATCCTCACCCTAACCCTAAACCTAACCCTCATCCTCAACCTCACCGTAACCCTAACCCTAACCCTAACAATAACCCTAACACTAAACCTAACCCTCACCCTAACCATAACCCTCAACATAACCCTAACCCTCAATCTAACCCTCACCCTCACCCTAACCCTAACCCTAACCCTCCCCCTCACCCTAACCCTAAACATAACCCTAACCCTCACCGTAACCCTCACCCTAACCCTAACCCTAATCCTAACCCTAACCCTAATTCTAAACCTAAACCTAACCCTAACACTAACACTAACTCTAACTCTAACCCTAACCTCACCCTCACCCTAACCCTAACTCTAACCCTAACCTGAAACCTAAACCTCCCCTAACCCTAACGCTCACCCTCACCCTCAACATAACCCTAACCCTAACCCTAACAATAACCCTAAACCTAACCCTAACCCTCATCATAACCATAACCTTCACCCTAACCCTAACCCTCACTCTAACACTTACCCACACCCTAACACTAACCCTAACCATTACACTAACCCTCACACTAACCCTAACCATCACCCAAACCCTAAACCTCACCCTAACCCTAACTCTCACCCTCAACATATCCCTCAACCTAACCATAACCCTCATCCTCACCCTTAACCTCATACTAACCATAACACTAATCCTGAATCTAACCATCACCTTACCGTAACACTCACCCTCAGCCTAACCCTCACCTTTACACTTACAGTCACCCTAACTCTAACCCTCACCTCCACCCTCAGCCTCAGCCTAACCCTAAGCCTAAGCCTAACCCTAACCCTAACCCTAACCCTCACCCTCACCCTAATCCTAACCCTAACCCTCATCCTAACCCTTAACCTACCATAACCCTAACCATCATTCTAAACCTAATCCTCATCCACACCCATACCCTCAGCCTAACCGTAAGCCTAAGCCAAACCCTAACCCTAACCCACACACTCACCCTACCGTCAACCTAATCCTAAACCTAACCATAACCCTAACATTAAACCTCAACCTCACCCTCACCCTAACCCTAACACTAACCCTAACATTCAACCTAACCCTCCCCCTAAACCTAACTCTAACCCTAAAGCTCACCCTCACCATAACCATAATCCTAAAACTAAACCTCACAATAACCCTGATTCTAACCCTCACCCTCAACCTCAACCTTACTGTAACTCTAACCCTAATCTTAACTATAACACTAACCCTAAACCTAACCCAAACCCTGAACCTCATCGAAACTTTAACCCTAACACAAACCCTCACCCTAATCCTAATCCTAACCCTCAGCCTCACCTTAACCCTAACCCTCACCCTAACCCTAACACTCACCCTCACCATAACCCTAACCTTAATCCTAAACATCACCCTAACGCTAACCCTAACCCTCACGCTAACTCTAGCCCTCCCCCTAATCCTAATGCTAAGCCTAAACATCATCCTAACACTCACCCTAACTCTAAAACCCTATCACTAACACTCACCCTCACCCTCATGCTCCGCCTAAGCCTCGGCCTCAGCCTAAGACTAACCCTGACCCTCACACACCCTCACCCTAACCTTAACCATAACACTAACCCTAACCCTAACCTTCACACTAACCCTCCCCCTAAACCTAACTCTAACCCTAAACCTCACACTCACCCTAACCCTAATCCTAAACCTGACACTAAATCTCACCCTAACCCTAACCCTAACCCTCACCCTCACCCTCTCCGTAACTGTAACCCTAACCTTAACAATAACACTAATCTTAACTCGAAACCTAAACCTAACCCAAATCCTATACATAACCATCACCCTCAGCCTCACCATCACTGCAAAAGTCACCAGAACCATAACACTAATACTCCTAACCCTAACACTAATCCTAACAATCACCCTCACCCTAACCCTAATCCTAACCCTAATCCTCACTCTAACCCTAACCCTAACCTCACCATAACCCTAACCCTCATCCTAACCCTCACCCTAACAATAACCCTAACCCTCACCCTCACCCTAGCCTTCAGCCTAACCCTAAGCCTAACCATAACCCTCACTCTAAACCTAACCCTAACCCTCACCATAACCCTCACACTCACCCTAATCCTCATCCTCACCCTAACCCTCACCCTAACCCTAACCCTCACCCTCACCATAACCCTAACCCTCATCCTAACCTAACCCTAACCCTAAACCGAAACCTAAACCTCACCCTAACAATAACCCTAACCCTCACCCTCACCCTAGCCCTCACCCTAAACCTAATCCCAACCCTAATCCTCATCCTAAACCTCACCCTAACCCTAATCCAAACCCTAACCCTCAACCTAACCCTAACCCTCACCCTCATTGTAACCTGAACCCTAAACCTCATCCAACCCTAAACTAAACCCGAACCCTAACTCTCACCCTAACGCTAACCCTAACCCAAACCCTGACCCTCATCATATCTCTAACCCTAATCCTAACCCTCAGCCTCACCTTAACCCTTACCCTAACCCTAACCCTAAATCTCACCCTAACGCTAACCTTAACCCTCACCCTAACTCTAGCCCTCACCCTAACTCTAATGCTAAACCTAAACTTCATCCTAACACTCACCATAACCCTAAAACCCTAACCCTAACCCTCACCCTCACCCTCACGCTCTGCGTAAGCCTCCGCCTCAGTCTAAGACTAACCCTGACCCTCACACTCACGCTCATCCTAACCCTAACAGTAACACTAACCCTAACCCTAACCCTGACACTAACCCTTACCCTAATGCTAACTCTAACCCTAAACCTCACCCTCACCCTAACCCTAAACCTCACCCACACGCTCCCCATCTGCCTAACATTAAGCCTAACCCTAACCCCAACCCTAACCCTAACACTAACCCTAGCCCTCAACCTACCCCTCACCCCAACCCTAAACCTCACCCTCACCCTAGCCCATACCCAAACCCTAAGCCTAAGCCTAACCCTCATCCTAACCCTCACTCTAACCCTAACCCCAACACTCACCCTAACCGTAACCCTCACCCTCACCCTCACCCTAACTCTAAACCTAACCTTAACCCTAACCCTAACCTTCACACTCACCCTCACCTTAACCCTAACCCTAATCCAAACTAACACTAACCCTCAACCCCACACTAAAACTCACCCTATCCCCAACCCTAACCCTAACACTAACCCTAACCCTCACCATACCCCACACACTAACCCTAACCCTAACCCTCACCCTCAACCTAGCCCATACCCAAACCCTAAGCCTAAGCCTAACCCTCATTCTAACCCTAACCCCAACACTCACCCTAACCGTAACCCTCACCCTCACACTCACCCTAATTCTAAACCTAACCCTAAACTTAACCCTAACTCTCACACTCACCCTCACTTTAACCCAAACCCTAATCCTAACCCTAACACTAACCCTCACACCCACACTAAACCTCACCCTAACTCTAACCCTAACACTAACCCTAACCCTAACCTTAAACCTCAGCCTCACCCCAACCCTAACTCTAACCCTAAACCTCACCCTCACCCTAACCCTAACCCTAACCCTAATCCTAAATCTCAACCTAAACCTAAACTTTACCCTAACACTTACCCTCACCCTAACACTTACATTAACCTTAACACTAACACTCACACTAACGCTAACAATCACCCTAAACCTAAACCTCACCCTAACCCAAACGCTAACCCTCAACTTCACCCTAGCCCTCACCCTAAACCTAACACGCATCCTCACCCTAAACCTCACACTAACCCTAACAATAATCCTCAATCTAACCCTCACCCTCACCCTAACCCTAACCAGAACCCTCACCCTTACAATAACCCTCACCCTCAGCCTAACCCTCACCTTTACTCTGTCACCCTCATCCTAACCCTCACCCCAAAGCTAACCCTCATCCTAACTCTCACACTACCCGTAACCCTAACCATCACCCTAACCCTAACCCTCACCCTCGACTTCAGCCTCAGCCTAGCCCTAAGCCTAAGCCTAACCCTAACCCTCATCCTAACTCTCAACTTAACCATTACCGGAAGCATCAATCTAAACCTAATCCTCATCCCCACCATCACCCTCAGCCTAACCTTAAGCCTAAACTTAACCCAAACAGTAACCCTCACACTCACCCTCAGCATAACCCTAATCCTAACCCTAACCCTAACCCTAAACCTAAACCTCAACCTAACCCTCACCCTAACCCTAACCCTAACCCTAACCCTCACCCTCACTTTAGTCCTCAACATAACCCTCACCTCAAACCTAACCCTCACCCTCAACGTAACCCGAAACTTAACCCTCCCCCTAACCCTACGCCTAAACCTGAACCTCACCTAACCCTAACACTAAACCTCACCCTCACCCTAGCCCTCACCCTAACCCTAATTGTAACCCTAAACCTCATTCTAACCCAAACCCAAACACTATCCCTAAACCTCACCCTAATCCTAAACCTAATTGTAACCCTCAAACTAATGCTAAACCTGACACTAAATGTAATACTAACCCTAAACCTCAAACTAACACCAACCCTCACACTCACAATCGCCCTCAGCCTAAACCGAAGCCTAATCCTAACCCTAACCCTAACCCTCATACTCACCCTCACCCTAACCCTAATCCTAACCCTGACACTAAACCTCACCCTAACCCTAACCCTAACCCTAACGCTTACCCTGACCCTCACCTTCACCTTAACTCTAACCCTAACCCTAACAATAACACTAATCCTAACTCGAAACTGAACCTCACCCTAACCCTAAGACTAAACCTCACCCTCACCCTAGCCCTCACCCTAACCCTAATCCTATCTCTAACCCTCACCCTCAGCCTCACCAGAACCATAACACTAACAATAATCCTAACCCTAACACTAATCCTAACCCTCACCCTCACCCTAACCCTCATCCTCAACCTAACTCTAACACTAACCCTAACCCTCTCCCTCACCATAACCGTAACCCTCACCCTAACCCTAACACTAACCCTTAACCTCAACCTAAAAATAACCCTAACCCTCACCCTCACCCTAGCCCTCGCCCTAACCCTAATCCTAAACCTAATCCTCTTCCTAACTCTCCCCCTAATCCTTATCTGAAAACCTAACTCAAAACCTTCACCCTAACCCTAAACTTAAACTGAACCATAACTGTCACCCAAATGCTAACCCTAACCTGAACCCTAACCCTAACCCTCAACCTCACTCTCAGCTTAATGCTAAGACTAATCCTAACCCTAAGCCTAACCCAAGCATTCACCCTAACACTACCCCTAATCGTAATCCTAACCCTAACCCTAACCCTCACCGTCATCCTAACCCTCACCCTAACCCCAACCCTAACACTAACCCTAACCCTAACCCTAACCCTAACACTAACACTAACCCTAACCCTAACCCTCACCCTAACCCTAACCCTAACCCTCAAGCTCACCCTAACCCTAACCCTAACACTAACCCTCACACTCACCCTCAACTTAGTCCTAATCCTAATCCTAACCCTAATCCTCACCTTCACCCTAACCTTCACCCTAACCCTACCCCTAACAGCAACACTAACCCTAACCCTAACCCTAACTCTCACCCTAACCCTAAGCCTAACCCTACCCCTAACCGTAACCCTCACACTCACCTTCAATCTAAACCTGATCCTAAACCAAACCCTCACCTTTACCCTTACTGTCACCCTCACCCTAACCCTACCTCTAACACTATCACTAACCCTAACCCTAACCCTCACCGTAACCCTAAACCTAAACCTCATCCTAACCCTAACCCTAACCCTCACACTCACACACGGTCTAAGCCTAAGCCTAACGCTAAGCTTAAGCCTAACCCTAACCCTCACACTGACACAAACCCTAACCCTAACACTATCACTAACGCTAACTCTAACCCTAAACTTCACCTTCACCTTAAATCTAACTCTAACCCTAACCCTAAACATAAACCACACCCTAAACCTAACCCTAACTCTCACCCTCTCGTAAATGTAACACTAACCCTAACCTAACAATAACCCTAACCCTAACCCTAACCCTCACTCTAATCATAACCCTCACCCTAAACCTAACCCTCAATCTAACACTTACCCTCACCCTAACACTAACCCTAACCCTAACACTAACACTCACACTAACCCTAACCATAACCCTAACATTAAACCTCACCCTAAGCCTAACCCTAACGCTCACCCTCAACCTAGCCCTCACCCTAACCCTAACCCTCATCCTCACTCTAAACCTCACACTAACCCTAAACCTAATCATCAATCTTAACCTCACCCTCACCCTAACCCTAACCCTAGACCTTACCTTAATCCTCACTCTCAGCCTAACCCTCAGATTTTCCCTTACCGTCAGCGTCACCCAAATCCCTCACCCTAACCATAACCCTCTTCCTAACCTTCACCCTGACCATAATCCTAAGCATCACCCTAACCCTAACCCTGACCCTCAACCTCACCATCAGCCTAACCCTAAAGCCTAAGCGTAAACCTAACACTAACCCTCACCCTCACCCTAGCCCTCACCCAAACCCTAATCCTAACCCTAACCTTAATCATAACCCTAAACCTAACACTAACCCTAACCATCACCCAAAACCTAATCCTCATCCCCAATCTCACCCACAGCCTAACCCTAAGTCTAAGCCTAACCCTAACCCTAACCCTCACACTCACCCTCATCATAACCCTAATCCTAAACCTAACCCTAACCCTAACCCTAAACCTCAACTTAACCCTCACCCTAACCCTAACCCTAACACTAAACCTAACCCTAACCCTCACCCTAACTATCTCCCTAACCCTTACTCTAACACTAAACCTCACCCTCACCCTAACCCTAAACCTCAGCCTCAGCCTCACCCTAACCATAACTCTAACCCTAACCCTAACAATAACCCTAACCCTAACATTAACCTTAACGCTCATCCTCACCGTAACCCTAAACCTAACCCAAGCCCTCACCCTAACCCTAACCCTAACCCTCACCCTCAGCCTCACCCTCAACGAAAACTTAACCATAACACTAACAATAACCCTAATCCTAACCCTAATCCTAACCATCACCCTCACCCTAAACCTAACCCTAAACTTCACCCTAATCCTAAACCTCAAACTCACCGTAACCCTAACCCTAACACTCACCCTAACCCTAAACCTAACCCTAATCCTAAACCTTGCCATAATGTTAACCCTAACCCTCACACTCAACCTTGCCCTCATCCTAACCCTAATCCTAACCCTAAACCTTATCCAATCTCTCACCCTATTCCTAACCCTAAACCTGACCCTAACACTAACCCTCACCCTCACACTCAGCCTAACCCTAAGCCTAAGCCTAACCCAAACCCTAACCCTCACACTCAACCTCATCCTAACCCTAACCCTAATCCTAACACTAACACTAACCCTAACACTAACCCTCAACCTAACCCTCCCCCAACCCTAACTCTAAACCTAAACCTCACCCTCACCCTCACCCTAATACTCACCATCACCCTCACCCTCAGCCTAACCCTAAGCCTAACCCTAACCCTCACCCTAGCCCTCACACTAACCCTAACTCTAAACCTAATCCTCACCCTCAACCTAACCCTAAACGTAAACCTCACCCTTAATCTCACCGTAAGCCTAACCCTCACCCTCACCCTCACCCTCACCGTAACTCTAAACCTAACCCTCACAATAACACTAACCATAACCCTAACCCTAACCATAAATCTCACCCTCAGCCTCACCCTCACTGCAAACTTAAACCTATCCATAACACTAATATTAACCCTTACCCTAACCCTAACCCTAACTCTAACCCTAACCCTATCCCTAATCCTCACCCCACCCTCACCCTCAGCCTAACCCTAAGCCTAACCCTAACCCTAACCCGAACTTTAACCCTAAACCTCACCCTCACCCTAACCCTATCTCTAAACCTAACCCTAAACCTCAGCCTAACCCTAACCCTAACCCTACCCCCACACTCACCCTCATGGTAACTCTAACCCTAACCCTAACAATAACACTAACCCTATCCCTAACCATCACCCTAAACCTAATCCTAACCCCCAGCCTCAACCTCAGCCTAACTGTAAGCCTTAGCCTAACCCTAACCCTCACCCTCACCCTAACCCTAACCCTAACCCAAGCCCTCACCCTAAACCTAACCTTAACCCTAACACTAAACCTCACCATAACCCTAAACCTAAACCTCACCCTCAGCCTCACCCTCACCTTAAATTTAACATTAATCATAACACTAACAATAACCCTAACCCTAAACCTAATCCTAACCCTCACCCTCACCCTAACACTAACCCCAACCCTAACACTCACCCTAACCCTAAACCTAACCCTAATCCTAAATCTCGCCATAATTCTAACCCTAACCCTCCACCTAACACTGCCCTCATCCTAACCCTAATCCTTACAGTAAACCGCATCCTAACCCTCACCTTAATCCTAACCCTAACCCAATCCCTCACCCTAACCCTAACACTCAACCTCAAACTCAGCCTAACCCTAACGCTAACCCTCACACTCAAACTCACCCTAACCCTAATCCTAACACTAAACCTAACCCTAACCCTAACCCTTACAATCACCCTAACCCTCACACTAACCCTAACTCTAAACCTAAACCTCACCCTCAACCTAACCCTAACTCTAACCCTAACCCGAAACCTAAGCCTCACCCAAACCCTAACCCTTACCCTCATCCTCACCTTCACTGTAAACTTAACGCTAACCCTAACCCTAACAATTACCCTAAACCTGACACTAACCCTAACCCTAACCATAACCCTCACCCTAACGCTATAACTCACGCTAACACTAACCCTCACCCTAAAAGTAGCCCTAGTCTTAACACTAACCCTCACACTAACCCTAACCATCACCTTAACCCTAAAACTGAACCTTTCCCTATCCCTAACCCTCACCCTCACCCTAGCTCTCACACTAACCCTAACCCTCATTATCACCCTAAAACTCACTCTAACCTTAACACTAATCCTCAATCTTAACCTCACCCTCACCCTAACCTTAACCCTAATCCTCACCCTAACCTTCACCATGACACTTACTGTCACCCTCACCATAAACCTCACCCTAACCCTAACCCTTATCCTAACCCTCACCCTAACCATGACCCTAACCATCATGCTAACCCTAACCCTCAACCTCACCCTAAGCCTCAGCCTAAACCTAAGCCTAAGCCTAACCCTAACCCTAATCCTCACCCTCAACCTAGCCCTCACCCTAACCCTAATCCTAACCCTGACCCTCATCCTAACCCTAACCCTAACCCTAAAAACAACCCTACACCTAACCCTAAGCCTAAACCTAACCCTAACCCTATACCTAACCCTCACCATAACACTAACCCTAACCGTAACACTAACACTCACACTAACCCTAATGATCACCCTAAGGTTAACACTCACGCTAAGCCTAACCCTAAATGTCACCCTCAACCTAGCCCTCAACCTAACCCTAACCCTCATCCTCACCCTAAACCTCACACTAACCATAAGACTAATCCTCAATCTAAACCACACCCTCACCCTAAACCCAAACCTAACACTCACCCTAACACTAACCCTCACCCTTACCGTAATCCTAATTCTCAGATAACCCTCAACTTTACCCTTGTTGTCCTGTCAACCTCACCCTAACCCTCATACTAACACTAACCCTCATCCTAACCTGACCCTGACCGTAATCCTAAGCATCACCCTAATCCGAACCCTCACCCTCAACCTAACCCTAACATTAACCCTCACACTAACACTAACTCTAACCCTAAACCTCACCCTCAACCTAAGCCTCACCATCACCCTCACCCTCAGCCTAACACTAAGTCTAACCCTAAACCTAACCCTCACACTCACCCTCACCCTCACCCTAAACCTAATCCTAACCCTAACCCTAACCCTCAACCTAACCCTAACACTAACCCTAACCCTAACCCAAACACTAACCCTAACCCTCACCCTAACCCTAACTCTAAAATTAAACGTCACCCTCACCCTAACCCTAACCCTAAACCTCAGACTAACCCTAACCCTAACACTCAGAGTCATCCTAGCCCTCACCCTAACATTAATCCTAACCCTAATCCTCATCCTAACACTCACATTAACCCTAACACTTACCCTCAACCGCACTCTCAGCCTCACCATAACTCTAACCCTAACCCTAACAATGACACTACCACTAAACCTAACGATCACCCTAACACTAATCCTCACCCCCACCTTCACCCTCAGCCTAACCCTTAGCCTAAGCCTAAGCCTAACACTAACCCTCACCCTCACTCTCACCCTAACCCTAATCCTAACCCTAACCCTATCCCTAAACCTCAACCTAACCCTCACCCTCACCGTAATGCTAACACTAAACCTAAACCTAACCCTCACCCTAAACCATCCCCCTAACCCGAACTCTAACCCTAAACTTCACCAGCACCCTAAAACTAACCCTAACCCTAAACCTCACCGTAAACCTCACCCTAACCTTCACCCTCAACCTCACTCTCACAGTGACCGTAACTCTAACCCTAACCCTAACAATAACAGTAACCCTAACCCTAACCCTAACAATAACCATAAACCTCACCCTGTGCCTCACCCTCACCGCAAAATTAACACTAAACATAACATTAACAATAATCCTAAACCTAACCCTAAGCCTAAGCCTAAGCCTAACCCGAACCCTAACACTCACCAAAACCCTAACCCTAACCCTAAACCTAATCCTAACCCTAACACTAAACCTAACACTAACCCTAAACCTAAACCTAAACCTCATCCTAACACTCACCCTAAACCTAACCCTTACCCTCACCCTAACCCTCACCCTAACCCTCACCTTAACCCTAACCCTAACAATAACCCTAACACTAAACCTAAACCTCACCATCACCCTAAACCTAAGTCTAACCATAACCCTAAAACTAAACCTCACCCAAACTCTAAACCTAACCCTCACCCTCAACTTCACTGTAAGCCTAACCCTAACCCTAACAATAACCCTAACACTAAACCTAACCCTCACCCTAACCATAACGCTCAACATAACCCTAAACCTCAATCTAACCCTCACCCTCAACCTAACCCTAACCCTAACCGTAACCCTAACCCTAACCCTAAACTTAATCCTAACCATCACGTTACACCTATTCCTCATCCCCACCCTCACCCTGAGCCTAACCCTAAGCCTAAACCTAACCCTAACCTTAACCCTCAAACTTACCCTCACCCTAATCGTAACAGTAACACTAACCCTTACTCTAACCCTAAACCTCACCCTCACCCTAACCCTAACTCTAACCCTTATCTGAAACCTAAACCTCATCCTAAACCTAACCCTCACTCTCACACTCACTCTCAACACAACCCTAAACCTAACCCTAACCTAACAATAAACCTAACCCTAACCCTAACCCTCATCATAACCATAACCTTCACCCTAAACCTAACCATCACCCTAACACTTTCCCTCACCCTAACACTAACCCTAACCATAACACTAACCGTCACACTAACCCTAACCATCACCCTAACCCTAAACCTCACCCTAACCCTAACTCTCACCCTCAACCTAGCACTCAACCTAACCCTAAACCTCATCCTCACCGTTAACCTCACACTAACCTTAACACTAATCCTGAATCTAAACCTCAACCTCACCCTAATCCTAACCCTCACCTTACCGTAACGCTCACCCTCACCCTAACCCTCACCATAACATAAATCCTCATCCTAACCCTCACCCTAACGGTAACCTCAACCATCAACCTAACCCTAACCCTCACCCTCACCCTCAGCCTCAGCCAAAACTTAAGCCTAAGCTTAACCATAACCCTAACCCTCACCCTCATCCTAGCCCTCACCCTATCCCTAATCCGAACACTAACACTTATACTAACCCTTAACCTAACCATAACCCTAACCATCATTCTAAACCTAATCCTCACCTCCACCCATACCTCAGCCTAACCGTAAGCCTAAGCCAAACCCTAACCCTAACCCTCAAACTCACCCTGACTTTCACCCTAATCCTAAACCTGACCCTAACCCTAACATTAAACCTCACCCTAACCCTCACCCTAACCCTAACACTAACCCTAACCCTAACACTCAACCTAACCCTCCCCCTAACCCTAACTCTAACCCTAAACCTCACCCTCACTCTAACCATAATCCTAACACTAAACCTCCCCCTAACCCTGATCCTAACCCTCACCCTCACCCTCAAACTTAATGTAACTCTAAGCCTAAACTTAACTTATAACACTAACCTTAAACCTAACCCAAACCCTGTCCCTCATGGTAACTCTAACCCTAAAACAAACCCTCACCCTAATCCTAATCCTAACCCTCAGCCTCACCCTAACCCTAACCCTAACCCTAACCTTCACCCTCAACATAACCCTAACCCTAACCCTAAACCTTACCCTAACGATAACCCTAACCCTCACCCTAACTCTAGCCCTCCCCCTAACCCTAATGCTAACCCTAAACCTCATCCTAACACTCACCCTAACCCTAAAACCCTAACCCTAACACTCACCCTCACCCTCACTCTCCGCCTAAGCCTCCGCCTCAGCCTAAGACTAATCCTGACCCTCACACTCAACATCACCCTAAACCTAACCGTAACACTAAACCTAACCCTAACCTTCACACTAACCCTCCCCCTAACCCTAATTCTTACCCTAATCCTCACCCTCACCCTAACCCTAAACCTCACCCTCACCCTCACCCTCCGACTAACATTAAGCCTAACCCTAACTGCAACCCTAACCCTAACACTAACACTAACCCTCACCCTACCGCTCACCCTAAACCTAACCCTAACCCTCATCCTCACCCTAGCCCATACCCAAACCCTAAGCCTAAGCCTAACACTCACCCTAACCCTCACTCTAAACCTAACCCCAAAACTCACCCTAACCGTAACCCTCACCCTCACCCTCACCCTAACTCTAATCATTACCCTAACCCTAAACCTCACACTCACCCTCACCTTAACCCTAAACCTAATCCTAATACTAACACTAACCCTCAACCCCACACTAAATATCACCCTATCCGCAACCCCAACCCTAACACTAACCCTAAACCTCACCCTAACTCTCACCCTAACCCTAACCCTAACCCTCACCCTCAACCTAGCCCAAACTCAAACCCTATGCCTAAGACTAACTCTCACCCTAACCCTCACTCTAAACAACCCCAACACTCACCATAACCGTAACACTCACCCTCACCCTCACACTAACTCTAAACCTAACCCTAACCCTAATCCTAAACCTCACACTCACCCTCACCTTAACCCTAACCCTAATCCAAACTCTAACACTAACCCTCAACCTCACACTAAAACTCAACCTATCCCCAACCCTAACCCTAACACTAAACTTAGCCCACACCCTACCCGTCACACTAACCCTAACCCTAATCTTCACCATCAAACTAGCCTATACCCAAACCCTAAGCCTAAGCCTAACCCTCACTCTAACCCTAACCCTAACCCTACTCCTAACATTAACCCTCACCCTAACACTAACTCTAACCCTAACACTAACACTCACACTAACCCTAATGATCACCCTAAGGCTAACACTCACGCTAACCCTAATCCTAAACCTCACCCTCACTCTAGCCCTCAACCAAACCCTAACCCTCATGCTCACCCTAAACCTCACAATAACCCTAACCCTAATGCTCAATTTGAACCACACCCTCACCCTAACCCTAAACCTATCCTTCACCGAAACCCTAACCCTCACCCTTACTGTAATCCTCACTCTCAGCCTAACCCTCAGCTTTAACCTTACTGTCACCGTCACCCTAACCCTCACACTAACCCTAACCCTCATCCTAAACCTCACCCTGACCGTAACTCTAAGCATCACCCTAACGCTAACCCTCACCCACAACCTAACCCTAACACTAACCCTCACACTAACACTAACTCTAACCCTAAACATCTCCCAAACCCTAACCCTCACCCACACCCTCAGCCTAACACTAAGCCTAATCATAACCCTAACCCTCACACTCACCCTCACCCTCACCCTAAACCTAATCCTAACCATAACCATGACCCTCAACCTAACATTAACACTAAACCTAACCCTAACCCAAACACTAACCCTAACCCTAAACCTCACCCTAACCCTAACTCTAAAATTAAACCTCAACCTCAACCTAACCCTACACCTCACCCTAACCCTAACCCAAAATATCAACCTCACCCCACCAATCACCCTAACCCTCATCCTATCCCTAACCCTCATCCTAAACCTCACCCTAACCCTAATCCTAACCCTCAACCTAAACCTAACCCTCACCCTCAACCTCACCATCAGCCTAACCCTTAGACTAACCTTAAACCTAACTCTAACCCACACACTCACCCTCACCCTAACCCTAATCCTAACCATAACCCTAACTCTAACCCTAACCCTCACACTAACCCTCACTCTAACCGTAACATAACACTAACCCTAACCCTAAACCTCACACTAACCCTCACCATAAGCCTAACTCTAAACCTAAACCTCACCCTAATCCTAACCCTAACTCTAAAACTAATCCTAACCCTAAAGCTCACCCTAACCCTAACCATAACCCACACCCTGACACTCACCCTATATGTAACCCTAAACCTAAAATTAAAAATAACCTTAACACTAAACCAAAACCTTACCCGAACTGTAACCCTCACCCAAACCCTAACCATCATCCTAAAACTTACCCTCACCCTAACACTATCCCTAAACCTAACCCTAACCCTCACACTAACCCTAACACTCAACCTAATCCTAAACCTCACCCTAACACTAAACCTCACCCTCACCCTAGCCCACAGCCTAATTCTAATTCTAACCCTTACCCTCACCTAACCCTAACCCTCATGCTCACCCTAAACCTCACATTAAACCTAACCTTCATCCTCACCCTATCCCCTAACCCTCACAATTACCCTAACCCTCACCCTAACCCTAACCCTCACCCTTATCTTAACCCTCACCCACAGCCTAACCCTCAACTTTCCCCTTACCATCACCCTCACCCTAACACTCACCCTATCCCTAAACCTCATTCTAACCTTCAAGCTAACCGAACCCTAACCATCAACCTCACCCTAACCCTCACCCTCAATCATACCCTCAGCCTAAACCTCAGCCTAACCCTAACCCTAACACTAACCCTCACCCTCACCCTAGCCCTCACCCTAATCGTAACCCTAAACCTCATCCTAATTCTAAACCTAACTATCACCAAACACTAATACTCACCCCCACCCTCACCCTCAGCCTAAGCCAAAGCGTAACCCTAACCCTCACACTTACCCTCACCCAAACATAATCCTAAACCTAAGCCTAACCCTAAACCTCAAACTAACCCTCACCCTAACCCTAACCCTAACACTAACCCTAACCCTAACCCTGAACCTAACACTAACCCTGACCCTAACCCTAACCATAACCCTAACACAAACCCTCACACTAACGCTAACCCTCACCCTAACCCTAAACCTCACCCTAACCCTAATCCTATCCCTCAACCTCACCCTAACCTAATCCTCACCCTAAACCTCCCCCTCAGCCTCACCCTCACTGCAAAGGTAACCTTAACCATAACACTAACAATAACCCTAACCCTAACCCTAACCCTAACTATCACCCTCACCCTCACCCTAATCCTAACCCAAACCCTCACCCTAACTCTAAACCTTACCCTCACCATAACACTAACCCTCATCCTAAGCAACACCCAAACCCTAATCCTCACCCTCAACATAACACTAACCCTCACCCCCACCCTCACCCTCAGCCTAACCCTAAGCCTAAGCCTAACCCTAACCCTAACCCTCACACTCACCCTTACCCTAACCCTAATCCTAACCCTAACCCGAACCATAAACCTCACCCTCAGCCTCACTCTCACTGCAAACTTAACCCTAACCATAACTCTAAAAATAAACCAAACCCTAACTCTAACCCTAACCCTAACCCTAACTCTAACCCTAACCCTAACCCTAACTCTAACCCTAACCCTAACCCTAATCCTCACCCCCACCCTCAGGCTCAGCCTAAACCTAAGCCTAACCCTAACACTAACACTAACTCTAACCCTAAACCTCACCCTCACCCTAACTCTATCTCTTAATCTAACCCTTAACCTTACCTTAACCCTAACCCTAAACCTCACCCGCACCCTCACCCTCACCGTAACTCTAACCCTAACCCTAACAATAACACTAACCTAAGCCTAACCATCACCCTAAGCCTAATAATCACTCCCATCCTCACCCTTAGCCTAAGCCTAAGCCTAACCCTAACCCTAACCCTAACCCTCACCCTCACACTGACCCTAACCTAACCCTAAGCCTAACCCTAATGCTAACACGAAACCTAAACCTAACCCTCACCCTAACCCTCCCCTTAACCCTAACTCTAAACCTAAACCTCACCAGCACCCTAACCCTAACCTTAAATCTAAACCTCACCCTAAACCACACCCTAACCCTACGCCTCACCCTCACTCTCACCGTGACTGTAACTCTAACCCTAACCCTAACAATAACACTACCCTTAACCCTAACCCTTACCCTAACACTAACCATCACCATCAACCTGAGCCTCACCCTCACTGCAAACTTAACACTAACCATAACACTAACAATAATCCTAACATTAACCCTAAGCCTAACCCCAAACCTAACCCTCACCTTAACCCTAACCATAAACCTAAACTTAACCCTAACCCTAACCCTAAAACTAACACTAACCCTAACCATAACCAAAAACCTCATCCAAACCCTCCCCCTAAACCTAACGCTAACCCTCACCCTAACCCTAACCCTCACCCTCAAAATCCGCCTAAGCCTAACCCGAACTCTAACTCTCACCCTAACCCTCACCTTAAAACTAACCCTAACTCTAACCCTAACTCTAACCCTAAACCTCACGATCAACCTAACTCTAACTCTAACCCTAACCCTGTACCTATACCTCAACCAAAACCTAACCCTAACCCTCACACTAACCCTCACCCTAACCCTAACCTAACACTAACCCTAACCCTAACCCTCACACTAACCCTCACCCTAAGCCTAACTCTAACCCTAAACCTCACCCTAACCCTAACCCTAACTCTAACCCTAATCCTAACCTTAACCCTCACCCTAACCCTAACCCTAACCCTCACCCTCACCCTCACCCTCAACGTAACCATAAACTTACAATTGAAAATAACCCTACCAGGAACCCTAACCCTCAACCTATCTATAAAACTAACCCTAAATCTAACCCTCACCCTATCCTTCCCCTTAACCCTAACTATAAACCTAAAGCTCACCAGCACCCTAACCCTAACCTTAAACCTAAACCTCACCCTAAACCTCACCCTAACCCTCACCCTCACCCTCACTCTCACCGTGACCATAACTCTAACTCTAACCCTAACAATAACACTAACCTTAACCCTATCCCTAACACTAACACTAACCATAACCCTCAACCTGAGCTTCACCCTCACTGCAAACTTAACACTGACCATAACACTAACAATAACCATAACCTTAAACCTAAGCCTAACCCTAAACCTATCCCTCACCTTAACCCTAACCATAAACCTAAACTTAACCCTAACCCTAACCCTAAAACTAACACTAACCCTAACCATAACCAAAAACCTCATCCAAACCCTCACCCTAAATCTAACGCTAACCCTCACCCTAACCCTAACCCTCACACTCACAATCCGCCTAAGCCTAACCCGAAATCTAACCCTCACCCTAACCCTCACCCTAAACCTAACCGTAACACTAACTCTAACTCTAACCCTAAACCTCACGATCAATTTAACCCTAACTCTAACCCTAACCGTATACCTAAACCTCAACCTAAACCTAACCCTAACCCTCACACTAACCCTCACCCTTACCCTAACCTAACACTAACCCTAACCCTAACCCTCACACTAAGCCTCAACATAAGCCTAACTCTAACCCTAAACCTCAACCTAACCCTAACCCTAACTCTAACCCTAATCCTAACTTTAAACCTCACCCTAACCCTAACCCTAACCTTCACCCTCACCCTCACCCTCAACGTAACAATAAACTTAAAATTAAAATTAACACTAGCAGGAAACCTAACCCTCAACCTATCTGTAAACCTAACCCTAAACCTAAACCTCACCCTAACACTTACCCTCACCCTAAACCTAACCCTAACTCTAACCCTAATCCTAAACCTAAATCTCATCCTAAACCTAACCCTAACCCTCAACCTCATCCTCAATCTCACCCTCACCCTAACCCTAATCCTAACCCTAACCTTAATCCTAACCCTAACCCTCACACTCAGCCTCACTCCAAAAGTAACCTTAACCATAACACTAACAATAAACCTAACTCTAACCCTAATCCTAACCCTCACCTTCACCCTAACCCTAATCCTAAACGTTACCCTCACCCTAACCCTAACCCTCACCCTCACTGTAACCCTAACCCTCCTTCTAACCCTCACCCTAACTCTAATCCTCACCCTCACTGTAACACAAACGCTCACTCCCACCCTCACCCTCAGCCTAACCCTAAGCCTAAGCTTAAACGTAACACTAACCTTCACCCTCACCCTCACCCTAAACCTAATCCTAACCCTAACCCTATCCCTAAAAATCAACCTAACCCTAACCCTCACCTTAAACCTCCCACTAACCCTAACTCTAAACATAATCCTCACCCTCAACCTAACCCTAACCCTAAACCTTACCCATCTCACCTAAGCCTTACCCTCACCCTCACCCTCACCCTCACGGTAACTCTAACACTAACCCTAACAATAACACTAACCATAACCCTAACCCTAACCATAAACCTCATCCTCAGCTTCACCCTCACTGCAAACTTAAACCTAACACTAACCATAACACTAACATTAACCCTTAGCCTAACCCTAATCCTAAACCTAACCCTAACTATAACCCTAACCCTAAACCTAATCCTCAAGCCCAAGCTCAGCCTCATTCTAACCCTAAGCCTAACCCTAACATTAACCCTAACTTTAACCCTAAACCTCACACTCACCCTAACCCTATCTCTAAACCTAACCCTAAACCTCAGCTTAATCCTAACCCTAACCCTACGTGCACCCTTAACTTCACCTTAACTGTAACCCTAACCCTAACAATAACACTAACCCTAACCCTAACCATCACCTTAACCCTAATACTCACCCCCAGCCTCACCCTCAGCCTAACCCTAAGCCTAAGCCTAACCCTAACCTTCACCTTCACCCTCACCCTAATCCTAACCCTAACCCTATCCCTAAACCTCAACCTAACCCTCACCCTCACCCTAATGGTAACACTAAACCTAACCCTAACCCTCACCCTAACCCTCCCACTCACCGTAACTCTAACCCTAAACCGCACCAGCACCCTAACCCTAACCCTAACCCTAACCCTAAACCTCACCCTAAACCTCACCCTAACCCTCACCCTCACTCTCAACATGACCGTAACTCTAACCCTAACCCTAACAATAATACTAACCCTAACCCAAACCCTAACACTAACCATAACCCTCACCCTGAGCCTCACCCTCACCGCAAACTTAACACTAACCATAACACTAACAATAACCCTAACCCTAACCCTAATCCTAAACTTAACCCTAACCCTAACCCAAACCCTAACCCTAACCCTAAACCTAACCCTAATCGTAACCCTAAAACTAACCCTAACCCTAACCATAACAACAAAGCTCATCCTAACAGTCACCCTAAACCTCACCCCAACCCTCACCCTAACACTCACCCTAACCCTAACCATAACACTATCCCTAAATCCAACCCTAAACCTCACCCTCACCCTAACCCTAACCCTAACCCTCACCCTAACCCTAAACCTCACCCTCACTGTAATCCTAACCCTAACCCTCACCCTAACCATAAACCTAACCCTAATCCTAAACCTCACCATAATGCTAACCCTAACCCTCACCCTCACACTTGCCCTCATCCTAACCCTAATCCTAACCTTAACCTCATCCTAAACCTCACCCTAATCCTAAACCTAACCCTTACCTTCACCCTCAGACTAACCCTAACCCTAACCCTCACACTCAACCTCACCCTAACCCTAATCCTAACACTAACCCTAACCCTAACCCTAACCCTCACCCTAACCCTCCCCCTAACACTATCTCTAAACCTAAACCTCACCCTCACCCTAACCCAAACTCTAACCCTAACCCTAAACGTAAACCTCAACCTAAACCTAAACCTTACCTTCACCCTCATCCTCACCGTAACCTTAACCCTAACCCTAACCCTAAAAATAACACTAAACCTAACACTTAACCCTAACCCTAACCATAACCCTCACCCTAACGGTAACCCTCACCCTAATATTACCCTCACCCTCACCCTCAACGTAAGCTTAACCCTAACCCAAACAATAACCCTAAAGCTAACACTAACCTTAACCCTAACCATAACCCTTACCCTAACGCTATAACTCACCCTAACACTATCCCTCACCCTAAAACTAACCCTAGTCCTAACACTAACCCTCACACTAACCCTCTAACCATCACCTTAACCCTAAACCTCAACCTAACCCTATCCCTAATCCTCACCCTCTCCCTAGCCCTCACCCTAACCCTAACCCTCATTATCACCGTAAAAGTCACTCTAACCTTAACACTATCCTCAATCTTATCCTCACCCTCACCCTAACCCTAGTCCTCACACTAACCCTCATCTTGACCCTTACTGTCACCCTCATCCTAAACCTCACCCTAAACCTAACCCTCATTTTAACCCTCACTCTAACCATGAACCTAACCATCATGCTAACCCTCACCCTCAACCTCACCCTCAGCCTAAGCCTAACCCTAAGCCTAAGCCTAACACTAACCCTAATTCTCACATTCACCCTAGCCTTCAACCTAACCCTAATCCTAAACCTGACCCTCATCCTAACCCTAACAATAACCCTAAAAATAACCCTAAACTTAACCCTAACCCTCATTCTAACCATAATTCTCACCCTAACACTAAACCTCACCCTAACACTCACCCTCACCCCAACACTAACCCTAACCCTAACACTAACCCTCACATTAACCCTAAAGTTCACCCAAAACCTAACACTCACCCTAACCCTAATCCTAACCCTCATCGTCACCCTAGCGCTCAACCCAACCCTAAACCTTATCCTCACCCTAAATCTCACACTAATCCCAAAAACGAATCCTCAATTTAAACCACACCCTAACCCTAACCCTAAACCTAACCCTCACCCTAGCCCTAACCCTCACCCTTACAGTAATCCTCACTCTCAGCCTAACCCTCACCTTTACCCTTACTGTCACCTTCACCCTAATCCTCACACTATCCCTAACCCTCATCCTCACCCTCACCCTGACCATAACCCTTAGCATCAACCTAATCCTAACCCTCACCCACAACCTAACCCTAACACTCACTCTCAAACTAACCCTCACAAGAACACTAACTCTAACCTTAAACCTCACCCTCACCCTAACCCTAACCCTAACCCTCACCATCACCCTCAGCCTAACCCTAAGCCCAACCTAACCCTCACCCTAACCCTCACACTCACCCTCACATTAACCCTAATCCTAATCCTAACCATAACACTAACCCTCAACCTAACCCTAGCAATAACCCTAACATTAACCCTAACACTAACCCTAACACTCACACTCACCCTAACACTAACTCTAAAATTAAACCTCATCCTCAACCTAACCCTAACCTTAAACCTCCCCCTAACCATAAACCTAAACCTCAACCTCACCCTAGCCCTCAGCCTAACCCTAATCCTAACCCTAACCCTCACCCTTACCCTCACCCTAACCGTAATCCTAACACTCACCCTAAACCTAACCCTCACCTTCAAACTCACCCTCACCCTAACCCTAAGCCTTACCCTAAACCTAACCCTAACCCACACACTCACCCTCACCCTAACCCTAAACTAACACTAACCCTAACCTGAACCGTCAACCTAACCCTCACCCTAAGCCTAACTCTAACCCTAAACCTCACCCTAACCCTAACCGTAACTCTAACCCAAATCCTAACCCTAAACCTCACAATAACCCTAACCCTCACCCTCACCCTCACCCTCAACGTAACCCTAAACCTAAAATTAAAAATAAGCCTAACACGAACCCTAACCCTCAACCTAACTGTAACCCTCACCCTAAACTTAACCATCACCCTAACACTTACCCCTACCCTAACACTAACCATAACCCTAACACTAACCCTCACACTAACCCTAATATTCATCCTAACCCTAAACCGCACCCTAACCCTAACCCTAACCCTAACACCCAGCCTCACCCTAGCCCTCACCCTAACCCTAATTCTAACTCTTATCCTCACCTAAACCTAAACCCTTATCCTCACCCTAAACCTCACACTAACCCTAATCCTAATCCTCAATCTAACCCTCAGCCTCACCCTAACCCCTAACCCTCACACTTACCCTAACCCTCACGCTAACCTTAACACTCACCCTTATCTTAACCCTCACCCACAGCCTAACCCTCAATTTACCCTTACCTTCACCCTCACCCTAACACTCTAACACTCAATCTATCCCTAACCCTCATCCTAACCTTCAAGCTAACCGTAACACTAACCATCACCCTAACCCTAACCTTTACCCTCAAACTCACCCTCACCCTAACCCTAATCCTAACCCTAACCCTAAACCTAACCCTAACCCTCACCCTCAGCATCACCCTCACTCCAAAAGTAACCTTAACCATAACACTAACAATAAACTTAACTCTAACCCTAATCCTAACCCTCACCCTCACCCTAACCCTAATCCTAACACTAACCCTCACCCTAACCCTAACCTTCACCCTCACTCTAACTCTAACCCTCATCGTAACCCTGACCCTAACTCTAATCCTCACCCTCACTGTAACACAAATGCTCACTCTCACCCTCACCCTCAGCCTAACCCTAAACCTAAGCATAACCCTAACCCTAACACTCACACTCACCCTCACCCTAACCCTAATCCTCACCCTAACCCTATCCCTAAAAATCAACCTAACCCTAACCTTCACCCTAACCCTCCCACTAACCCTGACTCTAAACATAATCCTCACCCTCAACCTAACCCCAACCCTAAACCTCACCCTAAATCTCACCTAACCCTAACCCTCACCTTCACCCTAACCGTAACTCTAACCCTAAACCTAACAATAACACTAACCATAACCCTAACCCTAACCATAAACCTCATCCTCAGCCTCACCCTCACTGCAAACTTAAACCTAACACTAACCATAACACTAAAATTAACCCTTAGCCTAACCCTAACCCTAACCCTAACCCTAACTCTAACCCTAACCCTAACCCTAATCCTCATGCCCAAGCTCAGCCTCATTCTAACCCTAAGCCTATCCTTAACATTAACCCTAACTTTAAACCTAAACCTCACCCTCACCCTAACCCTGTCTCTAAACCTAACCCTAAACCTCAGCTTAACCGTAACCGAAACACTACCCGCAACCTCACCCTCAAGTTAACTCTAAAGCTAACCCTAACAATAACAATAACCCTAACCCTAACCATCACCCTAATCCTAATCCTAACCCCCAGCCTCACCCTCAGCCTAACCCTAATCCTAAGCCTAACCTTAACCCTCACCCTCACCCTAACCCTAATCCTAAC
This sequence comes from Dipodomys merriami, assembly GCF_024711535.1. NCBI lineage: Eukaryota > Metazoa > Chordata > Mammalia > Rodentia > Heteromyidae > Dipodomys > Dipodomys merriami. The sequence continues at coordinate 1,029,230 of NW_027202760.1, forward strand.
CCTAACCTTATCCCTAAACCTCAACCTAACCCTCACCCTCACCCTAATGGTAACACTAAACCTAACCCTAACCCTCACCCTAACCCTCCCCCTCACCCTAACTCTAACACTAAACCTCACCAGCACCCTAAACCTAACCTTAACCCTAACCCTAAACCTCACCCTAAAACTCACCCTAACCCTCACCCTCACTCTCACCATGACCGTAACTCTAAACCTAACCCTAACAATAATACTAACCCTAACCCAAACCCTAACACTAACCATAACCCTCACCCTGAGCCTCACCCTCACTGCAAACTTAACACTAACCATAACACTAACAATAACCCTAACCCTAACCCTAATCCTAAACTTAACCCTAACCCTAACCGAAACCCTCAACCTAACGCTAACCCTAAAATTAACCCTAATCGTAACCCTAAAACTAACCCTAACCATCACCATAACCACAAACCTCATCCTAACCCTCACCCTAATCCTAAACCTAACCCTCACCCTAACCCTAACCGTAACCCTCACCACCACAATCGGCCTAAGCCTAAACCGAACCTGACTTCTAACCGTCACCCTAACCCTAAACCTAACACTAAACCTCACTCTAACCCTAAACCTCACCCTCACCCTAACCCTAACACTAACCCTCACCCTAACCCTAAACCTACCCTCACTGTAACCCTAACCCTAACCCTCACACTAACCATAAACCTAACAGTAATCCTAAACCTCACCATAATGCTAACCCTAACCCTCACCCTGACCCTTGCCCTCATCCTAACCCTAATCCTAACCTTAACCTCATCCTAAACCTCACCCTAATTCTAAACCTAACCCTCACCCTCACCTTCAGACTAACCCTAACCTTAACCCTCACACTCAACCTCACCCTAACCCTAATCCTAACACTAACCCTAAACCTAACCCTAACCCTCACCCTCAACCTAACCCTCCCCCTAACACTAACTCTAAACCTAAACCTCACCCTCACCCTAACCCTAACTCTAACCCTAACCCTAAACCTAAACCTCAACCTAACCCTAAACCTTACCCTCAACCTCACCCTCACCGTAACCTTAACCCTAACCCTAACCCTAACAATAACCCTAAACCTAACACTAACCCTAAACCTAACCATAACCCTCACCCTAACGGTAACCCTCACCCTAACACTTACCCTCACCCTCACCATCAACGTAAGCTTAACCCTAACCCAAACAATAACCCTAAAGCTAACACTAACCCTAACCCTAACCATAACCCTCACCCTAACGCTATAACTCAACCTAACACTAACCCTCACCCTAAAACTAACCCTAGTCCTAACACTAACCCTCACACTAACCCTAACCATCACCTTAACACTAAACCTCAACCTAACCCTATCCCTAACTCTCACCCTCAAACTAGCCCTCACCCTAACCATTATCCTCATCCTAAACCTAAACCTAACCCTCACACTAACCTTAATGCTAAACCTCAAATTTACCTTAACCCTCATCCTCAACATCAACATCAGCTTAACCCTAACCCTAACCCTAATCCAAACGCTAACCCTCACCCGCACCCTCACCCTAACTCTAAACCTAACCCTAAACAAAACCCTCACTCTAATCCAAACCCTATCCCTGATCTTCACCCTAACCCAAACCCTAATTCTAACCCTAAGCCTCACGCTCACCGTAAACCTTACCCTCACAATAACCCTAAAGCTAACCCTCATCCTAACACTAACCATAACACTAACCCTCACCCTAACCTTAACTAACCCTATCCCTCACACAAACCTTAACCCTCCACCTCACCCTCAACCTCAACCTCACCCACACCCTAACCCTCACCCTCACCCTCACCCTAAAAATAACCTTAACCTTAACCCTCACACCAAAACTAACTCTGACACTCACCCTCAACTTCACCCTAAGCCTAACCCTACACCTAAGCCTAATCCTAAAACTAACTCTCACTCTCACCCTCACCCTAAACCTAAACCTTACCCTAACCCTAACCCTAACCCTAGTACTCACCCTAACCTTTACCCTCACCGTCACCCTAACCCTAAACCTAACCCTCACCCTAATCCTAACCCTAACCCTAACCCTCACCCTCACTGTAACCCTAACACTAACCCTAACCCTCACCCTAAACCTATCCTTAACCTTAATGCTATCCCTAACCCTAACCCTTCCCCTAAACCTCCCTCTAACCCTTACCCTCACCCTATACTTCACCCTAACCCTCACCCTAACACTAAACCTAAACCCCATCCTCACCCTAAACCTAACCCTAAGTCTCACCCTCTCCCTCAACCTCACCCTAACCCTAACCCAAACCCTCAACTGAACCCTCACCCTAACGCTCACCCTAACACGCAACTTAACCCTAACCCTCACCCTCACCCTAACGCTCACCTTAAACCTTACCCTCACCCTAAACCTAACCCTAAAACTAACGATAACCCTCACCCTCACCTAAACTAACCTGGATCCTAACCCTTACCCTAAACCTCAACCTAAATCTAACGCTATCCCTAAACCTCACCCTCACCCTAAACCTCATCCTAACCCTTACCCTGACTATAACCCTAACCCTAACCCTAATCCTCACCAGTACCCTAACCCTCACACTAACCCTAACACTCACCCACACCCTAAAACTCACCCGAACCCGAACCCGAACCAGAAACCTAACCCAACCCTAAACCTCACCCTAAACCTAACCCTCACCGTAAACATAACTATAACCCTCACCCTCATACTAACACTAAACCTCACCTTAACCCTCACCCTAAATCTCACCGTAACCCTAATGCTAACACTAAACCTCAATCTCATCCTAACCCTCACACTTATCCTGATCCTGACACTAACCCTAACCCTAAACCTCACCCTAACTCTAATGCTATCCCTAAACCTCACCCTCACCCTAAACCTCATCCTAACCCTTACCCTGACTATAACCCTAACCCTAACCCTAATCCTCACCAGTACCCTAACCCTCACACTAACCCTAACACTCACCCACACCCTAAAACTCACCCGAACCCGAACCCGAACCAGAAACCTAACCCAACCCTAAACCTCACCCTAAACCTAACCCTCACCGTAAACATAACTATAACCCTCACCCTCATACTAACACTAAACCTCACCTTAACCCTCACCCTAAATCTCACCGTAACCCTAATGCTAACACTAAACCTCAATCTCATCCTAACCCTCACACTTATCCTGATCCTGACACTAACCCTAACCCTAAACCTCACCCTAACTCTAATGCTATCCCTAAACCTCACACTCACCCTAAAACTCATCCTAACCCTTACCCTCACTATAACCCTAACACTAACCGTAATCATCACCGTAACCCTAACCCTCACCCTAACCTAAACCATCACCCACACTCTAAAACTCACCCGAACCCGAACCCGAACCCGAACCCTAACCCGACCCTAAACCTCACCCTAACCCTAACCCTCAATCTAAACCTAACTCTAACCCTCACCCTCATACTAACCCAAACCCTCACCTTAACCTTCACACTAACCCTCACCCTAACGCTAACGCTAACCCTAAACCTCACTCTCACCCTAACCCTCACTCTTATCCTTACACTCACACTAACCCTAACCCTAACCCTAATCCTCACATTAACATTATACCTCACCCTAACCCTAACCCTACTCCTCAACTTAAACTTCACACTAACCCTAACCCTAAGCCTAACTCTGACAGTAACCCTATCCCAAACCCTAAACTTCACCCTAACCCTTACCGTAACCGTCACCCTAAACCTCACCCTAACCCTAACCCTCAACTACACCTCATCCTAACGCTAACCCTAACCCTAACCCTCACTGTAACCCTCACCCTAATCCTAACCCTATCCCTAACCCTCACCCTAACCCTAAACCTAACCCTAAACCTAACCCTCACCCTCACCCAAACACTTACCCTCACCCTTACACTAACCCTAACAATCAGCCTAACCATCATCCTAACCCTCACACTAATCCTAAACCTCACCCTAACCATAACCCTAACTCTCAGCCAAACCCACTTCCTAAACCTAACCTTAACCCTCAACCCAACCATAACCCTAAACCTAACTCTAACCCTCATCCTAAACCTAAAACTCACCCTCACCCTCACCCTCACCCTCACCCTCAGCCTAACCCTAACCCTAAACCTAAACCTAACCCTAACCCTCACACTCATCGTCACCCTAACTCTAACGCTAACCCTAAACTTGACCCTGACCCTAACCACAACCCTATCACTAACCCTCACTCTCACCCTAACCCTAAACCTCACTCTCACTCTAACCCTAACCCTAACCCTCACCCTAACACTAAGCCTTAACCTAACCCTCACCCTCACCCTAAACCTCAACCTAACCCTTACCCTCACCCTAACCCTAAACCTATCCCTCAGACTAACCCTCATCCTAACCCTAACCCTCACAATAACCTTAACGTTAATCCTAACCCTAACCCTCACATTAACCCTAACCCTCAACCTCACCCTCAACCTCACCCTAAGCCTAACCCTAACCCTAACCCTAATCCAAACACTAACCCTAAACCCTCAACCTAACCCTAACCCTAATCCAAAACCTAACCCTCACCCTCACTGTAACCCTTACACTCATTCTAAACCTTACCCTCACCCTAAACCTAAACTTAACCCTCAGTCTAACCCTCATCCTAACCTTCACCCAAATCCTAACCCTCACCCTCACCCTCAACTTCACCATCACGCTCACCATAACCCACACCCTCACACTCACCCTAACTGTAACCATAACCCTATCCCTCACCCTAAACCTAACCCTCACCCTCACCCTCACCATCACCCTCACCCTAACCCTCATTCTCACCCTAACCCCATCCATAAACCTAACCCTCACCCTAAACTCACTCTGACCCTCAGCCTCACCCTCACACTAAATCTAAACCTCACCCTAACCCTAAACCTAACCATAGCCCTCACCCTAACACTAACCATCACATAAACCCTAACCCTCACCCTCACTCTCACCGTAACTGTAACCCTAACCCTAACAGTAACCCTGAACCTAACAATAAAACTAACCCTATCTATAACCCTCACCCTAACGCTAACCCTCACCCTAACATTTACACTCACCCTAAAAGTAAACCTAGTCCTAACACTGACCCTCACACTAACCCAAACCTTCACCTTAAACCTAAACCTCAACCTAACCCTATCCCTAACCCTCACCCTCACCCTAGCCCTCACCCTAACCCTAACCCTCATCCTCACCCTAAACCTCACTCTAAACTTAACACTAATCCTCAATCTAATCCTCACCCTCACCTTAACCCTAACCCTAATCCTCATCCTAACCCTCTCCTTTACCCTTACTGTCACCCTCACCCTAACCCTCACCCTAACTGTAACCCTAACCCTACCCCTCAACCTACCCCTCACCGGAAACCTAACCCTAACCCTAATCCTCACCATATCCCTAAAGATAACCCTAACTCTCACCCTAACCCTCACACTCACCATAAACCTAATGCTAACATTAACCCTCAACCTCAACCGAAACCTCGACCCTAACCCTTCCCCTGACCTTAAGCTTATCCCTCACCCTCACCCAAAACTTCACCCTAACCCTTACCCTCACCCTATCCCTCACCCTAACCCTAACCCTAACCCTAACACTAACCCTCACCCTAAACCTCACCCTAACCCTAAGCCTAATCCTAACCCTCACCCTCACCCTAGCCCTTACCCTAACCCTTACCCTCATCCTAACCCTAACCCTAACCCTCACCCTAACCTTAAAGATAACCCTAAATCCAACCCTCACATTAACCATAACCCTCACGCTCAACATCAACCTCAGCCTAACCCTAACCCTAATCCAAACGCTAACCCTCACCCTCACCTTCACCCTAACTCTAAACCTAACCCTAAACAAAACCTTCACCCTAATCCTAACCCTATCCCTAACCCTCACCCTAAACCTAACCCTAATCCTAAACCTAACACTCACCCTCACCCTAACACTTACCCTCACCCTAAACCTAAACCTAACCCTCAGCCTAATCCTCATCCTAACACTAACACTAACCCAAACCCTCACCCTAAACTTAACCCTAACGATAACCCTCACCCAAACACTAACCCTCACCATCACCCTCAACCTAAAAATAATCATAACCCTAACCCTCACCCTAAACCTAACTCTCACACTCACCCTCACCCTCACCTTAAGCCGAACCCTACACCTAAGCCTCATCCTAAACCAAACCCTCAAACTCACACTCACCCTAAACCTAAACCTGAACCTAACCCTAAACCTTAAGCAAGCCCTCACCCTGACCTTTACCCTCACCGTCACCCTAACCCTAACCCTCACCCTCACTGTAACCCTAACACTAACCCTAACCCTCACCCTAAACCTAACTCTGACACTCACCCTCACCCTCACCCTAAGATGAACCGTACATCTAAGCCTAATCCTAAACCTAACTCTCACTCTCAACCTCACCCTAAACCTAAACCTTACCATAACCCTAACCCTAACCCTAGTCCTCACCCTATCCCTTACCCTCACCGTCACCCTAACCCTAACCCTAAACCTCACCCTAATCCTAACCCTAACCCTCACCCTCACTGTAACCCTAACACTAACCCTAACCCTCACCCTAAATCTATCCTTAACCCTAATGCTATCCCTAACCCTCACCTTCCCTGAAAACCTCACTCTAACCCTTACCATCACCCTAACCCTCACCCTCACCCTAACCCTAACAGAAACACTAAATCTCAACCTAAACCACATCCTCACCCTAAACCTAACCCTAAGTCTCACCCTCACCCTCAACCTCACCCTAACCCTAACCCAAACCCTCAACTGAAATCTCACCCTAATGCTCACCCTAACCCTCAATTTAACCCTAACCCTCACCCTCACCCTAACGCTCACCCTAAACCTTACCCTCACCCTAAACCTAACCCTAAACCTAACGATAACCCTCACCCTCACCTAACCTAACCTGGATCCTAACCCTCACCCTAACCCTCACCCTACCACTAACGCTTTTCCTAAAACTCACCCTCACCCTAAACCTCATCCTAACCCTTACCCTCACTATAACCCTAACCCTAACACTAACACTAATCCTCACCGTAACCCTAACCCTCACCCTAACCCTAACCGTCAACCACACCCTAAAACTCACCCGAACCCGAACCCGAACCCGAACCCTAACCAGAACCTAAACCTCACCCTAACCGTTTCCCGCAATCTAAACCTAACTCTAACCCTCACCCTCATACTAACCCTAACCCTCACCTTAACTTTCACACTAACCCTCTCCCTAACCCTAACGCTAACCCTTAAACCTCACTCTCACCCTAATCCTCACGCTTATCCTTATCCTCACACTAACCCTAACCGTAACGGTAATCCTCACATTAACCCTATCCCTTACCCTAACCCTAACCCTACCCCTCACCCTACCCCTTACCCTAACCCTAACCCTAATCCTAAACTGCACACTAACCCTATCCCAAACCCTCAACTTCACCCTAACCCTCACCGTCACTGTCACCCTAAACCTCACCGTAACACTAACCCTCAACTACACCTCCACCATCACCCTCACACTAAACCTCACCCTCACCCTACGTATCACCTTAATCATAAACCTCACCCTAACCCTAACCCTAGTCATCATCCTAACCCTAACCCTCACCTTAAAACTCACCCTCGCCCTAATCCTCACCCTAACCCTAACACTAACACTCAGCCTAACCTTCATCCTAACCCTCACACTAACCCTAAACCTCACCCTAACCCTAAACCTAAACCTCACCCTCACCCTAGGCCTCACCCTAATCCTAACTCTCATCCTCACCCTAAACCTCACACTAACCCTAACACTAATCCTCAATGTAAGCCTCACCCTCACCCTAAACCTAACCCTAAACCTCACCCTAAACCTCACCCTAACCCTAACCTTCACCATTACCATAACACTCACACTCAGCCTAAACCTCACCCTTACTCTTACTCTCCCCCTCACCCTAACCCTCACCCTTACCCTAATCCACATCCTAAAGCTCACCCTAACTGTAACTTTAACTATCACCCTAACCCTAACCCTCACCCTCACCTTCAGCCTCAGCCTAACCCTAAGCCTAAGCCTAACCCTAACCCTAAACATCACCCTCATCCTAGCCCTCACCCTAACCCTAATCCTAACCCTAACCCTCATCCTAACCCTCAACCTAACCATAAACCTAACCATCAATCAAAAGCGAATCCTCATCCCCACTATCAACCTCAGCCTAATCCTAAGCTTAAGCCTAATCCTAAACCTAATCCACACACTCACCCTCACTGTAAACCTAATCCTAAACCAAACCCTAACCCTTCCTCTAACCCTAATTCTAACCCTAAAACTCACCCTCTCCCTAACCCTAACCCTAACCCTAAACCTCAGCCTAACCCTAACCCTAACCCTCACACTCACCGTGACCCTAACCTTAATCCAACCCTCACCGTCACCCTAACCCTAAGCCTAAACCTAAACCTCAACCTAACCCTAACCATAACGTTCACCCTCAGCCTCATCTTCACTGTAAACTTAACCCTAACCATAAAACTAACAATAACCCTAACCCTAAACCTAATCCTAACCCTCAACCCCACACTAACCGTAACCCTAACCCTAACGCTCACCCTCAATGTAACCCTAACCCTAAACCTAAACCTCATCCTAACGCTAACCCTAACCCTCACCCTCACTCTAGGCCTCAACCTAACCCTAATCCTAACCCTAAACCTCATCCTAACCCTCACCATCACCCTAAAACCCTAAACCTCATTCTAACACTAACCCTCTCCCTCAAACTCATGCTCGGCCTAAGCCTAAGCCTAAGCCTAAGACTAACCATAACCCTCACACTCACCCTAACCCCCACCCTAAACCTAACACTAACCCTCACCCTCACCCTAACCCATACTCTAACCCTAACCCTATCCCTCACCCTCACCCTCACCCTCACCCTCTGCCTAACACTAAGACTATCCCTAACCCCAACCCTAACCCTAACCCTAAACATAATCCTCACCCTAAACCTCACCCTAACCCTCACCCTCACCCTAGCCCATACACTAACTATAAACCTAATCCTAACACTCACCCTAACCCTCATTCTAACCCTAACCCCAACCCTCACCCTAACCCTAACCCTCACCCTCACCAGCACCATAACTCTAATCCTAACCCTAACCCTAATCATCACCTTAAACCTCACCCTAACCCTAACACTAAACCTAACAGTAAACCTAACCATAAACCTAACCCTCAGCCTCACCCTCACCGCAAACATAACCCTAACAATAACACTGACAATAACCCTAACCCTAAACCTAAACCTAACCTACAGTGTAACCCTAACCTTAACCCTAACCCTAACTGTAAACCTAAAACTTACACTAACCTTAACCCTAACCCTAACCCTTATTCTCACCCTTACTCTCACCTTAACCCAAAACCTAACCCTAATCCTCACCATAACCCTAAATCTAAACATTATCTTAACCCTAACCCTAACCCTAACCCTACGCCTACCCTAACCCTAAACCTCAGCCTAACCCTCAGCCTAACCCTAACCCTAACACTCACACTAACCCTAACCCTAACCCTCACCCTCATGCTCGGCCTAAGCCTAAGCCTAATCCTAAGCCTAACCCTAACCCTCACCCTAACCCTAACCCTAACAATAACCCTATCTCTAACCCGAAACCTCACCATTGCCTTAACCCTAACTCTAACCCTAAACCTAAACCTCACCTAACCCTAACCCTAACCATCACTCTCACAGTAACTTTAAATTTAACCCTAATCCTAACAATCACCCTAACCCTAACACTAACCCTCACCCTGTCCATAAGCCTCACTCTAACCCTAAACCTCACCCTAACCCTAACTATCACCCTCACACTTAGGCTCGGACTAAGCCTAACCTAAGACTAAGATTAACCCTTACCCTCACAATCAACCTCACCCTAACCCAAAAAGTAACACTAACCCTAACCCTAACCCTCACACTAAGCCTCACACTCACCCTCACCCACAACCTAAGCCTCACTGTCACCCTCACACTCACCCTCACCGTAACCCTAACCCTAAATCTAACCCTAACCCTCACCCTAAATCTCACCCTAACCCTAATGCTAACTCTAACCCTCACACTCACCTTAAACCTCACGCTAACCCTTACTCTCAACATAAAGCTACCCCTAACCTTAACCCTCACCCTGACCCTAACCCTCACCCTAACCCTAACTCTAACCATAACCTTCACCCGAAACCTGACCCTAACCCTAACCCTAACCCTAACCCTCATCCTAAACCTCACCCTACCATAAACCTATTCCTAACCCTAACACTAACCCTAACTCTCATCCTAACAGTAACCGTACCCCTTAAAGTAACTCTCATCCTAAACTTAACCCTAACCCAAACCCTCACCCTAACCCTAACCCTAATCCTCACCCACACCCTCAGCCTCATCCTCAGCCTAAACCTAACCCTAACCCTAATCCTAAAACTAATCCTCACCCTCATCCTAACTCTAACCCTAAACTTCAATCTCACCCTCAACCCCACCCTCACCCTAACCCTAACCCGAACCATAACCCGAATCCTCACCCTAACCCTCATCCTAAACATCTCCCTAACCCTCATCCTAAACCTAAACCTAACCCTTATCATAACCCTAAACCTCAACCTCACCCTAACCCTAACACTAACCCTCACCCTCACACTCACCATAACCCTCACCCTAAACCTTACACTCACCATAACCCTCATCCCAACCCTCACCCTACCCCTAAACCTAAACCTCAACGGAACCCTTACACTCAATCTAACACTAAGCCTAACCCTAACACTAACTCTCACACTAAACCTCACCCTAAATATCACCCTACCATTAACCCTAACCCTAACCCTCACCCTAACCCTAACCCTCACCCTCACCCTCAGCCTAACCCTCAGCCTAAAGCCTAACCCTAACCATAAACCTCAGAGTCACCCTCAACCTAACCATAACCCAAAGCCTCACCCTCACCCTAAACCTCACCCTAAACCTAACACAAACCCTTAAACCAACCCTCACCCTCATAAATATCATAAATATCATAAATAAATAAATATCATAAATATCACCGTAACCCTAACACTCACCCTAATCCGCACCATAACCCTAACCCTAAGCCTCACACTAAAGCTAACCCTAACCCTCACCCTAACCCTAACCCTAACCGTAAACCTAACCCTCACCCTCATCTAACCCTCACTCTAACCCAAACCCTAACCCTCACACTAACCCTCAACCACAGCCTCACCCTAAACCTAACCTTAATGCTCACACTCAACATAACCCTAAACCTCACACTCACCCTCACCCTGAACCTAATCCTAACCCTAAACCTAACCCTCTCACTCACCCTCACCCTCAACCTAACCCTAACCTAAACCCTCAACCGAAACTTCTCCCTCACCCTAACCCTAACCCTCACCCTCAACCTAAACATCAACCTAAACCTAACCCTCACCCTCACCCTAAACCTAACCCCAAGTCTCAACCTTACCTTAACCCTAACCCAAACCCTCTACTGAACCTTGACACTCACCCTCACCCTAATCCTCACCCTCACCCTAAACATCACCCTAACCCTAACCCTCACCATTACCGTCATCCTATCCCTAACACTCATACTAACCCTAAACCTCAGCTAACCTAACCCTCAACCTATCCCTTACCCTCACCCTAACACTAAGCATAAACCTAACATGAAAACTCACAGTAACCCTAACCCTCACCTTAACCCTAACCCTCACACTATCCCTAACCCTCAACCTAAACCTAACCCTAAACCTCACCCTAACCCTAATCATCACCCTCACCCTCACCCTCAGCCTAACCCTCAGCCTAAAGCCTAACCCAAACCCTAACCCTCACAGTCACCCTCACCCTAACCATAAACCTAAGCCTCACCCTCACACTCAACCTCACCCTAAACCTAAAGCAAACCCTCAAACCCACCCTCACCCTCACCCTACACATCACCCTTACCCTAACCCTCACCCTAATCCGTACCAAAACCCTAACCCTCACCCTAACGCTAACCCTCACCCTCACCCTAACCCTAACACTCACCCTAATCCTAACCCTCACCCTCATCTAACCCTCAGCCTAACCCACATCCTAAACCTCACCCTAACCCTCAACCTCACCCTCAACCTAAACCTAATCCTAATGCTCACACACAACCTAACCCTAACCCTCACACTCACCCTCTCCCTCAGCTTAAACCTAAGCCTAACAATAACCCTAACTCTAAACCTCACACTCACCCTCATCCTAAAACTAACCCTAACCTAATCCTAACCCTCTCACTCACCCTCACACTCCCCCTAACCCTAACCCAAACCCTCAACCTAAACATCACCCTAAACCTAACCCTCACCCTAACCCTTAGCCTAACCGTCACCCTAACCCTAACCCTCATCCTCACCCTCACCAACAGGCTCACTCTAAACCTAATCCTAACAATAACCCTCACCCTCACCATCAACATAACCCTACCCCTAACGCTAACCCTCACCCTAAACCTAAACTCCAACCTAACCCTAAACCTCACCCTAAACCTAACCCTCAACCTAACAATAACCCTCACCCTAACCCTAACCCTCATGCTCACAGTCACCCTCAGCCTAAACCTAAACCTAAGCCTAAACCTATCCCTAATCCTCACGCTAACCATCACCCTAAACCTAACCCTAAGTCTCATTCTCACCCTCAACCTCACCCTAACCCTAACCCAAACCTTCAACTGAACCCTCACCCTCAATCTCACCCTAACCCTCACCCTCAACATAAACATCACCCTAACCCTAACCCTCACCCTTAACCTCACCATATCTCTAAACCTCATACTAACCCTAAACCTACCCTAAACCTAACCCTCAACCTAACCCTTACCCTCACCCTAACACTAAGCCTAAACCTAACATGAGCCCTCACAGTAACCCTAAACCTCACCCTAAACTTAACCCTCACCCTAACCCTAACTCTCACTCTAACCCTAACCGTAACCCAAACTCTCACCCTCATAGTAACTTTACACCTAAACCTAATCCTAACAATAACCCTAACGCTAACCCTAACCCTCACCCTCTCCATAACCCTCACCCTAAACCTAACCCTCACCCTCACCCTTAGGCTCGGTCTAAGCCTAAGACAAAGACTAAGACTAAACCTTACCCTACCACTCACCCTCACCCTAACCCTAAAAGTAACACTCACCCTAACCCTAACCCTCACACTAACCCTCACCCTTACACTAACACTAACCATAAACCTCTCCCAAACCCTAACCCTAAACCTCACCCTAACCCTCACCCTTCGCCTAACACTAAGAATATACCTAACCCCAACCCTAACCCTAAAACTAACCCTAAACCTAAACCTCACCCTAACCCTCACTCTAACCATGACCCTAACCATCACCCTCACCCTAGCCCAGACCCTAACCCTAAGCCTAATCCTAACCCTCACCCTAACCCTCACTCTAACCCTAACCCAACCCTCACCCTAACCCTAACCCTCAGCTCACCCTCACCATAACTATAATCCTAAACCTAACCCTAAACCTAACCCTCACACTCACCCTCACCTTCACCCTAATCCTAATCCTAACCTTAACCCTAACACTCACCCCCAGCCTAAACCTCACCCTAAACCTAACCCTAACCCTAACCCTAACCCTCACCCTAACACTAACTCTAAACCTAAATGTCACCCTAACCCTAAACCTCAACCTAACACTTACCTTCACACTAAAACTAAACTTAACCCGAACACTAACACTCACACTAACCCTAACCATCACCCTAAACTTAAAACTCACCCTAAGCCTAACCCTAACCCTCAACCTCGCTCTAACACTAACTATTACCCTAACCCTAACCTTCACCCTAACAGTAACCCCCACCCTCACCATCAAGCTGGGCCTTAGTCTAAGCATAAGACTAAGACTAACCCTAACCCTCACAATAACCCTCACCCTAACCCTAACCGTAACGCTAACCCTAACCCTAACCCTCACACTAACCCACACCCTAACGCTAACCCTAACCCTAACCCTAAACCTAAACCTAACCCTCACCCTAACCGTTACCCTAACCCTAACGTTCAACATTACCATAACACTCACCCTCAGCCTAACCCTCACCTTAACCCTTACTGTCCCCCTCACCCTTACCCTCACCCTAACTGTAACCCTAACCATCACCCTAACCCTAACCCTCACCCTCACCTTCAGCCTCAGCCTAACACAAAGCATAAGCCTAACCTTAACCCTAAACATCAACCTCATCCTAGCCCTCACCCTAACCCTAATCCTAACCCTAACCCTCATCCTAACCCTCAACCTAACACTAAGTCTCAACCTCACCCTAACCCTAACCCAAACCCTCAACTGAACCCTCACCCTCACACTCACCATAACACTCACCCTCACCATAAACATCACCCTAACCCTAACCCTCACACTCACCCTCACCCTAATCCTAACTGTAACACAAACCCTAACCCTAAAACTAACCCTCACCCTAATGCTAACTCTAACCCTAAACCTCATCCTCACCCTAACCCTAACCCTCACCCTCACCCTCAACCTCCACCTAACACTAAGACTATCCCTAAACCCAAACCTAACCCTAACACTAACCCTAAACCTAACCCTCACACTAACCCTCACCCTAACCATGACCCTAAACCTCACCCTCACCCTAGCCCATAACTTAACCCTAAGCCTAATCCTAACCCTCACCCTGACCCTCTCTAACCCTAACCCCAACCCTCACCCTAACCCTAACCCTCACCCTGACCCTCTCTAACCCTAACCCCAACCCTCACCCTAACCCTAACCCTCACCCTGACCCTCACCCTCAACCTTAACCTAAGCCTAACCCTAACCCTAACCCTAAACATCACACTCACCCTAACCCTAATCCTAACCCTAAACTTGACATTCACCCTCACCCTAACCCTATCTCTAACACTAAGCCTAACCCTAACCCTCACCCTCAGCCTCACCCTAACCCTATCCCTCACCCTCAACTTCACCCTCAGCCTAACTCTAAGCCTAACTCCAAACCTAACCCTAAACCACGCCCTCACCCTCACCCTAACCCTAACCCTAACCCTAACCCTAGCCCTAACCCTCCTCTTAACTCTCACCATAACCCTAACCCTAACACGAATAGGAACACTAACCCTTAACCTCATCCTAAACCTAACCATACTCCTCAACCTCACCGTTATTCTAACTCTAACCCTAATGATAACACTAACCCTAACCCTCACACTCAGCTTCACCCTAACCCTAACCCTCACACTCAAACTCACCCTCAGCCTAACCCTAACCCTAAGCCTAACCTCAACCTTAACCCTAAACCACACCCTCACACTCACCCTAACCCTAATCCTAAACCGAACCCTAACCCTAACCCTCCTGCTAACTCTCCCTAGCCCTAACCCTAACCCTAACCCTAACCCTAACCCTAATACTCACCCTCATGGTTATTCTAACCCTAACCCTAACCATAACACTAACCCAAACCCTAAACCTAACCCTCACCTTCACCGTAACCCAAACCCTCCTCCTAACCCTAACCCTAACCCTAACCCTAAACGTCACCCTAACAATAAGCTTAACCCTCACCCTCAGCCTCACCCTTAACATAAGATTAACGCTAAACATAACACTAACAATAACCCTAACCATATCCAAATCCTAAACCTCACCATCACCCTAACCCTAACCCTAACCCTCAACCTAACCCTAAACCTCACCCTCAATGTAACCCTAACCCTAACCCTAACTTCACCCTAATGCTAACCCTAACCCTCACCCTCACTCTAGCCCTCACCGTAACCCTAATCCTAACCCTAAACCTCATCCTAACCCTCACCCAAACCCTAACACCTTAACCCTCACCCTTATTCTAACCCTCACCCTCACCCTTAAGCTCGGCCTAAGCCTAAGCCTAAGCCTAAGACTAACCCTAACCCTCACACTCACCTTCAGCCTTACCCTAACCATAACACTAACCCTAACACTAACCCTCACACTAACCCTAACCGTAAAACTCACCCTCATGCTCGGCCTAAGCCTAAGCCTAAGACTAAGTCTAACCCTAACCCTCACCCTAACCCTAACACTAACCCTAACTCTAACCCTAAACCTCACCCTTACCATAACACTAACTCTAACCCTATTCCTAAAGCTAAGCCTCACCCTATCCCTAACCCTAACCCTCACCCTCACAGTAACTTTCAACCTAACCCTAATCCTTAACCCTAACCCTAACGCTAACCTTCACCCTATCCATAACCCTAAACCTAACCCTAACCCTAAACCTCACACTTAGGCTCAGCCTAAACCTAAGCCTAAGCCTAAGACTAACCCTTACCCTCACACTCACCCTCACCCTAACCCTAAGAGTAACACTCACCCTAACCCTAACCCTCACACTAACCCTCACCCTAATTCTAACACTAACCCTAAACCTCACCTGCACCCTAACAATAACCCTCACCAGCACCCTAACCCTAACCCTAACCCTCACCCTCACCCTCCGCCTAACACTAATCCTATCCCTAACCCCAACCCTACACTTAACACTAACCCGAAACCTAACCCTCATCCTAACCCTCAACCTCACCCTAGCCCATACCCTAACCCTAAGCCTAATCCTAACCCTAACCCTAACCCTAACACTAAACCTAACCCTAAACCTAACCATAAACCTCACCCTCAGTCTCACCCTCACTGTAAACTTAACACTAACCTAACACTAACAATAACCTTAACCCTAACCCTAAACCTCACTGTAACCCTAACCTTAACCTTAGTCTTACCCTCACCATAACCCTCACAATAACCCTAACCCACAACCTAACCCTAACCCTAAGCGTAACTCTCATTCTCACGCTCACCCTCAGCCTAACTTTAAACCTAACGCTACTCCTAACACTAACCTTCAACTTCACCCTCACACTACCCCTAACCCTAAGCCTAACCCTCACACTCACCCTCACCCTAAGCCTCACTGTCACCCTCACACTCATCCTCACCCTAACCCTAACACTAAACCTAACTCTAACCCTAAACCTCACCCTTACCCTAACCCTAACTCTAACCCTATTCCTAAACCTAAACTTCAACCTAACCCTAACCCTAACGCTCACCCTCACAGTAACTTTCAACCTAACCCTAATCCTACCAATAACCCTAACCCTAACGCTAACCCTCACCCTGTCCATAACCCTCACCCTAACCCTAACCCTCACCCTCACCCTTAGGCTCAGCCTAAACCTAAGCCTAAGCCTAAGACTAAACCTTACCCTCACACTCACCCTCACCCTAACCCTAAGAGTAACACTCTCCCTAACCCTAACCCTCACCCTCACCTTCACCCTCTGCCTAACACTAAGCCTATCCCTAACCCCAACCCTAAACATAACACTAACCCGAAACCTAACCCTCACCCTAACCCTCACCTTCACCCTAGCCCATAACTTAACCCTAAGCCTAATCCTAACCCTAACCCTAACCCTAACCCTAAACCTAACCATAATCCTCACCCTAAGCCTCACCCTCACCATAAAATTAACACTAACCTAACACTAACAATAACCCTAACCCTAAACCTAACCCTCACTGTAACCCTAACCTTAACCTTTAGACTTACCCTCACCATAACCCTCACAATAACCCTAACCCTCAACCTAACCCTAACCCTAACCGTCACCCTCACCCTCATGCTCACCCTCAGTCTAAATTTAAACCTAACGCTACTCCAAACACTAACCATCAACTTCACCCTCACACTAACCGTAAACCTAACCCTAACCCTAACCCTCACACTCACCCTCACCCACACCCTAAGCCTCACTGTCACCCTCATGCTCACCCTCACCCTAACCCTAACCCTCACCCTCACCTTAAACCTACCTCTCACCCTAACCATAAACCTCACAATCACCCTCACCCTCACCTCACCCTAACCATAAACCTAACCATAACCCTCACACTAAACCTCACCCTAACCCTAATGCTAACTGTAAACCTCACACTCATCTTAAACCTCATGTTAAACCTTACTCTCACCATAAATCTAACACTAACCCTAACCCTCACCCTGACCGTAAACCTCACCCTAACCTTAACCCTAACCATAACCTTCACCCGAACCCTGACCCTAACCCTAACCCTAACCCTAACCCTCATCCTAAACCTCAACCTAACCCTAAACCTATCCCTATCCCTAACGTTAACCCTAACGCTCATCTTAACCATAACCGCACCCCTCAAACTAACTCTCATCCTAAAGTTAACCCTAACAAAAACCCTCACCCTAACCCTAACCATAAAACTCAGCCTAACCCTAATCCTCACCCAAATCCTCAGACTCATCCTCAGCCTAAACCTAACCCTAACCCTAATCTTAAACTAATCCTCACCCTCATCCTAACCCTAACCTTCACTCTAAACCTCACCCCCACCCTCACCCGAACCCTAACCCGAACCCTAACCCGAACCCTCACCCTAACCCTCATCCTAACCCTCTCCGAAACCCTCATCCTTACCCTAAACCTAACCCTTACCATAATCCTAAACCTCACCCTCACCCTAAACCTAACCCTAACCCTAACTCTCACAGTCACCATAACCCTCATCCTAAAACTTACCCTCACTCTAACCCTCATCCCAACCCTCAACATATCCCTAACCCTAACCCTCAACCTAACACTTACACTCACTTTAACACTAAGCCTAACCCTACCACTAACTCTCACACTAACCCTCACCTTAAATATCACCCTATCATTAAGCCTAATTCTAACACTCACCCTAACCCTAACCCTCACCCTCACCATCAGCCTAAAACTCAGAATAAAGCATAAACCTAACCCTAACCCTCAGAGTCACCCTGACCCTCACCCTAACCCTAACCCTCAACTTAACCCTAAACCTAACCCTCACCTTCACCCTAACCCTAACCCTCACTGACAACCTAGCATTCACCCTAAACCTAATCCAAACCCTAACCCTCACCCTAACACTAACCCTTACCCTCACCCTAACCCTCACCCTCACCCTAACCCTAACCATAACCCTACCCCTAATCCTCACCCTAACCCTAACCCTAACCCTCACCCTAACCTTTAACCTTACCCTCACCCTAACCCTCACACTAACTCTAACCCTCAACCTAACACTAACCCTAACCATAACCCTCACGCTCACCCTCAGCCTAACTTTAAACATAAACCTACTAGTAACACTAACCTTCACCTTTACCCTCACACTAACCCTAACCCTAAACCTAAACCTAAACCTAACCCTCACACTCACCCTCTCCCTCACCCTAAGCCTCACTGTCACCCTCACGCTCACCTTCACCCTAAACCTAACCCTCACCTAAAACCTATCCCTCACCCTAACAATAAACCTCACAATCACCCTCACTCTCACCTCACCCTAACCCTAAACCTCACCCTAAACCTCACCCTAAACCTACCCTAACCCTTATGTAACTCTAACCCTCTCACGCTAAACCTCACGCTAACACTTACTCTCAGCATAAATCTAACCCTACCACTAACCCTCGCACTGAACCTATCCCTTACCCTAACCCTAACCCTAACCATTACCTTCAGCCTAACCCTCACCCTAACCCTCACCCTAACCCTAACCCTCATCCTAAACCTCACCCTAACCCTAACTATATCCCTAACTCTAAAGCTAACCCTAATGCTCAATCTAACTGTAACCGTACCTGTCAAACTAACTCTCATCCTAAACTTAACCCTAACCCTAACCCTAACCCTAACCCTAACCCTAACACTAACCTAACCCTAACCCTACCCTAACCTTAATCCTCACCTGCATCCTAACTCTAACCCTAACCTTCACTCTCACCTTCACCCCCACCCTCACCATAACCCTAACCCGAACCCTAAACCGAACCCTCACCCTAACCCTCATCTTAACCTTCTCCCTAACCCTCATCCTAACCCTAACCCTAACCCTTACCATAACCCTAAACCTCATCCTAAACCTCACCCTAACCCTAAACCTATCCCTAACCCTAACGCTCACCCTAACGCTCACACTAACCGTAACCGTACCCCTCAACCTAACCCTCATCCTAAACTTAAGCCTAACCCAAACCCTCACGCTAACCTTAACCCTAACACTCACCCTAACTCTAATCCTCACCCACACCCCCAACATCTCCCTCAGCCTAACTCTCAGCCTAAGCCTAAACCTAACCCTAACACTCACACTCACCCTCACACAAACCCTAACCCTAAGCCTCACCATCACACTCAACCTCACCCTTACCAAAACCTTAACCCTCACACTAACCCTAACCCTCACCCTAATGCTAACCCTCAACCTACACCTTACACTCACCCTAACACTAAGCGAAACCCTAACACTAATTCTGACAATAACCCTCACCCTAAACATCACCCTATCCCTAAACCTAACCCTAACCCTAACCCTCACACTCACCCCCACCCTCAGCCTAACCCAAAGCCTAAGCCTAACCCTAACCCTAACCCTCACACTCACCCTCACCCTAACCCTAAGCCTAATTCTCACCCTCACCCTCAACTTCACCCTAACTCTAACCCATACCCTCAAACCAACCCTCACCCTCAACCTCACCCTAACCCTCACCCTAAACATCACCCTAACCCTAAACCTCACCCTAATCCTCACCCTTACCCTAACCATCACCCTAACCCTAACCCTCACCCTAAACCTAAACCTCAATCTAAACATTACCCTCAACCTAACACTAAGCCTAACCCTAACACTAACCCTCACTAACCCTAAACCTCACCCTAACCCTAATCCTCACCCTAACATAACCCTAACACTCACCCAAACCCTCAACCTATCCCTTAATCGCACCCTAAACCTAACCCTAACACTAACCCTCAACCTCATCCTAAACTTCACCTTAACCCTAACCCTAACACTAACTCTCAACCTCACACTCAACCTCACCCTAACCCTAACCCTCACCCCAACACTTACCTTGACCAAAACCCTCACTCTAACGCTAACCGTAACGATAAACCTCACCTCACCTGCAACCTCACCTTAACCTTAAACCTAACCCTAACCCTAACAATAACCCTAACCCTAACCCTAAACCTAATCCTTACCCTAACCCACACCATCACCCTCACCTTCACCCTAAACCGAACCCTAATCCTCTCCATAACCCTAAACCTCTCCCTAAACCTAACCCTCACACTCACCCTAACCCTCACCCTAAAACTTACCCTCACCCAAACCCTCAGCCTAACCCTAAACCTAACTCTAACCCTCACTTTAACCTTCACCCTAAACCCAACCGTAACGTTAGCCCTCAAACTAACCCTGAACCTCAACATAACCCTAACCCTGCCCCTCATCGTAACCATCATCCTAACCCTCACCCTAACCCTAAATCTAACCCTAAAACTTACCCGCACCCTAACACTCACCCTCACACTCACCCTAAGCCTCACCCTCACACCCACCCTAACCATCACCCTATCCCTAACCCTCACCCTAACCCTAAGATTAACACTCACCCTAATCATAACCCTCACACTCACCCTCACCCTCAGCCTAAACCTAACCCTAATCCTAACCCTAACTCTAACCCTCACCCTAACACTTACCCTAACAATCACCCTAACCCTAACCCTAATGCTCACACTCAACATAACGCTAAGCCTCATACTCACCCTCACCTTCAGCTTAATTCTAAGCCTAACAATAAAGATAACCCTAACCCTTACACTCACCCTCACCCTAAAACTAATCCTAACCCTAAACCTAACCCTTAACCTCACCCGCACCATAACACTCACCCTAACACTCACCCTAACACTCACCCTCACCCTAACCATCAACCTATCCCTAACTGTCACCCTCACCCTAAGCCTAAGCCTCACAGTAACCCTAACCCTCACCCTCACCCTCACCCTCAGCCTAACCCGAACCCTAATCCTAACCCTAACTCTCACCTTAACCCTCACCCTAACTCTAAACCTAAAACTCACACTCACCCTAACCCTAACTCTCACACTCACCCTCACCCTCAGCCTAAACCTAAGCCTAATATTAACACTAACCCTAACCCTCACACTCACCCTCACCCTGAACCTAACCCAAACCTTCAACCAAAACCTCACCCTCACTCTCACCCTAAACATCACCCTCACCCTAAACATCACACTAAACCTAAGCCTTAGTCTAACCCTCACCCTAACCCTCACAGTCACCCTCAGGCTCACCCTAACCCCAATCCTAATCCTAACCTTCACACTCAACCTTATCCTCACCCTCACCAGAACTTTAACCCTAACAATAACCCTAACCCTAACCCTGAACCTAACCCTCAACCTAACCATAAACCTCACGCTAACCCTCGCCCTCACCCTCACCCTCATCTTAAACCTAAGCCTAACCCTAACCCTCACCCTTACACTCACCTTAACACTAGTCGTAACCCTAAACCTCACCCTAACAGTAACCCTAACCCTCACCCTTTCTTTATCCTCACCCTAAACCTAACCCTCACATTAACCTTGATGCTCACCCTAACCCTAAGCCTACCCTTCACCATAACCCTCACCCTAATTCTAACCTTAACCACTAACCTAACCCTCTCTCTAACCCTAACCCTAACCCTCACCCTCACCCTAACTCTCACCTAATCCTCACCCTAACCCTAACCTCTACCTAACCGAGACCCTCACCCTCAACCTCGCCCTCATCTTTAACCTAACACTCACCCTCACACTACCCCTCACCCTAACCCTACCCCTAATCCTAAACCTCAAACTCACCCTCACCCTCACCCTCAGCCTAACCCTAACTCTAAAGCTAATCCTAAACATAACCCTCAGCATAACCCTAACCCTCACCCTAAACCCTTACCCTCACCCTCACCCTAACCCTAACTGTAACCCTCACAATAAACCTAACCCTCACCCTAAACCTAACCCTAACTCACACCGTATCCCTCACCCTAAACCTAACCTTAACCCTCACCCTAACCCTAATCATCATCCTAATCTAGCCATCACCCTAACCCTCACCCACACCTTAAACCTGACCCTCACCCCACCCTCAAATTAACACTAAGGCTAACTCTCACCCTAACCCTAACCCTTACCCTAAAATTAACCCTCACCCTATCCCTCAACCTAACCCTAACCCTAAGCATCACCCTCACTCTCACCTTAACCAGAACCCTAATCCTAACCCTCAACCTAAACCTAACCCTCACCCTAACCCTAACCCTCACCCTAAAAGTTACAATCACCCTAACAGTAACCCTAACCCTAACACTAAGCCTCACACTAACCCTAACAATCACCCTAAGCCTAACATTAACCCTAACCCTAACCCTCACCCTCACACTAAACCTATCCCTAACCCTAACCCACACCCTCACCCTCACCCTCATCCTCACCCTCACCCTAAATCTGACCCTAACAATAACCCTAACCCTAACCCTAAACCTAACAGTCACCCTAACCCTAACCCTCACTCTAACCCTCATCCTCACCATCACCCTAACCTTAACCCTGAGCCTAACACTAACCCTCACCCTCACCCTCACCTTAACACTAAAGCTAACTCTAACCCTCACCCTAACAGTAACCCTAACCCTCACCCTAACCCTAACCGTCACCCGAACTTTATCCTCACCCTATCCCTAACCCTCAAATTAATCCTAATGCTCACCCTAACCTTAACAGTACACCTCACGCGAATCCTCACCCTAACTCTAATCCTAACCCTAAACCTAACCCTCATCTAAACTTAACCCTAATTGTCAACGTTACCCTAACCCTCACCATCACCCGAACTCTCACCCTAACCCTAACACTCACCCACACCCTAACCCTCAAGCTCACCCTAACCCTAACCCTCACCTAATCCTCACCCTAACCTTAACCATTATCTAACAAAGACCCTCACTCTCACACTCACCCTAACCTTCACCCTAAGCCTCACCCTCACCCTATCCCTCACCCTAAATGTAACCCTAACTCTAAACCTCACCCGCACCCTCACCCTCATGCTCAACCTTACACTAACCCTACCCCTAATCCTAACCCTAACGCTCAACCTGATCATAACACTCACCATAACCCTTACCCTCACCCTCACAATATCCCTAACCTTAACCCTCACAATAAACCTAACCCTCACCCTAAACCTAACCCTACCCCTCACCCCAAACCTCAACCTAAACCTAACCCTAACACTCACCCTAACGCTAACCCTCACCCTCACACTAACCCTCACCCTAATCCTAACCCTCAACTTAAACTTCACCCTCACACCACCCTCAAACTAACCCTAACCCTAGCCCTCTCCCTAACCCTAACCCTAACCCACACACTAGCCCTCACCTTAAACCTAACCCTAACCCTACCCCTCACCCTAACCCTAACCTTAACCCTAACCCTAACCCTCACCCTAACACTGACCCTAACCCTAACCCTCACCCTTACCTTAAACCTCACCCTAACCCTTAACCTCATCCTCACCTTAAACCTCACACTAAACCTAAACGTCACCCAAACTCTAACCCTAACCGTCAACCTCACCCTCACCCTCATGCTAACCCTAACCCTAACCCTCACCCTAACCCTAAAACTCACCCTAAACCTAAGCCTAACCCTCACCCTCACCCAAACCTACTGCTACCTCTAACACTCACCCTAACCCTCACGCTATCACTTACCCACACCATAAACCTAAACATAACCCTCACCCTCACCCTCACCCTCACCCTAAATCTCACCCTAAACTTAACCCTAACCGAAATACGAAACCCTAACCCTAACCTGAACCCTAACCCTCACCCGAAACCTTAAACCTATCCCTAAACCTAACCCTCAAGCTAAGTGTCACCTTATCCATAACCCTATCCCAAACCATAACCCTCACCCTAACCCTCACCCTAAACCTTATACTCACCCTCACCCTAACCCTAACACTAATGCTGACGCTTACAATAACTCTAACCCTCACCCTAAACCTCTTACCCCTCACCCTAACCCTCATCCTAACCGTAAACCTACCCAAAACCTATCCCTAACCCTAATCCTAACCCTAACCCTCACCCTCATCATAACTAACCCTAACCCTAACACTAACTCTCACCCTCACCCTCATCCTCAGCCTAAGCCTGACCCTCACACTAACCCTAACCATCACACTAACCCTCAACGTAATCCTCAACACTAACCCTAACCGTAACCCTTACACTAAACCTAACCTTAAACATCACCAAAATCCTCAATAACCCTAAACCTAGTCCTAACCCTAACCCTTACCCTCACCCTAACCCTTACACTAACCCTAACCCTAAACATCACCAAAATCCTCAATAACCCTAAACCTAGTCCTAACCCTAACCCTTACCCTCACCCTAACCCTAACACTCACCCAACCCTAACCTTCACCCTAACACTAAGCCTAACCCTAACACAAACCCTCACACTAACCCTAACCCTCAGTCTAAAACTAAACCTCAACCTAAACCTAACCCTAACCCTAACCCTCACCCTTTCCGTAACTCTCACCCTCACAAAAAACCTGACCCTTACCCTTAACTTAACCTCACCCTAACCCTCACATTTACCCAAAACCTCAACCTAACCTAATAAAAACACTCACACTAAACATCACCCTAACCCTAATGCTAACCCTAACACTCACCCTCACCCTAACCTTCACCCTAAACCTGAAACTCACTCTAACCCTAACGCCAAACCCACAACCTCACCCTAAACCTCACCCTAACCCTAACCCTCACCCTAATCCTTACCCTCACCCTAACCCTCACCCTAAACCTAACCCTAAGCTAACCATAAACCTCACCCTAACCCTCACCCTCAACCTATCCCTAATCCACACCCTAACCCTTAGCCTAAACCTCACCCTAACCCTAACCTTAACCTTCACACTAATCCTAACCCTCACCCTAAACTTAACCCTACCCCTCACCCTAACCCTAACCCTCATGCTCACCCTAAACCTAAACCTAACCCTATCCCACACCCTCACCCTCACCCTAAACCTAATCCTAACAATAACCCTAATTGTAAACCTAACCCTCACCTTAACCCTAAACCTCAAGCTAACCCTCATCCTCACCCTCACCCTCAACTTAACCTTAAGCCTAACCCTAACCCTCACCCTCACCCTCAACTTAACACTAAAGCTAACCCTAACCCTCACCCTAACAGTAACCCTAACCCTCACTCTCACCCTAACCGTCACCCTAATATTATCCTCACCCTATCCATAACCCTCACATTAACCCTAATACTCACCCTAACCGTAATAGTACCCCTCACCCAAACCCTCATCCTAACTCTAACCCTAACCCTAAACCTAACCCTCACCTAACCCTAAATCTCAACCTTACCCTAACATTCACTATCACCTGAACCCTCACCCTAAACCTAACACTAACCCACACCCTAACCCTAAAGCTCACCCTCACCCTCACCCTCACTTAATCCTCACCCTAACCCTCACCATTATCTAAAAAGGCCCTCACCCTCACCTTCACCCTAACCCTCACCCTCACCCTAGCACTCACCCTAAATGTAACCCTACCCGTAAACCTCACCCGCACTCTCACCTTCATGCTCAACCTTACCCTAACCCTACCCCTAATCCTAACCCTAACCATCAACCCATCATAACCCTGACCATAACTCTTACCCCCACCCTCACCCTATGCCTAACTTTAACGCTCTCACTAAACCTAAACCTCACCCTAAACCTTACCCTACCCCTCACCCCAAACCTCAACCGAAACCTAAACCTGACCTTCACCCTAATGCTAACCCTAACCCTCACCTTAGCCCTCACCCTAATCCTAACCATCATCCTAAACCCCACGCTCACACCACCCACAAACTATCCCTAACCCTAACCCTCACCCTAAGCCTAACCCTCACCCTAACCCTAACCCACACCCTAGCCCTCACCCTAACCCTACTAATAACTCTAACACTCACCCTAACCCTCACGCTATCACTTAAACACACCATAAACCTAAACCTAACCCTAACCCTCACCCTCACCATAAACCTCACCTTAACCCTAACAGTAACCCAAACACGAAACCCTTAACCTAACCCTAAACTGAACCCGAACCCTCACCAGAAACCTTAACCCTAAACCTAAACCAAACCCTCAAGCTAACAGTCACCCCAAACCTAACCCTATCCCTAACCCTAACCCTCACTCTAACCCGCACCCTAAACCATATCCTCACCCTCACCCTGACCCTAACCCTAACTCTAACCTCACAATAAATCTAACCTTACTCTAAACCTAAACTTTCCCCTTACCCTAACCCTCATCCTAACCCTAAACCAAACCCCAAACCTCTCCCTAACCCTAATCCTTACCCTAACTCTCAACTTCACCCTCATCCTCAGCCTAACCCTAACCCTCACACTAACCCTAACCGTCAAGCCAACCGTCAACCTAATCCTCACACTAACCCTAACCCTAACCCGTACACTAACCCTAAACCTAAACCTCAACAAAACCCACAATTACCCTAAACCTAGACCTAACCTTAACCCTTACCCTCACCCTAACCCTAACCCTCACCCTGACCCTAACCCTAACCATCACCCTAACCCTAACCCTCACCCTAAACTTTACCCTCACCCTAATACTAAGCCTAAACCTAACACCAACACTCACACTAATCCTAACCCTCAGCCTAAACCTAACCCTCAACCTAAACCTAACCCTAACCCTAATCCTCACCCTCACCTTATCCCTCACACTAACCCTTTTCCTAACCCTAACTCTAACCCTCACACTAAACCTAACCCTCTCCTGTTCCGTAACAATCACCCTCACCAAAAACCTCACCCTTACCCTTACCTTACCCTCACCTTAACCCTCATACTAACCCAAAGCCTCACCCTAAACTAACCAAAACACTCACACTAAACCAAACCCTAACCCAAATGCTAACCCTAACACTCACCCTCACCCTAAACCTCAACCTAAACCTTCACCTCAACCTAACAGTAACCCTAACCCTCAACCTCACCCTAAACCTCACCCTAAGCCTAACCCTAACCCTAACCCTTACCCTCACCCTAACCGTAAACCTTAGCTAACCCTTAACGTCACCCTAACCCTCACTCTCACCCTAACCCTAATCTAAACCCTAACCTAACCTCAACCTAAACCTTCACCTCAACCTAACACTAACCCTAACCCTCAACCCCAACCTAAACCTCATCCTAACCCTATCCCTAACCTTCACACTAACCCTAACCCTCACCATAACCTTAACCCTACCCCACACCCTAAACCTCATCCTAAACCTAACCCTAAACCTAACCCTAACCCTAAACCTCACACTAACCGTAACCCTCACCCTCACCCTCACCCTCAACGTAACCATAAACCTAACCCTAAACCTAAAAATAACCCTATTCCTAACCCTCACCTTCACCCTTATTCTAACCCTCACCTTCACCCTCACCCTAACCCTAACCCTCATCCTTAACCTAACCATCAACCTCACCGTAACCCTAAACCTAAACCTAAAACTTAGTCTCACCCTAACACTAACCCTAAACCTAAAACTAGACATTACACTAACCCTAATCCTCAGCTTAACCCTAACCCTCAACCTAACCCTATCCCTAACCCTAACACTCACCCTCACCCTAGCCCTCACCCTAAACCTAATCCTAATCCTAACCCTCACCCTAAACCTAACCCTCACACTATTCCCAACCCTCAATCTCACCCTCACCCTAACCCTAACCCCAAACCAAACACTCACCCTAACCCTCACCCTTACTGTAAACCTAAACCTAACCCTCACCCTAACCCACAAGCTTACCATAATCCTAACCCTCACACTTAACATTACTCTCACCCTCAACCTAACCCTCACCCTAACCCTAACCCTCACACTAACCTTACGCTAACCCTCACACTAACCATAATGCTAACCCTAACTCTCACCCTGACCCTAAACCTCACCATAATCCGAAACCTCACCCTAAACCTATCCCTATCCCTAACCCTCAACCTAACCTTTACCCTCAACCTAACACTAACACTAAGCCTCACACTAACAATAAACCTCACCCTAACTCTAACCTCACCCTAACCCTAACCCTCACCCTAACACTAACCCTAACCCTCACCCTCACCCTAACCTTTAACCTTACCCTCACCCTAATCCTCACAACAACCCTAACCCTAAGACTAACCGTTACCCTCTCCCTCACGCTCACCCTCAGCCTAAATTTAAACCTAACCCTACTTTTAACCCTAACCCTCACCTTCACCCTCACACTAACCCTAAGCCTAAAGCTAACTCTAAGCCTAACCCTCACAATCACCCTCACCCTCACCCTAAGCCTCACTGTCACCCTCACGCTCACCCACACCCTAAACCAAAGCCTAACCCTCACCCTAAACCTATCTCTCACCCTAACCATAAACCTCACAATGACCCTCACCCTCACCTCACCCTAACCATAAACCTAACCCTAACACTCACCCTAAACCTCACCCTAACCCTAATGCTAACTCTAACCCTCACACTTACCCTAAACCTCATGCTAACCCTTACGCTCACCGTAAATCTAACCCTGACCCTACCCCTCACCATAACCCTAACCCTAACCCTAATCCTAACCCTCATCCTAAACCTCACCCTAAACCTAAACCTATCCCTAACCCTAACGCTAACCCTAACGCTCACCCTAACCATCACCCTAACCTAATCCTAACCCTAACCCTCACCCTTAACCTTAAACTAACCCTCATACAAACCATCACCCTAACTCTAACCCTCACCTTAACCTACCCCTAAACCTCACCCTAACACT
Organism: Dipodomys merriami; assembly: GCF_024711535.1. NCBI lineage: Eukaryota > Metazoa > Chordata > Mammalia > Rodentia > Heteromyidae > Dipodomys > Dipodomys merriami. The sequence goes on from NW_027202760.1 coordinate 1,059,286, forward strand.
CACCTTCACCCTATCCCTATTCCTCACCCTAACCCTCACACTCACACTCAACCCCACCCTATTCCTAACCCTAAACCTCACCCTCACCCACACCCTAAACCTCACCCTCACCCTCACACGAACCCTAACCCTAACCCACACCCTAACCCTAACGCTAAACCTAGCCCTCACCCGAACCATAAACCTAACCCTCACCCTCACACTCACCCTAACCCTAAACCTAAACCTAACCCTCACGCTAACTCTAACCCTAACCCTAATGGTAACCATAACCCTCACCCTCACCCTAACCCTCACCTTAACACTTTCCCTCTCCCTAACCCTCATCTTAACCCTCAACCTAACCCTAACCCTAACCATCACCCTAACCTTAATCCTCAACCCCACCCTCACCCTAAGCCTAACCCTAAGACTAAGACTAACCCTAACCCTACCCCTCAGCCTAATGCTCACCCTAACCCTAATCCTAACTCTAATACTCAACCTATCCCTAAACCTAACTTTAACCCTCACCCTCACCCTAGACCTGACCCTAACCCCAAACCTAACCCTCACCATAACCCTAACACTAATGCTAACCATAAACCTCAATATCAATCTAACCCTCACCCTAACCCTAACCGTCCACCTAACCCTAACACTCACCCTCACCCTAACCCTCACACTAATCCTTACCCTCAACCTAACCCTAAACCTAACCCTCACACTAACCCTTACCCTGACCTAACCCTACACTTACCCCTCAGCCTAACCCTCTCCCTCACCCTAAACCTAATCCTCACCCTAACCCTCACCCTAACCCTAACCCTAAAACTCACACTCACCCTCACCCTCACCATCACCCTCAGCATAACACTAACCATAACCTTAATCCTAACCCTAAACCTCACCCTCACCCTAAAAATTACCCTAATTCTTACCTTCACACTAATCCTAACCCTAACCCTAACCCTAACATTCACACTAAACCTAACCTTCACCCTAATCATAACCCTACCCCTTACCCTAACCCTCACCCTAAACCTAAACCTATCCCTAACCCTAACCTTCACCCTAACCCTCACCCTCACGCCAACCCTAACCCTAACCCTCAATCTTACCCTAAAGCTCACCCTAAGCCTTAACCTCATCCTCACCCTAAACCTCACACAAAACCAAACCCTCACCCTTACTCTAACCCTAACAGTTACCCTCAACTTACCCTCAGACGAACACTAACCCTAAGCCTCACCCTAACCCTAAAACTTACCCTAACCCTAACCCTAACCCTCACCCTCAAGATCACCTTAAACCTAACCCTAACCCTCACCCTAAACTTCACTCTAACCCTAATGCTAAACCTAACACTCACCCTAACACTCACACTATCACTTACCAACACAATAAACTTAAACCTAATCCTAACCCTCACCCTCACCGTAACCCTCAACCTAACCCTAACCCTAACCCGAAACCCTCACCCTAACCCTCACCCTAACTCTAACACTAATCCTAACCCTAACCATTACCCTAATGCAAACCCTTACCCTAACCCTAACCTAACACTCAGCCTACCCCTAAACCTAACCCTGACCCTCACCCTAACTCTAAACTTCACCCTAACCCTAACCCTCACCCTAAGCCTTACCCTCACCCTAACACTAAGCCTAACCCTAACACCAACCCTCCCAACAACCCTACACTCAGCCTAAGCCTAAGCCTCACCCTAAACCTAACCCTACCCCTAAACCTCACCCTCACCTTAGCCCTCACACTAACCCTATTGCTAACACTAACCCTCACCCTAACACTAACCCTCACCCTAAACTTCCTCCTAACACTAACCCTAACCCTAACACTGAGCCTCACCCTAACCATAACCCTAACACTAATCCTAACCTCCACCCTAACCCTAACCCTCACCCTAACCCTAACCCTAACCCTAAACCTCACCCTAACCCTCACCCTCACCTTAACCCTAACCAAAACCCTAACCCTCAACCTAACCCTAACCCTAACCCTCACCCTAACCCTCACACTAACCCTATCCCTCACCCTAACCCTAACCCTACCCCTCACCCTAAACTTCCTCCTAACACTAACCCTAACCCTAACCCTAAACCTCACCCTAACCGTAAATATATCCCTCACCTTCACCCTCACCCTAAACTGAACTGTAACCCTAACAATAACCCTAACCCTAACCCTAATCTTAACCCTCACCCTCAACCTAACACTAACCCTAACCCAAACCCTCACCCTCACCCTAACTCTCAGCCTCACCCTCAACCTCACCTTCACCTTAACCCTCACCCTCACCCTAGCCCTCACCCTAACCCTAACCCTAACCCTAAACCTCACCCGCATCATCACCCTAACCCTCAGTCTAAACCTAACCCTATCTCTAATCATAACCCTCACCCTCACCCTCAACCTAACCCTCACCCTAACCCTTACCCTCACCCTCACCCTAACCTTAATCGTAAACCTCAAATTAAAGCTAACCCTCACCCTCACCCCCATCCTAAACATAACCCTAACCCTCATCATAACCCTAAAGTTCACCCTCAACCTAGCCCTCACCCTAACCACAAGCCTCACCCTAAAACTCACCCTCACACCAGCCTCAAACTAAACCTAACCCTAACCCTCACCCTAACCCTAACCCTACCCTAACCCTAACCCTCAGCCTAGCCTTCACCCTAACCCTAAATAACCCTCACCCTCACCCTCATCCTCACCCTCAGCATAACACTAATCCTATCCATATTCCTAAATCTAAATCTCACCCTCACCCTAACCACCAAGATAATTCTTACCCACACACTAATCCTAACCCTAACCCTAACCCTAACCCTAACTCTCACACTAAACCTAACCCTCACCCTAACTGTAACCCTACCCGTTACCCTAACTGTCACCTTAACCCTAACCCTAAACCTCACCCTAAACCTCACCCTAAACCTCACAGTCACCCTAAACCTGACCCTAACACTAATGCTAACCCTAACCATAACCCTCACCCTCAACCTAACCCTCACCCTACACCTCACTCTAATCCTAACCCTAACCCTCAGCCTAATCCACACCCTAACAATAACCCTAACCCTCACCATAAACCTGACACTAACCCTAATACTAACCTCCACCCTAACCCTAACGTTCACCCTAACCCTAACCCTAACCCTAACCCTCACGCTCACCCTCACCCTCTCCGTAACCCTAAGCCTAATCCAAACCCTCACCCTAACCCTAACCCTGACCCTAATACTAACCTCCACCCTAACCCTAAAGTTCACCCTAACCCTAACCCTAACCCTAAGCCTCACGCTCACACTCACCCTCTCCATAACCCTAAGCCTAACCCTAACCGTCACCCTAACCCTCCCCTTAACACTAAACCTAACCCTAACCCTCACTCTAATAGTAACCCTAAACCTCACCATCACCCTAACTCTCAACCTTACTTTATCCTCACCCTAACCCTAACCCTCACATTAACCCTAATACTCACCCTAACCATAACCCTACCCCTAACCCTAACCCTCACCCTAACTTTTAGCCTAACCTTAACTCTCTCCTAACCCTAACCCTAACCCTAACCCTAACCCTCACCTAACCCGGTTATGGTTAATAACCCTCAAACTCATCCTAACCCTCACCATCACCTGAACCTGCACCCTCACCCTAACCCTCACCTAATCCTCACCCTAACCCTAACATTACCTAAACAAGACCCTCACCCTCACACTCACCTTCACCCTAACTCTCACCCTCACCCTATCCCTCACCCTAACCGTAACCCTAACCCAAAAATTCACCGGCACCCTCATCCTCACCCTCAGCCTAACCCTAACACTATCCCTATTCCTATCCCTAACCCTCGCCCTCACCCTAACCCTCACCATAACCCCTAACCTCACCCTCACCCTAACCCTAACAGTAACCCTCACACTAAACCTAACCTCACCCTAAACCTAACCCTACCCCTCATCATAACACTTACACTAAACCTAACTCAAACCCTCACCCTAACCCTAAACCTCACACTCACCCAGGACCTCAATCTAACCCTTTCCCTCACCCTAAACCTCACCCTCACACCACCCTCATATTAACCCTAACCCTAAACCTCACCCTAACCCTAAATCTCACCCTAACCCTAATCCTCACCCTAACCCTCAACCTAAACCTAACCTTAAAACTCACACTCACCCTCACCCTCACCATCACCCTCAGCGTAACACTAACCATAACCCTAATCCTAACCCTAAACCTCACCCTCACCCTAAACGTCACCCTAATTCTTACCTTCACACTAATCCTAACCCTAACCATAACACTAATTCTTACACTAAACCTAACCCTCACCCTAACCATAACCATACCCATTACCCTAACCCTCACCCTAACCGTAACCCTATCCCTATCCCTAACCCTAACCCTCACCCTAACACTAACCCTAACCCTCACACTTACCCAAAACCTCAAAATAAGCCTTAACCTCATCCTCACCCTAAACCTCATACTAAACCTAACCCTCAGCTTAACTCTAACCCTAACCGTCACCCTCACCCTTACCCTTACCCTCACGCTAACACTAACCGTAACCCTCACCCTAACCCTAAAACCAACCCTAACCCTAACCCTAACCCTCACCCTCAAGCTCACCTTAACCCTAACCATATCCCTCACCCTAAACTTCACTCTAACCCTAATGCTAACTCTAACACTCACCCTAACCCTCACACTTCCACTTACCCACACGATAAACCTAAAACTAACCCTAACCGTCACCCTCACCTTAACCTTCAACCTAACCCTAACCCTAACCCGAAAGCCTCACCCTAACCCTAACCCTGACCCTCACCCTAACCCTAACCCTCACCTGAAACCTAACCCTCACTCTAACCCTTATCCTCAACCTAACACTAAGCCTAACACTAACACCAACCCTCCCACTAACCCTAACCCTCAGCCTAAGCCTAAACCTCACCCTAAACCTAACCCTAACCCTAACCCTCACCCTCACCTTAGCCCTCACACTAATCCTATTGCTAAACCTAACCCTCACTGTAACACTAACCTTAACCATAAACCTCACCTTAAGCCGAACCCTCACCTTAACCCTAACCAAAACCCTAACCCTCACCCTATCCCTAACCCTACCCCTCACCCTAAACTTCCTCCTAACACTAACCTAACCCTAGCCCTAAACCTCACCCTAACCGTAACCATATCCCTCAAGTTCACCCTAACCCTAAACTGAACTGTAACCCTCACTCTAACCCTAACAATAACTCTAACCCTAACCCTAATCTTAACCCTCACCCTCACCCTAACACTAACCCTAACCCAAACCCTCACCCTCACCCTAACCCTCAGCCTCACCCTCAACCTCACCTTCAACCTAAACCTCACCCTCACACTAGCGCTCATCCTAACCCTAACCCTAACACTAAAACTCACCTGCACCCTCACCCTCACCCTCAGCCTAAACCTAACCCTATCTCTAATCATAACCCTAACCCTCACCCTCACCCTAACCCACACCATAACACTTACCCTAACACTCACCCTAACCTTAACCGTAAACCTTACACTAAAGCTAACCCTCACCTTAACCCTCACCCTAAACATAACCCTAACCCTCATCATAACCCTAAAATTCACCCTCAACCTAGCCCTCACCCTAACCACAAGCCTCACCCTAAACCTCACCCTCACACCAGCCCCAAACTAAACCTAACCCTTACCCTCATCCTAACCCTAACCCTAAACCTAACTCTCACCCTCACCCTCATCCTCACCCTCAGCGTAACTCTAATCCTATCCATATTCCTAAATCTAAACCTCACCCTCACCCTAAACATCACCCTAATTCTTACCCTCACACTAATCCTAACCCTAACCCTAACCATAACTCTCACACTAAACCTAACCCTCACCCTAACTGTAACCCTACCCCTTACCCTAACCCTCACCTAAACCCTAAAGCTAATCCTCACCCTAAACCTCACAGTCACCCTAAACCTGACCCTAACCCTAATCCTAACGCTAACCCTCACCCTAAACCTAACCCTCACTCTGACCCTAACCCTCACCCTAAAACTCATCCTAATCCTAACACTATCCCTCAGCCTATCCCACACCCTAACACTAACCCTAAACCTAACCCTCACCCTAAACCTCACCCTTATCCTAATCCTAACCCTCACCCTAAACCTAACCCTAACACTCACCCAAAAACTCAACCTCACCCACACTCTAACCCTAACCCTCACCCTAACCCTCATCATCACCATAACCTTCACTCTTACCGTAACCCTCAATCTCACCCTAACACTCGCCCTTAACCTTATTCTTCCTCTCACCCTAACCCTCACCCTAACCCTAACCCTCACCCTAACCTAACCTGAACACTCACCCTAGCCCACAACCTAAAGCTAATGCTAACCCTAACACTCACCCTAACCCTATCCCTTAAACTCACCCTAAACCTAAACCTATAACTAACCCTCACTCTCACCCTAAACCTCACCCTAAGCTTAACCCTCACCCAAACACTTACCCTCACCCTAACAGTAACCCTGACGCTAAACCTCACCTCACCCGCAACCTCATCGTAACCGTAACCCTAAACCTAACCCTAACAATAACACTAACCCTCACCCTAACCCTAACCTCACACTCACCCTAACCCTCACCCTAAAACCTTTCTTCACCCTAACCCTCACCCTAACTCTAAACCTAACCCTAAACCTCACCCTAACCCAAACACTAACCGTAACCCTTAAACTAACCCTGAACTTCACCCTAACCCTAACCCTGCCCCTCATCCTAACCATCATCCTAACCCTAACTCTAAACCCTCACCCTGACCCTAAACCTAATCCTAAACCTCACCTACACCCTAAGAGTCACGCTCACCGTCACCCTCACCCTAACCCTCAATCTCCCCCTAAACATCAACCTATACCTAACCCTCACCCTAACCCTAAGCCTAACACTCATCCTAACCCGAACCCTCACCCGCATCTAACCCTCAGCCTATCCCTAACCCTAACCCTAACGCTCACACTCACCCTAACCCTAACCCTCAAACTCACCCTCACCCTCAGCTTAAACCTAAGCCTAACAATAACCCTAACCATAACCCTCACAATCACCCTCATCCTAAGCCTAAGCCTAACCCTAAACCTAACACTCAAACTCACCCTCACCCTAACCCTAACCCAAACCCTCAACCGAACCCTCACCCTCAACCTAAACATCACCCTAAACCTAAACCTCAAACTAATCTTTAGCTTAACCCTCAATCTAACCTTAACCCTCACACTCACCCTCACCCTCAGGCTCACCCTAACCCTAATCCTCACCCTAACCCTAACCCTCACCCTCACCCTCAACCTAAACCTATTTCTAACCCTCACCCTCACCCTATCACTAACCCTAACCCTAACCCTCACATAACCCTAACCCTAACCTTCAACGTCACCCTAACCCTCACCATTACCCGAAACCTCAACCTAACCCTAACCCTCACTCACACCCTAACGCTCAAGCTCACCCTCACCCTAAACCTCAACTAATCGTCACACTAACCCTCACCCTAATCCTAACCCTAAACCTCACCCTAACCCTAAGCATAACCATAAACCTAACCCTCACCCTAACACTCACCCTAACCCTAACCCTCTCCCTAACCCTAAAACTCACCCTAATCCTCACCCTAACCCTCACTCTCACACTCACCCTCACCCTAACCCTCACCCTAACCCTAATGCTAACTCTAACACTCACCCTAACCCTCATGCTATCACTTACCCACACCCCAAACCTAAGCCTAACCTTAAAGCTCACACTCACACTAAACCTCACCCTAACCCTAAACCTAATCCTAACCGTCACCCTCACCCTATCCCTAACCCTAACCCTAACCCTAACATAACCCTAACCCTAACCTTCACGGTCACCCTAACCCTCACCATTACCCGAAACCTCACCCTAACCCTAACCCTCACCCACACCCTAACGCTCAAGCTCACCCTCACCCTAAACCTCAACTAATTGTCACCCTAACCCTAACCATTACCTAACCAAGACCCTCAGCCTAACCCTCAACTTCACCCTAACCCTCACCCTCACCCTAGACCTCACCCTAACCATAAATATAACCCTAACCCTAAACCTTACCCTCACCCTCAGGCTCACCCTCAGCCTAAACCTAACCCTATCCCTAATCCTAACCCTATCCCTCACCCTCAATCTAAGCCTCACCATAACCTTTACCCCCACCCTCACCCTCACCCTAAACGTAACCCTCACACTAAACCTAACCCTCATCCTAAACTTAACCCTACCCCTCACCCTAAACATGACCCTAACCCTAAAGCTCACCCTCACGCTAGCCCTCACCCTAACCCTAATTCTAGCCCTAACCCTTATCCTCACCCTAAACCTCACACTAGCCCTAACCCAAATCCTCAGTCTAACCCTAACCCTAACCCTTACCCTAACCCTCAACTTCAGGCTAACCCTCACCGTTACTCTTACCGTCACGCTCATCCTAACCCTCACCCTAAACCTAACCTAATCCATCACTATAACCCTAACCCCCACCCTCACCATCACCCTCATTGTAACCCTATGCCTAAGCCTAACCCTAACCCTTTCCCTCACCCTCACCCTAGCCCTCACCCTAACCCTAATCCTAACCCTAAACCTAACCCTAACTCTCACCCTAACCCTAAGGCTAATCCTCTCCCCAACCATCACCCTCATCCTTACCCTAAGCCTAAGCCTAATACTAATCCTAACCCTCACACTCACCCTCACCCTAAACCCAATCCTAACCCTAACCCTAACCCTAAACCTCAACCTAACCCTCACCCTAAACCTAATGCTAACACTAACATTAGCACTAACCCTAACAGTCACCATATCCCTCAGCCTCAACCTATCTCTAACTCTAAACCTCACCCTCACCCTATCCCTAATCCTAACCTTATCCTTAAACCTCACAATAACCCTAACCCTAAATCTCACCCTCACCCTCACCCAAACCGTAACTCTAACCCTAACCCTAATATTAACACTAATCCTAACCCTAAAACTAACCCTAACTCTAACGCTAAACTTCACCCCCAGCCTCACCCTAATTGCAAATGTAAACCTAACCATAACACTTACAATGATCCTAACCCTAATCCTAACCATCACCCTCACCCTAACCCTAATCCTCACCCTAACCCAGACCCTAACCCTATCCCTGACCCTCACTGTAACCCTCACCATCATCTTAAGCCTCACCCTCACCCTAACCCTAACCCTCACCCTAACCCTTAACCTCACCCTAATCCTAACACTAAGCCTAAACAAAAACTCACCCTAACCCTCACCCTCAACCTAACTGTAACCCAAAACCTAACGATCAACCTAACCCTCTCCCTAAACCTAACCCTAAACCTAACCCTAAACCTCACATTAACCCTAACTCTCACCCTAACCCTAACCCTACCCCTCACCCTAACCCTCATGCTAACTCTAAACCTCACCCTTACCAGGACCCTAACCCTATCCCTAACCATAAACCTCACCTTAAGACTAACTCCAAACCTAACCCTAAGCCTAACCCCTACCCTAACCCTAAGTCTAACACTTTCCCTAACCTTAAACCTTACCTAAACCCTCTCCCTCAGCCTAACCCTAAACCTAACCCTAACCCTGACCCTCACCTTAGCCCTAACCCTAAACCTAATCCTAACCCTAACCCTCATCCTAATCTTCACCCTAACCCTAACACTAACCATCACCCAAAACCTATTCCTCACCCCAACCTACTCCTCAGCCTAACGCTAAGCCTAAGCCTAACCCTAACCCTAAACCTCACCCTCAACCTAGCCCGCACCCTAACCCTAAACCAAATGATAACCCTCAACCTAACCATCACCCTAAACCTAACACTAAACCTCACACTAAACCTAACCCTAACCCTCAACCTAACCATAACACTCATCGATACAGTAACTCTAACCCTAACCCTCACCCTAACCCTAACCTAACCCTCACCCTAAACCTCACACTAAACCTAACCCTAAACTTAACCCTCAACCTAGCCCTCAACCTAACCCGAATCCTAACCCTATACCTAACCCAAACCTCACCCTAAACCTAACCCTGAAACTCATCCTAAAACTAACCCTCACCCTCAACCTCAACCTAACCCTAAGCATAAACCTAACCCTAACCCTAACCCTCACCCTCACCCTCACCCTAACCATAATCCTAAATGTAACCCTATCCCTAACCCTAACCCTCACACTAAACCTAACCCAAACCCTAACCCTAACACTAATCCTAACACTAAACCTCACAGAAACCCTCACCCTAACCCTAACTCTAACCCTCACCCTCACCCTAACCCTAAACCTCACCCTCACCCTCAGCTTAAACCTAAGTGTAACTCTAACCCTAACACTAATCCTCACACTCACTCTCACCCTAACCCTAAACTTAATCCCAGCCCTAACCCTAACCCTCACCCTAACACTAACTGTAAACCTGAACCTCACTCTCACCCTAACCCTAAACCTGAACCTTTCCCTCAGCTTAAACCTAAGCCTAACAATAACCCTAACACTACCCCTAAACCTCACCCTAACCATAACCCTCACCCTAACCCTAAACCTCACCCTAACACTTACCCTCACCCTAACACTAACACTCACACTATCCCTAAACCTCAACATAACCCTAAACATAACCCTATCCCTAATCCTAACCCTCACCCTAACCCTAATTCTAACCCTAAACCTCACCTGAACCCTAATCCTAACACAAAACCTCACCCTAACCCTCACCCTAACCCTTTTCCTAAACCTCACACTCACCTATCCCACACCCTAACCCTAATCCTAAACCTAACCCTCACCCTAACCCTAACCCTAACACACACCCTCACCCTAAACATCACCTGAACCCTAACCCTGACACTAACCCTAAACCTAACTCTCACAGTAACCCTCAACCTAACACTAATTTCTAATCCTAAACCTCTAACTCACACTGATTCTAACCCTAACCCTAACCCTAAACCTCACCCTAACACTAACCCTAAACCTCACCCTCACCCTAGCCCTCACCCTAACCCTAATCCTAAACCTAACCCTCATCTTAACCCTCACCCTAACCCTAACCCTAACCCTCACCCTAATCTTAACCCTCACCCTCAACCTAAACCTCAGCCTAACCGTAAGCCTAACCCTAAACCTAACCCTAACCCACACACTCACCCTAATCCTAACCCTAATCTTAACCATAACACTAACAATAAACCTCACCCTAACCCTAAACCTAAAACTCACCCTAACCCTAACCCTCATCCTAACCCTCACCTGATCCCTAACCCCTACCCTAAACCTCACCCTCACCCTAACCGTAACTCTAACTCTAAACCTTACCCTAAACCTCATTCTAACCCTAACACTCAACCTCACCCTCACCATAACCCTAACCCTCACCCTAACCAAAACCTTCATTCTAACCCTAACCCTCACCCTAACCACAAACCTCAACCTAAGCCTAGCCCTCACCCTAACACTTACCCTCACACTAACAATAACCCTAAATCTAACAATAACCCTCACAGTAACCCTAACTCTCACCCTAACCCTAAACCTCACCCTAAACCTAACCTAAACCTGAGCCTCGCCCTAGCCCTCACCCTAACCCTAATTCTAATCCTAACCCTAAACCTAACCCTAACCCTCATCCTCGCACTAAACCTCAAACTAACCCTAACAATAATCCTCAATCTAACCCTCAACCTCATCCTAAACCTCACCCTAACCCTTACCCTAACCCTCACCCTAAACCAAACCCTCACCCTTAGGGGAACACTGACCCTCAGCCTGAGCCTCACCTTTACTCTTACAGACATGCTCACCCTAATCCTCATTCTAATCCTAACCCTCATCCTAACACTCACCTTAACCCTAACCCAGTCCATCACCCTAACCATAACTCTCACCCTCACCCTCAACCTCAGCCCAAATATAAGCCTAAGCCTAACCCTAAGCCTAACCCTAACCCTCACCCTAGCCCTCACCCTAAACCTAATACGAACCCTAACCCTCATCCTAACCCTCACCCTAACCCTAACCCTAACCATCACCCAAAACCTATTCCTCACCCCCAACCTCACCCTCAGCCTAAACCTAAGCCTAATCTTAACCCTAACCATAACTCTCACCCTCAGCCTCACCCTCACCTCAAACTTAACCCAAACCAAAACACAAACAATAACCCGAATTTTAACCCAAACCCTAACCCTAATCCTAACCCGCACCCTCACCCTCAGCCTAACGCTAAGCCTAACCTAGGCCTAACCCTAACCCTACCTCTATTCCAAAACCTAAACCTAATCCTCAGCCACACACTCACTCTAACCCAAACCCTAACGCCAACCCTCATCCTAAACCTAAGCCTAACGCTAACCCTAACCTTAACGCTCACACTCACCCTAACCCTAACCCTAATCCCAAACATAACCCTATCCCTAACCCTAACCCTCATCCTAACCCTAAATCTCATCCTGACCCTCAACCTAACCCTAACCCTAACCCTCACCATAACCATACCCCTAACACTCACCCTCTTGCTAGGCCCAAGCCTAAGCCTAAGCCTAACCCTAACCCTCACCCTAACTCTAACCATAACACTAACCCTAAATCTAACCCTAAACCTCACCCTCACCCTAACCCTAACCCTAAATCTAACCCTAACCCTAACCCTAAACCTAAACCTCATCCTAACCCCAAACCTAAACCTCACCCTTACCCTCACCGCAACCGTAAACCTAACCCTAACCCTAACAATAACCCTAACCCTAACCCTAACACTCACCCTATCCCAAACCCTAACACTCACCTTAACCATAACCCTCACCCTAACCCAAACCCTCACCCTAACCCTAACCCTAACACTAACCCTCACACTAACCCTAACCATCACCCTAAACCTAAACCTCACCCTAATACTAACCCTCACCCTAACCCACACCCTAAACATAACTCTACCGCTAAACCTCACCCTCACACTAACCCTAACTCTAACCACAACCCTAACACTAAACCTCAACCTAACCCTAACCCTCACACTCACCCTCACAGTAACCGTAAACCTAACCCTAACGCTAACAATAACCCTAACCCTAACCCTCAACCTAACACTTACCCTCACCCTAACACTAACCCTAACCCTAAAACTAACCCTCACACTCACCCTAACCCTCACCCTAATCCTAAACCTCATCCTAACCCTAACCCTAACCCTAACCCTCTCCCTCACCCTAGCCCTCACCCTAACCCTAATTCTAACCCTCACCCTCACCCTAACCTTAATCCTCATGCTCACCATAAAACTCACATTAACCCTAACCCTAATCCTCAATTTAACTCTCACCCTAACCATATCCCGAACCATTACCCTAACCCTCACCCTAACCCTAACCCTGACACTTATCTTAACCCTCACCCTCAGCCTAACCCTAATCCTCATCCTCACCCTAAACCTCACACTAACCCTAACACTAATCCTCAATCTATCCCTCACCCTAACCATAACCCGAACCCTTACCCTAAACCTCACCCTAACCCTAACCCTAACCCTAACTCTAACTCTAAAACTAACCCTAAATCTAAACCTCATCCTAACCCTAACCCTAACCCTCAGCCTCACCATCACCCTCTGCCTAACCCTCAGCCTAATGCTAACCCTAACCCTAACCCTCATAATCACCCGCACCCTCACCCTCAACATAACTCTAAACCTAAACCTCTCCCTAAACCTAACCTTAAACCTCAACCTAAACCTCACCCTCACCCTAACGCTGACACTAACCCTAACCCTAAACCTCACACTAACCATCCCCCTAACCCTAACCCTAACAATAACACTAACCCTAACACTAACCCTAATCCTTACCCTAACCATAACTTAAATGTAACCATAACACTAACAATCACCCTGACCCTAACCCTAACCCTAACCTTAACCCTCAACTCACCCTCACCATAACCCAAATCCTAAACCTAACCCTATCCCTAACACTAAACCTCAACCTAACCCTCAGCCTAGCCTTCACCCTAAACCTAATCCTAACCCTAAACCTCATCCTAACACTCACACTAACCCTAACCCTAATCCGAACCCTAACCTGAACCCTAACACTGACTCTTATGCTCGGCCTAAGCCCAAGCCTAAGCCTAATCCTACCTCTAAACCTAACCCTCACCCTAACCCAAATCCTAACACTACCCCTAATCTCACCCTCACCCTAACACTAACCCTAACACAAACCCTAACCCTAAACTGAACCTCATCCTAACCCTAACCCTAGCACTCAACCTCACACTAACCATAAACCTCACCCTAACCCTAACTCTCACCCTAACACTTAACCTCACCCTAACACTAACGGAAACGCTCACACTAACGCTCACACTAACCCAAACATCACCCTAACCCTAAACCTCACCCTAACACTAACCCTAAACATCAACCTCACCCTAGCCCTCACCCGGACCCTAACCCTAATTCTCACCCTAAACCTCACACTAACCCTAACTCTAATACTCAATCTAACTCTCACACTCAACCTAACCCTAATCCTAACCCTCACCCTTACCGTAACCCTCACCCTCAGCCTAACCTCACCTTTACCCTTAGCATCACACCCACCATAACCCTCACCCTAAACCTCACCCTAAACTTAACCCTCATCCTAACCCTAACTCAACCCCTAAACCTCATCCTCACCTTAATCCTAATTTCAAACCTATCCCTAACGCTAAACCTAACCCTCACCTTCCCCCTAACCATAACCCTCACCCTAAACCTAACCCTCACCCTAACACTTACCCTAACCCTAACCCTAACCCTCACACTAATCCAAACCCTCACCCTTATCCTAAACATCACCCTAACCCTAACTCTAACCCTTAACCTCACACTAGCCCTCACCCTAACCCTAATTCTAACCCTCACACTCACCATAACCATAAACCTCATCCACACCATAAACCTCACACTAACCCTAACCTTAACCCTAATCCTCAATCTAACCCTAAACCTAAATCTAACACTAACACTTACCCTAAACCTAAATCTAAACATAACCCTCACCCTTATCTTAACCCTCATCCTCAGCCTAAACCTCACCTTTACACTTACCATCATCCTCACCCAAACCCTCACCCTAAACATAAACCTCATCCTAACACTCACCCTAACCGAAAACCTAACGATCACACTAACCCTAACCCTCACCCTCAACCTCACAGTCAGCCAAAACCCTAAGCCTAAGCTTAAACCTCACCCTAAATCTCACCCTCACCCTAGCCCTCATCCTAACCCTAATCCTAACCCTAACCCTCATCCTAACCCTCACCCTAACCCTAACCCTAAACATAACCCTAACCCTAATCCTCATCCCCACCCTCACGCTCGACCTAAACCTAAGCCAAAGCTTAACCCTAACCCTAATCCTCACACTCACCCTCACCCTAAACCTAATCCTAACACTTACCCTAACCCTAATCATATACCTCAAACTAACCTGCACCCTAATCTTAACCCTAACACTAACCCTAACCCTAACCCTAACCCTGGACATAAATCTCCCCCAAACCCTAAATCTAACCCTAAAACTAACCGTCACCCTAACCCAAATCCTAACCCTAACCCTCAACCTAACCCTAACCCTCACCCTCACTGTAAATATAACACTCATTCTAACCCTCACCCAAACTCTAACCCTAACCCTAAACCTCACCCAAACACTAACAATAATCCTCACCCTCACCCTAGCTCTCACATTAACACTAATCCTAACCCTAATCCTCATCCTAACCCTGACCCTAATCCTAAACCTAACCCTTACCCTAATCCTAAGCCTAACCCTAACCCTCAACCAAAACCTAACACTTATGCTCACCATAACCCTAACCCTAAATCTCACCTTAACCCTAAACCTAACCCGAACCCTAATTCTCACTCAGACCCTAACCCTAACCCTAACCCTAACCCTAAACCTAACCCTAATCCTAACCCTAACCCTAACTCTAACACTAACCCTAACCTTAACCCTCATCCTCAGCCTCACCCTAAAACTAACCCTAACACTAACTCTTACACTAACCCTAAGTCTCACCATAACCCTAACACTAAAAACCTCACCCTAAATCTAAAACTAACCCTCACCCTCACCCTCTCAGTAACCGTAACCCTAACCCTAACCCTAACAATAACCTTAACCCTAACCCTATTCCTAACTCTCACCCTCACCCTAAACCTAATCCTAACACTAACCCTCACCCTAACCCTAATCCTCACCTTACTATAACACTAACCCTTATCCTAACCCTCACCCTAAACCTAAACCTCACCCTAACACTAACCTTGACCCTCAACCTAAGCCTAGCCCTCACCCTAACCCTAATCCTAACCCTAATCCTCATCCTAAACCTCACCCTAACCCTAACCCTAAATCTCACCCTCATCCTAAGCCTAACCCTAACCCTCAACCCAACCCTAACCCTCAGCTCAACTTAACCCTAACCCTAACCCTCACCCTAACCCTAAATTTAACCTGAACACTAACTCTCACCCTAATCCTAACCCTAACCCTAAAACTCACCCTCAGTGTAACCCTAAGCTTAACCCTAAACCTTACGCTAACCATCACACTCACCCTAAACCTTACACTAATACTATTCCTAAAGTTAACCCTAACCCTCACCCTCAGCCTCAAATTAACCCTAACTCTTACCCTAAACCTCACCCACACCCTAACACTAAACCTAACCCTAACCATAAACCACACCCTAAACCTCACCCTAAACATAACCCTCAACCTAGCCCTCACCCTAACCCTAATCCTAACCCTAAACTCAATCTAACCCTCACCATAACCCTAACACTAACCCTCACCCTAACCCTAACCCTCACCCTCAGCCTAACCCTAAGCCTAACCCTAAACCTAAACCTAACCCTCACACTCACCTGCACACTCACCCTAAATCTAAACTTAACCCTAACCCTAACCCTCACCCTAAAGCTCCCCCTAACCCTATATCTAACCCTAAACCTCACCCTCACCCTAAACCAAACCCTAAACGTAACCCTAAACCCCACCCTAACCCAAACCCTAACCCTAACCCTAACCATCACCCTAAACCTAATCCTCACCCCACCCTCACCCTCAGCCTTACCCTAAGCCTAAGCCTAAGCCTAACCCTAACCCTCACACTCACCCTCACCTTAACCCTAACTCTAACCCTAACACAATCCCTAAACCTCACCCTAACCCTAACCCTAAATCTCACCCTCACACTCACAGTAACCTTAACCCTGAACCTAACCGTAAAAATAAGCCTAACCCTAATCCAAACCCTCACACTAACCATAACCCTCAACCTAAACCATTCCCTCACCCTAACACTTACCCTCACACTAACACTAACCCTAACCCTAACCCTCACACTAACCCTAACCCTAACCCTAAACCTCAACCTAAACCTCACTCTCAACCTAACACTAACACTAACCATAAGCCTCACCCTAACCCTAACCCTCACCCTAACCTTAAATCTACTCCTAAACCTCACCCTCACTCAACCCCTAACTCTAACCCTAACCCTAACACTGAACCTCACCCTAAACCTAACCCCTAACCCTGAACCTCATGCTCAGCCTAAGCCTAAGCCTAAGCCTAACACTTACCCCACCCCTCACCCTCACACTAGCCCTCACCCTAACTCTAATCCTATCCCTAACCCTCATCCTAAACCTCTCTGTAACCCTAACCCTAACCATCACCCTAACCCTAACCCTCACACTCACCCTCCCCTAACCCTAATCCTAATCTTAAGCCTAGCCCTAACCTTTAACCTCAACCTAAACCTCATCCTAACCTTAACCCTAACACTAACTCTAAACCTAACCCTCTACCTAACCCTCCAAATAACCCTAAATCGAACCCTAAACTTCACCCTCACCCTAACCCTAATCCTAACCTGAACCCTAAATTTCACCATAACCATAATCCTAAACCTCACACTCACCCTCACCATAACTCTACTCCTAAACCTAAAAATAACGCTAATCCTAACCCTAAACTTAACCCTAACCCTAACCCTAAAACTAATGCTAGCACTCACCCTCACCCTAACACTAATCCTAACCCTCACCCTCACTCTACCACTAACCCTCACCGTGATCATTACCCTAACCCTCATCCTAACCCTCACCCTAACCCTCACCCTAAACCTTAGCCTAACACTAACCCTAACCCTCAACTTCAACCTCAGCCTCACCCTTACCCTAACTCTAAAACTAAACCTCACCCTCACCCTAAACCTTACCCTAATCCTAATCCTAACCCTAAGCCTAACCCTAACATTCACCCTAACCCTAAACTTCACCCTCACCTTCATGCTCAGTGTAATCCTAATCCTAAACCTAACCCTAACCCTAACCCTCACACTCAACCTAACCTTTACATTAATCCTAATCCTAAACCTAAGCCTAACCCTCACCCACACCCTAACCCTCACCCTCACCCTCACCCTAACCCTAACCCTAACACTAACCCTAACCCTAATCCTCACCCTCAGCCTCACCCTAAAACTAACTCTAACACTAAACCTTAACCTCACCCTAACCCAAACCTTAAACGTAAACCTAAACCTCACCCTAACACTAACCCTAAACCTCACCCTCACCCTAGCCCTTACCCTAACCCTAATCCTATTCCTAATACTCATCCTAACCCTCCCCCTAACCCTAACCCTAACACTCACCCTAACACTAATTCTAACCCTAACCATAACACTAAAAACCTCACCCTAACCATCATCCTCACCCTCACTGTAACCCTAACCCTAACCCTAACAATAACATTAACACTAACCCTAATCCTATCCCTCTCCTTCACCCTCACCGTAACCATAACCCTAACCCTAACAATAAAATTAAACCTAATCCTAATCCTAAACCTCACTCTCACCCTAAACCTAATCCTAACCCTAACCCTCAACTTAAACCTAACCATAACCCTTACCTTAACCCTAACCCTCATCCGAACCCTCATGCTAAACCTAACCCTAACCTGAAACCTCACCTTATCACTAACCCTAACCCTCACCCTCACCCTAGCCCTCACCCTAACTCCAATCCTAACCCTCACCCTAACCCTAACCCTCACCCTAACCCTAATCCTAAACCTCACCCTAACCCTAAACCTAACCTTAACCCTCAACCTAACCCTAACCCTAAACCTAACCCTATACCTCACCCTAACACTAAACTTTAACTGAACCCTAACTCTCACCCTAAAACTAACCCTAACCCTCACCCAAACCCTAAATCACACCCTCACCCTCACCTTCAGTGTAACCCTAAGCCAAGCCCTAATCTTAACCCTAACCCACACACTCACCCTAACCCTTACCCTAATCCTAATCCTAACCCTAACTCTAACCCTCACCCTCAGCCTCACCTTAACCCTAACTCTAAACCTATACCTCAACCTCACCCTAACCCTAACCCTAAACCTCACCCTCACCCTAAGCCTAAACCTCACTCTCACCCTAGCCCTCACCCTAACCCTAATCCTAACACTAACCCTCATCATAACCCTCCCCATAACCCTAACCCTAACCCTCACCCTAAACCTAATCCTCACCCACACCATTACCCTCAGACTAACTCTAATCCTATCCCTAACCCTAACACTCACACTAACCCTTAATCTAAACCTCACTCTAACCCTAAACCTCACACTCACCCTCACCCTCAGCCGAACTCTAAGCCTAATCCTTACTCAAACCCTAACCCTCACACTCACCCTAAGCCTAACCCTAACCATAACCCTAACCCTAACCCTAAACCTTACCCTAACACTAACACTAACCCTCACCTTAAACCTAAGCCTCACCCTTACCCTAACTCTAAAACTAAACCTCATGCTCACCATAAGCCTTACCCTAATCCTAATCCTAACCTTAAGCCTAAGCATAACATTCACCCTAACCCTAAACTTCACACTCACCTTCACCATCAGTCTAATCATAAGCCTAAGCCTAACCCTAACACTAACCCTCACACTCACCCTAACCTTTACCGTAATCCTAATCCTAATCCTAAGCCTAACCCTCACCCTCACCCTAGCCCTCTCCCTCACCCTCACTCTCACCCTAACCCTAACACTAACACTAACCCTAACCCTCACCCTCAGCCTCACCCTAACCCTAACTCTAACACTAAACCTTAACCTCACCCTAACCCAAACCCTAAACATAACCCTAAATCTCACCCTAACCCTAACCCTAAACCTCACCCTATCCCTAACCCGAAACCTCACCCTCACCCTAGCCCTCACCCTACCCCTAATCCTAACCATAACCATCATCCTAACTCTCCCCATAACCCTAACCATAACCCTCACCCTAAACCGAACCCTCACCCACACCATCACCCTCAGCCTAACCCTAATCCTATCCCTAACCCTAACCCTCACAATCAACCTAACCCTAAACCTAAACCATACTCTAAACCTAACCCTCACCCTCAGCCTCATCCTCAGCCGAAGCCTTAGCCTAATCCTAATCCTAACCTTAACCCTCTCACTCACCCTAACATTTACCCTAATCCTAATCCTAACCCTAACCCTAACCCTCACCCTCAACCTAACCCTCACCTTAAGCGTAACACTAACATTAATCCTAACCCCAACCCTCGACCTAACCCTCCAACAAACCCTAAATATAACCCTTAACCTCACCCTCACCCTAAACCTAACCCTAACCCTAACCCTCACCTTAATGTAACCCTCAACCTCACTATAACCCTAAACCTCATCCTAACCCTCACCCTAACCCTAAACCTAAACCTAAACCTTACCCTAACACTAAACCTAATCCTCACCCTAGCACTCACCCTAACCCTAATCTTAAACCTAATCCTCATCCTAACCCTCACCCTAACCCTAACGCTAAACCTCAACCTAACCCTAACCCTCACACTCACCGTAACCCTAACCGTAACTTTCACTCTAACCCTAAACTTAACAGAACTCTAACTCTCACACTAACTCTATCACTTACCCTCACCCTAACCCTAACCCTCACCCTCAGCCTAACCATAAGCTGAACCCTAACCCTAACCCTAACGCTCACATTCACCCTAACCCTTACCCTAATCCTAATCCTAACCCTAAGACTAACCCTCACCATCACCCTAAACCTCACCCTAACCCTAGCAATAACACTAATCTTAACCCTAACTCTCAACCTCAGCCTCACCCTTACCCTAACTCTAACCCTAAATCTCACCCTCACCCTAACCCTAACCCTAACCCTAAACCTGACAATAACCCTAACCCTAAACCTCACCCTCACCCTAGGCCTCACCCTAACCCTAATCCTAACCCTCATCCTAAACCTCACCCTAACACTAACAATAACCCTCACCCTAACCCTAATCCTAACCCTATCCTTCACTCTACCCCTAACCCTCACCCTGACCGTAATCCTAACCCTCATCCTAACCCTCACCCTAAACCTAACCCTAAACCTTACCCTAACACTAACCCTAACCCTCACCTTCAACCTCAGCCTCCCCCTTAACTTAATTCTAAAACTAAACCTCACTCTCACCATAACCCTTACCCTAATCCTAATCCTAACCCTAAGCCTAACCCTAACACTCACCCTAACCCCAAACTACAACCTCAGCTTCACCCTCAGTCTAATCCTAAGCCTAAGCCTAACCCTAACCCTAAACCTCACACTCACCCTAACCTTTACCGTAATCCTAATCCTAACCCTAAGCCTAAAACTCAACCTCACCCTAAACCTCACCCTCACCCTAACCCTAACACTAACCTTAACCCTAACCCTCACCCTCAGCCTCACGCTAAAACTAACTCTAACACTAAACCGTACCCTCACCATAACCCAAACCCTAAACCTCACCCTAACCCTAACCCTAAATCTCACCCTCACCCTAGCCCTTACCCTAACCCTATTCCTAATCCTCATCCTATCCCTCCCCCTAACCCTAACCCTAACCATCACCCTAACCCTAATTCTAACCCTAACCCTAACATTAAAAACCTCACCCTAACCCTAACCCTGACCCTCATGCTCACCCTCACCGTAACCGTAACCCTAACCTTAACAATAACTAACCCTAACCCTAACCCTAACCCTCACCCTCACCGTAACCGTAACCCTAACTCAAACAATAACACTAACCCTAACCCTAATCCTAACCCTACTCTTCACATTAACACTCATCTTAAACTTAACCCTAACCCTAACCCTCACCATCATGCTAGCCCTCACCCTAACCCTAATTCTAACCCTAACCCTCATTCTCAATCTAAACCTCACACTATCCCTAAACCTAATCCTCAATCTAACCCTAACCCTAACCCTTACCCTAACACTCACCCTAGCCCTAAGCCTAACCCTTACCATAACCCTCACCCTCAGTCTCACCCTCACCTTTGCTCTTACCGTCACTCTCATCCTAACCCTCACCCTAAACCGAACCCTCATCCTAACCCTCACCCTAACCTTAACCCTATCCATCACCATAACCTTAAGCCCCACCCTCAGCATCACCCTAATCCTAACCATATGCCTAAGCCTAACCCTAACCCTAACCCTCACCCTAAACCTAACCCTCACCATCACAGTAACCCTAACCCTAACCCTAAGCCCCACCCTAAACCTAAACCTAACGTTAAACCTCACCCTAACACTCACACTAATCCTTAACCTCACCCTAACCCTAAGCCTAACCTTCACACTAAACCTAATCCTCACCCTAAACGTAACCATACCCCTCAGCCTAACCCTCATCCTAACCCTAAACCTAAGCCAAACCCTCAACCTAAGCCTAACCTTAACCCTAACCCTAAACCTCATACTAACCCTAACACTCACCCTCAACCTCACCCTCACCCTCACCCTAACCCTAACCCTCACACTAACCCTCACCCTCACATTAACCCTAACCCTAACCCACACCCTCACCCTCACGCTAATCCTAACCCTAACACTATACCTAAACTTAACGGTAACCCTCACCCTCACCCTAAACCTAACCCTAACACTAACCCTAACCCTAACAATAACCCTGACCCTAACTCTAATCCTAACACAAACCCACACCTTAACCCTAACCCTAACCCTAAACCTAACCCTCACCCTCACTGTAACCCTAACCCTAACCGTAACACTCACCCTCACCCTAATCCTAACTCTAATCCTAATCCTAAAACTCACCCTCACCTTAACCCTTACCCTAAACCAAACCCTCACCATAACCCTAACCGTCACCCTCAGCGTAAACCTAACCCTAACCCTAAACCTAACTCTCAACCTAACCATAACCCTAACCTTAATCCTAAACTCCACCCTAACCCTGACCCTCACCCTTACCCTAAACCTCATCCTAACCCTCACCCTCACCTTAACCCTAACCAAAACCCTAACGCTCAACCTAACCCTCACCTTAAACCTAACCCTAACCCTCATTCTAACCGTCACACTAACCCTAACCCTCACCTTAACCCTAACCCTACCACTCACCATAAACTTCACCTTAACACTAACCCTAACCTTAACCCTAAACCTCACCCTAACCCTAAACATAACCCTAACTTTCACCCTCACCCTATACTGAACTGTAACCCTCACTCTAACCCTAACAATAACCCTAAATCTAATCTTAAACCTCAACCTCACCCTAAGCCTAACCCTAAACCAAACCCTCACCCTCACCCTAACGCTCAGCCTCACCCTCAACCTCACCTTCACTCTAACCCTGACCCTCACCCTAGCCCTCACCCTCACCCTAACCCTAACCCTAACCCTAAACCTCACCCGCACCCTCACTCTCACCCTCAGCCTAAACCTAACCCTATCTCTCATCATAACCCTAACCTTCACCCTCACCCGAACCCTCAGCATAACCCTTACTCGCAACCTCAACCTAAACTTAAACGTAAACCTCACACTAAACCTAACCCTCACCCTAAACCTAACGCTAACCCTCATCATAACTCTAAAGTTCACCCTCAACCTAGCTCTCACCCTAACCCAAAGCCTCACCCTAAACCTCACCCTCACACCACCCTCAAACTAAACCTAACCCTTACCCTCACCCTAACCCTAGCCCTCACCCTAACCGTTAATAACCCTCTCCCTAGCCCTCACCCTAACCCTAAACCTAACGCTCACCCTCACCCTCATCCTCACCCTCAGTGTAACACTAACCCTATCCCTATTCCTAAACCTAAACCTCACCCTCACCCTAACCATCACCCTAATTTTTTCCCTCACACTAATCCTAACCCTAACCCTAACCTTTACTCTCACACTAAACCTAAACCTCACCCTAACCGTAACCCTACCCCTTACCCTAACCCTCACCTTAACCCTAAACATAACCCTCACTCTAAACTTCACCCTAAACCTCACAGTCACCCTAACCCTGACCCTAACCCTAATCCTAACCCTAAGTCTCACTCGAAACCTAACCCTCCCCCTCCCCCTAACCCTCACACTAAACCTCACCCTAATCTTAACCTTAACCCTCAGCCTAACCCAAAATCTAACCCTCACCCTAACCCTAATCCTAACCTCCACTCTAACACTAACATTCAACCTAACCCTAAACCTAACCTTAAACCTCACACTCACCCTCACCCTCTCCTTAACCATAAGCCTAACCCTAACCCTCACCCTCAACCTTAGCTTAACACTAAACCAAACCCTAACCCTCACTCAAACAGTAACCATAAACCTCACCCTCACCCTAACCCTAACCCTTACTTTATCCTCACCCTAACCCTAACCCACACATTAACCCTAATACTAACCATAACCGTAACACTACCAGTAACCCTAAACCTCACCCTAATTTTAACCCTAACCCTAAACCTCACCCTAAACCTCACCCTCATACCATCCTCAAACTAACCCTAACCCTAACCCTAACTCTAACCCTAACCCTCACCCTAACCCTATACCTCACCCTAACCCTAACCCTCATCCTAGCCCTCACCCTAACCCTAACCCTAAAACTCACCCTCACCCTCACCCTCACCATCACCCTCAGCGTAACACTAATGATAACCCAAATCCTAACACTAAACCTCACCCTCACCCTAACCATCACCCTAATTCTTACCTTCACACTAGTCCTAAACCTAACCCTAAACCTAACACTCACACTAAACCTAACCCTCAACATAACCTTCACCCTAACCCTAATGCTAACTCTAACACTCACCCTAACCCTCACACTGTCACTCACCCACATGATAAACCTAAACCTAACCCTAAACCTCACCCTCACCATAACCCTCAACCTAACCTTAACACTAACTCTAACACTAATCCTAACCATAACCCTCACCCTAACGCTAACCCTTACCCTAACCCTAATCATAACCCTCACCGAAATCCTGAAACTAACCCTAACCCTAACCCTAACCCGAAACCCTCATCCTTACCCTAACCCTAACTCTAACACTAATCCTAACCCTCACCCTAACCCTAACCCTCCCCCTAACCTTAACCCTACCACTCATCCTAAACCTCATCCTAACCCTAACCCTAAACCTAACCCTAATCCTAAACCTCACCATAACCTTAACCCTCACCCACAACATAACCATAAACATAAACATAACTCTAAAAATAACCCTAAACCTAAACTTTATCCTAACCCTCACCCTCACCTTAACCCTAACCTAACCCTAACCCTCACCCTAAACCTAACCCTCACCCTCACCATAAACCTAAACCTAACCCTAACACTTACCCTCATCCTAACACTAACCCTAAACCTAAACCTCACACTCACTCTAACCCTCACCCTAAACCTTACCCTCACCCTAACCCTCATCCTAACCCTCACCCTATCTCTAACCGTAACCCTCAAACTAACCCTAACCCTCACCATAACCTTAACCCTACCACTTACCCTAAACCTCATGCTAACCCTAACCCTAAAACTAACCCTAATCCTAAACCTCACCGTAACCATAACCCTCACCGTCAACGTAATCATAAACCTAAACATAAACCTAAAAATAACCCTAACCCTAAACTTTATACTAACCCTCACCCTCACCCTAACCCTAACCCTAAACCTCACCCTAAACCTATCCTTCACCCTCACCGTAAACCTATACAAAACCCTAACACTTACCCTCACCCTAACCCTAACCCTAACCCTAAACCTCACACTCACTCTAACCCTCACCCAAAACCTAACCCTAACCCTCAACCTTATCTTACCCTCACCCTAACCCTAACCCTTACCCTCACCCTAACCCTCAATCTCACCGTCACCCTAATCCTAAACCTCACCCTAAACCTCACCCTCATCATAACCTTCACTCTTAACGTAACCCTCAAACTCACCCTAACCCTCACCCTTGCCCTTATTCTTACCCTCACCCTAATGCTCACCCTAACCCTAACCCTCAACCTAACCTAACCCTACCCCTCACCCTAGTCCTCAATGTAACCCTAATGCTAAACCTAACCCTCAACCTAACCCTAACCCTAACCCTTAACCTCACCCTAACCCTAACTCACACCCCAACACTTACCTTCACCCTAACCCTCACCCTAACACTAACCCTAACGCTAAACCTTACCTCACCAGCAACCTCACTGTAATCGTAACCCTAACCCTAACAATAACACTAACCCTAACCCTAAAACTAATCCCTAACCCACACTCTCACCCTCAACTTCATCCTAAATCTAACCCTAAACCACTCCATAACCTAACCCTAACCTCACACTCACAATATCCCTCACCCTAAAACTTACCCTCACCCTAACCCTCACCTTAACCCTAAACCTAACCCTAACCCTCACCTTAAACCTCCCCCTATCCCTAACCCTAACGGTAACCCTTAATCTAACCCTGAACCTCACCCTAAACCTAACCCTACCCCTCATCCTAACCATCATCCTAACCCTAACACTAAACCCTCAACCTAACCCTAAACCTAACCCTAAACCTCACCTGCACCCTAACAGTCACGCTCACCCTCACCCTCACCCTTACTCTAAACCTCACCCTAACCATCAAACTATCCCTAACCCTCACACTAACCCTAAGCCTAACACTCGCCCTAAACCTAAGCCTCACCCTCATCTAACCCTCAGCCTATCCCTAACCCTAACCCTAACGCTCACACTCACCCTAACCCTAACCCTCACACTCACCCTAAGCTTTAACCTAAGCCTAAAAATAACCCTAACCCTAACCCTCACAATCACCCTCACCCTAAGCCTAACCCTAACTCTAAACCTAACCCTCACGCTCACCTTCACCCTCACCACCCTAACCCAAACCCTCAACCGAAACCTCACCCTCAACCTCACCCTAACCCTCACCCTCAACCTAAACATCACCCTAAACCTAAACCTCACTCTAACCCTTAGCCTAACCCTACCGTAACACTAACCCTCAACTTAACCCACAACCTCAGGCTCACCTTAACCCTAATCCTAACCCTAACCCTCATCATCACCCTCAAACTAAACCTATCCCTAACCCTAACCCATACCCTAACTGTAACCTCCAACCTAACCCTAACCTTCACCATAACCCTAACGCTAACCCTAACCCTAACCCTAAACCTCAGTCTCACCCTCACCCTCAGCCTAAGACTAACCTTATCCCTACCCCTCACACTCAACCTTACCCTAAAACTAACCCTAAGCCTCACCATCACCCTCAACCCCATCCTAACCCTAACCCAAACACTCAACCCAACCTTCACCTTCACCCTCACCCTAACCCTCACCCTCACCCTAAACATCACCCTAACCCTAACCCTCACCCTAACCCTCACCCTAAACCTAACCCTCACATTACCCCTAACCTTCACCCTAACCCTAACCCTCAACCTAACCCTTACCCTAACCCTAACACTAAGCCTAACCCTAACTTGAACCCTCACAGTAACCCTAAACCTCACCTTAACGCTAACCCTCACAGTAACCCTAACCCTCACCCTAAACCTAACCCTACCCCTCACCCTACCCCTCATTGTAACTCTAATCCCAACCCTAACACTCACCCTCACCGTCACCCTAACACTCACACTAACCCTAACCATCACCCAAACCCTAACCCTCACACTCTCCAGAACCCTCATCCTCACTCTAACACTCACCCTCACCCCAACCCTCACCCTTACCTAATCCTCACCCTAACCCTAACCCTCACACTAACCCTAAACTTAACTTTAACACTACTCCTCACCCTACACCTCTCCCTAACTCTAACCGTAACCCTAACACTAACCCTCACCCTAATCCTAACCCTTACCCTCACCCTCACCCTAAACCTTACCCTTACCTTAAATCTCACCCTAACCCTAACCCTCATTCTACACATCACCCTAACCATAACCCTCACTCTAACCCTAACCCTATCACTCACACGAAACCTGAAACTCACCCTAACCCTCAACCTAACCCTAACCTCCAACCTAACATTAACCCTCACCCTAACCCTAACGCTAACCCTCACCCTATCCCTAACCCTCACCCTAACCTTTATCCTCACTCTAAACCTATCCCTAACAGTAACCCTAATCCACACCCTAACCCTAACTCTACCCCTCACCCTAACACTCACTCTAACCCTAACCCCAACCCTCACCCTCACCCTCACCCTCACCCTAACACTCAGCCTAATCCTCAACCTTATCCTCACCCTAACCCTAACGCTAAGCCTAACCCTCACCCTACCCCTCACCCTAAACCTTAACCTCACCCTCACCCTAAACCTAAACCTCACCCTAACCCTAAACCTAACCCTAAACCTCACCCTAGCCCTCACCCTAACCCTAATTCTAACCCTAACCCTCACCCTAATCCTAAACCTAGCCCTAACCCTTACCCTATCTCTAACCCTCACCCTCACCCTAGCCCTCACCCTAACCCTAATAGTAACCCTCACCCTCACCCTAAACCTAACCCTCATCCTCACATTAACCCTAACCCTAATAATCAGTCTAACCCTCACCCTAACCCTAACCCGAACCCTTACCCTAACCCTCACCCTAACACTAAAACTCACGCTTATATTAAACCTCACCCTCAGCCTAACCCTCACCTTTACCCTTACCATCACCCTCACCCTAACACTCACCCTATCCCTAACCCTCACCCCAGCCCTCACCCTAAACCTAACCCTAACCCTCACCCTCACCTTCACCCTATTCCTCAGCCTAACACTAACCCTATCACTATTCCTAACCTTAAACCTCACCCTCACCCTAACCATCACCCTAATTCTTACCCTCACACTAATCCTAACCCTAACCTTAAATCTAACTCTCACACTAAACCTAACCCTCACCATAACCTTAACCCTACCCCTTATCCTAACACTCACATTAACCCTAACCCTAAACCACACCCCAAGCCTCAGCCTAAACCTCCCCGTCACCCTAAAGCTGACTGTAACCCTAATAATAATCCTAAAGCTCACCAGAACTCTAACCTTCACCCTCACCCTAACCCTCACCCTAATCCTAAGCCTAAACCTCAGCCTAAACCTCAGCCTAAACCTCAGCCTAACCCTCACCCTAACCCTAAGGAAAACCCTAATCCTAACACACACCCTAACCCGAACCCTCACCCTAACCCTAAACCTCACCCTAACCCTCACTCTCACCTGCATCCTCACCCTCACCCTCACCCTAGCCCTAATGCTAACTCTAACCCTCACCCTAAACCTCATGCTATCACTTACCCACACCACAAACCTATCCCTAACCTTAAAACTCACCCTCACCCTAAACCTCACCCTAACCCTAAACCTAATCCTAACCCTCACCCTAACACTTACCCTCAACCTAACACTATCCCTCATACTAACCCTAAGCCTCACCATAACCCTAAACCTCACCCTCACCATAACACTAACCCTAACCCTAACCCTAACACTCACCCTAACCCTAAACCTAACACTAACCCTAACACTAACCATCACCCTAACCCTATCTCTAAACCTAAACCTCAACCTCAACCTAACCCTAACCCTAACCCTAAACCTCACCCTAAACCTAACCCTAAACCTCACCTTCATCCTAACCCTCATCCTAACCCTCACCCTAACCCTAATCCTCACCATCACCCTAACCCTAATCCTCAAGCTCAACCTCACCGTCAGCATAACCCTAACCCTAAACCTAAACCTAACCCTAACCCACACAATCACCCTCACCCTAACCTTAACCCTAAGCATAACCTATCCCTAACACTAACCCTCACCCTAACAATTCCCCTCACCCTAACACTAACCCTAACTCTAACACTAACCCTCACACTAACACTAACTCTCACCTTAACCCTAAACCTTACCCTAACCCTAAAGTTAAACTTCACCCTCAGCCTAGCCCTCACTGTAACCTTAATTCTAAACCTAACCCTCAACCTAATCATAACCCTCATCCTCACCCCAAACCTCACACTAACCCTAACCTAATCCTCAATCTAACCCTCACCCTATCCCTAACCCTTAACCTAACCCTCACCCTAACCCTATCCCTCACCCTTATCTTAACTCTCACCCTCAGCCTAACCCTCAATTTTATCTTTACAATCACCCTCACACTAACCCTCACCCATACCCTAACCCTCACCATAGCCCTCACCCAACCCTAACCCCAACTCTCACCCTCACCCTCACCCTCAGCGTAACATTAACCCTATCACTATTCCTAACCCTAAACCTCACCCTCACCCTAATTCTTAACCTCACATTAATCCTAACCCTAAACCTATCCATAACCCTACCCCTTATCCTAACCCTCACATTAACCCTAACTCTAACCCTCACCCTAAACCTCAGTCACCCTAAACCTAACCCTAACCCTAATAATAACCATAACCCTCACCCTAATACTAACCCTCAACCTCACCCTAACCCTCAACCTAACCCTCACCCTAATCCTTATCCTAACCCTCAGCATAACCCTCAAACTAACCCTAAGCATAAGCCTAGCCCTAACCCTCACACTAACCCTCACCCTAAACCAAACCCTAACCCTAACCCTCACACGCAGCCTAACTGTCACACTAACCCTTAACCTCATCCTCACCCTAAACCTCACACTTAATCAAACCCTCACCATAACTCTAACCCTAACCGTTACTGTCACCGTCACCCTCACGCTAACCGTAACCCTAACCCTCACCCTAACCCTAAAACTCACCCTAATCCTCAACTTAAACCAAACTCTCACCCTCATCCTCACCCAAACCCTAAACTTAACCCTCACCCTAACCCTAAAGCTAACTCTAACACTCACCCTAACCCTCATGCTATCACCCACACCACAAACCTAACCCTAACCTGAACCCTCACCCTCACCCTAAACCTCACCCTAACACTAAAACTAATCATAACCCTAACCCCCACCCTCAACCTAACCCTAACCATAACCCTTACCTCACCCTCACCCTCACCCTAACCATAACCCTCACACTAAACCTAACCCTCACCCTAAACCTAACCCTACGCCTCACCCTAACCCTACCCTAAACTTAGCCCTAACCCTAACCCTCACCCTCATGCTAGCCCTCACCCTAACTCTAATTCTAACCCTAACCCTCATCCTCACCCTAAACCTCACACTAACCCTAACCCTAATCCTCAATCTAACCCTAACCTTAACACTTACCCTAACCCTCACCCTAACCCTAACCCTCACCCTTACTGTAACCCTCACGTTCAGCCTAACCCTCAACTTTACTCTTACCATCACGCTCATACTAACCCTCACCCTAACCCGAACCCTCATCCTAAACCTCCCCCTAACAATAACAATATCCATCACCATAACCCTAACCCTCAACCTCACCATCACCCTCAGCCTAAACCTATGCCTAAACCTAACCCTAACCCTAACCCTCACCCTCACCCTAGCCCTCACCCTAACCCTAATCCTATCCCTAACCCTCATGCTAACCCTCACACTAACCCTAAGGATAAACATCACAAAAAGCCTAATACTCATATCCACCCTCACCCTCAGTCTAAACCTAAGCCTAAGCCTAAGCCTAACCCTAAACCTCACACTCACCCTCACCCTAACCTAATCCCAAACCTAACCCTAAACCTCAACCTAAAACTCACCCTATACCTAATGAGAACCCTAACACTAACCCTAACCCTGACCCTCACCCTAACCCTCCCCTCAACCTAACTCTAACCCTAAACCTCACCCTGACCCTATCCCTAATCCTAACCCTAAGCCTCAACCTCACCCTAACCCTAAAATTAACCCTCACCCTCACCCTCACCCAAACCGAAAGTCAAACCCTAACCCTAACATTAACACTAACCCTAACCCTAAAACTAACCCTAACCCTAACCTTAACCTCCACCCTCAGCCTCACCCTCACTGGAAATGTAACAGTAACCATAACACTTACAACAACCCTAACCGTAATCCTAACCATCACCCACTCCCTAACCCTAATCCTAACCCTAACCTTCACGCTAACATTAACCCTCACCCTCACTGAAACCCTAACCCTCATCTTAACTCTCACCCTAACCCTAAGCCTAACCCTCAACCTAACCCTTAACCTCACCTTATTCCTAACACTAAGCCTAACCTAAATCTCACCCTAATCCTCACCCTCAGCCTAATCCTAAACCAAACCCCAACCCTCAACCTAACCCTCACCCTAACCCTAACCCTAACCCTAAAACTCACATTAACCCTAACACTCACCCTAACCATAACCCAAACCCTCACCCTAACCCTGATGCTAACTCTAACCCTCACCATTACCAGAACCCTAAACCTAACCTTAAACCTCACCTTAAGGCTAACTCTAACCCTAAACCTAACCCTAACCCTCACCCTAACCCTAACCCTCACCTTCACCCTCACCCTCAGCTTAACTCTAAGCCTAAACTTAACACTAACCCTAACCCTCACACTCACCCTCACCTTAACCCTAATCCTAAACTTACCCTATCCGTACACCTAACCCTCACCCTAAGCCTAACCCTAACACTAACCCTAACCCTAACACTCACCCTAACCCTCACCCTAACCCTAACTCTAACCCTAAACCTCAACTTCACCCTAACCCTAAATCTAACCCTAACCCTAACCCTAAATCTCACCCTAACCCTAACCCTAAACCTCACCCTCACCCTCAACCTCACCATAACGCTAAACCTCACCCTAACATTTACCCTCACCCTAACACTAACCCTCACACTAAACCTAACCCTCACCATAAACATAAACATCACCCTAACCCTAACCCTAACCGTAACCCTCACCCTAACCCTAATTCTAACAATAACCCTCAGCCTAAACCAAACCCTAATCCTCAATCTAACCCTAACCCTAACCCTTACACTAACCCTCAACCTAAACCTAACCCTCACCCTTACTGTAACCCTCAGGCTCATACTAACCCTCACCGTAACACGAACCCTCATTCTAACCCTCACCCTAAACCTAGCCATATCCATCACCATAACACTAACCCTCACCCTCACCATCACCCTCAGCCTAAACCTATGCCTAAGCCTAACCCTAACCCTAACACTCACTGTCACCCTAGCCCTCACCCAAACCCAAATCCTACTGCTAAACCTCATCCTAACCCTCCCCCTAACCTTAATGCTAACCATCACCCTAAGCCTAATACTCACCCCCACCCTCACCCTCACCCTAACCCTAAGCCTAACACTCACCCGAACCCTAACCCTCACCCTCATCTAACTCTCATCCTATCCCTAACCTTAACCCTAATGCTCACAGTCACCCTAACCCTAACCCTCAAACTCACCTCAACCTAAGCTTAAACCTAAGCCTAACCATAACCCTAACTATAAACCTCACAATCACCCTCACCCTAAGCCTAACCCTAACCCTAAACCTAACCCTCACCCTCACCTTCACCCTCACCTTAACCCTAACCCAAACCCTCAACCGAAACCTCACCCTCAATCTCACCCTAACCCTCACCCTCAAACTAAACATCACCCTAAACCTAACGCTCACCTTAACCCTTAGCCTAACCCTCACCCTAACCCTAAACCTCACCCTCACCCTCACCCTCAGGCTCACCCTAACCCTAATCCTAACTCTAACCCTCACCCTCATCCTCAACCTAAACCTATCCCTAACCCTAACCCTCACCCTAACCATAACCTCTAACCTAACCCTAAGCCTCAACATAACCCTAACACTAACCCTAAACCTAACACTAACCCTAACCCTCACCCTCACCCTCGGCCTAAGCCTAAGCCTATCCTTAACCCTCACACTCAGCCTTACCCTAAAACTAACCCTAAGCCTCACCCTCACCCTCAACCTCAACCTAAACCTAACCCAAACACTCATCCGAACCTTCACACTCACACTCATACTAACCCTCAACCTCACCCTAAACATCACCCTAACCCTAACCCTCACCCTAACCCTAACCCTCACATTAACCCTAACCCTCACTCTAACCCTAACCCTCAACCTAACCCTTACCCTCACCCTAACACTAAGCCTAATCCTAACTGGAACCCTCACAGTAACCCTAAACCTCACCCTAACCCTAACCCTCACAGTAAACGTAACACTCACCCTAACCCTAACCCTACACCTCACCCTACCCCTCACTCTGACCCTAACCCCAACCCTAACCCTCACCCTCACCGTCACCCTAACACTCACCCTAACCCTAACCCTCACCCAAACCCTAACTCTCACACTCTCAAGAACACTCATCCTAACTCAAACACTCACCCTCAAAATAAACATAACCCTAAGCCTAACCCTCACCCTAACCGTATCCCTAACCCTCACACTAACAGTAACCCTAAACCTCACCCTCACTCCAACCGTCACGCTTACCTTCTCCTCACCCTAACCCTAACCCTCACACTAACCCTAACCCTCTCCCTAAACCTAACCCTACCCCTCACCCTAACCCTCAAACTAAACTTAACCCTAACCCTAACCCTCAGCCTCATGCTAGCCCTCACCCTAACCCTAATTCTAACCCTAAACCTCACCCTAACCCTCATCGTCACACTAAACCTCACACTACCCCTAAACCTAATCCTCAATCTCACCCTAACCCTAACCCTTACACTAACCCTCAACCTAAACCTAACCCTCACCCTTACTGTAACCCTCAGGCTCATACTAACCCTCAACCTAACACGAACCCTCATCCTAACCCTCACCCTAAACCTAACCATATCTATCACCATAACACTAACCCTCACCCTCAACATCACCCTCAGCCTAAACCTATGCCTAAGCCTAACCCTAACCCTAACCCTAACCCTCACATTAACCCTAACCCTCACTCTAACCCTAACCCTCAACCTAACCCTTACCCTCACCCTAACACTAAGCCTAATCCTAACTTGAACACTCACAGTAATCCTACACCTCACCCTAACCCTAACTCTCACAGTAAACCTAACTCTCACCCTAACCCTAACCCTACACCTCACCCTACTTCTCACTCTAACCCTAACCCCAACCCTAACCCTCACCCTCACCATCACCCTAACACTCACCCTAACCCTAACCCTCACCCAAACCCTAACTCTCACACTCTCAAGAACACTCATCCTAACTCAAACACTCACCCTCCAAATAAACATAACCCTAAGCCTAACCCTCACACTAACAGTAACCGTAAACCTCACTCTCACTCCAACCCTCAAGCTTACCTTATCCTCACCCTAACCCTAACCCTCACACTAACTGTAACCTTAACTCTAACACTACCCCTCACCCTAACTCTAACCCTAACCCTCACCATAAACCTAACCCTTACCCTCACCGTCACCCTAACCCTCACTGTAATATTAACCCTTACCCTAACACTAACCCGCATCCATACCTTAACCTTCATTGTCACCCTCACCCTAACCCTCAACCTCATTCTACACATCACCCTAAACATAAACCTCACCCTAACCCAATCACTTACCTTAACCCTAACACTCACCCTAACACTCACCCTAACCCTGACTTCCAACCTAACATTAAACCTGACCCTAACAATAATGCTAACCCTCACCCTAACCCTAAACCTCACCTGAACCTTACCCTCACTCAAACCCTAACCCTCACACTATCCCTAATCCTCACCCTAAACCTAACACTACCCCTCAACCTAACCTTCACTCTAACCCTAACCCCAACCCTAACCCTCACCCTCACCCTCACACTAACACTCACCTTAACCCTCAACCTTACCCTCACCCTAACCCTAACCCTAACCCTCACCCCCACACTAACCCTCACCCTAAACCTTAACCTCACCCTCACCCTAACCTTAAACCCTACCCTAACCCTAACCCTAACCCTAAACCTCACCCTAGCCCTCACCCTAACCCTAATTCTAACCCTAATCCTCAACCTAACCCTAAACCTCATCCTCACCCTAAACCTCATATTAACCCTAAACCTAATCTTCAATCTAACCCTTACCCTAACCCTAACCCTACCCCTTATCCTAACCCTCACCTTAACCCTAACCCTAACCCTCACCCCAACCCACACCCTAAACCTCACCGTCACCCTAAACCTGACCCTAACCCTAATAATAACACCAACCCTCACCAGAACCCTAACCTTCACCCTCACCCTAACACTCACCCTAATCCTAAGCCTAACCCTCATCCTAACCCTCACCCTAACCCTAAGGATAACCCTAATGCTAAACCTCACCCTAACACTCACCCTAACACTAACCCTCACTATAACCCTAAAACTAACCCTAATCCTAACCCTAAACCTCATCCTAACCCTCACCCTCACCCTACCCCTCAACCTAACCCTTATCCTAACCTTCACCCAAATCCTAACCATCACCCTTAGGGGAACACTCACCCTCAGCCTAACCCTCACATTTACTCTTACCGTCACGCTCATCCTAACACTCACCCTAACCCTAACCCTCATCCTAACACTCACCCTAACCCTAACCCTATCCATCACCCAAACATTAACCCTCACCCTTACCCTAACCATGAGCCTAACCCTAAGCCTAAGCCTAAGCCTAACACTAACCCTCACCCTAACCCTAGACCTAACCCTAAAACTAATCTTAACTCTAACCCTCATCATAACCCTCACCCTAACCCTAACCCTAACCAGCACCCAAAACCTATTTCTCACCTCCACCCTCACCCTCAGCCTAACCCTAAGCCTAAGCCTAACCCTAACCCTAACCCTCTTACTCACCCTAGCCCGCACCCTAACCCTAATCCAAACCATAAGCCTCATCCTAACCCTCATCCTAAACCTAAACCTAAACCTCAACCTAACGCTAACCCTAACCTTCAACCTAACCCTGACCCTCACCCTCACCGTAAACCTAACCCTAACACTCACCCTAAACCAAAACCTAACCCGAACCCTAAACCTCACCCTAAACCTAACCCTAAACATAACCCTCACCCTAGACCTCACCCTAACACGAATCCTAACCCTATACCACATCCTAACCCTCAACCTAACCCTAACCCTCACCCTCACCCTCAGCCTAAAGCTAAGCCTAGGCCTAACGCTAACCCTAACCCTCACACTCACCCTCATCCTACCCTTAATCCTAAATCTAACCCTATCTTTAACCCTAACCCTCACCCTCATCCTAGCCCTAAACCTAAACCAAATCCTAACCCTAACCTTCATCCTAATCCTCACCCTAACCCTAACGCTAACCATCACCCAA
Source organism: Dipodomys merriami (assembly GCF_024711535.1). Classification (NCBI taxonomy): domain Eukaryota; kingdom Metazoa; phylum Chordata; class Mammalia; order Rodentia; family Heteromyidae; genus Dipodomys; species Dipodomys merriami. Next base: position 1,097,112 of record NW_027202760.1, read on the forward strand.
AACCTATTTTTCACACCCACCCTCACCCTCAGCCTAACCCTAAGCCTAAGCCTAACCCTAACCCTAACTCTCACCCTCACCCTAGCCTGCACCCTAACCCTAATCCAAACCATAAACCTTAACCTCACCCTAACCATAACCCTCAACCTCACCCTAAGCCTAAACCTAAGCCAAACCCTAACCCTAAAACTAACCCTCACACTCACCCTAAACCTAACCCTAATCCTAATACCACCCCTAACCCTACCACTCACCCTAACCCTAACCTTCACCCTAACCATAAAACTAATTCTGATCGTAAACCTAACCCTCACCCTAACCCTAACCCTCACCCTCACGCTCAAGCTAACGTAACCTTAACTCTCACCCTAACCCTAAAACTCATCCTAATCCTCACGTTAACCCTCACTCTCACCCGCACCCTCACCCTAACCCTAAACCTAACCCTCACCCTAAACCTAATGCTAACTCTAACACTAACCCTAACCCTCATGCTATCACTTACCCACACCACAAACCTAACCCTAACTTTAACCCTCACCCTCACCCTAAACCTCACCCTAAACCTAAACCTAATCCTAACCCTCACCCTCACTCTAACACTAACCCTAACCCTCACCCTCACCCTAACCCTCTCCATAAACCTTAACCTCACCCTCACACTCACCCGAACCATAACCCTCAAACTAAACCTAACCCTCACCCTAAACCTAACCCTACCCCTCACCCTAAACCTCACCCTAAACTTAACCTTAACACTAACCCTCACCCTAACGCTAGAACTCACCCTAACCCTAATTCTAACCCTAAACCTCACCCCAACCCTCATCCTCACCCAAAACCTCACATTACCCCTAACCCTAATCCTCAATCTAACCCTAACCCTAACCCTTACCTTAACCCTCACCCTTACTGTAACCCTCACTTTTACTCTTACCGTCACACTCCTACTAACCCTCACCCTAACCCGAACCCACATCCTAACCCTCACCCTTACACTAACCCTATCCATCACCATAACCCTAAAGTTCACCCTCACCATCACCCTCAGCCTAAACCTAACCGTAACCCTAAACCTCACCCTCACGCTAGCCCTTACCCTAACATTAATTCTAACCATAAACCTCATCCTAACCCTCACCCTAACCCTAAGGCTCACCATCACACTAAGCCTAATACTCAAACCCACCCTCACCCTCAGCCTAACCCTAAGCCAAAGCCTAATCCTAACCCTAACCCTCACACTCACCCTCACCCTAACCCTAATCCTATCCCTAACCCTAACCCTAACCCTCACGCTAAACCTCCCCCTCAACCTAAGACTAACCCTAAACCTCACCCTGACCCTATGCCTAATCCTAACCCTAACCCTAAACCTCACCCTATCCCTAACGCTAACCCTCATCCTCACCCCCACCCTCACTCAAACAATAAGTCTAAACCTAACCCTAACATTAACACTAATCCTAACCCTAAAACTAACCCTAAACCTAACCCTAACCTTCACCCACACTGCAAAAATAACACTTGCAATAACCCTAACCCTAATCTTAAACATCACCATCACCCTAACCATAATCCTAAACCTAACCCTCACCCTAACATTAACCCTCACCCTCACTGAAACCCTAAAGCTAATCTTAACCCTCACCCTAACCCTAAGACTAACCCCCACCCTAACCCCTAACCTCACCCTAATCCTAACACTAAGCCTAACTTAAACTTCACCCTAAACTTCATTCTCAACCTAACCCTAACCCAAACCCTAACCCTCAACCTAACCCTCAAACTAACCCTAACCCTAACCCTAAACCTCACATTAACGCTAACACTCACCCTAAACCTAACCCTACCCCTCACCCTTACCCTAATGCTAACTCTAACCCTCACCATTACCAGAAACTTAACCCTAACCCTAACCCTAAACCTCACCTTAAGCCTAACTCTAACCCTAACCGTAACCCGCACCCTAAACCTATCCCTCACCTTCAGGCTCACCCTCAGCCTAAATCTAAGCCTAAACCTAACACTAACCCTAGCCCTCACACTCACCCTCATCTAATCCCTAAACCTAATCCTAACCCTATCACTAACCCTAACCCTCACCCTAACCCTCACCCTAACCCTAACCCTAACACTAACCCTAACACTCACCATAACCCTCATCCTAACCCTAACTGTAACCCTAAACCTCAACTTCAACCTAAACCTAAATCTAACCCTAACCGTAACTTTAAATCTCACACTAACCCTAACCCTAAACCTTATCATCACCCTAACCCTCACCGTAACCGTAACCCTAACCCTAACCCTAACAATAAACCTAACCCTAACCCTAAACCTCACCCTAATGATAACCCTCACCCTAACCCTAAACCTCACCCTAAGAATTACCCTCACCTTAACACTATACCTCACACTAAACCCAAACTTCACCATAACCCTAAACTTCACCCTAACCCTAAACTTAACAGTACCCACACCCTAACCTTAATTCTAACCCTAAACTCCCTAACCCTAACCCTAACCCTCATCCGCTCCCTAACCCTCACCCTAACCCTAACCTTAACCCTAAACCTCATCCTAACCCTAACCCTAACACTCACCCTCAGCCTAACCCTAAACTTAACCCTAAACCTAACCCAAACCCACACACTCACACTCTCCCTAACCTGAAACCTAAACCTATCACTAACACTAAACCTCCCCCAAAGTCGCACCCTAACCCTAACCCTAACCCTCAACCTAACCCTCACCCTAAGCCTAACTCTAACCCTAAACCTCACCCTAACCCTAAACCTAACTCTAACCCTAACCCAAACCCTAAACCAAACCCTAACCATAACCCTAACCCTAATCCTCACACCCACCCTCACACTCAGCCTAACCCTAAGCCTAAGCGTAACCCTAACCCTTACCCTTACAATCACCCTCACCCTAAGCCTAATCCTAACCCTAACCCTGACCCTAACCCTTAACCTCAACCTAACCCTCAACCTAACCTTAACCCTAACCCTAACCCTAACATTAACTCACGAACTAACCCTCCCCTAACCCTAAATCTAACCCTAAACCTAAACCTCATTCTCACTGTACCCCTTACCCTAATGCTCACCCTAAACCTAATCTTAACCTGAACCCCAACTCTCACCCTAACACTAAACCTAACCCTCACCCTAACCCTCACCTCCACCTTCACCCTCAGCCTCAGCCTAAGCCTAAGCCTAACCCTAATCCTAACCCTCACACTCACCCTAACACAAACCCTAATCCTAATCCTAAACTTAACCCTAATATTCACCCTCACCCTAACACTCACCTTCACCCTAACCCCATCACTAACCCTAACCCTAACACACACCCTCAGCCTTACCCTAAGCCGAACTCTAACCCTAAATCTCACTCTCACCCTTACTCGAACCCTAACCCTAAATCGAAACCTAACCCTAACCCTACCCCTAAACTTAACCATCACCCTAGCCCCTCCCCCTAACCTTAATCATAACCCTAACCCTCACACTAACCCTCCCCCAACCCTAACCTTAACCCTCACCCTAGCCGTCAACTTAACCCTAATCCTGACCCGAAACCTCATCCTAAACCTCACCCTAATTCTAAACCTAACCCTCACCCTAATCCTAACCCTAACCCTCACCCTCATGCTCAGCCTAAGCCTTAGCCTAAACCTATCCCTCACCCTAAAACTAACCCTAACACTAACTCTAACACTAACCCTAAACCTCACTCTAACCCTAACCCTAACTCTAACCCTAAACCTAAACCTAAACCTCATCCTAACCCTAACCCTAACCCTCACCCTCACCCTAGCCCTCACCCTAAACCTTACCCTCATCCTCACCCTAAACCTCACACTAACCCTAACACAAATCCTCAATCTAAACCTCACCCTCACCCCACCACTAACCCTAACCCTCACCCTAACCCTAACCTTCACCCTAACCGTAACCCTCACCCTCAGTCTAACCCTCACGTTTACCCTAACTGTCACCCCCACCCTAACCCTCAACCTAACCCTAACCCTCACCCTAAAAATTACCCTCACGCTAACACTAACACCAACCCTATCTTTAACCCTCACACTAACCCTAACCCTCACCCTAATCCTAAACCTCACCCTAACCCTAACCCTAACCCTCACCTTGACCCTAGCCCTCACCCTAACACTAATTCTAACCCTCACCCTCACCCTAACCCTAACCCTCATACTCACCCTAAACCTCACACTAACCCTAACCCTAACCCTCAACCTAACCCTCACCCTAGCCCTAACTCTAACCCTAACCCTAAACCTCACCCTCACCTTCACTGTAACCGTAACTGTAACCCTAACCCTAACAATTAACCTAACACAAACCCTAACCCTCACACTAACCATAAGCCTCACCCTAACCCTTATCCTCACCCTAACCCTAACACTAACCCTAACCCTCACCCTCACCCTAGACCTCACCCTAATTCTAACCCAGACCCTCACCCTAACCCTAACCCTTACCAGAACCCTAAACCTAACCATAACCCTCACCTTTATCTTAACCCTCACCCTAAGCCTTAACCTAACCATTACCCTTAACATAAACCTCACCCTAACCCTCACCCTAAACCTAAACCTCATTCTAACCGTCAACCTAAGCATCACCCTAAACCTAACCCTCAACTTCAAACAGATACTCAGAATAAGCCTAAGCCAAATCCTAAGACTTACCCTAATCCTCACCCTAGCCCTCACCGTAACCCGAACCCTAACCCTAATCCACAAACTAACCCTCACCTTAACACTAACCGTAACCATCACCATAGCCCTAATCCTCAACCCCAACCTCACCCTCAGCCTAACCCTAAGCCTAAGCCTAACCTATCACTAACCCTCACACTCACCCTCACCTTAACCCTAATCCTAACCCTAACACTAACCCTAACCCTAAACATCAACCTCACCCTCACCCTAGCCCTCATCCTAAACCCGATCAATAAACCTCAACCTAACCCTAACCCTAATCCTCACGCTCACCCTAGCCCTCATCCTAAACCTAATCCTAACCGGAACCCTCATGCTAACCTGAACCCTAAACCTAACCCGAACCCTCACCTTAAACCAAGCCCTAATCCTATCCCTCACCCTATCCCTAAACTTAACCCTAACCCTAATCCTCACCCTCACAATAGCCCTCACATTAACCCTAATCCTAAACCTAACCCTCATCCTAACCCTCACCCTCACCCTAACTCTAACCCTCACCCTCAGCCTAAACCTAAGCCTAACCCTAACATTAACCGAACCCTAACCCTCACACTCACCCTCACCCAAACCCTAATCCTACAACTAACCCTATCCCTAACCCTAAACCTCACCCTAAAACTCAGGCTAAAACCAAACCCAAAAACTAACCCTAACACTAACCCTCACACTAACCCTCACTTTAACACAAACTCTAAACCTAAACCTCACCCTCACCCTAACCCTAAACCTCACCCTCACCCTCTCCCTTAGACTACCATTAAGCCTAACCCTAACACTAACCCTAACCCTCACACTCACCCTCACCCTAACACTCAGCGTTACACTAAGAATAAGCTTAAGCCCAACCCTAACACTAACCCTCACCCTAACCATAACCCTCACCCTAACCCTAACACTCACACTAAGCCTAACACTAACCCTCACCATCACCCACAAACTCACCCTAACCCTAACCATCACCCTGACCCTAACTCTAAGCCTCAACCTCTGCCTAAGCCTAAGCCTAAGCCTAAGCCTAACCCGAACCTTCACCTAACCCTAACCCGAACACTAACCCTAAATCTAACCCTAAACCTCACCCTCAACCTAACCTTAACCCTAAGCCTAACTCTAAACCTCATCCTAACCATAACCCTCACCCTCACCCTAGCCCTCACCCTAACTCTAATCTTAACATTAAATCTCATCCTAACCCTCACCCTAACCCTAACCCTAACCCTCACCCTAACCCTAGCCCTAACCCTAACCCTAACCATCAACCTAATCCTAACCCTCACTCTCACCTTAAACCTAACCCTAACCCTAAACTTAACTGGAACCCTAACTCTCACCCTAGCCCTAAACCTAACCCTCAGCATAACCCTAACCCTCACCCTCACCATCATCCTCAGCCTAACCCTAAACCTAATCCTAATTCTCACACTCACCCTAAACCTTACCCTAACTCTAATCCTAACACTAAGCCTAATCCTCACCATCACCCTAACCCTTACCCTAACCCTAAATCTAACACTAACCCTAACCCAAACCCTCAGCCTCACCCTAACCCTAACTCTAAACCTAAACCTCCTTCTCACCCTAACTCTAAACCTAAACCTCACCCTAACCCTAACCTTAACCCTAAACCTCATCCTCACCCTAGCCCTCACCCTCACCCTAATCCTAAGCCTAACCCTCATCCTAACACTCGCCCTAAACCTAACCCTAACCCTAACCCTCACCCTATGCCTAAACCTCACCCTCACCCTCAGCCTCAGCCTAAGCCTAAGCCTAACCGTAACAATAACCCTCACACTCACCCGAACTCTTACCCTAATCCTAATCCTAACCATAACCCTAACCCTCACCCTCATCCTATCCCTCACCTTAACCCTAACCCTAACACTAACCCTAACCCTAAACCTCACCCTCAGCCTCAACCTAACCCTAACACTAACCATAATCTCACCCTCAACCTAAACCTAACCCTATACCTCACCCTAACCCTAAACATAAACCTCACCCTCAGCCTAGCCTTCCCCCTAACCCTAATACTAAGCCTAACCCTCATCCTAACACTCCCCCAACCCTAATCTTAACCCTCACCCTAACCCTAACCCTCACCCTCACCCTCACCCTCAGCCTAAGCCTAGCCTAACCTTAACCCTAACCCTCACACTCACACTAACCTTAAAACTAATCCTAATGCTGACACTAACCCTAACCCTCACCCTCACCCTAACCCTCACCATAACCCTAACCCTAATATTAACCCTAAACCTAACCCACACCCACACCCTCACCCTAACCCTTACTCTAACCCTAAACGTCACCCTGACCCCAACCCTAAACCTAATAGTAAACCTCACCCTAACCCTAAACCTAAACCTCACCCCCACCCTAGCCCTCACCCTAACCCTAATCCTACCCGTAATCCTCATCCTAACCCTCCCCATAAACCTAAGCATAACCCTCACCTTAACCCTAACGTTCTCACCCTCAACTTCACCCGAAGCCTAACCCGAAGCCTAACCCTAAACCTAACGTTAACACACAAACTCACCCTAAGCCTAACCCTAAGTATAACCCTCAACCTAACCCTAACCCACACACTCACCCTCACCCTAACCCTAATCCTAAACCTAACCCTAAACCTCTCCCTCCCCCTAACACTCACCATAACCCTAACCATAACACTAACCCTAACCCTAACCCTCAACCTAACCCTCACTCTAACACTGACTCTAAGCCTAAACCTTAAAATCACCCTAACCCTAACTCTAACCCTAATCCAAACCCTAAACCTCAGCCTAACCCTACCCCTAACCCTCACCCTCACAGTGACCGTAAATGAAAACCTTACCCTAACAATAACCCTAACCCTAACCCTAACAATAAACCAAAACCTAAGCCTAACCCTCATCTTAACCATATCCTTCACCCTAATCCTAACCCTCACCCTAACACTTACCCTCACCCCAACCCTAACCCTAACCCTCACACTCACCCTAACCTTTACCCTAATCCTAATCCTAACCCTAAACGTAACCCTAACCCTCACCCTAACACTCACCCTATCCCTAACTCCAACACTAACCCTAAACCTAACCCTCACCTCAGCCCCACCCTAACCCTAACTCTAAAATTAACCTCACACTCAACCTAACCCTAAACCTAACAAGAACCCTAACACTAACCCTAACCCTCACACTAACCCTCACCAGAACACTAAGCCTAACCCTCACACTCACACTCACCCTAACCCTAAATCTAAACCCTATCCCTCAAACTAGCCCTAACCTTCACACTCACCATGATCCTTACCCTAATCCTCAACCTAACCCTAAACTTAACCTGAACACTAACTCTCACCCTAACCATAACTGTAACCCTCACCCTAACCCTAACCCTCACCCTAGCCCTCACCCTAAGCCTAACACTAACCCTAACTCTAACCCTCACCCCAACCCTCACCCTAACCTTAAATCTAACCCTAAACCTCACCCTCACCCTAAACCTAACTCTAACCCTAACCCAAATCCTAACCCTCAAACTCACCCTAACCCTAACTCTAACACTCACCCTCACCCTCACCGTAACTGTAACCCTAAACCTAACCCTAACAATAACACTAACCCTAATTCTAACCCTCAACCTAACCATCAACCTCACCCTATCCCAAACCCTCACCCTAAATCTTACCCTCAACCTAACCCTAACCCTAACCCTAAAGCTAACCCTCACACTAACCCTAACCCTAACCCCAACCCTAAACCTCAACCTAACCCTCACCATCACCCTAACCCTATCACTAACCGTAACCCTAAACCTCACCATCCCTCTTCCAGTAACCCTTTATCTAAACGTAAACTTCACCCTCACACTAACCCTAACCTTAACCCTAAACACCAGCGTAACCCTAACCCTAATCCTCACCCGCACCCTCAACTTCACCGTAACTATAACCCTAACCCTAACAATAACCCTAACCCTAACCCTAACCATCACCCTAAACCTAATCCTCACATCCACCCTCACACTCAGCCTAACCCTAAGCCTAAGCCTAACCCTCACACTAAGCCTCACACTCAACCTCACCCTAAGCATAAACCTAACCCTAACCCTATCCCTAAACCTCAACCTAACCCTCACCCTCACCCTAACCCGAACACTAACCCTAACCCTAAACCTTACCCTAACTCTCCCCCTAACCATAACTCTAACCCTAAACCTCACCCTCACCCTAAACCTAACCCTAACCCTAAACCTCACCCTAAACCTCACCCTCACCCTCACCCTCCTCCTCACCGTAACTCTAACCCTAACCCTAACAATAAAACTAACCCTAACACTAACCATAACCCTAACACTAACCCTAACCCTAATCATAACCCTCATCTTCAGCCTCAACCTAACCGCAATCTTTTTTTTTTTTTGCCTGAACTCTGGGCCACAGCGCCACTTCCGGCTTTTTTCTTTTTCCTTATGTGGGGCTGAGGAATCGAACCCAGGGACTCGAGCATGCAAGGCAAGCGCTCTACCACTGAGCCACCTTCCCAGCCCCCCTAACTGCAATCTTAACCATAACCATAACACTAACAATAACCCTAACCCTAACCCTAATTCTCACCCCCACCCTCATCCTCAGCCTAACCCTAAGCCTAAGTCTAACCCTAACCCTAACCCTCACCGTAACCCGAACCCTAACCCTAAACCTGTACCTAAACCTAAAACTAAACTTAACCCTAACACTAAACCTAACCCTAATCCTCAGCTTCACCCTCGAGCTAACCCTCACCCTCATGCTCGGACTAAGCCTAAGCCTAAGCCTAAGCCTAACGGTACACCTGACCCTCACACTAACACTAACCCTAACAGTAACCCTAACTCTAAACCTAAACCTAACTCTCACCATAACCCTAACTCTAACTCTAAACCTAAACCTAAACCTCATCCTAACCCTAACCCTAACCTTCACCCTCACCCTCACCATAACCCTCAACCTAACCCTAACCCTCACCCTAACACTTACCCTCACCCTAAAACAAACCCTAACACTAACACTGATCCTCACACTAACCCTAACCATCACCCTAACCCTAAAACTATGCCTAACCCTAACCCTCACCCTCAGCCTATTCCTCACCCTAACCCTAACACTCATCCTCCCCCTAAACCTCACCCTAACCCTAACACTAATCCTCTAACCCTCAGCCTCACTCTACCCCTCACCATAAACCTCACCCTAACACTAACCCTCACACTTTCAGTAACCCTCACCCTCAGCCTAAACCTCACGTTTACCCTTACCGTCAACCCCACCCTAAACCTCACCCTAACCATTAATCTCACCCTCATGCTAACCCTAACCCTAACACTAACCCTAACTCTAAACCTAAACCTCACCCTCACCCTCACCCTCAGCCTGAACCTAAGGCTAACCCTAACCCTAACATTAACCCTCACACTCATCCTAACCCTCACCCTAACCCTAACCCTAACACTAACCCTAACCCCTAAGCCTCACCCTCAGCCTCACCCTAACCCTAATTATAACCCTAAACCTCACCCTCACCCTAACCCTAACGCTAACCCTAACACTAACCCTAACCCTCCCCCTAACACTCAACCTAACCATAACACTAATCACTAACCCTAACTCGAAACCTAACCCTAACACTATACCTCACCCTCACCCTAACCCTAACCCTAACACTAACCCTAACCCTAACCCTCACCTTCAACCTCACCCTCAGCCTAAACTTAAGCCTAACCCTAAACCTAACCTAACACACACACTCACCCTTAACCTAACACTAATCCTCACCCTAACCGTAACCCTAATCCTAACCCTCCCCCTAACTCTCACCCTCACACTAACCCTAACACTAAGCCTAACCCTAACCCTCAAACTAACCCTCACCCTAACCCTAACTCTAACCCTAAATCTCACCCTCACCCTAACCCTAACTCTAACCTTAACCAAACCCTAAACCTCACCCTATCCCTAACCCTAACCCTAAACCTAACATTCACCCTAACCTTAACTCTAACCCTAAACCTCCCCCTCCCCCTAACCCTAACCCTAAGCCTGATGCTAAACGTCACCCTAAACCTAAACCTTACCCTAACACTTACCCTCACCCTAAGACTAACACTAACAATAACCCTCCACTTAACCCTAACCATCACCCTTACCGTAACCCTAACCCTCATCCTAACCCTCATCCTAAACCTAACCGTAACCCAAAACCTCCCCCTAACACTAACCCTAACCCTCACCCTCACCCTAGCCCTCACGCTAAACGTAAACCTAACCCTAACGCTCAACCTAACCCTAAACCACAAGCTCATGGTAACCGTAATCCTAGCCCTCACCCTAACCCTAAACTTAACCTGAACCCTAACTCTCACCCTAAACATAACCCTAACCCTCACTCAAACCCTAAACCTCACCCTCACCCTCACCCTCAGTGTAACCCTAAGCCGAACCCTAACCCTAACGCTAACCCTCACACTCACCCTAACCCTTACCCTAATCCTAATCCTAACCTTAATTCTAACCCTCAGCCTCAGCCTCACCTTAACCAAAAACCTCAACCTCACCCTAACCCTAACCCTAAACCTCACCCTATCCCTAACCCTAAACCTCACCCTCACCCTAGCCCTCACCCTAACCCAAATTCTAACCCTAACCCACATTCTAACCCTCAACCTAACGATAACCTGAACCATCACTCTAAACCTAAACCTCAACCCCACCCTCACCCTCAGCCTAACCCTCAGCCAAAGACTAAACCTAACCATAACCCTCACACTCATCCTCACCCTAACCCTAATCCTAACCCTAACCCTAACCCTTAACCTAAACCTCAACCTAACCCTCACCCTAAGCCTAACCTTAACCCTAACCCTCACCCTCACCTTCGTCCTCACCTTAACACTCACCCCAAACCTAACCCTGACCCTCACCCAAACCCGAACCCTAACGCTCACCCTCATCCTAACGCTACCCCTAACCCTAATCCTAAACCTCACCCTAACCCTAACACTAACCCTCACAATCACCCTAACCCTAACCCTAACCCTACCTCTAAACTTCATCCTAACCCTAAACCTGACCCTCAACATCACCCTCACCCTCACCCTTACCTTAACCTTAACCCTAACCCTAAACCTAAGAATAACACTAACCATAAACCTAACCCTAAACCTCACCCTCACCGTAACTCTAACCCTAACCCAAACATTCACCCTAACCCTAACACTGACCCTAACCCTAACCCTAAACCGAACCCTAACCCTAAACCGAACCCTCACCCTAGGATATATCCTAACCCAAATCCTAAACCTATCACTCACACTAACCCACACTCTAACCCTAAACCTAACCATCACCCTTAATCTAACCCTCACCCTCAGCCTCAGACTCAGCCTAACCCTAAGACTAACACTAACTCTAACTCTCACACTCACCATCACATTAACCCTAATCCTAACCCTAACCCCAACCCTAAACCTAACCCTAACCCTAACACTAACCCTCAACATCAACCAAACCCTAACCCTAACACTCACCCTGGCACATACCCTAACACTAATCCTAACCCTAATGCTCACCCTAACCGTCACTCTAAACCTAACCCTAAACCTATCCCTCACCCTAACACTAAACCTCACCCTAACGCTAACCCTCAGCCTACCCCGACCCAAAACCCTCACACTAACCCTCAACCTCACCCTCACCCTAAACCTCACCCTCACCCTAACCCTAAACCTCACCCTCACCCTAGTGCTCACCCTAAACCTAACCCTAACCTTAACACTCACCCTAACCATAACCCTCACCATAACCCTAACACTCACACTAACCCTAAATCTAAACCTCTCCCTCACTCTCACCCTAACCCTAACCCTAACCCTCACACTCACCCTCAACCTACACCTAATCCTAAACCTAAACCTCACCCTCACAGTAACCCTCAAACTAGCGCTCACCCTAACCCTAATGCTAACCCTAAATCTCAACTTAACCCTCACCATAACCCTAACCCAAACCCTCACCCTAACCCTAACCCTAACCCTCACCCTCATGCTCGGCCTAAGCCTAACCCTAAGCATAAGCTTAAACCTAAACCTAACCTTCACACTAACCCTCAACCTAACCCTAACCCTAACACAAAAGCTAACTCTAACCCTATACCTCACCCTCACCCTAACCCTAAATCTAACCCTAACCCTAAACATAAACCTAACCCTCAACCTAACCCTAAACCTCACACTCACCTTAACAGTAAACCTAATCCTAACCCTAACAGTAACCCTAACCCTAACCCTCATTCTAACCATAATACTCACCCTAAACCTAACCCTCACCCTAACACTTAAATTCACCCTAACACTAAACCTAACCCTAACACTAGCACTCACACTAACCCAAACTCTCCCCCTCACCCTAAACCAAATCCTAACCCTAACCCTCACCCTAACCCTAAGCCTAACCTTAACCCTAACCCTGACTCTCACCATCAACCTACACCTAATCCTAAACCTAATCCTAACCCTCACAGTAACCCTCAACCTAGCCCTCACCCTAACCCTAATCCTAAACCTAAACCTCATCCTAACGCTCACCCGAAACCTAACCCTAACCCTCACCCTAACCCTAACCCTAACCCTCACCCTCATGCTCGGCCTAAGCCTAACCCTAAGCCTAAGCTTAAGCCTAAACCTAACCCTCACACTAACACTCACCCTAACCCTAACCCTAACACAAAAGCTAACTCTAACCCTAAACCTCACCCTCACCCTAACCCTAACTCTAACCCTAACACTAAACATAAACCTAACCCTCAACCTAACCCTAAACCTCACACTCAACTTAACAGTAAACCTAATCCTAACCCTAATAGTAACCGTAACCCTAAACCTAACCCTCATTCTAAACATAACACTCACTCTAAACCTAACCCTCACCCTAACACTTAAATTCACCCTAACACTAAACCTAACCCCAACAGTAGCACTCACACTAACCCTCACCCTCACCCTCACCCTAGCCCTCACCCTAACCCTAACCCTCATCCTCATCCTAAACCTCACACTAAACCTAAAACGAATCCTCAATATAAACCTCACCCTCACCTTAACCCTAACCCTATCCCTCACCCTAAACCTAACCCTCACCCTTAACTTAATCCTCACTCTCAGCCTAACTCTCACCTTTACCCTTATCTGCACCTTCACCTTAACCCTCACCCTAAGCCTAACCCTCATCCTAACACTCACCCTGACCGTAACCCTAAGCCTAACCCTAACCCTAACCCTCACCCTCACCCTAGACATCATCCTAACCCTAATCCTAACCCTAAACCTAACCCTAACCATCACCCTTAAAATAATCCTCAACCCCACCCTCACCCTCAGCCTAACCCTAAGCCTAAGCCTAATCCTAACCCTAACCCTCACACTCAGCCTCACCATAACCCTAATCCTAAACCCAACCCTAACACTAACCCTAAACCTCAACCTATCCCTCCCCCTAACAATCCCCCTAACTCTAACTCTAACTCTAAACTTCACCCTCACCCTAAACCTAACTCTAACCCTCACCCTCACCCTCACCATAACTCTAACCCTAACTCTAACAATAACACTAACCCTAACCATCACCCTAACCCTAACCCTAACCCTAAAGCTCACCCTAAGCCTAACCCAAAACCTCAATGTCAGCCTCACCCTAACCGTAAACTTAACCTTAACCATAACACTAACAATAATAACCCTAACCCTAATCCTAACACTGATCCTCACCCTAACCCTAACCCTCACACTCAACTTAAGCCTAACTCTAACCCTCACCCTAACCCTCACCCTCAGGTTAAGGCTAAGCCTAACCCTATCCCTAAGCCTAACACAATCACTCACCCTAACATTAACCCTAATCCTAATCCTAACCCTAAACCTAACACTCATCCTAACCCTCACCCTAACCCTAACCCTAACACTAACCCTAACACTCAACCTAACCCTAATTCTAATCCTAAACCTCACCCTCAACTTCACCCTAACCCTAATTCTAACCCTAAACCTCACCCTAACCCTAACCCTTAACCTCACCCTCACTGTAACTCTAACCATAACCCTAACAATGACACTAACCCTAACCCTAACCCTCACCCTCACCCTCGCCGTAACCCTAACCCTAACCCAAACCCTCACCCTAACCCTAACCTTAACCCTAACCTAAACCTCACCCTAACCCTAACCCTAACCCTCATCCTGAGCCTCAACCTCACCAGAAACTTAAACCTAACCATAACACTAACAATAACCCTAACCCTAACCCTAATCTAACCCTCACCCTAACCCTAACCCTAACCCTAACCCTCACCCTAACCCTAACCTTCACCCTCACCGTAACCCTCACACTAACACTCACCCTAACCCTAAACTTAATCCTAACACTAAACGTCATCCTAATGCTAACCCTAACCCTCACCCACACCCTAGCCCTCACCTTAGCCCTAATCCTAAACCTAAACCTCACCCTAACCTTCACCCTAACAATCACCCTAATCCTAACCCTTAACCTCACCCTCACGCTAGGACTAAACCTAAGACTAAGGCTAACCCTAACCCTAACTTTCACACTCACCCACACCCTTATCCTCACAGTTACTCTAACCTTACCCCTAACAATAACACTAACCCGAACCTTAACCCTAACCCTAACCCTCACCTTGACAGTAAACCTCAACCTAAACCAAGCCCTCACCCTAACACTAACACTAATCCTAACCCTAAACCTTACCCTAACCTAACCCTAAACCTCACCCTCAGCCTCAACCTCACTGTAAACTTAACCTTCATGATAACACTAACAATAACCCTAACCATAACACTAATCCTAAACCTCAGCCTCACCCTAACACTAACCCTCACTCTCACCGTAACCCTAACCTAACCCTCACCCTAACCCTAAACCTAACCCTAATCCTAAACCTCGCCATAATGGTAACCCTAACCCTCACCCTCATCCTTGCCCTCATACTAACCCTAATCCTAACCCTAAACCTCATCCTAACCCTGACTCTAACCATAACCCTAACCCTCAACCTAACCCTAACCCTAACCTTGAAGCTAACCCTAACACTCACCCTCACCCTCACACTCAGCCTCAGCCTAACCCTAAACCTAAGCCTAACCCTAACCCTCACACTCACCCTCACCTTAACCCTAATCAAACACTAACCCTCAACCTAACCCTCCCACTAATCCTAACCCTAAACCTAAACCTCACCCTCACCCTAACCCTAACTCTAACACTGAACCTAAACCTAAACCTCACCCTAACCCTAACCCTAACCCTCACCCTCACCGTAACAGTAACCCTAACCCTAACAATAACCCTAACCCTAACGCTAACACTAACCCTAAATATAAACCTCACCCTAATGCTAACCCTCACCCTAAAACTAACCCTAATACTAACACTAACTGTCACACTAACCCTAACCATCACCTTAACCCTAAACTTCAACATAACCCTAAACCTAACCCTCACACTCACCATAGCCCTCACACTAACCCTAACCCTCATCCTCACCCTAAACCTCACACTAACCCTAACACTGATACTCAATTTAACCTCACCCTCACCCTAACCCTAACAATAATCCTCACCCTAACTCTCACCCTAACCTTAACCCTCACCTTTACCCTTACTGTCACACTCAACCTAACCCTCACCCTAACCCTAACCCTCATTCTAACCCTCACCCTAAACATAACCCTAACCATCACGCTAACCGTAACCCTCAACCTCACACTCAGCCTAAACCTAAGCATAAGCCTAACCCTAACCCTAAACCTCACCCTCACCCTAGTCCTCACCCTAACCATAATCCTAAACCTAACCCTAAAAATAACACTAACCCTAACCCTAACCCAAATTCTAACCCTAAACCTCACCCTAACCCTGATCCTCACCCAAACACCTTACGCTAACAATAACTCTAACCCTAACTCTATCCCTCATTCTAACCCTAACCCTCACCCTAACCCTTACCCTCACCCTAACACTTACCTTACCCTAACACTAACCCTAACCCAAACACGAAACCTCACACTAACCCTAAGCGTCACACTACCCTAACCCTAACCCGAAACCTCACCCTAACTCTAACCCTAACCCTTACACTCACTCTCCCCCTCACTCTCCCCCTCACCATAACTCTAACCCTAACCTTAACAGTAACACTAATCCTAACCCTAACACTAACCCTAATCCTAATCCTAACCCTAATACCCACCCTCAGCCTCTCCCTCACCACAAACTTAACCCTAACCATAACACTAACAATAAACCTAACCATCACCCTAACCCTAACATTAACCCTCACCTTAACCCTAACCCTAACCCTAATCCTAACCCTATACCTCATCCTAAACCTCACCCTAAACCTCAACCTAACCCTAACCCTCACCCTCACACTCAGCCTAACCCTAAACCTAACCCTAACACTAACCTTCACACTCACACTCAAGCTAACCCTAATCCTAAATCTAACCCGATCCCTAACCATAACCCTCAACCTAACCCTCAACCTAACCCTAACCCTAACACCAATCCTAACACTAACCTTCACACTAACCCACACACTCACCCTCACCCTAACCCTAATCCTAATCCTAAACCTAACAATAACCCTAACCCTAAAGCTAACCCTCACCTTAAATATAACCCTCACCCTAACCCAAACCCTCACCCTAACACTTACCCTGACCCTAACACGAGCCGTAAGCATCACCCCAACGTTCACACTAACCCTAATCTTCACAGTAACCCTAAACCTTATCCTAACCTTAACCCTAACCCTAACCTAAACTTCAACCTCATCATAGCCCTCAGCCTAACCCTAATTCTAACCCTAACCCTAACCCTCAACCTCACCCTAAACCTCACACTAACCCTAACCCTAATCCTCAATCTAACCCTCACCCTAACCATAACCCTAACCCTCACCCTAACCATAACCCTCACCCTTATTTTAACACTCACCCTCAGCCTAACCCTCATCTTTACCCTTACCATCACTCTCACCCTAACCCTCAACCTTACCTCACCTTCACACTAACAGTCAGCTAATTCTTAACCTCACACTAATCCTAACCCTAACCCTAACCCTAACTCTCACACTAAACCTAAACCTCAACCTAACTGTAACCCTACACCTTACCCTAAACCTCATCTTAACCATAACTCTAACCCTCACCATAACCCTAACCCAAAACCTCAACATCACCCTAAATCTGACCCTAACCCTAATAACAACCCTAACCCTCACCCGAACCCTCATCCTCACCCTAAACCTAAACCTCACCCTAACCATCACCCTAATCATCACCCTAACCATCAGCCTAACCCTCATCCTAACCCTAAGCATAACCCTAACCCTAACCCTCACCCTAACCCTCACGCTAACCCAAACCTTAACCCTAACCCTCACCCTCACCCTAACCCTCATCCTAACACTTAAACTCATACTCACCTTAAACCTCACACTTAACCGAATCCTCACCGTAACTCTATCCCTAACAGTCACCCTCACCGTCACCCTCATACTAAGCCTAACCCTAACCCTCACCCTAATCTTAAAACCCACCCTAATCCTCACCCTAAACCTCACCCTAACTCTAATGCTAAGTCTAACACTCACTCTAACCGTCATGCTATCACTTATCCACAGCACAAACCTAACCCTAACCTTAACCCTCACCCTCACCCTAACCCTAATCCTAACCCTAACCCTCATCCTAACCCTCACCCTAACCCTAAGGTTAACCATAACCCTAAGCCTAATCCTCACACACACCCTCACCCTCAGCCTAACAGTAAGCCTAAGCCTAATCCTAACCCTAACCCTCACACTCACCCTCACTCTAACCCTAATCCTAACCCAAAACCTAACCCTAACCCTAAACATCAACCTTACCCTCACCCTAAATCTAATGCTAACCCTAACACTAACCCTAACCCTAACACTCACCCTTACCTTCCCCCTCAACCTAACTCTAACCCTAAACCTCTCCCTCACCTTATCCCTAATACTAACCCTAACTCTAAACCTCACCGTAACCCTAACCCACACCCTCACCCTCACCCAAACCGTAAGTCTAACCCTAACCCTAACATTAACCCTAATCCTAAACCTAAAACTAACCCTAACCCTAAGCCTAACCCTAATGCTAACACTCACCCTCACCCTAATCCTAATCCTAACCCTAACCCTCAACCTAACCCTAACCCTCACCCTCACTGTAACCCTAAACCTCATCCAAAAGCTCACCCTAACCCTAACTCTAACCCTAAAACTCACCCTAACACTAACCCTAACCCTCACCGTCACCCTAGCCCTCACCCTAACCCTAATCATAACCCTAATCCTCATCCTAACCCTCACTCTAACTCTAACCCTAAAACTCACCCTAACCCTAACCCTAATTAAAACCCTAACCTAACACTAAACCTCACCCTAATCCTAACCTTCACACTCATCCTCACTGTAACCCTAACCCTAAACTTAACAATAACCCTACACCTAACCCTAAACCTCACCCTAAACTTAACACTCACCCTAACCCTAACCCTCACCCTAACACTTACCCAAACCCTTACCCTAACCCTAACTCTAACACTAACCCTCACAGTAACCCTAACTCTCACCCTAATCCTAAACCTCACCCTAACCCTCACCCTAACCCTAACCCTCACCCAAACACTAGCCCTCACTCTCACCCTAATTCTAACCATAACCCTCACCCTAAGCCTAACCATCATCCTCACCGTAAACCTCACACTAACCCTAACCCTAATCCTCATTCTAACCCTCACCCTCACCCTAACCCTCACCCTCACCCTAACCCTCACCCTATCCCTTATGCTAACCCTCACATTAATCCTTACCCTCACCCTTAATGGAACACTCACCCTCAGCCTAAACCTCACCTTTACTGTTACCGTCATGCTCACTCTAACCCTCACCCTAAAACTTACACTCATCCTAACACTCACCCTAACCCTAACCCTATCCATCACCCTAACCCTATCAATCACACTCACCCTCACCCTCAGCCTAAACCTATGCCTAAGCCGAACCCTAACCCTAAACCTCACCCTCACCCAAGCCCTCACCCTAAAACTTATCATAACCCCAACCCTCATCCTAACCCTCACCCTAACCCTAACCTCAACCATCACCCAAAACCTATTCCTCACTCCCACCCTTATCCTCAGCCTAACCCTAAGCCTAAGCCTAACCATAACCCTCACATTCACCCTACCCCTCACCCTAAACATAATCCTAACCCGAACCTTCATCCTAAACCTCACCATAACCCTAATTCTAACCATCACCCAAACCCTATTCCTCACCCCACCCTCAGCCTAACCCTAAGTCTAAGACTAACCCTAACCCTAACCCTCACCCTCACCCTAGCCCACACCCTAATCCTAACCCTAACCTAACACGAACCCTAATCCTAATCCTAAACCTAAACCTAACCTTAACCCTCACCCTAGCCCTCACCGTAACCATAATCCTAACCCTAAACCTCAACCTAACCCTCACCCTAAACCTAACCCTAACCCTCACCCTCACCCTCAGCCCAACCCTAACCCTAATCCTCACACTCACACTCACGCTAAACCTAATCCTAAATCTAACCCGATCCTAAAACATAACCCTCACCCTAACCCTCATCCTAACCCTAATCCTAACAGCAATCCTTACACTAAACCTCACACTAACCCTAACTCTAACCCTAAACTTCACCCTCACCCTCACCTTAAGCCTCACGCTCAACCTCAGCCTAAACCTAAGGCTCACCCTAACCCTAACCCTAACCCTTACACTCACCCTCACCCTCACCCTAACACTAATCCTACTCCCAGCCCTAACCCTATCCCTCACCCTAACCCTAACCATCACCCTAAACCTAAACTGAACATTAACCCTAACCCTAACCCTCAACCTAACCCTAATTCTAAACCTAAACCTCACCCTCACCTTAACCCTAATCCGAACCCTAACCCTAAACCTCACGCTAAATATAACCCTAAACCTCACCTTCACTCTAGCCCTCACCCAAACCCTAATCCTAACTCTAACCCTCATCCTAACCCTCACCCTAACCCAAACCCTAACCATCACCCTAACCCTAATCCTCAGCCTCAACCTCACCCTCAGCCTAACTTTAAGCTTAATCCTAAACCTAACCCTAACCCACACACTCACCCTCACCCTAACCCTAATCCTAATCCTAGCCCTAACAATAACCCTAACCCTAAACCTAACCCTCAACCGAAACATAACCCTCACCCTAACCCAAACCCTCACCCTAACACTTACCCTCACCCTAACACTAACATTAACAATAACCCTAACCCTCACACTAATCCTAACCCTCACAATTACCATAAACTTCACCCTAACCTTAACCCTAACCCTAACCTAAACCTCAAGCTCATCCTAGCCCTCACCCTAACCCTAATTCTATCCCTAACCCTAACCCTAACCCTAACCCTCAACCTCACCCTAAACCTCACACTAACCCTACCCCTACCCCTAACCCTAACCCTAACCCTAACCCTAACCCTAACCATAATACTAACAATAAGACTAACCCTAAACTTAACCCTAACCCTAATCCTCACCCCCAACCTCTCCCTCAGCCTAACCCTAACCCTAACCCTCCCTGTAACCCTAACCGTAACCCTAAACCTAACCCTAACACTAACCCTAAAACAAACCTTAAACCTAACCCTAAACCTAACCCTAATTGTCAGCCTCACCCTCACCCTAACACAAACCTTAACCCTAAACCTCACCCTAACCCTAAGCCTAACCGTAACCCTTAGCCTAACCCTCACACTCACGCTCACCCCACCGGAAATCCTAAACCTAATCCTATCCCTAACACTAACCCTCACCCTAACCCTCACACTAGCCCTCACCCTAAACCTAATCCTAACCCTAAACCTCATCCTAACCCTCACTATTACCCTAATACTAACCCTCACCCTCATGCTCTGCCTAAGCCTAACCCTAAGCCTAAACCTAACCCTAACCCTAAACCTAACACTAAAATTAACCCTAATCCTAACACTCACCATCCACCTAACCCTAACCCTAACCCAACCCTCACCCTCAGCCTCACCCTAACCCTAACTCTAACCCTAAAACTCACCCTCAACCTAACCCTAACCCTAACCCAAACCCTAAACCTCACCATAACCTTAACCCTAAACCTCACCCTCATGCTAGCCATCACCCTAACCCTAATCCTAACCCTAACACTCATCCTAAACCTAACCCTAACAATAACCCTAACCCTCACCCTCAATCTCACCCTAACACTAACACTAACCCTCACCCTCACCCTCACCCTAACCCTCAACCTATCCCTAACCCTCAACCTCACCTTAAGCCGTACCCTAACCCTCACCCTAACCCTAAACTTAACCGGTACTCTAACTCTCACCCTAACCCTAATACTAAACCTCACCCTAAACCTAACCCTCACCCTCACCCTCAGCCTAACCCTATGCCTAAATCTAACCCTAACCCTAATCCTCACACTCAACCTAACCCTAAGCATAATCCTAATCCTAACCCTAACCCTCACCCTAACCATCACCTTAACACTAACCTTGAAAATAACCCTAGCCCTAACCCTCACCCTAACCCTAACCCTCACCCTAAACCTAAACCGAACATTAACCCTAATCCTAATGCTCACCCTGACCCTAACTCTAAACCTAAACCTCAGCCTCATCTTAACCCTAACCCTAACCCTAACCCTAAACCTCAAGCTAAACATAACCCTAAACCTCACCTTCACCCTAGCCCTCACCCAAACCCTAATCCTAACTCTAACCCTCATCCTAACCCTCACCCTAAACCAAACCCTAACCATCAACCTAACCCTAATCCTCAGCCTCAACCTCACCCTCAGCCTAACCTTAAGCCTAAACCTAAACCTAACCCTAACCCACACACTCACTCTCACCCTAAACCTAATCCTAATCCTAGCCCTAACAATAACCCTAACCCTAAACCTAACTCTCAATGGAAACATAAATCTCACCCTAACCCAAACACTCACCTTAACACTTACCCTCACCCTAACACTAACCTTAACTCTAACCCTAACCCTCACACTAACCCTAACCCTCACAGTAACCATAAACTTCACCCTAACCTTAACCCTAACCCTAACCTAAACCTCACCCTCATCCTACTCCTCACCCTAACCCTAATTCTAACCCTAACCCTAACCCTAACCCTCAACCTCACACTAACCCTAACCCTAATCCTCAAACTAACACTCACCCTAACCGTAACCCGAACCCTTAACTTAACCCTCACCCTAAACCTAACCCTCACCCTTATCTTAAACCTCACCCTCAGCCTAACCCTCACCTTTACCCTTACCATCACTCTCACCCTAACCTGCAACCTTACGCTAACCCTCACCCAAGCCCTCACCCTAACCCTAACCCTAAACCTCACCCTCACCCTCAGATTTACACTAATCCTGTCACTATTCCTAAGCCTAAACCTCACCCTCACCCGAACAGTCAGCTAATTCTTACTCTCAAACTAATCTTAACCCTAACCCTAACCCTAACTCTCACAATATACCTAACCGTCACCCTAACCGTAGCCCTACTCCATACCCTAACCCTCACCTTAACCCTAACTCTAACCCTCCACCTAACCCTCACCCAAAACCTCACCGTTACCCTAATTCTGACCTTAAACCTTATAACAACCCTAACCCTCACCCTCAGCCTAACCCTCATCCTAACCCTAAGCATAACCCTAACCCTAAACCTCACCCTAACCCAAACCTTAACCCTAACCCTCACACTCACCCTAACCCTCATCCTAACACTTAACCTCATCCTCACCCTAAACCTCACACTTAACCGAATCCTCACTATAACTCTAAACCTAACCGTCACCCTCACCGTCACCCTCACGCTAAGCCTAACCCTAACCAGCACCCTAACCCTAAAACTCACCCTAATCCTCACCCTAACCCTCACCCTAACCCTAATGCTAAGTCTAACACTCACCCTAAACCTCATACTATCACTTATCCACACCAAAAACCTAACCCTAACCTTAATCCTCACCCTCACTCTAAACATCACCCTAACCCTAAACCTAATCCTAACCCTCACCCTAATCCAAACCCTAACACTAACCCTCACCTAACCCTAAACCTAACCTTCTACCTCACCCTAACACTCACCATCACACGAACACTCACCTAATCCTAACGCACACCCACACCCTAAACCTCAAGCTCACCCTTACCCTAACCCTCAACTAATCCTCACCCTAACCCTAACCATTACCTAAACAAGACCCTCACCCTCACCCTCACCTTCCCCCTAACCCTCACCCTCTCCATAGACCTCACCCTAACCATAACCATAAACCTAAACGTCACCCTCACCCTCACCCTCTACCTCAGCCTATCCCTAACCGTATCCCTAAACCTAACCCTAACCCTCACCCTCATCCTAAACCTCACCATAACCCTTACCCTCACCCTCACTCTCACCCTAACCGTAACCCTCACACTAAACCTAACCCACACCCTAAACCTAAACCTATCCCTCACCCTAAACATCACCATAAACTTCACCCTAACCCTAACACTCACCCTCACCCTAGCCCTCACCCTAACCCTAATTCTAAGCCTAAACCTCACCCTAACCCTCATCCTCACCTTAAACCTCACACTAACCCTAACCCTAATCCCCAATCTAACCCTAACCCTAACCCTTACCCTAACACTCACCCTAACCCTAACCCTCACCCTTACCGTAACTCTCACCCTTAGCCTTACCCTCAATTTTACTCTTACCATCACGCTCATTGTAACCTTCACCCTAACCCGAACTCTCATCCTAACCCTCACCCTAACCCTCAACCTCAACCTAACACTTACCCTCACCCTAATACTAACCTTCACACTAAGCCTACCCCTCAACGAAACCCTAAACCTCACACTAACCCTAACCCTAATCCTCAATCTAACCCTCACCCTCACCCTAACTCCAACCCTTACCCTTACCCTATCCCTCACCCTAACCCTAACCCTCCCCCTTACCGAAAACCTCACCCTCAGCGTAACCCTCAACTTTAACCTTACATACACCCTCAACCTAACCCTCACCCTAACCCTAAAGCCGAACCTTAATTCTCACCCTAACCCTAACCCTAAGCCTAACCCTAACCCTAACACTCACCCTAAAACTAACACTCACCCTCACCCTCACCCTCAGCCTAACCCTAAGCCTAACCCTAACCCTAACTCTAACCCTCACACTCTCACCCTCTCCCTAACCCTAATCTGAATCCTAACCCTAACCCTAACACACACCCTCACCCTAACCCTCAACCTACCCGTAACACTAACCCTAAACCTAACCCTCACCCTAACCCTCACCCTAACCCTATCTCTAACAATAAACCTCAAACTCACACTGACCCTAAATTTAACCCTAACCCTAAACCTCACCCTAAACCTAACCCTAAACCTCATCCTCACCCTAGCCCTCACCATAACCATAATCCTAAAACTAACTCTCATCTTAAACCTCATCCTAACCGTAACCCTAACCCTCACCCTAACCCTAATCCTAACCATAACTCTAACCCTAAACCTCACCCTAACCCTAAACCTAAAACTAACCCTAACCCTAACCCTCATCCTAACCCTCACTTGAACCCTAACTGTAATCCTAAACCTCACCCTCACCCTCACCGTAACTTTAACTCTAACCCTAAACCTAAACCTCACCCTAACCCTAACCCTCACCCTCACCCTCAACATAACCCTAACTCTAAATTTAACAATCACCCTAAACCTAAACCTAACCCTCACCCTAAACATAACACTCACCCTAACACTAACCCTCACCCTAACACTTACCCTCACCCTAACACTAACACTAACTCTAACATTAACACTCACAGTAACCCTAACTCTCACCCGAACCCTAAACCTCACCTAAACCCTAACATTAACCCTCAGCCTCACCCTAGACCTCACCCTAACCCTAATTCTAACCCTAACCCTCACCCTAACCCTAACCCTCATCCTCAACCTAAACCTCACACAAATCCCAACCCTGATCCTCAATCTAACCCTCACCCTCACCCTAACCCTCATCCTAATCCTTACCCTAAACCTCAACCTAATCCTAACACTCACCCTTAGGGAACACTCACCCTCAGCCTAACCCTCACCTTTATTCTTACCGTCACATTCAGGCTAACCCTCACCCTAATCCTAACCCTCATCCTAACACTCAACCTAACCCTAACCCTATCCATCACCCTAACCCAGACCCTCAAATTCACCCTCACCCTAAGCCTAACCTTAAGCCTAAGCTTAAGCCTAAGCCTAACCGTAACCCTCACCCTAACCCTAGCCCTCACCCTAAACCTAATCCTAACGCAAAGCCTCATCCTCACCCTCAACCTAACCCTAACCCTAACCATCACCCAAAACCTATTCCTCACCCCCATACTCACCCTCAGCCTAACCCTAAGACTAAGCCTAACCCTAACCATAACCCTCAACCTCAGGCTCGCCCTCACCACAAACTAAACCCAAACCATAACACTAAAAATAACCCTAATTTTAACCGAAACCCTAACCCTAATCCTCACCCCCACCCTCACCCTCAGCCTAACCCTAACCCTAACCCTAAACCTAAAACTAACCCTAAACCTCACCCTAATCCTCATCCTCATCCTAACTCAAACACTAACATTAATCGTCACCCTAAACTTAAGCCTAACCCTAACTCTCAAACTCACCCTCAACCTAACCTTAAACCTAACCCAAAACCTCACCCTAAACCTAACACTAACCCTCAACCTCAACCTCACTGCAAACTTTACCCTAACCATAAAAATACCAATCAGCTAACTCTAAACCTAACCTTAACCCTAATCCTCACCCCCACCCCCACCCTCAGCCTAACCATAAGCCTAATCCTAAGTCTAATCCTAAGCCTCACACTAACCCTAAACCTAACCCACACCCTAACCCTAACCCTAACACTAAACCTCACCTTAAGGCTAACTCTAAACCTAACCCTAACCCTAACCCGCACCCTAACTCTCACACTTACACTCTACCTCAGCCTAACCCTAAGCCTAAACCTAACCCTAACCCTAACCCTCACACTCACCCTCACCCTAACCCTAACGCTAATCCTAAACCTAACACTATCCCTAACCCTAACCCTCACCCTAACGTTCACCCTAATCCTAACCCCAACACTAACCCTAAACCTAACCCTCACCCTAACCCTCCTCCTAAACCTATCTCTAACCCTAAACCTCAAACTCACCCTGACCCTAACCCTAAACCTAACCCTAAACAACACCCTAACACTAAACCTCAACCTCACCCTAGCCCTCACCCTAAGCCCAATCCTAAACCTAACCCTCATTCTAACACTCACCTTAACCCTAAACCAAACCCTAAGCCTCCCCCTTATCCTAACTCTAACCCTAAACCTCACCCTCACCCTAAACCTAACCCTTAACCTCACCCTAAACCTCACCCAAAGCCTAAACCCTCAACCTCACCCTCAACCTCACAGTAACTCTAACCCTAACCCTTACAATAACCCTAAACCTAACCCTAAATCTAACCCTAAACCAAACCGTAATCCTCAGCCTCACCCTCACCATAACCCAAACCCTAATCTTAACCCTCACCCTAACCCTAAGCCTAAACCTAACCCTAACCCTAACCCTCACACTCAACCTCATCCTACCCTTAATCCTAAACCTAACTCTAACCCAAAACCTAACCCTCAACCTAACCCTCACCCTAGCCCTAACCCTAAACCTAATACTAACCCTAAACCTCATCCTAACCCTCACCTGCAACCTCATGTTCGGCCTAAACCTAAGCCTAAGCCTAAGCCTAAGCCTAACCCTAACCCTCACCCTAACCGTAAAACTAACACTAAGCCTAACTCTAAACCTAAACCTCACTCTCACCCTAACCCTAATTCTAACCCTAACATAACCCTAAACCTCATCCTAATCCTTACCCTAACCCTCACTCTCTCCCTCACTGTAACAGTAACCCTAACCCTAACCCTAACAATAACCCTAACCCTAACCCCAACCTTCACCCTAACCATAACCCTCACCCTAACCCAAACCCTCAAACTAACAATTATGCTAACCATAACACTAATTCTAACCCTAACACTAACCCTCACACTAACACTAACCCTAACCCTTACCCTTAAACTCAACCTAAACCTCACCCTTACCCTAAGCCTAACACTAAACCTAACCATAACCCTCACCCTAAACTTACCCCTAACTCTATATCTAACCCTAAATCTCACCCTCACCCTAACCCTAACCCTAAACCTAACCCTAAACCTCACCGTAAACCTCACCTTAACCCAAACGCTCACCCTTCCCCTCAACCTCACCGTAAATTTAACCCTAACCCTAACAATAACATTAACCCTAACCCTACCCATAACCCTCACCCGCAGCCTCACCCTCACCGCAAACTTAACCCTAACCCTAACAATAACCTAACCCAAACCCTAACCCTAACCCTAATCCTCACCCCCACCCTCAACCTCAGCCTAACACTAAGCCTAACCCTATCCTAAACATAACCCTCACCATAACCCTAACCCTAACCCTAACCCTAACCCTAAACATAACCCTAACCCTAAACCTAACCCTAATCCTCAGACTCAACCTCCCCTTAACCCAAACCCTAACACTAATCCTCACCCTAACCCTAAGCCTAATCCTAACCTCAACCCAAACCCTCACACTCACCCTCACCCTAACCCTAATCCTAAACCTAACCCTATCCCTAACACTAAACCTCAACCTAAACCTCACCCTAGCCCTCACCCTAACCCGAAACCTAAACCTCATGCAAACCCTAGCCCTCACACTAACCCTAATTCTATCCCTCACCCTCACCCTAACCCTAACCCTCATCCTTACCCTAAACCTCACACTAACCCTAAACCGAATCCTCAATCTTACCCTCACCCTAACCCTAACACTAACACTTACCCTTCCCTAAAAATAACCCTAACCCTCAAACTTATCTTAACACTCACCCTCAGCCAAAACCTCTCCTTTACCCTTACCATCATAATCACCCTAACCCACACCCTAACCCTAAACCTCATACTAACCCTCACCCTAACCGTAAACCTAACCATCACCATAACCGAAACCCTCAACCTCAAGCTCAGCCTAACCCTAAGCCTAATCCTCACCCTCACCCGAGCCCTCACCCTAATCTTAATCCTAACACTAAACCTCATTCTAACCCTCAACCTAACCCTAACCCTAACCTTCACCGTAACCCTAATCCTCACCCCCACCCTCACCCTCAGCCTAACCCTAAGCCTAAGCCTAACCCTAACCCTAACCCTCACATTCACCCTCAACCTAACCCTAATCCTAACCCTAACCCTAATCCTAACAAAAAACCTCAACATAACCATCAACCTACCCTTAACCGTAACTGTAACCCTAACCCTAACACTCGAACTAACACTCCCTCTACCCCAAAATCTAACCCTAAACCTCACCCTCACCCTAACCCTAATCCTAACCCTAACCAAAAACCTCACCCAAACCCTAACCCTAACCTTCACCCTCACCCTCACCTCACCTTACCATAAATCTAATCCTAACCCTAACAATAACACTAATCCTAACATTAAACCTAAGCCTAACCATAATCCTAACACTCACCCTCAACCTAACCCTAATCCTAACAGTAACCCTCAACATAATCCTAATCCTCACCCTCACTGTAACCCTAAACCTCATGCAAACCATCACCCTAACCCTAACCCTAACCCTCAACTTCACCCTAGTCCTCACCCTAACCTTAATCCTAACCCTAATCCTCATCCTAAACCTAACCCTAACCCTAACTCTAAACATCACACTATCCCTAAACCTAACCCTCAACCTAACCCTAACCCTCACCCTAAACCTAAACAAGTGGAACCCAAACTCTCACCCTAATCCTAACCCTAATCATCACCCTAACCCTAAATCTAACCCCAAACCTCACCCTCACCCTAACCCTAATCCTAACACAAATCATAAACCTCACCCTAACCCTAACCCTAAACTTCACCCTCACCCTCACCCTCACCATTACCATAAATCTAACCCTAACCCTAAAAATAACACTAATCCTAACCCTAAACCGAACCCTAAACCTAAGCCTAACCCTAATCCTAACACTCACCCTCACCCTAACCCTAATCCTAACCCTAACCCTACACCTAACCCTAATCCTCAACCTCACTGTAAACCTAACCCTCATCCAAACCCTCACCCTAACCCTAACCCTAACCCTAACCCAAACCCTAACACTAACACTAACCCTCAACCTCACCCTAGTCCTCACCCTAAACTTAAGCTTAACCCTAATCCTCATCCTAACCCTAAACCTAACCCCAACCCTAACCATCACACTATCCCTAAACCTAACTTTAAACCTAACCCTAACCCTCACCCTAACCCTAAACTTTAGCGGAACCTAAACTCTCATCCTAACCTAACACTAATCATCACCCTAACCCTAACCCTCACCCTCACCCTCACCCTCAGGCTAACCCTAAGCCAAAGCCTAACCCTAAACCTAACCCTCACACTTACCCTAATGCTTAACCTAATCCTAACCCTACGCCTAACCCTCACCCTCAGACTAACCCTAAGCTGAAGCCTAACAATAACTCTAACCCTCACACTCACCCTAACCCTTACCCTAATCCTAATCCTAACTCTAAGCCTAAACTTCAATCTCACCCTAACCCTCACCCTAACCCTAATTCTAACACTAACCAAAAGCCGAACCCTCACCCTCAGCCTCACCCTAACCCTAACTCTAATCCTAAACCTCACCCTCACCCTAACCCTAAAACTCAACCTAAACCTAAACCTCACCTTCACCCTAATCTTAACCCTAACCCTCATCCTAACCCTCACCCTAACACTAACCCTAACCATCACCCTCACCCTCACCCTAATCCTAAACTAAACCTAAAGCTCAACCTAAACCTAACGCTCACCCTCACCTTAACCCGTACCCTAACCCTCACCCTAAACCTAAACTTAACCCAAACCCTAACTCTCACCCTAACCCTAACCCTAAACCTCACCCTAAACCTAACCCTCACCCTCACCCTCAGCCTAACCCTAAGCCTAACTCTAACCCTAACCCTAAACCTCACCCTCATTCTAACCCTAAGCCTAATCCTAATCCTAACCCTAACACTAAACCTAACCGTCAACCTAACCATCACATTAACTTTAACCCTAACAATAACCCTAACCCTAACCCTCACCCTCACCCTCAGCCTCACTCTAACCCTAACTTTAACCCTAAGCCTCAGCCTCACCCTAACCCTAACCCTAAAACTAACACTAAACCTCACCAAAAGCATAACCCTCACCCTAACCCAAACCCTCACCCTAAAAGTTAACCTCACTCAAACACTAACCCTAACCTTAACACTAAGCCTCACACTAACCCTAACCCTAACCCTAACGCTAAACCTTAACCTAACCCTCACCCTCACCCTAACCCTAACACTAAGCCTCACCCTAACCCTCACCCTAACCCTCCCCCTAACCCTATATCTAACCCTAAACCTCACCCTCACACTAACCCTAACCCTAACCCTAACCCTAAACCCCACCCTAAACCTAAACCTAACCCTCACCGGCACCCTCACCCTCTCCATAGCGCTAACCCTAACCCTAACAATAACACTAACCCTAACCCTAACCCTCACATTCACCCTCACCCTCAACCTAACCCTAATCCTAAATGTAACCCTATACCTTACCATAACCCTCACCCTAGCCCTCAGCCTAACTCTAATCCTAACCGTAAACCTCTTCCTAACCCTCACCCTAACCCTCACTCTAACCCTAACCCTAAACCTCCCCCTCATGCTCGGCCTAAGCCAAAGCCTAAGCCTAAGCCTAGCCCTAACCCTAACCCTCAACCTGACCCTAACCCTAACCCTAACACTAACTCTAACCCTAAACCTCACTCTCACCCTAACCCTAACTCTAAACCTAACCCTAAACCTAAACCTCATCCTCAACCCTAAACCTACACTTCACCCTCACCCTCAACTTAACCATAACCCTAAACCTAACCCTAACAATAACCCTAACCCTAACCCTCACCCTTAACTTAAGCCTCACCTTAACTTTTACCCTCAACCGAACACTCACCCTAACCCTAACACTAACCCTCACACTAAATCTAACCATCACCCTAACTCTAAACTTCACTCTAAACCTAACCCTAGCCCTCACCCTCACCCTAGCCCTCACCCTAACCCTAACACGCATCCTCACCCTAAACCTCACACTAACCCTAACAATAATCCTCAATCTAACCCTCATCCTCACACTACCCCTAACCCTAACTCTCACGCTAACACTAACCCTCACTCTTAAAATAACCCACACCCTCAGCCTAACCCTCACGTTTAACCATACAGTCACTCCCTCCCTCACCATAACCCTAACCCTCAACCTAACACTCACCTTAACCCTGACTCTACCCCTAAACCTCACCCTCACCCTAACCCTAACTCTAACCCTAACCTAACACTAAATCTAACCATAATGCTAACGCTAATCCTCACCCTCAACCTCATTGTAACTGAAACCCTAACCCTAACCTTAACAATAACCCTAACCCTAACCCTAACCATCAGTGTAACCCTAACCCTAACACTAACACTAACCCTAAACCTAAACGTAACCCTCAACCTAACCCTAATCCTCAGCCGCACCCTCACCCTAACAAAACCCTAACCCTAACCTTCACCCTAACCGTAAGCCTAAACCTAACCCTAATTCTAACTGTCACATTCACCCTCACCCTAATCCTAATCCTAAACCTAAACCTATCCCTAAGCCTAACCCTCACCCTAACCCTCACCCTAGCCCTCAGCCTAACCCTAATCCTAACCCTAAACCTCATCCTAATCCTCACCCTAACCCTAACCTAAACCCTCACCCTAACCCTAACCCTAACACTCACCCACATGCTGGGCCTAAGTCTAAGCCAAAGCCTAAGCCTAACCCTAACCCTAACGCTCACCCTAACTCTAACCCTAACACTCACCCTAACTGTAACCCTAAACCTCACCCTCACACTAACCCTAACTCTAAACCGAAACCTAAACTTAAACCACATCCTAACCCTAACCCTAATAATAACCCTAACAAAAACCCTTACCCTAACCCTACCCTAACTCAAACCCTAACCCTAACACAAAACCTACACCTAAACCTAGCCCTAACCCTAACCATAACCCTCACCCTAACCCTAAACTCACCCTAACACTAAACCTAATCCTCACCCTCACCCTAGCCCTCACCCTAAGCCTAACCCTCATCCTCCCCCTCAAACTCACACAAACCCTAACACAAATCCTCAATCTAACCGTCACCCTCACCCTCACCCTAACCCTAACCCTCACCATAAACCTAACCCTCACCCTACTGTAACCCTCACCCTAGGCCTAACCCTCAACTTTACCCTTACCGTCACACCCACCTTAACCCTCACCCTAACTCTAACCCTCACCTTAACCTTCACACTAACCCTAACTCTACCCCTAAACCTCACACTCACGCTAACCCTGGCTCTAACCCTAACCCTAACACTAAAAACCTCACCCTAACTCTAACTCTAACCCTCAACCTCATTGAAACCGTAACCCTAACACTAACCCTAATCCGAACCCTCAACCTCACATTAACCCTAATCCTTACCCTAACCCTCACTCTAACCCTAACCCTCACACTTACCGTAACCCTAACCCTCATCCTAACCCTCACCCTAACACTAACCCTAACCCTAAAACTCACCCTAACAATAAACCTACCCCTCACCCTCACCCTCACCCTCAACCTCACCTTAACTCTAACCCTAACAATAACAGTAATCCTAACCCTAAACCTAACCCTAATCCTAACCCTAATCCTAACACTCACCGTCAACCTAACCCTAACCCTAACCCAACCCTCACCCTCAGCCTCACCCTAACCCTACCTCTAACCCTAAACCTCACCCTCACCCTAACTCTAACCCTAATCCTAAACCTCACCCTAACCTTAACCCTAAAACTCAACCTCAAGCTAGCCCTCACCCTAACCCTAATCCTAACCTTAACACTCACCTAAACCTCATCCTAAAAATAACCCTAATCCTAACCCTCACCCTCACCCTAACCCTAACCTTAACCCTAAACCTCAACCTAAACCTAACCCTCACCCTCATTGTAACCCCTACCCTAACACTCAACCTAACCCTAAACTTAACCCAAACCCTAACTCTCACTCTAACCCTATCCCTCACCCTAACACTAATCCTCACACTCACCCTCACACTCAGCCTAAACCTAAGCCTATACCTAACCCTATTCCTCACTGTAACCCCTACACTAACACTCACCCTAACCCTAAACTTAACCCAAACCCTAACTCTCACCCTAACCCTTTCCCTCACCCTAACTCTAATCCTCACACTTACCCTCACCCTCAGCCTAAACCTAAGCCTATCCCTATCCCTAACCCTAACCCTCACATTCATCTTAACCCAAATCCCAATCAAACCCTAACCCTGACTCTCACCCTCACCCTAAGCCTCAACTTAAGCCTAACCCTAACATTAATCCTAACCCTAACCCTAACCCTAAACCTCACACTAACACTAACACTAACCATCAACTTAACCCTAAATCTCACCGTAAACCTAACCCTAAATCTCACCCTAAACCTAACCCTCACTCTTACCGTAACCCTCACCCTCAGCCTAAACTTCACATTTACCCTTACCGTGACCCCCACACTAACCCTCACCCTAAACCTAACCCTCATCCTAACCCTAACTCTACCCCTAAACCTCACCCTCACCCTAACCCAAACTCTATACCTAACCCTAACACTAAACCTCAACCCAAACCTAAAGCTAATCCTCACCCTCAACCACATGCTCAGCCTAAACCTAAGCCTAAGCCTAACGCTTACCCTAACCATGGACCTCACCCTAGCCCTCAGACTAACCCTAATCCTAAACCTAACACTCATCCTAATCCTCCCTCTATCCCTAACACTAAACCTCAACCTAAACCTAACCCTAAAGCACACCCTCACCCAAGCTCTCACCCTAGACCTAATCCTAACCCTAACCCTGATCCTAACCCTCCCCATAACCCTAACCCTAACCCTAACACTCAGCTTCAACCTCACACTCAGCCTAATCCTAAGCCTAACCCTAACACTAACCTTAACCCTCAATCTCACCTTAACCCTCACCCTAACCCTAACCCTAACACTAAGCCTAACCCTAAACCTCACCCTCAGCCTCACCCTAACCCTAACTCAAACCCTAAACCTCACCCTCACCATAACCCTTAGCCTAACCCTAACCCTAAACCTGAACATAACCCTAACTCTAAACCTACCCTTACCCTACCCCTTACACTAACCCTAATCCTAACCCTAATCCTCATCTGAACCCTCACCCTAACCCAAACCCTAACACTCACCCTAACCCTAACCCTTACCCTCAACCTCACCCTCAGCCGAATCCTAACACTAACCCTAATCCTCATCCTCACCCTAGCCCACACCCTAACCCTAACCCTCACCCTCACCATAAATCTCACACTAACCCTAACACTAATCCTCAGTCTAACCCTCAGCCTCAGCCTAAACCTCAGCCTAACCCTCACCCTAACCCTAACCCTGACCCTTACTGTAACCCTCACCCTAGGCCTAAACCTCACCTTTAACCTTACCTTGACCCCCACCTTAACCCTCAGCCTAATCCGAACCCTAACCCTAACCCCCACTCTAACCCTCACCCTAACCCTAACTCTAACCCTAAATCCCACCCTCACCCTAAAGCTAACTATAAAGTAAACCAAAACCTAAACCTCACCCTAACCCCAACCGTAATCCTAACCCTAACCCTAATCTTAGGCCTAACCCTAACACTAAGCCTAAACCTCACACTTACCCTCACCCTAACCGTAACCCTAAACCTAACCATAACAATAACCCTAACCCTAATCCTAACCCTAACCCTAACCATAAGCCTCACCGCAACCCAAAACTTAACCCTAACACTAACCCTCACAATAACCCGAACCTCACGCTAACCCTAACTCTAACCCTAACCTTAACACTAAAAACCTCACCCTAACCCTAATTCTAAACCTCAACTTCACCATAATCGTAACCCTAACCCTATCCCTAACAATAACCCTAACCCTAACCCTAATCCTAATCCTCAACCTCACACTAACCCTAATCCTAAACCTAACCCTCAACCTAACCCTAACCCTCACACTTACTCTAACCCTAACCCTCATCCTAACCCTCACCCTAACCCTAAACCTCATCCTAACCCTAACCCTAAACCTAACCCTCAACCTAACCCTAATCCTCACGCTCAACTTAAAGCTAACCCTAACCCTCACCCTCACCCTAAACTTTACCTGAACCCTAACTTTCAACTTAACCCTAACCCTAACCCTCACCCTAACCCTAACCCTCACACTCAGCCTACCCTTAACCTAATCCTAATCCTAACCCTTACCCTAACTCTCAACCTCCGCCTCACCTTAACCCTAACTCTAACCCTAAACCCCACGCTCAACCTAACCCTAACCCTAACCCTAAACCTAAACCTCAACCTAACCATAACCCTAAACCTCACCTTCACCCTAGCCCTCACCCTAACCCTAATCCTAACCCTAACCCTCATCCTAACACTCCCTATAACCCTATCCGAAAACCTCAACCTAACCCTAACCCTCAAACCCACCCTCACACTCAGCCTAACCCTAAGCCTAACCACAAGCCTTACCTGAAACCTAACCTTAACCCTCACACTCACCCGCACCCTCACCCTCACCATAACTCTAAACCAAACCCTAACCCTAACACTAACCCTAAACCTCACCTTAACCCTAACCCTAAAACTAACCCTCACCCTCACCCTAACCCTAACACAAACCCTAACCCTAACCCTCCCCCTAACCCTCCCCCTAACCCTGTATCTAACCCTAAACTTCCCCCTCCACCTAACCCTATCCTTAACCCTAACCCTAAACCCCACCCTAATCCTAACACTAACCCTCACCCTTATCTTAACCCTCTCCCTCAGTCTCAACCTGACCTTAACCCTTACTGTCATCCTCACCCTAACCCTTACTGTAACCCTAAAACTCATCCTAACCCTAACCCTAACCGTAAACCTAAACATCACCCTAACCCTAACCCTCACACTCAAGCTCACACTCAGTCTAACCCTAAGACTAATCCTAAGCCTTACCCTAATCCTCACCCTCACCCTATCCAACACTAACCCTAATCCTAACCATCACCCTAAACCTAATCCTTCACCCACCTAAGCCTAAACCTAACCGTAACCCTCACACTCACCCTCACCCTAACCCAAATCCAAACCCTAAACTTCACCCTAACCCTAAAACTCAATCTAACCCTCACCCTAACCTTAACCCTCACACTAACCCTAATCCTAACCCTCCACATAACCCGCACCCTAACCCTAAATCTAACCCTAAAACTCACCCTCAACATAACCATAATCCTAACCATAACCATAAACGTCACCCCAAACCTAACCCTCAACCTCACCCTCAGCCTCACCCTAACTGTAACTCTAACACTAAAATTAACACTAATCCTAACCCTAAACCTAAACCTAACCCTAACCCTAACCTTAATCCTAACACTCACCCTCAACCTAACACTAATTCTAACCCTAACCTAAACCCTAACCCTAACCCTCATGTCACCATAACCCTAACCCTCATCCTAACCCTCACCCTAACCCTAACCCTAAACCTAATCCTCACCCTAACACTAATCATAACCCTCAACCTCACACTATCCCGCACCCTAACCCTAATCCTAACCCTAATCCTCATCCTAACCCTCACCCTAATTCTAACCCTAACCATCACAATAAACCTAACCCTAATCCTAACCCTCAAACTTACCCTAGCTCTCATGCTCACTGTAAGACTAACCATAACCCTCACTCTAACCCTAAACTTAAGCTGAACCCTAAATCTCACCCTAACCCTAACCCTAAACCTCAACCTAACCCTAACCTTCACCCTCACCCTCACCCTCGGCCTAAACCGAAGCCTAAACCTAAGCCTAACCCTAACCCTCAGACTCACCCTAACACTTACCCTAATCCTAATCCTAACCCTTAGCCTAACCCTCACCCTCACCCTAACACTTAATCTAACACTAATCCTAAACCTAACCCTCATCCTCAGCCTCACCCTAACCCTAACTCTAACCCTAAACCTCACACTCATCCTAACCCTAACCCTAACCCTAACCCTAAACCTCACCCTCACTATAGCCCTCACCCTAACCCTAATCCTAAAACTAACCCTCATCCTAACCCTCACCATAAGCCTAACACTCATCCTCACCCTCACCCTAAACCTAAACCTAACCCTCAACCTAATCCTAACCCTCACCTCAACCTCACCCTCAGCCTAACCCTATGCCTAACCCTAAACCTAACACTAACACACACACTCACCCTCACCCTAACTCTAATCCTAACCCTAACCCTCCCCCTAACTCTCACCGTAAACCTAACCTTAACACTAACACTAACCCTAAACCTCAACCTAACCCTCACCCGAACCGTAATTCTAACCCTAAACCTCACCCTCACCCTAAACCTAACTCTAACCCTAACCCAAACCTAAACTTCACCCTAACACTAACACTCACCCGCACATGCACCCTCACTGTTATTCTAAACCTAACCATAACAATAACACTAACCCTAACCAGAAAAATTACCCTACCCCTAATCCTCACCCCCACCCTCACCCTCAGTCTAACTATAAGCCTAAGCTTAACCCTCAACCTAACACTTACACTCACTCTCACCCTAACCCTAACCCTAAACCTAAACTTAAACCTAAACATAACCCTAAACCTAAACCTAACCCTAATCCTCATCCTCACACTCACCCTAGCCCAATCCCTAAACTTAACCCTCACCCTAACCCTAAGCCTAATCCTCACCCTAAGCCTCACACTCACCCTCACCCTAACCCTAACCCTAACCCTCACCCTAACCCTCACACTAGCCCTAATCCTAACCCTAATCCTAACCCTAACCCTCATCCTAACCCTCACCCTAAACCTAACCCTAGAACTCACCCTCACCCTAGCCCTCACCCTAACCCTAATCTTAACCTTAAAGCTCATCCAAACCCTCCACATAACCCTAACCCTAGCCCTCACCCTAAACCTAACCCTCACCATCAATCTCACCCTCAGCCTAACACTAACCTTCGCCCTAACCCTCACATTCACCCTAACAGTAAACCTAATCCTAAACCTATCCCTATCCCTAAATCTCAACCTAAACCACACCCTCACCCTAAACCTAACACTAACCCTAACCCTTAACCTCACCCTAACAGTCCCCCTAAACCTAACTCTAACCCTAAACCTCACCCTCACCCTCAACCTCAAAGTAACTCTAACTCTGAAACCATAAACCTCACCATCATCCTCACCCTCACCACAAACTTAACCATAACCATAACACTAACAATAACCCTAACCCTAACCCTAAGCTTAACTCTCACCCTCCCCCTAACCCTAACCCTATCCCTCACCCTAACCATAAACTTAACCCGAATCCTAACTCTCACCCTAACCCTAACCCTAACCCTCACACTTACCCTAACCCTCATCCTAACCCTAAGCCTAACCGTAACCCTAACCCTAACCCTCACATTCACCCTCCCCCTACCCTCCCCCTAACCATATATCTAACCCTAAACCTCACCCTCATCCTAACCCTAACCCTAACACTAAACCCCATCCTAACCCTAAATTTAAACCTCACCCGCACCCTCACCCTCACCGTAACTCTAACCCTAACCCTAACAATAACACTAACCCTAACCCCAACCATCACCCTAACCCTAAACTCAGCCCCACATTCACCCTCACCCTAACCCTAATCCTAAACCTAGCCCTATCCAGAAACCTCAACCTAAACTTCACTCTCACCCTAACCCTAACACTAACCCTAACCCTAAACCTCACCGTAACTCTCCCCTTAACGCTAACTCTAACCATAAACGTCACAATGACCCTCATCCTAACCCTAACCCTAACGCTAAAACTCTCCATAAACCTCACCCTAACCGTAACCCTCACCCCCATCCTCAAACTCACCGTAATTCTAACGCTAACCCTAACAATAACACTAATTCTAACCCTAACAATAACCATAACCCTCACCCTCAGCCTCACCCTCACCACTAACTTAACGCTCACCATACCACAAACAATAACCCTAACCCTAACCCTAACCCTAATACACACACCCAAACTCACCCTCAGCCTAACCCTAAACCTAACCCTAAACCTAACCATAACCCTCACTGTAACTCTAACCCTAACCCTAACACTAACACTAAACCAAAATCTAATCCTCAGCCTCACCCTCACCCTAGCCCAAAACCTAACCCTAACCCTCACCCTAAACCTAATCCTAAACCTAACCCTAAACCTAAACCTCACACTCACCCTCTACCTAACCCTAATCCTAAACCTAACCCTCACCCTAACCCTAACCCTAAACCTCACCCTAAACCTAAACCTAACCCAAACCCTAACCCTAAACCTAACCCTAATCCTCAGCCTCAGCCTCAACATAAACCAAACCCTAACCCTAACCCCCACCCTAACCCTAAACATAAACCTAACCATAACCATAATCATAACCCTCATTTTAACTCGAACCCTAACCCTAACCCTAACCCTAAACCTAACCCTAAACCTGACCCTAACCATAGCCCTCACTGTAACTCTATCCCTAACCCTAACACTAACACTAAACCTAACCCTAATCCTCAGCCTCACCCTCACCCTATCC
Source organism: Dipodomys merriami (assembly GCF_024711535.1). Classification (NCBI taxonomy): domain Eukaryota; kingdom Metazoa; phylum Chordata; class Mammalia; order Rodentia; family Heteromyidae; genus Dipodomys; species Dipodomys merriami. The sequence continues at coordinate 1,137,973 of NW_027202760.1, forward strand.
CAAAACCTAACCCTAACCCTCACCCTAAACCTAATCCTAAACCTAACCCTAAACCTAACCCTCACACTCACCCTCTCCCTACCCCTAATCCTAAACCTAACCCTCACCCTAAACCTAACCCTAAACCTAACCCTAAACCTAAACCTAACCCAAACCCTAACCCTAAACCTAACCCTAATCCTCAGCCTCAGCCTCAACTTAAACCAAACCCTAACCCTAACCCCCACCCTAACCCTAAACCTAAACCTAACCATAACCATAATCATAACCCTCATTTTAACTCGAACCCTAACCCTAACCCTAACCCTAAACCTAACCCTAAACCTAACCCTAACCCTAACCATAGCCCTCACTGTAACTCTAACCCTAACCCTAACACTAACACTAAACCTAACCCTAATCCTCAGCCTCACCCTCACCCTACCCCAAAACCTAAACCTAACCGTCACCCTAAACCTAATCCTAAACCTAACCCTAAACCTAACCCTCACACTCACCCTCTCCCTACCCCTAATCCTAAACCTAACCCTCACCCTAACCCTAACCCTAAACCTAACCCTAACCCTAAACCTAACCCAAACCCTAACCCTAAACCTAACCCTAATCCTCAGCCTCACCCTCACCTTAAACCAAACCCTAACCCTAACCCTAAACCTAAACCTAACCATAACCATAATCATAACCCTCATTTTAACTCTAAACCTAACCCTAAGCCTAACCCTAAACCTAACCCTAACCCTAACCCTAACCCTAACCATAGCCCTCCCTGTAACTCTAACCCTAACCCTAAACCTAACCCTAATCCTCAGCCTCACCCTCAACCTAACCCATACCCTAACCCTAACCCTCACCCTAACCCTAAGCCAAATCCTAACCCTAACCCTAAACCTCACACTCACCCTCACCCTAACCCTAATCATAAACCTAAACCTATCCCTAACCCCAACACTCACATTCAGCCTCAACCTACCCCTCACCCTAACCCTAATCCTAACCCTAAACCTCATCATAAACTTCACAATAACCCTAACCCTAACCCTCAACCTAACCATAACCCTCACCCTCATGTTCAGCCAAAGCCTACTCCTAAGCCTAAAGCTAAGCCTAACCCTAACCCGAACCCTCACCTTCACCCTAACCCTAACCCTAAACCTAACTCTAACCCTTAACCTCACCCTCACCCTAAACCTAACTCTAACCCTAACCCTGAACCTAAACCTCATCCTAAACCTAACCCTCACACACACCCTAACACTTACCCTAATCCTAATACTTTCACTAAGCCTAACCCTCACCCACACCCTAACCCTCACACTAACCCTAACTCTAACACTAACCCTAACCCTAACCCTCACCCTCAGCTTCACCCTAACCCTAACTCTAACCCGAAACCTCAACCTCACCCTAACCCTAACCCTAAACCTAACGCTAAACCTCACCCTAACCCTAACCCTAAAACTACCCTCACCCTAGCCAATACACTAACCCTAATCCTAACCCTAACACTCATCCAAACCCTCCCCATAACCCTAACCCTAGCCCTAACCCTAACCCTCAAAATCTCCCTCACCCTCAGCCTAACCCTAAGCCTAAATCTAACCCTCACCATAACCCTCACACTCAACCTCTCCCTAACCCTAATCCTAAAGCTAACCCTATCCCTAAACCTCAACCTAAACCTCCCGCTCACCCTAAACCTAACCCTAACCGTAACCCTGAACCTTATCCTAACTGTCCCCCTAACCCTACCTCTAACCCTAAACCTCACCCTCACCCTAATCCTATCCCTAACCCTAAACCTCACCCTAACCCTAACCCTCACCCTCACCCAAAACCTCAAAGTAACTCTAATGCTAAACCTAACAATAACACTAACTCTAACCCTAACCCTAAACATAAACCTCACTCTCAGCCTCACCCACACCTCAAACTTAACCCTAACCATAACACTAACAATAACCCTAACCCTAACACTAACCCTAATCCTCACCCCCACCCTCACCCTCAGCCTAAACCAAAGCCAAACCCTAAACCTAAGAGTAACCCTAACCCTCACCGTAACCATAACCCTAAACCTAACCCTAACCCTAAACCTAACCCAAACCCTAAACCTAAACCTCATCCTCACCCTAAAACTCACACTAACCCTAACACAAATCCTCAATCTAACCCTCAACCTCACCCTCACCCTAGCAATCACCCTAATGCTAACCCTCATCCTCACCCTAAACCTCACACTAACCCTAACACTAATCCTCAATCTAACCCTCACTCTCACCCTAACCCTAACCCTAACCCTCACCCTAAACCTTACTCTCACCCTTACCATAACCCTCACCCTCAGCCTAACCCTCACCTTTACCCTTACACTCAACACTACCCTAACACTCACCCTAACAATACCCCTCACCCTGACCCTAAAACTACTCCTAAACCTCACCCTCACCCTAATCCTAACCCTAACCATAACCCTAACACTAAAACTCACCCTATACCTAACCCTAAACCTCACCCTCAACCTCATGCTCAGCCTAACCCTAAGCCTAGCCTAACCCTTACTCTAACCCTCACACTCACCCTAGCCCTCACCCTAACCCTAATCCTAACCCTAATCCCCATCCTAAACCTCACCCTAACCCTAAACCTAACCTTCAACCTAACCCTAATCCTCACCTCCACCCTCACCCTCAGCCTAACCCTAAGCCTAAGCCTAACCCTAAACCTAACCCTCACACTCACCCTCACCCTCACCCTAATCCTAACCCTAATCCTGAACATCAATCTAAACCTCACCTTAACCTTAACCCTAACACTAAACCTAACATTAACGCTCGACCTAACCCTCCAACTAACCCTAAATCTAACCCTAATCCTCACGCTCACACTAACTCTAATCCTAACCCTAAACATAATCCTAACCCTAACCCTAACTCACACCCTCACACTCACCCTCACCCTCACCATAGCGCTAACCCTAACCCTAATAACACTAATCCTAACCCTAAAAGTAACCCTAACCCTAACCCTAATTCTAACACTCACCCTCACCCTAACCATAATCTTAAACATAACCCTCATCCTAACCCTAACCCAAACCCTAACCCTAACCCTAAACCTTACGTAAAACTAACCCTAACCCTCACCCTCATCATAGCCCTCACCCTAAATCTAATTCTAACCCAAACCCTCACCGTAACCCTAAACTTAACCGAACCCTAATTCTCACCCTAACCCTAACCATAACCCTCAACTTAACCCTTAACCTCAAACTCACCCTCATTCTCAGCCTAACCCTAAGCCTAAGCCTAACCCTAACCCTAAGACTCACCCTAACACTTACCCTAATCCTAATCCTAACCCTAAGCCTAAACCTCACCCTCACCCTTACCCTCACCCTAACCCTAATTCTAACACTAAAACTAAACCCAACCCTCAACCTCAGCCTCACCCTTACCCTAACTCTAAACCTAAACCTCACCCTCACCCTAAGCCTAACTCTAACCCCAACCTTAACACTAAACCTCACCCTAAACCTAACCCTAAACCTCACCCTCACCATAACCATAACCCTACCCCTAACTCTAACAATAACCCTCACCCTCACTTTAACCCTAAACGTAAACCTAACACTCACCCTAACCCTAATTCTCACCCTCCCCGTAACCCTAACCCTCATCCTAAACCTCACCCTAACCCTAAACCTTAACCTCACCCTAACCCTAACCCTAACTCTCACCCTCACCCTAGCCCTCACCGTAACCCTAATACTAACCTTAATCCTCATCCTAACCCTCACCCTAACCCTAACCCTAACCCACACTGTAAACCTAACCCTAACCCTCACCCTAACCCTAAACTTACCCGAACCCTAAATCTCACCCTAACCCTACCCCTAACTCTCACTCTAACCCTAACGATCACCCTCACCCTCACAGTAAGCCTAAACCTAAGCCTAACCCTAAAACTAACCATCACACTCACCTTAACCCGTTCCCTATATCTTATCCTAACACTAAGCCTTACCCTCACCCTCACCCTAACCCTCACCATAACCCTAACTCTAAGATTATCCCTAACCCTAACCCTCATCCTCAGCCTCACCCTAACCCTAACTCTAACACTAAACCTCAGCCTCATCCTAAACCTAACCCTATCCCTAACCCTAAACCTCACCCTCACCCTAACACTAAACCTCACACTCACCCTAGCCCTCACCCTCACCCTAATCCTAACCCTCTCCCTCACCCTAACACCATACTTAACCGAACCTTAAATCTCACCCTAACCCTAACCCTAACCGTCACCCTAACCCTAACCCTCACTCTTATCCTCACCCTCAGCCTAACCCTAAGCCTAAGCCTAACCCTAACCCTAACCTTCACACTCATCCGAACCCTTACACTAATCCTAATCCTAACCCTTATTGTAAACCTCACCCTCACCCTAACCCTCACCGTAACCCTAACTCTAGCACTAACCCTAAACGTAACCCTCAACCTTACCCTAACTCTAACACTAACCCTAACACTAAAACTCACCCTAACCCTAACCCTATCCCTCACCATCACAGTAACCGTAACCTAACCCTAACAATAACCCTAACCTTAAATCTAACCCTCACCCTCACCCTAGCCCTCACCCTAACCCTAATTCTAACCCTCACTCTCACCCTTAACTTAACCCTCAACCTCAGCCTAAAACTCACCTTTACCCGTACCATCATCCTCACCCTAACCCTAAACCTCATCCTAACCCTCAACTTAAACTTAAACCTAACCATCACCCTAACCCTAACCCTCACCGTCAACCTCATGCTCAGCCTAACCCTAAGCCTAAGCCTAACGCTCATTCTAACCTCATCCTCATCCTAGCCCTCACCCTAACCCTAATCCTAACCCGATCCCTCATACTAACCCTCCCCTAACCCTAACCCTAACCATCACCTAACCCTAATCCTCAACCCCAACCTCACCCTCAGCATAACCCTAACCCTAAGCCTAACCCGAAACCCTAATTCTCACATACCATCACCATAACCCTAATCCTAATGCTAACCTAAACCCTAACGCTAAACATCAACCTAACCCTCACCCTAACCTTAACCCTAACACTAATCCTCACCCTAACCCTCGACCTAACCCTCCCCCAACCCTAAATCTAATCCTAAACTCACCATCATCTTAACACTAATCCTAACCCTAACGCTCACCCTAACCCTCACCCTCACTCTAAACCTAATCCTTATCCTAACCCACACCCTAACCCTAACCCTAAACCTAAATCTCACCCAAACACTAAGCCTAACCCTCATCCTCACCCTAGCCCTCACCCTAACCCTAATTCTGACCCTAATCCTCATCCTAACCCTCACCCTAACCCTAACCCTAACCTTCACCCTAATCTTAAGCCTAACCTTAACCCTCAACCAAACCCTAACCTCACGCTCACCGTAACCCTAACCCTAACCCTCATCATAACCTTAAACATAAACTGAAACCTAACTCTCACCCTAACCCTACCCCAAACTCTCACCCTAACACTAACACTCACACTCACCCTCAGCCTCAGCCTAACCTTAATCCTAAGCCTAAACCTAAACCTAACCTCACACTCACCCTAACCCTTACCCTAAACCTAATCTTAACACTAAGGCTAACCCTTACCCAAACCTTAAACCTTACGGTAACACTGACCTAACACTAACTCTCACCCTCACCCTAACCCTAACCCTCATCCTCACCCTAAACCTCACACTAACCCTAACCCTAATCCTCAGTCTAACCCTCACCCTAACCCTAAACCTAACGCTAAACCTAACCCTAACCCTCACCCTTATCTTAACCCTCACCCTCAGCCTAAACCTCAACTTTACCCTTACCAACATCCTCCCCCTAACGGTCACCCTAACACTAAACCTCATCCTAACCCTCACCCTACACGTAATCCTAACTATCACCCTAACCCTAAAACTCACCCTCAACCTCTTGCTCAGACTAAACCTAAGCCTAAGCCTGGCCCTAACCCTAACCCTCACACTCACCCTAAACCTTACTCGAATCCTAATCCTAACACTAAGCGTAACCCTCACCCTCACACTAACCCTCACCGTAACCCTAACTCTAACACTAACCCTAACCCTAACCCTCACCCTCAGCCTCAACCTAACCCTAACTCTAACCCTAAACCTCACCCTCATCCTAACCCCAACCCTAAACCTAACCCTAAACCTCAGCCTAACCCAAACCCTAAACCTCACCCTCACCCTAGCCCTCACCCTAAACCTAATGCTAAACCTAACCCTCATCCTAACCCTCACCCTAACACTAACCATAACACTCATCCTCACCCTCACCCTAACCCTAAACCTAACCCTAACACTCCACCTAACCCTAACCCTCACCCTCACTGTAAACGTTCCCCTAACCCTCACAGTAACCCTAAACTTAACCCGAACCCTAACTCTCACCCTAACCCTAACCCTAACCCTCACCCTAACCCTAACCCTCACCCTCACCCTCACTCTCAGCCTAACCCTAAGCCTAAGCCTAACCCTAAAGCAACCCTCACACTCACCGAAACCCTTACACTAATCCTAATCCCAAACCTAAGCCTAAACCTCACCCACACCCTCACCCTCACTCTAACACTCACCCTAACCCTAACTCTAAGACTAACCCTAAACCTAACCCTCAACTTCAGCCTCAACCTTACCCTAACTCTAACCCTAAACCTTACTTTCACCCTATCCCTAACTCTAACCGTGACCCTAACACTAAACCTCACCCTAATCCTAACCCGAACCCTCACACTCAGGCTCAACCTAAACCTAAGCCTAAGCCTAACCCTTACTCTAACCCTCACCCTCACTATAGCCCTCACCGTAAACCTAATCCTAAACCTTTTCCTCATCCTAACCCTTACCCTAACCCTAACCATAACCATCACCCTAACCCTAATCCTCACCCCCAACCTCACCCTCAGCCTAACCCTAAGCCTAAGCCTAACCCTAAACCTCAACCTAACCCTCACCCTAACCTTAAACCTATCACTGAACCTAATACTAACCCTCAACCTAACCCTCCCCCTAACCCTAAACCTAAACCTAAAACTCACCCTAACCCTAACCCAAATCCTAAACCTAACCCTAACCCTCAGCCTCACTGTTACACTAACCAGCAACCTAACCCTAACCGAAACCCTATACCTAACCCTAAACCTTATCCTAACACTAACTCTAATCCTCACCATCACCCTAGCCCTCACCCTAACCCTAATCCTAACCCTAAACCTCACCCTAACCATAAACCTAGCCGAAACCTAAATCTCAACCTAACCCTAAACCTAACCCTCACCTTAACCCTAACCCTCACACTCACCCTCACTTTCAGACTAACCCTAAGCCTAAGGGTAACCCTAACACTAACCCTCACACTCACCCGAACCATTACACTAATCTTAATCCTAACCCTAAGCCTAACCCTCACCCTCACTCTCACCCTCACCCCAACCCTCACCCAAACCCTAACTCTAACACTAACCCTAAACTAAACCCTCAACCTCAGCCTCACCCTTACCCTAACTCTAACCCTAAACCTCACCCTCACCCTAACCCTAACTCTAACCCTAACCCTAACACTAAACCTCACCCTAATCCTAACCCTAACCCTCACCCTCACAGTAACGGTAACCCTAACCCTAACCATAAAAGTAACCCTAAACCTAATACTAACCCTCACCCTAACCATAGCCCTCACCCTAACATTAACCCTCACCCTAACACTTACCCTCAACCTAACACTAACCCTAACACTAACACTAAATCTCCCACTAACCCTAACCCTCACCCTAATCCTAAACCTCACCCTAATGCTAAACCTAACTCTAACCCTCACCCTGACCCTAGCCTTCACCCTAAACCTAATTCTAACCCTCAGTCTCAACCTAACCCTAACCCTCATCCTCACCCTATACCTCACACAAACCCTAACCCTAAACCTAATCATCAATCTAACCCTCACCCTAAGCCTTAACCTAACCCAAAACCTAACTCTAAACCTCACCCTAACCCTAACCCTAAACCTCATCCTCACCCTAGCCCTCACCCTAACCCTAATCCTAACCCTAACCTTTATCCTAACCCTCACCCTAACACTAACCCTAACCCTAACCCTCACCCTCACCCTCACACTAACCCTAAACCTAACACTAAACCTCAACCTAACCCTAAAACTCACTCTCACTATAACCGTTACCCTAACGCTAACCCTAACCCAAAACTTAACCCGAAACCTAACTCTCACCCTAACCCTGAACCTAATCCTCACCCTAACCCTCACCCTCAGCCTAAAACTAAGCCTAACTCAATCCCTAACCCTAACCCTCATGGTATTGCTCACCCTAACCCTAACCCTAATTCTAATGCTAACCCTAACCCTAAACCTCACCCTCACCTAACCCTCAACTTAAGCCTAATCCTAAAATTAATCCTAACCCTAACCCTAACCCTAAACCTCAGCCTAAACCCTAAAAATCACACTAACCCTCACACTAATCCTCAACCTAACCCTCAACCTAACATTTACCCTAACACTAACCCTAACATTAACGCTCGACCTAACCCTACAACTAACCCTAAATGTAACCCTAAACCTCACCCTCACACTAACCCTAATCCTAAACTTAACACTAAACCTCACCCTAATCCTAAACCTCACCCTCACCCTCACCCTCACCATAACTCTAACCCTAACCCTAACAATAACACAAGTCCTAACCCTAAACCTGACCCTTACCCTAACCCTAATCCTAAAACTCACCCTCACCCTAACCATAATCTTAACCCTAACCCTCAACCTAACCCTAAACCTCACTCTCACCATAACCCTAACCCTCATCCTAACCCTAACCCAAACCCTAACCCTAACGATAAACATTACCCTACCACTAACCCTAACCCTCACCCTCACCCTAGCCCTCACTCTAAACCTAATCCTAACCCTAACACTCTCCCTAACCCTAAACATAATAAAACCTTAACTCTCACCCTAACACTAACCCTAACCTTCACCGTAACCCTAACCCTCACCCTCACCCTCACTCTCAGTCTAAACCTAAGCCTAAGCATAACCCTAACCATAAACATCACACTCACCCTAACCCTTACCCTAATTCGAATCCTAACACTAAGCCTAAGCCTAACCTTCATGCTCAAACTCACAATAATCCTAATCCTCACCCTAACTTTAACTCAAACACTAACCCTAACCCTAACCCTCAAACTCAGCCCCACCCTTACCCTAACTCTAAACCTAAACCTCACCCTCACCCTAACTCTAACCCTAACCCTAAACTTGACCCTAACCCTAACACTAAACCTCACCCTCAACCTAGCACTCACCCTAACCCTAATCCTAACACTAACCCTCATCCTAACCCTCAACATAACCCTAATCCTAAACCTCACCCTCATCCTAACCCTCACCCTAAACTTCACCCTAACACTAACACTAACCCTAACCCTAACCCTAACTCTCCACATAACCCTCACCCTAACCCTAAATCTAAACCTCACGCTCACCCTAACCCTAACTTTAACCCTAACCCAAAACCTAAACCTGACCCTAACCCTAAACCCTAACGCTCACCCTTACTCTCAACGTTACCTTAACCCTAAACCTAACCCTAAAAATAACCCTAACCCTAATCCTAAACCTCACCCTAACCAAAAACCTCACCGTAACCCATACCCTAACCCAAACACTAACCCTCACAGTAACCCTAACCCTAACCTCACCCTATCCCTAACTCTAACCCTAACCTTAACACTAAAAACCTCAAACTAACCCTAACCCTAACCCTCACCCTCACCCTCAACATAACCGTAACCCTAAAAATAACCCTAACCCTAACCCAAATCCTAACCCTCACCCTCACCCTAAACCTAAACCTAAACCTAACACTCACCCTAACCCTAACCCTCACGCTTACCATAACCCTAACCCACATCCTAACACTCACCCTAACCCTAACTCTAAATCTCACCCTAACCCTCAACCTAACCCTAACCCTCACACTCAACGTAAACCTAACCCTAACCCTCACCCTAACTCGAAACTTATCCTGAACCCTAACTCCCACCCTAACCCTCACCCTCACGCTCACACTCAATGTAGCCCTAAGCCTAACCCTAACCCTAACCATAAACCTCACCTTAACCTAACCCTAAACATCACCCACTCCCTAGCCATTACCCTAACCCTAATCCTAACATTAACCCTCATCCTAACCCACTCCATAACCCTAACCCTAACCCAAACAATAACCCTAAAGCTCAAGCTCACCCTTAGCCCAAACCTAAGCCTAACCCTAAGCATAACCCTAAACTTAACCACAACCCTCACACTCATTCTGCACCCTAACCCTCACCGTTACTCTAACCCGACCCCTAACCCTAACCCTAAACCACACCCTTACCCTATACCTAACCCTAACCCTAACCCTCATCCTCACCCTAACCCTAACACTAAACCTAACCCTAACCCTCACCCTAACCGTCACCCTAACCTTATATCTAATCCTAAACCTCACCCTCACCCTCATCCTAACCCTAACCCTAACCCTAAACCCCACCCTAACCATAACCCTAAACCTCACCCGCACCCTCACCCTCACCGTAACTCTAATGCTAACCCTAAAAATAACACTACCCCTAACCCTAACCATCACCCTAACCCTAATCCTCACCCCACCCTCACCCTCAGCCTATCCCTAAGCCTAAGCCTAACCTTTACCCTAACCCTCACAATCATGCTCACCCTAACCCTAATCCTAAACCTATCCCTATCCCTAAACCTCAACCTAACCCTCACCCTCACCCTAAAACTAACACTAACCCTAAACCTAAACCTCACCCTAACCCTCCCGCTAACCCTAACTCTAACCCTAAAGCTCAAACTCACCATAAACCTAACCCTAACCCTTACTCTAAAACTCACCCTAACCCTAACCCAAACCAACAACCTCAACCTCACCATAACTCTAACCCTAACCCTAACAATAAAACTAACCCTAATGCTAAACCTAACCCTAACCCTAATCCTCAACCCCACACGCACCCTCAGCCTAAACCTAACCCTAACCCTAACCCTCACCATAAGCCTAACCCTAACCCTAACACTAACACTAACACTAACCCTAAACCTAAACCTCACCCTAACCGTAACCATAAACCTCACCCTCAACCTAGCCCTCACTCTAACCCTAATCCTAACCCTAACCCTCATCCTAACCCTCCCCATAACCCTAAACCTAACCCTCACCCTCAACCTAACCCTCACCCTAACCCTAACCCTAACCCTAACATTAATCGTAAACCTAAACCTCAACCTAACCATCACCCTAACCCTAACTCTAACCCTAAACCTCACCCTCACCCTAAGCCTAACTCTAACCCTTACCCAAACCCTAAACCTCACTTTAACCCTAAACCCTAACCCTCACCCTTACCTTCACTGTAACCGTAACCCTAAACCTAACCCGAACAATAACCATAACCCTAATCCTAACCCTCACCCTAACCACAACCCTCACCGTAACCCATAACCTAACCCCATAACTAACCCTCACACTAACCCTAACCCTAACCTCACCCTAACCCTAAATCTAACCCTAACGCTAACATTAAAAAACTCAACATAACCCTAACCCTCACCCTCACCTTCACCCTCACCATAACCATAACCCTAACAATAACCCTAACCCTAACCCTAATCCTAACACTCACCCTCATCCTAACCTTAAACCTTACCCTAACCCTAACCCTAACACTAACCCTCACCCTTACCGTAACACTTACCCTCACCCTAACCCTCACTCTAACTCTAACGATAAACCTAAACCTCACCCTAACACTAACCCTAACCCTCACCCTCAACCTAGCCCTCAACCTAACCCTAATGCTCATCCTAACCCTCACCCTAACCCTAACCCTAAACCTCACCCTAAGCCTAACCCTAACCCTAACCCTCAAGCTAAGTCTAAACCTCACACTCAATGTAAACCTAGCCCTAACCCTCAACTTAACCCTAAACTTAACCTGAACCCTATCTCTCACCATAACCCTAACCCTCACCCTCACCCTCAGTGTAACCCTAAGCCTAAGCCTAACCCTAACCCTAACACTCACACTCACCCTAACCCTTACCCTAATGCTAATCCTAATCCTAACCCTAACCCTCACCCTCAGCATCACCTTAACCCTAACTCTAACCCTAAACATCAACCTCACCCTAACCCTAACCCTAAACCTAACCCTAAACCTCACCCTAACCTAACCCTAAACCTCACCCACACACTAGCCATTACCCTAACCCTAATCCTAACACTAACCCCCATCCTACCCCTCCCCATAACCTTAACCCTAAACCTCACCTTCAACATAGCCCTCACCTTAACCCTAATCTTAAACCTAATACTCATCCTAACCCTCAGACTAACCCTAACCCTAACTCTGACCCTCACCCTCACACTAACCATAACCCTAACCCTCAAACTAACCCTAACCCTCACTCTCACTGTAACCATTACCCTAACACTCACGCTAACCCTAAACATAACCCGAGCTCTAACTCTCACCCTAACCCTGACCCTAACGTCACCCTAATCCTAAAACTCAACCTCACCATCACCTTCAGCCTAAACTTAAGCCTAACCCTATCCTTAACCCTAACCCTCATCCTATCCCTAACCCTAACCCTAACCCTAACACTAACTTTAATCCTAACCCTAACCCTAACCCTAAACCTCATCCTAAACCCTAAACCTCACACTAACCCTCACACTAATCCTCAACCGAACCCTCACCCTAAACTTAACCCTAACACTAACCCTAACATTAACACTCGACCTAACCCTACAACTAACCCTAAATCTAACCCTAAACCGCCCCCTCATCCTAACCCTAATCCTAACCCCAGCCCTAAAAATCACTCTAACCCTAAACCTCACCCTCAACCTCACCCTCACCCTCACCATATCTCTAACCCTAACCCTAACAATAACACTAATCCTAACCCTAAAGCTAACCCTAACCCTAAACCTAAACCTAACACTCACCCTCACCCTAAACATAATCTTAACCCTAACCCTCAATCTAACCCTAACCCTCACCCTCACAGTAACCCTAACCCTCATCCTAACCCTAACACAAATCCTAATCCTAAACCTAAACCTTACCATAACACTAACCCTAAACATCACCCTCATCCTAACCCTCACTCTAACCCTAATCCTAACCCTAACCCTCACCCTAACCCTAAAAGTAATCAAACCCTAACTCTCACCCTAACCCTAACCCTAACTTTCACCCTAAACCTAACCTTCACCCTCACCCTCACTCTCAGCTTAACCCTAAGCCTAAGCCTAACCCTAACCCTAACGATCACACTGACCCTAACCCTTACCCTAATCCGAATCCTAAACCTAAGCCTAACCCTCACCCTCACCCTCACCCTAATCCTAACCCTCACCCTAAACCTAACTCTAACACTAACCCTAACCCTCAACCTCAGCCTCACCCTTAACCTAACTCTAAACCTAAACCTCAAACTTACCCAAACCCTAACCCTAACCCTCACACTAAACCTTCCCATAACCCTAACCCTAAACTTCACCCTCAAAATAACTGTCACCCTAAACCTAACTCTAACACTAAACCTCACCCTCCCCCTAACCCTAACTCTAACCCTAACCCAAAACCTAAACCTGACACTAACCCTAAACCCTAATGCTCACCCTTACTCTCAACGTTACCTTAACCCAAAACCTAACCCTAACAATAACCCTAACCATAATCCTAACCCTCACCCTAACCACAGCACTCACCGTAATCCATACCCTAACCCAAACACTAACCGTCACAGTAACACTAACCCTACCCTCACCCTAACCCTAACTCTAACCATAAACCTAACCCAAAAAACCTCAACCTAACCCTAACCCTAACCCTCACCCTCACCCTCACCCTAACTGTAACCCTAAAAATAATCCTAACCCTAACCCTAATCCTAACCCTCACCCTCACCCTAACCCTAAACCTAACCCTAACGCTCACCCTAACCCTAACCCTCACCCTTACAGTAAACCTAACCCTCATCCTAACCCTCAACCTAAACGTAACCCTAACCCTAAAGCTCACCCTAACACTAACCCTAACCCTCACCCTCACACTGGCCCTCACCCTAACCCTAATCCTAACCCTAATCCTAATCCTAACCTTCACCTTAACCTTGACCATAACCATCACCCTAACCCTACACATAACCCTAACCCTGACCCTAACCCTAACCCTCACCCTTACTTTAACCCTTACCCTCATCCTAACCCTCAACCTAACTCTAACCCTAATCCTCATCCTAACCCTCACCCTAACCCTAACCCTAAACCTCACCATAACCCTAACCCTCAACCTAACTCTAACCCTCACACGCAACGTAAACCTAATCCTAACCCTCAACCTAACCCTAAACTTGACCTGAACCCTAACTCTCATCCTAAACCTAAACCTCACCCTCACCCTCACCCTCAGTGTATCCCTAAGCCTAAACCTAACCCTAACCCTAACACTCACACTCAACCTAACACTTACCCTAATCCTAATCCTAACCCTAACCCTAACCCTCACCTTCAGCCTCACCTTAACCCTAACTCTAACCCTAAACCTTAACCTCACCTTAATCCTAACCCTAACCATAACCCTAAACCTCACCCTAACCTAAACCTAAACCTCACCCTCACACTAGCCATCACCCTAACCCTAATCCAAACATTAACACTCATCCTATCCCTCCACATAACCCTAACTCTAACAGTCACCCTAACCCTAAACCTCAACCTCACCTTAGCCTAACCCTATGCCTAAACGTAAGCCTAACCCTAAACCTAACCCTAAACTTCACACTCATCTGCACCCTCAACCTCACCGTAACTCTAACCCTAACCCTAACCTAAACCCTAAACCTCACCCCTTCCCTAACCCTAACCCTATCGCAAACCCTAACCCTCATCCTTACCCTAACCCTAACACTAAACCTAACCCTAACCCTCACCCGAACCCTCCCCCTAACAATAACCCGAACAGTCACCCTAACCCTAATCCTCACCCCCACCCTCAACCTAAGCCTAACCATAAGCCTAAGCCAAAACCTCACCCAAAGCCTCACACTCCCCCTCACCCTAACCCTAATCCTAAACCTAACCCTGTCCCTAAACCTCAAACTAACCCTCAACCTCACCCTAACCCTAACACTAACCCTAACACTAAACCTCACCCTAACCCTCCCCCTAACCCTAACTCTAACCCTAAATATCACCCTCACCCTAACCCTAACCAAAACCCTCAGCCTAAACCTCACTCTAATCCTAACCTCACCCTCACCCTCAAACTCACCGTAACTCTAACCCTAACCCTAACAATAACACTAACCCTAACTCTAACCATAACACTCACATTCACCCTCACCCTCACTGCAAACTTAACCCTAAATATAACACTAAAAATTACCCTAACCCTAAGCCTAACCTAACTCTAAATCTAATCCTAACCCCCACCCTCAGCCTCAGCCTAACACTAAGCCTAAAACTAATCCTAAACCTAACCCTAATCCTCAGTCTCAGCCTCAACCTAACCCAAACCCTAAACCTAACATTCACCCTAACTCTAAGCCTAACCATAACCCTAACCCTCACACTCACCCTCAAACTAACCCTAATCCTAAACCTAACCCAATCCCTAACCCTAACCCTAACCCTCACCCTAACCCTCACCCTAGCGCTCACCCTAACCCTAACCATAACACTCACCCTCAACCTAGCCCTCAACCTAACCCTAAACCTCACCCTCACCTTAACCCTTACCCTAACCCTCACTCTAACCCTAAACTTAACTCAAACCCTAACTCTCACCCTAACCCTAATCCTAACACTAAACCTAACCCTAACCATCAACCTTAACGTAACCCTCACCCTCTGCCTAAACCTCATGTTTGCCCTTACCGTCACCCCTACCCTAACCCTCACCATAACCCTCACACTCACCCTAACCCTCACCCTAAAACTAACTCTACCCCTAAACCTCACCCTCACACTAACCATAACTCTAACCCTAACCCTAACACTAAAGCTCACCCTAACCGTAACCCTACCCCTCAGAATAACCCTAACCCTCAACCTCACGCAAACCCTCAGCCTAAACCTAAGGCTAACCCTAACCATAACCATAAGCCTCACCCTCACCCTAACCAGAACCATAATCCTAATCCTAACCTTAAACCTAACCCGAACGCTCACGCTCAGCCTCACCCTAACCCTAATTATAACCCTAAAACTCACACTGACCCTAACCCTAATCCTAAAACTGACCCTCACCGTAACCGAAACCCTAAACCTAACCCTAAACTTATCCATAACCGTAGCCCTAACCCTACCCCTAATTCTCACCCTGACCCTAACCCTAACACTAACCCTAAACCTAAACCTCACCCTAACCCAAACTAACACTAAACCTCACCCACACCCTAAACCTAACTCTAACCCTAACCCAAACCCTAAATCTCACCCTAACACTAACCCTAACTCTAACCCACATCCTCACCCTCAGACTAATCCTAAGCCTATCGCAAACCCCAACACTCACACTCAACCTAACCCTAACCCTAAACCTCACCCTAACCCTAACCCTCACCCTCAACCTCATCCTAAGCCTAAGCCTATCCCTAATCCTAACCCTAACCCTCACTCTCACCCTAACACTAACCCTAATTCTACTCCTAACCCTAACTGTAACCCTCATCCTCAACTTAACCCTCACATTAAGCCTAACCCTAACATTAATCCTAAGCCTAACCCTCACCCTCTGCCTCACCCGAACCCTAAATCTAACACTAGGGTTACTAACCCTAACCCTATCCCTAAACCTCATCCTAGCCCTAACCCTAACCCTCACCCTCACCCTCACCACAACCTTAACCCTAACCCTAACAATAAAAATAACCCTAACCCTAACCCTAAAACTCACCCTAAACATAACCCTCACCCTAACCCTAACCCTCACCCTAACACTTACCCTCACCCTAACACTAACACTAACCCTAACACTAAACCTCACACTAACCCTAACCCTGACCATCACCCTAACCCTAATTCTCACCCCCACACTTACCCTCAGCCTAAACCTAAGCCTAAGCCTAACCCTAACCCTAAACCTCACACTCACCCTCACCCTAACCATAATCCTAACCCTAAACCTTACCCTAACCCTAAATGTCAACCTAACCCTCAACCTAACCTTAACCCTAACACTTAAGCTAACCCTAACCCTCGACCTAACCCTCCAACTAAACCTAAATCTAACCATAAACCTCACCCTCACCCTAACCCTTATCCTAACTCTAACCCTAAACCTCACCCTAACCCTAACACTCACTCTCACCCTCACCCTCACCATAATTCTAATCCTAACCGTAACAACAACAGTAATCCAAACCCTAAACCTAACCCTAACACTAACCCTAACCCTAATGCTAACTCTCAATCTCACCCTAACCCTAAGCCTCACCCTAAGCCTAATCCTCACCCTCATCATAACATTAACCCTCATCCTAACGCTCACCCTAACCCTAACCCTAACCCTAAACATTACCATCTCACTAACTGTCATCCTCACCTTCACTCTAGCCCTCACCCTAACCCTAATCGTAAACCTAATCCTTATCCTAACCCTCACCCTAACTCTAAGCCTAAACCTAACCCTAAACCTAACCCCAACCCTCACTGTATCCCTAACACTAACCCTAACACTAACCCTAAACCTAACACTAAACCTAAACATAAACCTAACCCTAACCCTCAGCCTCACCCTCACCCTAACCCAAACCCTAACCCTAACCATCATCCTAATGCCAAGCTTAAACCTAACCTAATCCTATCCCTCACATTCACCCTCACCCTAACCCTAATCCGAAACCTAACCCTATTCCTAACCCTAACCCTCAACCTAACCCTCAGCCTAGCCCTCACCCTTACACTTATCCTAACTCTAACCCTCACACTAACCATAACCCTCATCATAACCCTAACCTTCACCCTAACATTTACCCTCACCCTAACACTAACCCTAACCATAACAGTAACCCTCACAGTAACCCTAAACATCACCCTAACCCCAAACCTCATCCTAACACTAACCCTAACCCTCACCTTCGCCCTAGACTTCATCCTAACCCTAAAACTCATCCTCACCATAAACCTCACACTAACCCTAACAATAATACTCAATCTAACACTCCACCTCACCCTAACACTAACACTAATCCTCACGCTAACCCTAAACCTCACCCTTACCGTAAACCTCACCCTCAGCCTAACCCTCACCTTTACCCTTACCTTCACCCCCACGCTAACACGGACCCTAAACCTAAGCCTCACACTAACCCTTAATGTAACCCTAAACCTCACCCTCTCCCTAACCCTAACTCTAACCCCAACCCTAACACTAAACCTCACCCAAACCCTAACCCTAAACCTCACCCTCATCCTAACCATAACCCTCAGCCTAAACCTAACCCTCACGATAACACTTACCCTCACCCTAAAACTAACCCTAAACCTAACACTAAACCTCACACTAACCCTAACCCTCACCCTAATCCTAAACCTCTCCCTAACCCTAACCCTATCCCTAATCCTAACCCTCTCCCTAGCCCTCACCATAACCCTAATTCTAACCCTCACCTTCACCCTAACCCTAACCCTCATCCTCACCCTAAACCTCACACTAACCCTAACCCTAATCCTAAATCTAACCCTCACCCTAACCCTAAACCTAACACTAACCCTTACCCTAAACCTAACACTAACCCTTACCCTAAACCTAACACTAACCCTTACCCTAAACCTAAACCTAGCCCTAACACTCACCCTTACCTTAACCCTCACCCTCTGCCTAAACCTCACCTTTGCCCTTAACATCATCCTCACCCTAACCCTCACCGTAATCCTAAACCTCATCCTAACCCTCAACGTAACCGTAAACCTAACCATCACACTAACTCTAAACCTCACCCTCAGCCTCACACTCAGCCTAAACCTAAGCCTAAGCCTAACCCTTAATCTAACCCTCACCCTAGCCCTCACCCTAACCCTAACCCTAACCCTAATCCAAATGCTAACCCTCATCCTAACACTCACCCTATCCCTATCCATAACCATCACCCTAAACCTTATCTTCACCCCCACACTCGCCCTCAGCCTAACCCTAAGCCTAAGCCTAAGCTGAACCCTCACACTCACCCTCAACTTCACCCTAATCCTAACCCTAACCCTAACCATAACCCTAAACCTCAACATAACCCTCACCCTAACCTTAACCCTAAAAATAACCCTAACTCTAACCCTCGAACTAATCCTCCAACTAACCCTAAATCTAACCCTAAACCTCAACCTCAACCTCACCTTAACCCTATTCCTAACCCTAACCCTCAACCTCACCCTAACCCAAACCCTATCCCTCACCCTCAACCTCACCCTCACCATAACTCTAACCCTAACCCTAACAATAACACTAATCCTAACTCTAAACCTAACCTTAACCCTAACCGTAATCCTAACACTCACACTCACCCTAACCCTAATCCTAATTCTAACCCTCATCCTAACCCTAATCCTCACCCTCACTGTAACCCGAACCCTCAACCGAACCTTCACCTTAACCCTAACCCTAACCCTAAACCTTAATCTAACCCTAAACCTAACAATCACCCTCAACCTATCCCTCACCGTAACCCTAACCTTAACCCTCACCCTAACGCTAACGCTAACCCTAAACCTCAACCTAACCCTAAATCTCACGCTCGCCATAACCCTAAACCTCACCCTAACCTTAAACATAACCGAACCTTAACTCTCACCCTAACCCTATCCCTAACCCTACACCTAACCCTAACCCTCACCCTCACCCTCACCCTCACCCTCAGCCTAACCCTAAGCCTAACTATAACCCTCACACTCACCCTAACCCTTACCCTAATCCTAATCCTAACCCTAACCCTAACCCTCACCTTCAGCCTCACCCTGACCCTAAATCGAACCCTAAACCTCACCCTCTCCCTAATCCTAACAATAACCATAACCTTAAATCTCACCCTCACACTCACCCTAGCCCTTACCCTAACCCTAATCCTAACCCTAACCCTCATCCTAACCCTCCCCCTAACCCTAACTCTCACCCTCAACCTCACCCTCAGCATAACCCTAAGCCTAACCAGAAAAATAAACCTAACACACACACTCACCCTCACTCTCACCTTAATGCTATCCCTAACCCTAACCCTAACCCTCCCCCTAACTCTCACCCTAATCGTAACCCTAAACCTAACCCTTACCATAAACCTCAACCTAAACCTCACCCTAACACTAACTCTAATCCTAAACCTCACCCTCACCCTAACCCTAACTCTAACCCTAACCCAGAACCTAAAACTCACCCTAACACTAAAACTAACCCTAAACCTCAACCTAACCCTCCAACTAAACCTAAATCTAACCATAAACCTCAAACTCACCCTAACCCTAATCCTAACCCTAACCCTAAACCTCACCCTAACCCTAACCCTAATCCTCATCCTAACCCTCACCCTAACTCTAAGCCTAAACCTCACCCTAACCCCAACCCTAACCCTCCCTGTAACGGTAAACCTAACCTTAACCCTAACAATAACCCTAACACTAACCCTCAGCCTCACCCTAACCAAAAACCTCACTCGAACCCTATCCCTCACCTTAACACTTACTCTCACCTTAACACTAACCCTAACCCTCATCCTCACCCTAAACCTCACACTAACCCTAACACTAATCCTCAAACTAACCCTCATTCTAAACCTAACCCTAACCCTTACCCTAACCCTAAACCTAACCCTAACACTCACCCTTATCTTAACCCTCACCCTCAGCCTAAACCTCAACTTTACCCTTACAACAATCCCCACCCTAACCCTCACCGTAACCCTAAACCTCATCCTAACCCTCACCCTATCCTTAAAACTAACGATCACCCTAACCCTAACACTCACCCTCACCCTAACCCTCACCCTAAAACTAATCCTAATCCTAACCCTCATCCTAACCCTCACCCTAACCCAATCCCTAACCATCACCCTAAAACTAATCCTCACCCCCACCCCCACCCTCAGCCTAACCCTAAGCCTAAGACTAAGCCTAACCCTAACGCTCACACTCAAGCTCACTCTAATCCTAACCCTAACCCTAACCATAACCCTAAACCTCAACCTAAACCTCACCGTATCCTTAACTCTAAAAGTAACCCGAACCCTAACCCTCGACCTAACCCTCCAACTAACCCTAAATATAACCCTAAACCCCACCCTCACCCTAACCTTAACCCTAAACCTCACCCTAACTCAAACTCTAACCCGAACCCTCATCTCACCCTCACCCTCATCATAACTCTAACCCCAACCCTAACAATAACATTAATCCTAACCCTAAACCTAACCATAACCCTAACCCTAACCTTAATCCTAACACTCACCCTCATGCTAACCCTAATCCTAACACTAACCCTCACCCTAAACCTAATCCTCACCCTCACTGTAACCCTAAGCCTCAACCTAACCCTCACCCTAACCCTAACCCAAAACCTAAACCTTAATGTAACACTAACCCTAACCCTCACCCTCACCCTAGACCTCACCCTAACCCTAATCATAACCCTAATCCACATCGTTACTCTCACCCTAAACCTAACCTTAACCCTCACCCAAACCCTAACACTAACTCTCAACCTAAACCTAACCCTAGCCCTCACCCTAACCCTAACCTTCACCCTCACCCTCACTCTCAGCATAACCCTAAGCCTAACACTAACCCTAATGCTCACAATCACCCTAAACCTTACCCTAAAACTAATCCTAACCCTAAGCTTACACCTCACCCTCAACCTAACCCTAAATCTAACACTAACCCTAACCCTAACCAACAACCTCAGCCTCACCCTAAACCTAACTCTAACCCTAAACTTCACCCTCACCCTCATCATAACCCTAATCCTAACCCTAAATCTCACACTAACCCTAACCCTAACCCTAACCCTCCACCTAACCCTCACCCTAACACTAAACCTAACCTTCACCCTCACCCTCACCCTAACCCTAATCCGAACCCTAACCCTCAACCTAAACCTAACCCTCACCCTCACCATAACCCTTACACTAACACTCAACATAACCCTAAACTTAAACCGAACCCTAACTCTCACCCTTTCTCTAACCATAAACCTCACCCTAACCCTAATAATAAACCTCACCCTCACCCTAGCCCTCACCCTCAACTTCACTCTCAGCCTAACCCTAAGCCTAACCCTAAACCTAAACCTAACACACACACTCACCCTCAACCTAACCCTAATCCTAACCCTAGCCCTCATCCTAACCCTCTCCATAACCCTAACCCTCACACTAACCATAACCCACAACCTTCACCATCAGCCTAATCGTAAGCCTAACACTAACCCTAACCCGAAACCTAAACCTCACCTTAACCTTAACCCTCACTTTCAACCTCAGCCTAACACTAAGCCTATACCTAACCCTAACCCTAACACTCACACTCACCCTAACAAAAACCCTAATCCTACTCCTAACCCTAACTCTAACCCTCACCCTCAAACTAACACTCACCTTAAGCCTAAACCTAATTTTAATCCTAAAACTAACCTTCACCTTCAGCACCACCCTAACCCTAAATCTAACACTAAACCTCACCCTGACCCAAACCCTAACCCTAACCCTATCACTAAACCTCATCCTAGCCCTAACCATAATCCTCACCCTCACCCTCACCATAACTTAACCCTAACCGTAATGCTAACAATAATCCTAAACCTAAACCTAACCCTCACCCTATCCATAACCCTCACCCTAACCGTAACAGTCACCCTAAAACTTATCCTCACCCTAACAATAACCCTAACCCTAACACTAAACCTCACACTAAACCTAACCATCACCCTAACCCTAAACATCACCCTAAAAATAACCCTAAACCTCACCCTCACCCTAGACCTTGCCCTAACCCTAACGCTCATTCTCACGCTAAACTTCACACTAACACTAACACTAATCCTCAATCTAACCCTCACCCTCACCCTTACCCTAACCCTAACCCTCACGCTTAACGTAACCCTCACCCTCAGCCTAACTCTCACCTTTACCATTACCGTCACCCCCACCCTAACCCTCACCCTAACCCTAATTCTAACCCTAACCCTAATTCTAATCCTAACCCTAACACTAACCCTAACTCTAACCATCACCTTAACCGTAATCCTCACCCCAAGCCTCACCCTCAGCTGAACCCTAAGCCTAAGCCTAACCCTAAACCTAATGCTCACACTCACCCTCAACTTAACCCTAATCCTAACCATAACCACAACCCTAAACCTCAACCTAACCCTCAACAGAACCTTAACCCTAACACTTACCCTAACCCTAACCCTCGACCTAATCCTCCAACCAAACCTAAATCTAACGCTAAACCTCACCCTAACCCTAACACTCACCCTCACCCTCACCCTCACCATAAATCTAACCCTGACCCTAACAATAACAGTAATCCAAACCCTAAACCTAAACCTTACCCAAACCCTAACCCTAATGCTAACTCTAAACCTCACCCTAACCCTAATACTAACCCTAACACTCAACCTAACCCTAACCTTCACTGCAACCGTAACCCTAACCCTCATCCTAACCCTCACCCTAACCTTCACCCTCACCATAATCCTAACCGTAACCCTAACCATAACCCTAAACCTCAACCTAATCCTCACCCTAACCTTAACCCTAAAACTTACCCTAACCCTAACTCTCGACCTAACCCTCCAAATAACCCTAAATCTTACCCTAATCCTCACCCTCACACTAACCCTAATCCTAACCCTAACCCTAAACCTCACCCTAACCCTAACCCTCACCCTCACCCTCACCCTCACCATAACTCTAACCCTAACTCTAACAATAAAATTAATTCTAACAATAAACCTAACCCTAACCCTAACCCTAATCCTAACATTCACCCACACGCTAACCCTAATCCTAACCCTAAACTTCACCCTAACCCTAATCCTCACCCTCACTGTAACCCTAACCCTCAACCTTACCCTCACCCAAACCTAACCCTAAACCTAAACCTTAATCTAACACTATCCCTAACCCTCACCCTAATCCTAACCCTCAACACAACCATAAACCTAACTCTCATCATAACCGTCACCCCAACACTAACCCTAACCCTCACCATAATCCTAACCCTAACCCTAACCTTAACCCTAAACCTCAACCTAAACCTCACCCTAACCTTAACCCAAAAACTTACCCTAAACCTAATTCTCGACCTAACCCTCCAACTAACCATAAATCTTACCCTAATCCTCACTCTCACACTAACCCTAATCCTAATCCTAACCCTAAACCTCACACTAACCCTAACCCTAACCCTCACCATCACCCTTACCATAACTCTAAACCTAACCCTAACAATAACATTAATTATAACAATAAACCTAACCTGAACCCTAACCCTAATCCTGACACTCACCCTCAAGCTAACCCTAATCCTAAATCTATCCTTAGCCCTAACCCTAATCCTCACCCTCACTGTAACCCTAACCCACAACCTTACCCTGACCCTAACCCTAACCCTAACCCTAAACCTTAATCTGACACTCACACTAACCCTCACCCTCACCCTCACACTAACCCTCACCCTAACCCTAACCCTAACCCTAATCCTCATCCTTACCCTCACCCTAACCCTAAACTTAACCCTCACCCTAACCCTAAACCTAACCCTAAGCCTCACCCTATCCCTAAACCTCACGCTCACCATAACCCTAACACTAACCCTCACCCTAACCCTAAACATAACCGAACCCTATCTGTCACCCTAACCCTAACCCTAACCCTCACCCTAACCCTAACCCTAACCCTCACCCTCACCCTAAGCCTAACCCTAAGCCTAACCCTAATCCTAAACCTAACTCTCCCATTCACCATAACCCTTACCCTAAACCTAATCTTAACCCTAACCCTAACTCTAACCTTAAACCTCACCCTAACACTAACCATAACCCACAACCTCACCCTAACCCTAATCTGAACCCTCACACTCAACCTAACCATAACCCTCACCCTCACACTAACCCTTACACTAATCCACAACCTACCCCTAAACAAAACCAGAACCCTAACTCTTACCCTTACCCTAAACGTTACCATCAACCTAACCCTAACACTAAACCTCATCCTCACACTAGCATACCCAACCCTAACCCTAATCCTTACCCTCTTCCTAACTCTCCCCCTAACCCTTACCCTAACCCTCACCCTAACACTAACCCTCACCCTCAACCTCACCCTCAGCATAACCCTAAGCCTAAACATAAAACTAACCATAACACACACACTCACCCTCACCCTAAACCTCACCTTAATCCTAACCCTCATCCTAACCCTCCCCATATCCCTAAACCTCACCCTAAACCTCACCCTAACCAAGACCCACACACTCACCATCAACCTCACAGTAACTCTAACCCTAACCCTAACAATAACTATAACTCTTACCCTAACCCTGAACCTAACCCTAAACATAACCCTCAACCTCAGCCTGACCCTCACCGCAAACTTAACACTAACCATAACACTAACAATAAACGTAATCCTAACCCTAACCCTAAACCTAATCCGCACCCCCACCCTTACCCTCACCCTCAGCCTAAACCTAAGCCTAAGCCTAACCCTAACCCTAAGCCTCACTGTAATCCTAACCTTAAACCTAAACCTAACCTTAACCTTAAACCTAATCCTAAACCTAACCCTAATCCTCAGCCTCACGCTCACCCTAACCCAAACCCTAACCCTAACCCTCACCCGAAACCTCAGCCTAACCCTAACCCTAACCCTCACACTCACCCTCACCCTAAAACTAATCCTAAAACTAACCCTAACCCTAACCCTAAACCTCACCCAAACCCTCACACTCACACTTACCATCAACCTAACACTACGCCTAACCCTAACCCTAACCCTCAGCCTAATCCTAACTGTACCCCTAAACGTAACCCTCACCTAACCCTAATGCTAACCCTAACCCTAACACTAAACCTCACCCTAACCCTAAACCTAACCCTCACCCTCAAACTCACCGTGACTGTAACGCTAACCTTAACCTTAACAATAACCTAAACCTAACCCTAACCCTAACCCTAACCCTAAACCTAAACCTCACCCTACCACTTACACTCACCCTAACACTAACCCTAAACCTAACACTAACACTCACACTAACCCTAACCCTCACCATAATCCTAAACCTCACCCAATCCCTAAACGTAACCCTAACCCTCACCCTCACCCTAACCCTGACCCTCATCCTCACCCTAAACCTCACACTAACCCTGACACTAATCCTCAATCTAACCCACACCTAACCCTAACCCTAACCCTTACCCTAACCCTAACCCTCAGCCTTATCTTAACCGTCACCCTCAGCGTAAACCTCACCTTTACCCTTACCATCATCCTCACCCTAACCCTCAACCTAACCCTAAACCTCATGCTAACCCTCACCCTAACCGTAAACCTAACCATGACCCTAACCCTAACCCTCACCCTCAACCTCAATCTCAGCATAACCCTAAGCCTAAGCCTAAGCCTTACCCTAAACCTCACCCTCATTCTAGCCCTCACTCTAATCCTAATCCTAACCATCACCCTAACCCTAATCTTGACGCCCACCATCACCCTCAGCCTAACCCTAAGCCTAAACCTAAGCCTAACTCTAACCCTCACACTCACCCTCACCCTAACCCTAATCCTAACCCTAAACCTAACCATAACCCTAAACCTCAACCTAACCCTCACCCTAACCTTAACCCTAACACTAACCCTAAACCTAACCCTCGACCTAACCGTCCCCCTAACCCTAAATCTAACCGTAAACCTCACCCTCAACCTAACCCTAACTCTAACCCTAACCCTCATGTTCACACTCAATGTAACTCTAACCCTAACCCTAAGCCTCAACCTAACCCTAACACTCACCCTAACCCTAAACTTAAACCAAACCCTAACTCTCACTCTAACCCTAAACCTAACACTCACTGTAATCTTAACACTTACAATCACCCTCAAACTCAGCCTCACCCTAACCCTAACTCTAACCCTAAACCTTACCCTCATCCTAAACCTATCCCTAAACCTCACCCTAACCCTCACCCTAACCCTCCCCCTAACGCTATATCTAACCCTAAACCTCACCCTCACCCTAACCCTAACCCTAAACCTCACCCTAACCCTAACCCAAACCCTCAACCGCACCCTCACCCTCACCATAACTCTAACCATAACACTAAAAATAAACCTTAACCTAACCCTAACACTAACCCTAACCCTAATCCTCACCCCCACCCTCACCCTCAGTCTATGCCTAAGCCTAACCCTAACCCTAACCCTAACCCTAACTCTCACCAAAAACCTGAACCTAAACTTAATCCTAAACTTAAACCTAAACCTAACCCTAACCCTAACCCTAAACCTAACCCTAACCTTCAGTCTCACCCTCACCTTAACCCAAACCGTAAAAGTAACCCTCACCCTAACCCTAAGGCTAATCCTAACCCTAACACTAACCCTCACACTCAACCTCACCCTAACCATAATGCTAACCCTAATCCTATCCCTAACACTAACCCTCACTGTAACCCTCAACCTAATCCTAACCCTAACCCTAATGCTAACCCTAAACCCCATCCTAAACCTCACCATAACCCTAACCATAGCCCTCACCCTAACCCTAACCCTAACCCACAACCTCATGCACAGCCTAAGCCTAATCCTAAGCCTAACATTAATCCTAACCCTCACCCTAAACCTAACCCTAACACTTACCCTAAATCTAACCCTAAACCTCACTCTCACCCCTTCCCTAACTCTAACCCTAACCCTTAAACTAAACCTCATCCTAACCCTAACCATAATCCTCACTCTCACCCTCACCATAACCGTAACCCTAACCCTAACCCTAACAATAATCCGAACCCTAACTCGAACCCTAACACTTACACTCACCCTAACAGTAACAGTCACCCTAACACTAACCCTCACACTAACCCTAACAATAACCCTAACCCTAAACCTCACCCTAACGCTCAACCTCACCCTAAACCTAACTCTAACCTAAACCTCACCTAACCCCAACCCTCACCCTAAAACTAACTCTAACCCTCACCCTCATAATAACCCTAACCCTCAACTTAACCTTCACCCTAACCCTCACCCTAACCCTAACGCTAACCCTAAACCTCACACTAACCCTCGCTCTAACTCTAACACTAAACCTAACCCTGATCTTCACCCTAACCCCAATTCTATCCCTAACCCTCAGCTAACCCTAACCCTCACCTTAACCCTAACCCTAACCCTAATCCAAACACTAACCCTAACCCTCACCCGAAACCTCATCCTCACCCTAACCCTCACCCTCACCCTAAACCTCACCCAAACCCTAACCTTCACCTTAACCCTGACTCAATCCCTAACCCTCACCCTTAACCTTACCCTAACACCTAACCTCACCCTAACCCTAACCCTAAACTTTACCCTCACCGTGACCCTCACCCTCAGCCTAACCCTAACCCTAACACTATTCCTAATCCTAAGTCTCACCCTCATACTAACCCTAACCCTAACCCTCAGCCTAACCCTCATCCTAACACTAACCTTAAAATTAACTCTCACCCTAACCTTAAACCTAAACCTATCCAAAACCCTAACCCTCACCCTCACCCAAAACCTCACCCTCACCCTCATCCTAACCCTAACCATTACAATAAAACTCACCCTAAACCTAATTCTGACACTCAGCCTCACATTTACCCTAAACCTAACCCTATACCTAAGCCTAATCCTAAACCTAACTCTCACCCTCACCCTCACCCTAAACCTAAACCTTACCCTAACCCTAACCGTAACCCTAGCCCTCACCCTAACCCTTACCCTCACCGTCACCCTAACCCTCACCCTCACCCTATCCCATACCCTCACCCTAACCCTAACCCTAACCCTCAACCTCACCCAAACCCTAACCCTAACCCTCACCCTAACCCTAACCCTAACCCTAATGCTAAACCTAACCCTCACTCTCAGAGTAACCTTAACCTTAAGCCTCACCCTAAACCTAAAATTAAACCTAATGCTATACCTAACACTCACCCTCTCCCTGAACCTCACTCTAACCCTTACCCTCACCCTAACCCTCACGCTAACCCTATCCCTTACACTAAAACTAAACCACATCCTAACCCTCACCCTAACCCTAAACCTAAACCTAACCTTCACCCTAACGCTCACCCTTACCTCTCCCTAACCCAAACCCTAACCCTCAGCTTAAACCTCATCCTAAACCTCACACTAACCTTAAACCTCACCCTAACCATAACTCTAACCCTCAGCCAAACCCTCTTCCTAATCCTAACCCTAACACTCAACCCAACCCTAACCCTAACCCTAACCCTAACCCTCACCCTAACCCTAAACCTCACCCTCACCCTCACCCTCACCCTCAGCCTAACCCTATCCCTAACTCTAAACCTAAACCTAAACCTCACATTCACCCTCGCTCTAACTCTAACACTAAACCTAACCCTAATCTTCACCCTAACCCCAATTCTATCCTAAACCCTCACCTAAACCTAACCCTCAACTTAACTCTAACCCTAACCCTAATCCAACACTAACCCTAACCCTCACTCTAAATCTAAACCTAACCCTAAACAAAACCCTCACGCTAATCCTAACCCTATAACTAACCCTCACCCTAACACTAACCCTAATCCTAAACCTAACCCTCACCCTCATCCTAACCCTTACAATCACCCTAAACCTATCTTTAACCCTAATGCTATCCCTAACCCTCACCCTCACCCTAAACCTCACTCTAACCCTAACCCTCACCCTAATTCTCACCTTAACTCTAACCCTAACACTAACACTAGACCTCATTTTAACCCTCACCCAAACCAAAACCTAAACCTAACACTCACCCTAACGCTCAGCCTAACCCTGAACCTCAACCTAACCCTCACCCTCACCCTAACCCTCACCCTAAATATGACCCTCACCCTAAACCTAACCCTAAACCTAAATGTCACACACACCCTAAAAGTCACCCTCACCCTCACCCTCACCCACACCCTAACCTTACCCTAAACCTCACACTAACCCAAACCCTCACCATAAACCTAACTATAACCCTCACCCTCATAATAACCCTAACCCTCAACTTAACCTTCGCCCTAAACCTCACCCTAACCCTAACGCTAACCCTAACCCTCACTCTCACCCTAACCCTCACCCTTACCCTTATCCTCACACTAACCCTAAACCTAACCCTAATCCTCACATTAAGCCTAACCCTCACCCTAACCCTAACCCTACACTCACCCTACCCCTCACCCTAACCCTAACCCTAACCCTCACCCTAACCCTATCCCTAACCCTCAACTTCACCCTAACAATCACCGTCACCATCACCCTAACACTCACCCTAAACCTAACCCTCACCTACACCCTCACCCTCACCCTCATCCTAACCCAAAACATCACGCTCACCCTAAACATCATCCTAATACTAAACCTCACCCTAACCCTAACCCTAATCCTCACCCTAACCCTAACCCTCACCTTAAATGTCACTCTCACCCTAATCTTCACCCTAAACCTAACCCTAACCCTCACCCTAACCCTCACCCTAACCCTAACCCTATCCTTAATCCTAACCCAAACCCTAACCCTAATCCTAAACCTAACCCTCACCCTCACCCTAACCTTTACCCTCAACCTAACCCTAAACCTAACCCTCAACCTAACCTTCATCCCAACACTCACACTAACCCTAAACCTCACCCTAACCACAACCCTAATCCTCAGCGAAAACCTCTTCCTAACCCTAAATGAAAACTTCAACCCTAACCCTAACCCTAACCCTAAACCTAACCCTCACCCTCAGCCTAACCCTAAACCTAAACCTAACCCTAACCCACACACTCACCCTAACCCCGACCCTTCCCTAACCCTCACCTAACCCTAACCCTCACCCAAAACCTAACCCTAACCCTCACTCTCACCCTAACCATAAACCTCACCCTAACCCTAAGCATAAACTTAAACCTCACCCTCACCCTAAACCTCACCCTAACCCTTACTCTTTTTTTTGTTTTCTTTTTTTATTTTATTTTATTTGAGAACATACTGTGCAGAGGGGCTACAATTACATGGGCAGGATAATGCATACATTTCTTACCAAGCATTGCAGCCTCCTCCTTTGTTTACCCTTCACCTCCCTTCCCATCCTCCCCCTCCCCCCACCCAAATATACCCCCCTCCCCCCCCACACCGACATTGTAAAGTTGGTTTTGACATGACATTTTGTACTTCTCATTGTTGCAACAGGTCCACCTGAATCCTTAAACGACTTGTTTGTCCCCATCTCCTCCACATGTTATACTGACATCAAATATAGTGAAAGCGGGGGTTACACTGTGGGGGAGGGACATACAAAGCAACAAAGCAATAATCTTATAAATGCGTTAGAAACACATGCATGAAAGAAACAAAAACATTAAAATACATATTTAAGGGTTCATTTTCCTAACATCACATTATCTGACCTTTTCCGCTTGACTCATACCTATACTAGATATTGCAAATATGGGAAACCATGGGACCTATGCTTCTTTGGGCCTGGCTTACTTTACATAATATAATTTTTTCCAAACCTTTCCATTTCCTAACAAATGGAGAAATGTCATTCTTTCTGATGGAGGCATAGAATTCCATTGTGTATATATACCACATTTTCTTGATCCATTCATCTACTGAGGGGCATCTGGGTTGGTTCCATATCTTAGCTATGGTAAATAATGCTGCAATAAACATAGTTGTGCTGGTAGCTTTAGTGTGGTCTTGTTTGTAAACATTTGGGTAAATGCCCAAAAGTGGGATTGCTGGATCATAGGGGAGATCTATGTGAAGTCTTTTGAGGAACCTCCATACTGCTTTCCAAAGTGGTTGAACAAGTTTACATTCCCACCAACAATGAAGTAAGGTTCCTTTCTGTCCACATCCCCTCCAGCATCTGTTTTTGTTAGAGTTCTTGATTTTTGCTGTTCTAACTGGAGTGAGGTGATATCTCAATGTTGTTTTGATTTGCATTTCTTTTATGGCTAGGGATGTTGAACATTTCTTCATGTGTCTATTGGCCATCCTTCTTTCTTCTTCAGAGAAGCTTCTCTTTAAGTCTTTCACCCACTTATTTATTGGGCAGTTGTTTCTTTGAGGATTTGTTGTTGGGTGGTTTAATTTTTTGAGTTCCAAGTATATATTAGATATGAGACCCTTGTCCGTTGTATGGCTAGTAAAGATCTTCTCCCAATCGGTGGGCTTTCTATTGATCTTGCTAGCTATGTCATTTGCCCTGCAGAAGCTCTGCAACCTTATGCAATCCCATTTGTCCAACCTTTCTTTGATTTGTTGTGTTTCTGGGTCTCTATTCAGAAAAATTCGGCCTGAGCCAAGGAGACCTAGGGTTTCTCCTATTCCATCCTGTAATGTTTTCAGAGTGTATGCTTTGAGTTCAAGGTCTTTGATCCATTTGGAGTTGATTCTGGTGCAGGGTGATATATAAGGATCTAGCTTTAGTTTTCTACATGTAGTTAACCAATTTTGCCAGGACCATTTACTGAAGAGGCTGTCTTTCGTCCATTCTATTGTTTTAGCTTCCTTATCGAAGATTAGATGGCTATAGGTCTGTAGGTTCATTTCTGCCTAACCCTTACTCTTACCCAAACCCTAACCCTAACCCTCAGCCTAACCCTCATCCTAACGCTAACGCAAACCCTAACACTCATATTAACCCTAACCCTCACCCTCACCCTCAACCTCACCCTCAGCCTAACCCTAACCCTAACCCTAATCCAAACACGAACCCTAAAACTCACCCTAAGTCAAAACCTAACCCTAACAAAACCCTCACCCTAATCCTAACCCTATCCCTAACCCTAAACCTAATACAAAACCTAACCCTGACCCTCACCCTAACCCTTACCCTCACCCTAACCTTAAACTTAACCCTCACCCTAATCCTCATCGTAACCCTAAACCTAACTCTAACCCTCACCCTAACCTTAACCCTAACCCTAAACCTGACCCTCACCTAAACCCTAACCCTCACCCTCACCCTCAACCTAACACTCACGTTCACACTAACCCTCACACTCAATTTCACTATAATTCTAACCCTAACCCTAAATCTCACCCTAAACCTAACCCTGATCCTAATGCTTACCATAACCCTCACCTTCACCGTAACCCTAAACCTAACTCTAACCCTCACACTAAACCTAACCTTAACCCTAATGCTATCCCTCACCCTCACCATCACCCAAACCCTCACTCGAACCCTTACCCACAGCCTAACCCTCACAGTAACACTAACTCTCATTCTAACCTTCATACTAACCCTAAGCCTAACCCTCACCCTAACGCTTACCCTCAACTGAACCTTAACGCTAACCCTCAGCCTAAACCTCATCCTAACCCTAACCCTAACCCTCACCCTAACTATAACACTAACCCTAACCCTAACACTCACATTAATCCTAACCCTCACCGTCAACCTCACCCTCAACCTAACCCAAACTCTAACCCTAATCCAAAACCTAACCCTCACCCTCACCCTAAACATCACCCAAAACTTAACCCTCACCTTAAACCTGACTCTAACCCTAACCCTCACCCCAACACATACCCTCACCCTAACCCTAACCCTAACCTTTTCCCTCACCCTGACACTCACCCTCAGCCTAACCCTAACCCTAACATTATTCCTAATCCTAACTGTCAACCTCACACTAACCCTAACCCTAAACCTCACCCTCACCTTCACCCTAACCCTAACCCTAACCCTCATCCTAACACTAACCTTCACCTTCACCCTCACCCTAACCCTAAGCCTAACCCTAACTCTCATCCTTACCCTAAAGCTAAACCTAATGCTAACCCTAAAACTCACCCTCACCCTATCCCTCACCCTAACCCTTACCATCACCCTAACCTTAACCCTAACCCTCACAATAAACCTAACACTCACCCTTACCCTAAGCCTACCCTTCCGCCTAACACTCACCCTAAACCTAACCCTAAACTTAATCCTCACCCTATACTTAAACTTAACCTCTACTGTCACCCTAACCCTAACCCTAACACTTACCCACACCCTAACCTTCACCCTAACCCTAACCCTAAACCTCACCCTCACCCTAACCCTCACCCTAACCCTTATCCTCACACTAACCCTAATCCTAACCCTCACCCTAACCCTCACCCTAACACTAATCCTCAGCCGATACCTAACCCTAACCATAACCCTCAACCTAACCCTTACCCTCACCCTAAACCTAAAACTCACCCTCACCCTAAACCTCACCCTAACCCTTACCCTCACCCTTACCCGCAATCTAAACCTAACCCTATAACTAGGGCTCACCCTAACCCTCACCCTCATCATAACCCTAACCCTAAACCTAACCCTCACCCTCACCCTAAACCTCACCCTCACCCAAACCCTCACCCTAACCTTTTCCCTCACACTAACCCATTCCCTAACCCTAACCCTAACCCTAACCCTAACCCTAATTCTCAACAGAACACTCACCCTCACCCTAACCCTCACCCTCACACTAAACATCAGCCTAACCCTAACCCTCACCGTAAGCCTAACCCTAAACCTCACCCTACCTCTAACCCTCCCTGTAAACCTAAACCACACCCTAACACTATCCCGAACCCTCACCTTCACCCTCACTCTCACCCTAACCCTAACCCTAAACCTCATCCTAACACTAAACTTCACCCTCACCCTCACCCTAATCCTAATCTTAACCCCAACACACACCCTCATTACTAAACCTCACCCTAACCCTAACCATAACCCTTACCTAAATGAAAACCTCACCCTCACCCTCACCCTCAACCTAATCCTCACCCTCACCCTAGCCCTCACCCTAAAACTAACCCTCACCCTAAGCCTAAACTTAACACTCACCCTCATCCTAACCCTCACCCTAAACCAAACCCTAACACTCATCCTAACCCTAACTCTAAACCTAATGCTAACCCTAAACCTCACACTCACCCTAAACTTCACTCTCACCCTTACCTTACCCTAACCCTAACCCTAACCCTCACACTAAACCCAACCCTCACCCTAACCCTAACCCTTCCCCTCAGCCTAACCCACACAGTAAACCTAACTCTAATACTCACACTATCCTTAACCATAACGCAAAACCTCACTCTAACCCTCACCCTAACCCTAACCCTAATGCTAACCGTAACCCTCACCCTCACCCTAACACTCACCCTAACACTAACCCTCACCCTAAACCTAAACCTCACCC
Organism: Dipodomys merriami; assembly: GCF_024711535.1. NCBI lineage: Eukaryota > Metazoa > Chordata > Mammalia > Rodentia > Heteromyidae > Dipodomys > Dipodomys merriami. The sequence continues at coordinate 1,173,563 of NW_027202760.1, forward strand.
TCACCCTAACCCTCACCCTAACACTTACCCACAACCTCACCCTCACCCTAACCCTAACCCTAAACCTAACCTTCACCCTAACACTCACTCTAACCCTAACCCTCACACTCAGCCTAACCCTCACCCTCACCATTACCCTCACCCTAAACCTTACCCTAACCCTAAACCTAACCCTCACTCTAACCCTAACCCTAACCCTCAGCCTAAATCTTATGCTAACCCTAAATCTAAACTTAACCATCATCCTAACTCTAAACCTAACCCTAACACTCACACTAACCCTAAACCTAACCCTCAGCCTAACCCTCATCCTAACCCTAATCCTAACCCTCACCATCACCCTCACCTTAACTCGAAACCTAAACCTAACTATCACCCCCACCCTCATCCAAACCGAACACTATCCCTAACCCTCACCCTAACCCTAAACCTCACCCTATACCTCACCCTCACCCTCACCCTAACCATAACGATAACCCTCACCCTAAACGTCACCCTAACACTAACACTAACCCTAACCCTCATCCTCAAACTAAACCTCAACCTAAACCTGACCCTCACCATAACCTTGACCCTAAGCCTAAACTTAATCCTGACCCTAACCCTAAACTTAACCCACACACTAACCCTCACTCTCACCCGAACCCTCACTCTCACCCTAACACTCACCATGACCCTAAACCTAATCCTAATCCTAAACCTAACCATCACCCTCAAACTCACCCTAACCCTAACTCTAACCCTAACTCTCAAGCTAACCCTAAAGCTAAACCTAATGCTAACACTAAACCTCACCCTCACCCTAACCCTCAACTTAACCCTTACCGTCACCCTAACCTTAAGCCTAAACCTCACAATAAACCTAACCCTCACCCTAACCCTAAAGCTAAACATAAACTTCACCCTAACACTCACCCTAATCCTAAACCTCACCCTAAGCCTAAACCTCACCCTAAACTTTACCCTCAACCTAACCCAAACCCTAACCCTAAACCTAACACTCACACTAACCCTAACCCTAAACCTAACCCTCAACCTCAATCTCCCCTTACTCCTCAGCCTTACCCTAACCCTCACCCTAATCCTAACCCTAACCCTCAACCCCACCCTCACCCTAACCCTAACCCTAACGCTAACCCTCACCCTAAACCTCACCCTCACCCTAACCCTAGCAATAACCCTAACCCTAATATAATCCTAACCCTAAAATTCACCCTAACCCAAATCCCAAGCCTAACCCTCACCATCACCCTCATTCTAACACTCACCCTCACCCTGACCCTCAAAATCACACTAACCCTCAACCTAACCAGAAGCCTCATCCTAATCCTAAACCTAACCGTCACCCTCAATTTCACCCTCATCCTCAGCCTAACCCTAACCCTAACCCTAATCCTAACACTAACCCTTAGCCTCACCCTCACCCTCACACTAACCCTCAACCTCACCCTAAACATCACCCTAACCCTAACACTCACCCTAACCCTAAGGCTAACACTAAACTTCAGCCTCACCCTAACCCTCACCCTAACCCTTACCCTCACACAAACCCTACCCCTAACCCTATCCCGACACCTCACTCTAACTCTCACCGTAACCCTAACCCTCAACCACACCCTAAGCCTCACCCTTACCCGAACCCTCATCCTCACACTAACACTCACCCTCACCCTAACCCTCACCTTCACAATAAACATCACCCTAACCCTAACCCTAAACCTCACCCTAACCCTAATCATCAACCTAAACCTAACCCTCAACCTCACCCTAACCCTAACCCTCTTCCTAACCCTAACCCTGACCCTAAAAGTAACCCTCACCCTCACCCTAACCCTCACCCTCAACCTAACCCTAATGCTAACCCTAACCCTCAACCTCACCATAACCCTCACCATAACCCTTACTGTCAACCTAACCCTAACGCTCACCTCACCCTAACCCTCACCCTAACAATTATCCACACCCTAACTCTCACCCTAAACCTAAACCTAAACCTAACCCTCACCCTAACACTAAGCATAAACCTAACCCTATCCCTCACGCTAACCCTCACCCTAACCCTTACCCTCACCCTCACCCTAAACCTCACCCTAAACTTTAAACACAACCTAACCCAAACCCTAACCCTAAACCTAACAATCACACTAACTCTAACCCTAAGCCTCACCCTAACCCTTATACTAAACCTAAATATAACCCTAACCCTTACCCTAAACCTAATCCTAACCCTAACCCTCACACTAACCCTAACCCTAACCCTGAGCCTCACCCTCATCCTAACCCTAATCCTAACGCTCACCCTCAACCTAACCCTAAAATTAACCCTAACCCTAACCCTCACCCTATGCCTAACACTCATCCTTACCCTAACACTCACCCTAACCAATACCCTCACCCTAACCCTATCCCTAACTCTAAACCTAACTCTAACTCTCACCTGAACACTCAACCTCACCCTAACCCTCACCCTCACACTAAACATCACCCCAACCCTAACCCTCAACCTCAACCTAAACCTAACCCTCACCCTAAATCTAACCCTCACCCTAAAGCTAAACCTATCCCTAATGCTAATGTAACACCTCGCCCTCACCCTAACCCTCACCCTTACTTTATCCTCAACTAACCCTAAACCTAACCCTCACAATAACGCTAATCCTTACGCTATCCCTAACCCTAACCCTAACCCTCAACCTCACCCTAACTCTAATGCTAACCCTAACCCTCACCATCACCCTAACATCACCCTAACTCCTAACCTCACCCTAACCTGCAAACTAACCCTAACCCTAAACCTACCGCTCACCCTAACCCTCATCCTAACCATAAACCTAACCCTAACCTTAATGCTCACCCTTACCCTGAGCCTAACCCTCACCCTTTCACTCACCCTAACCATTAGCCTCACACTAACCCTATCCCTAACCCTAACCCTAACTCTAACTCTCACCAGAACACTCAACCTCATCCTAACCCTCACCCTGACACTAAACATCACCCTAAACCTAAACCTAACCCTAAACTTCGCCCTAACCCTAACCCTCACCGTAATTCTAACACTAAAATTCTCCCTCACCCTCACCCTAACACTCTCCTTAACCCTTACCGTCACCCTAACCCTAACCCTCTCCCTCACACTAACCCTCACCCTAACCCTTACGCTGACCCTAACCCTAAACCTAACCCTCATCCTAACCCTAAACCTAACTCTAACCCTAACTTTCCCATCACCCTCAGCCTAACCCTAATCCTAACCCTAATAACCCTCACCCTCAACCTCACCCTAACCCTAAACCTAACCCTAACACTCACCCTCATCCTCACCCTAACCCTAACCCTATCCCTAACCCTCACCCTAAACCTAAGCCTCACCCTAAACCTCACCCACACCCTAACCCTAACCCTAACCCTAACACTCACCCTAACCCTCACCCTAAACCTCACCCTCACCCTAACACTCAGCCTAACCCTTACCATCACACTCACCCTAACCCTCACCCTCACCCTAACACTCACCCTAACCCTTACCATCACCCTAACCCTCACCCTAACACGTACCCACACCCTAACCCTCACCTTAACCCTAAACCTAAACTTAAACCTAAACCTCACCCTCACCCTCACTCTAACCCTAACCCCAACCCTCACGCTCACCCTCACCCTAACCCTAACACTCACCCTCACCCTAACCCTCACCCTAACCTTTACACTCCACCTAACCCAAACCCTAACCCTAAACCTAACACTCACACTAACCCTAACCCTAACGTGCACCCTAACCATTATACTAACCCTAAACCTAACCCTAAACCTCACCCTAACCCGAACCCGAACCCTAACCCTCACCCTCACCATAACTCTAATGCTAACTCTAACCCTCACCTTCACCTTAACCCTCCACCTAACACCCACCCTCACCCTAACCCTAACCCTCACCCTCAACCTAAACCTCACCCTAACCATAACCCTAACCATAACCCTAACGCTCAACCTAACCCTAAACCTCACCCTCACCATAACACTCACCCTAACCCTTACCCACACACTAAACATATCCCTTACCCTAACCCTAAGCCTAACTCTCATCAGAACACTCACCCTCATCCTAACCCTCACCCGGACACTAAATATAACCCTAACCCTAACCCTCACCCTAAGGCTAACCCTAACCCTCACCCTAACACTAACCCTCACTGTAATCCTAAACTTCACACTAACCCTAACCGTAACCCTCACCCTCACACTCACCCTCACTCTAAGCCTAACCCTAAACCTCATCCTAACACTAACCTTCACCCTCACCCTCACCATAACCCTAACACTCATCCTAACCCTAACGCTAAATCTAATGCTAACCCTAAACCTCACCCTCACCCTCACCCTAACCCTTACCATCACCCTAACCCTAACCCTAACCCTCTCACAAAACCTAACCCTCATTCTGACCTTAAGCCTACCCCTCCGCCTAACGCTCACCCTAAAACTAACCCTAAACCTACTCCTCACCCTATCCTTAACCTTTACAAAAACCCTCACCCTAACCCTCACCCTCACCCTAACCTTAATGCTAACCCTAACCCTCACCCTCACCCTAACCCTCACCCTAAACTTTACCCTCACCCTAACCCTTACCTAACCCTACACCTAACCCTCAAACTAACACTAAACCTAACCCTCAGCCTAACCCTTATGCTAACCCTAAATCTAACAATAACCCTCACCCTAACCATAAACCTAACCCTAACCCTAACACTCACACTAACCCTAACCCTAACACTCACACTAACCCTAACTCTAACCCGCAGCCTAACCCGCATCCTCACCCTAACACTAACCCTAAACCTAAACCTCACCCTCATCCTAACTCTCACCCTAACACTGACCCACACCCTCACACTCACCCTAACCCTAACCCTAAACTTAAACTTCACCCTAACGCTCACTCTAACCCTAACCCTCACCCTCACCCTAATCCTCACCTAACCATCACCCTAACACTTACCCACACCCTCACCCTCACCCTAACCCTAACCCTAAACCTAACCCTCAGCCTAACCCTCAGCCTAACCCTAAGCCTAACCCTCAACCTCACCCTCACCGTAACTCTAAACCTAAATCTAACACTCCCGCTCACCCTCACCCTAAACTAACACTTTCCCTAACCCTCACCCTAACCCTAAACCTCACCCTATACCTCACCCTCATGCTCACCCTAACCCTAACCCTAACTATAACCCTCACCCTAAACGTCACCCTAACCCTAACACTAACCCTAACCCTCATCCTCACACTAAACCTCACCCTAACCCTTAGCCTCACCATAACCTTGATCCTAAGACTACACCTAATTCTGACCCTAACCCTAACCATCACCCATACACTAACCCTCAGTCTCAACCGAAACCTCACTCTCACCCTAAAACTCACGCTGAAACTAACACTAATCCTAATCCTAAACCTAACCCTCACCCTCAAACTCACCCTAAACCTAACTCTAACCCTAACCCTCACCCTCACCCTAACCCTAACCCTCACACACACCCTAAACCTCACACTAACCCTAACATTATCCCTCTCCCTAAAAATTATCCAAAACCTAACCCTAACCCTAACCCTCAACCAAACCCTAACCCTACCCCTCACCCTCACTGTCACACTAACCCTAAACCTAATGCTAACCCTCACCCTAACCCTAATCCTCAGCCACACCCTAACCCAAACCTGAACCCGATCCCGAACCCTCACCCGAAACCTCATCCTCACCCTCACCCTCACCATAAACATCTCCTAAACCCTAACCCTCACCTTAAACCTGACTCTAACCCTAACCCTCACCCTTACCCTCACCCTCACCTAACCCTAACCTTTTCCCTCACCCTGACCCTTAGCCTCAGCCTAACCCAAACCCTAACACTATTCCTAATCCTAACTCTCACCCTCACACTAACCCTAACCTTAAACCTCACCCTCACCCTCACCCTAACCCTAACCATAACCCTCATCCTAACATTAACCTTCACCCTCACCCTCACCCTAACATTAAGCCTAACCCTAACTCTCATCCTAACCCTAAAGCTAAACCAAATGCTAACCCTAAAACTCACCCTCACCCTATCCCTCACCCTAACACTTGCCACCACCCTAAACTCAACCCTATCCCTCACACTAAACCTAACCCTCACCCTAACCCTAAGCCTACCCTTCCGCCTAACACTCACCCTAAACCTGACCCTAAACCTAATCCTCACCCTATCCTTAAACTTAATCCAAACCGTCACCCTAACCCTCACCCTCACCCTAACCTTAATGCTAACCCTAATCCTCAACCTAACCCTAACACTCACACTAACCCTAACCCTAACCCGCAGCCTAACCCTCATCCTAACCCTAACACTAACCCTACCCCTAACCCTCACACTCACCCTAAACCTCACACTAACCCTAAACCTACCCCTCTCCCTGACCCTCACCCTAACCGTTACCCTAACACTAACCCTCAACTGAACCCTAAAACTACCCCTCACCCTCACCCTCACACTAAGCCTAAACCTAATGATAACCCTCACCCTAACCCTAATCCTCACCCACACCCTAACCCTAAACCTCACCTGAACCCACAGCCACACCCAAATTCTCATCCTCACACTAAACCTCACCCTCAACCTAAACATCACCCTAACCCGAACCCTCCCCTAACCCTAACCCTAACTTTCACCCTAACCCTCACCCTCACCATAACCCTTACCCTCACCATAACCCTAACCATAACCATAACCATAATCCTCACACTAACCTTAACCCTCACCCTAACCATAATCCTAACCCTATCCTTCACCCTCACCCTGACCCTCACCTCAGCCTAACCCTAACACTAACCCTATTCCTAATCCTAAGTCTCACCCACACCCTCACCCTAACCATCACCCTAAAACTAACCCTCACCCTCACCCTAAACCTAACCATCATGCTAAACCTAACCTCAGCTTAATCGTCACCCTCACCCTAACACTTACATAACAGAAACCCTCACCCTCACACTCACCCAAACCCTCACACTCACCCTAGTCCTCACCCTAAACCTAACACTCACCCTCAACCTCCCCTTCCCCCTCAGCCTTACCCTAACCCTAACCCTATTCCTAACCCTAACCCTCAACCTCACCATCACCCTAATACTAAACCTAACCCTAATGCTAAACCTAACCCTCAATCTCACCCTAACCCTAACCCTAACCCTAACAATAACCCTAACCCTAACCCTAAACCTAAAACTCACCCTAACCCTAATCCTAACCCTAACCCTCACCTTCACCTTAGGCCTCATTCAAATCCTCACCCTCACCCTGACCCTCGCCATCACACTAACCCTCACACGAACCCTAACCCTCACCCTAACCCTAACCCTAAACCTATCCCTCACCATCACCCTCACCCTAAACCTAACCCTAACCCTAAACCTAAACCAAATCCTCACCCTCACCCAAACCCTCACACTGACCCTAGCCCTCACCCTAACCCTAAACCTAATCCTAACCCTCACCCTCAACCTCAACTTCCCCCTCAGCCTTACCCAAACCCTAACCCTAATCCTAACCCTAACCCTCAACCCCACCCTCACTCTAACCCTAAACCTAATCCTAATGCAAAACCTCACCCTCACTCTCACCGTAACCCTAACCCTGAACCTAACAATAACCCTAACCCTAACCCTTACCCTAAAACTCACCCTAACCCTAATCCTAACCATAACATTCACCCTCATCTTCAGCTTCATTCTAACCCTCACTTTCACCCTGACCCTCACCATCACACTAACACTCACACTAACCCTAACCCTCACCCTAACCCTGACCCTAAACTTAACCCTCACCATCACCCTCACCGTAAACCTAACCCTAAGCCTAACCCTAAACCTCACCCTAAGCTTAACCCTCAACCTAACCCTAACCCTCACACTGACCCTCACACTAAACCTTACCATAACCCTAACCATCATCCTAACACTTAACCTGACCCTAAACCTAAGCCTCACCCTCACCCTAACCGTAACCGTCATCCTAACCTTAAATCTAAAACTAATGCTAACCCTAAACCTCACCCTCACCCTAAACCTCAACCTAACCCTTACCCTCACCCTAACCCTAACCCTAACCATCACACTAAACCTAAACCTCACCCTAACCCTAACCCTAATCCTCACACTAAACCTAACCCTCACCCTAAACCTAACCCTGCTCCTCACCCTAACCCTCACCCTCTGCCTAACCCAAATCCTAATCCTCACCCTATCCCTAACATTAACCCTAACGCTTACCCTCACCCTAACCCTAATGCTAACACTAACCCTCCCCCTCCCCCTATTCCTCTCCCTCACCCTAACCCTCACTCTAACACTTACCCACACCCTAACCCTCACCCTAACCCTAAACCTAAACCTAACCCTCAGCCTAACCCTCAATCTAACCCTAACCCTAACCCTAATCCTAACCCTCAAACTAACCCTCACACTAACTGTAAACCTAAACCTAAACCTAACACTCAGCCTCAGCCTCACCCTAACCTAAATCTATCCCTAACCCTCACCCTAACCCTAAACCTGACCCTAAACCTCACCCTTACCCTAACACTAACCCTATCCCTAAACCTCACCCTAACCCTAACAATAACCCTAACCCTCATCCTCACACTAAACATCACCCTAACCCTTACCCTCAACATAACCTTAACCCTAAGCCTAAAACTAATCCTCACCCTAAACCTAACCCTCACCCACACACTAACCCTCACCCTCATCCTAACACTCACCCTAACCCTAACCTTAATCCTAATCCTAAACCTAACCCTCACCCTCAAACTCACCCTAACCAAAACTCTCACCCTAACCCTCAACTTCACCCTGATGCTAACCCTAACCCTAACCCTCAACCTAAACCTACCCCTAACACTAACCCTCACACTCACCCTAAACTTCAACCTAAACCTAAAATTACCCCTCCTCCTAACCATCATCCTAACCCTAACCCTAACCCTCAACCTAACCCTTACCCTACCCCTCACCCTCACCGTCACACTAACCCTAAACCCAATGCTAACCTTCAGCCTAACCCTAATCCTCACCCAAAACCTAACCCGACACCTCACGCGAACCCTCACTCTCAACCGAACCCTCATCCTCACCCTAACCCTCACCCTCACCCTAAACATCACCCAAACCCTAACCCTCACCCTAACCCTGACACTAACCCTAACTCTTACCCTTAAACTCACCCTAAAACGTACCCTCACCCTAACCCTAACCCTAACACTAAACTTAACCTTCACCCTCACCCTGACGCTCCCCCTCAGCCTAACCCTAACCCTAACCCTATTCCTAATCCTAACTCTCACCCTCACACTCACCCTAAACCTAACCCTAACCCTAAAGCTCACCCTCACCCTCACCCTCTCCCTAGCTCTCACCTTTATCCTAAACTTCACCCTGACACAAACCATCACCCTAACCCTCACCCTCACCCTAACCCTAACCCAAACCCTCACCCTAAACCTAACCTCAGCTTGACCTTCACCCTCCCCCTAATCCTCACCCTAACCCTAACACTTACCTAAACGAAACCCTCACCCTCACCCTAAACCTGACCCTCAACCTAGCTCTCACCCTAACCCTAAACCAGACCCTTACCCTCACCCTCAACCTCCCCTTCCCCCTCAGCATTTCGCTCACCCTAACCCTAGTCCTAACCCTAACATTCAATCCCACCCTCACCCTAACCCTAACCCTAACGCTAACCCTCACCATCACCCTCACCCTAACCCTAACCCTAAACCTAACAATTAACCTAACCCAAACCCTAACCCTAAAACTCACCCTAACCCTCTCCCTAACCCTCATCCAAACACTTACCCTCACCCTAAATCTAACCCTCATCCTCACACTAAACCTAACCCTCACCCTAAACCTAACCCTAATCCTCAGCCTAACCCTCTCTGTATACCTAACCCTAATCCTCACCCTATCCCTAACCTTAACCCTAACCCTCACCCTAACCCTCACCCTCATCCTAAACCTAATGCTAACACTAACCTTCAACCTCCCTTTAACCCTCACCCTGACCCTCACACTAAACCGAACCATAACCATAACCCTCACCCTAACAATTATGCTGACCCTAACCCTCACCCTAAACCTAACCCGAACCCTCACCCTAACCCTAACCCTCATCCTAAACCTAAGCCTCACCCTCCCCCTAAACCTCACCCTCTCCCTAAACCTCACCCTTACCCTATACCTAAACCTAACCTTCACTCTAACCCTCACGCTAAACCTAACCATAACCCTAACCCTAACCCTCACCTGAACGCTCACCATAACAATAAACCTCACCCTCTCCCTAACCTTCACCTTAACCTTTACTTTCAACCTAACCCAAATCCTAACCCAAAACCTAACACTCACACTAACCCTAACCCTTACCCTCAGGCTAACCCTTATACTAACACTAAACCTAACCGTAACCCTCACCCTAACCCTAACCCTAAACCTCACCCTCAACCGCCCCTTCCCCTTCAGCCTTAACCTAACCCTAACCGTAATCCTAATCCTAACCCTCAACCACACCTTCACCCTAACCCTAACCTTAACCCAAATGATAACACTCACCCTCACGCTCACCAAACCCTAACCCTAAACCTAAAAATAACCCTAACCCTAACCCTAAAACTCACCCTAACCTAATCCTAACCCTAACCCTCACCATCACCCTCACCCTCATTCTAACACTCACCCTCACCCTGACGCTCACCATCACACTAACCCTCACACTAACCTGAAACCTCACCCTAACCCTAAACCTAACCCTCACCCTCAATTTCATTATCACCCTCAGCAACTATAACCCTAATCCTAACCCTAACACTCACCCTCACCCTAAACCTAAACCTAACCCTCACCCTGACCCTCACCCTCACCTGAACCCGCACCCTAACCCTCACCCTCACTCTCTGCCTCAATCTCACCCTAAACATCACCCTATCCCTAACCCTCACACTAAACCTAATCTTAACCCTCACCCTAACCCTAAACATCATCCTAAACCTCACCCTAACCCTAACGCTAACCCTAACGCTCACCCTCACACTAACCCACAACCTAACTCTTATCCTCACACTAACCCTAACCCTAACCCTAACCTTCACACTAACCCTAACCCTCACCCTAACTCTATCCCTACACCTCACCCTGACTCTCACCTAACCCTATCCCTCAACCACACTCTAATCCTCACCCTCACCAGAACCCTCACCCTCACCCGAACACCCACCCTCACCCTAACACTCACTCTCACAATAAATAATACCCTAACCCTAACCCTAAACCTCACTCTAACCCTGACCCTAACCCTTACCCTAACCCTAACCCTCACCCTAAACCTAACCCAAACCCTCACACTAACCCTAACCCTCATCCTAACCCTAACTCTCACCCTCACCCTCTCCCTAACCCTAACCCTCATGCTAACCCTAATCTTAAACCTAATGCTAACCCTAAACCTCACCCACACCGTAACCCTTACCCTCAGCCTAACCCTAACCCTAACCAACACACTAAACCTAACCCTCACACTAACCCTAAACCTAAACCTCACACTAAACCTAACACTCAACCCTAACACTAACCCTACCCCTCAGCCTAACCCTAACCCTAAATCTAACTGTAACCCAAATCCTCACCCTATCCCTAACTTTAACCCTAACCCTCACCCTCAACCTTCCCCCTCAGCCTTACCCTAACCATAACCCTAATCCTAACCCTCAACCTAACCCTCACCCTAACCCTATCCCTCAGCCTCACCCTAACCCTCACCCTAAACTTTACCCTCAACCTAACCCAAACCCTAACCCTAAACCTAACAATCACACTAACTGTAACCCTAAACCTCACCCTATACTTTATACTAACCCTAAACCTAAACCTAACCCTCATCCTGACCTGAACCCTCACACCAAACCTAAACCTAACCCTAACCCTAAACCTCTCGCTAACCCTAAAAATCACCCTCACCCTCACACTCACCCTAAACCTTACCCTCACCCTAACCCAATTCCTAAAGCTTACCCTAACCCTAACTCTCACCCGAACACTCATCCTCACCCTAACCCTCACCCTCACACTAAACATCACCCTAAACCTAACCCTATCCCTCACCCTAACCATAAGCGTCACCGTAACCCTAACCCTCACACTAACCCTAAGCCTAACCCTCACCCTCATCCTCAACCTAACCCTAACCCTAACCCTCATCCTAACACTAACCCTCACCCTCAACCTCACCCTAACCCTAACCCTCAACCTAACCCTCCCCCTCACACTCACACTCACCCTAACCCTATACCTAACCCTAACGCTCACCCTAACCCTAATCCTCACACTAAGCCTAACCCTCACCCTAACCGTAACCCTACTTCTCAGACTGACCCTCAACTTAACCCTAACTCTAAACCTCACAATAACCCTAACCCTATCACTAACCCTCACACTAACCCTAACCCTAATACTGAACCTAACCCTAACACTCAACCTCACCCTAACCCTCACCCTAAGCCTTACCCACACCCTAACTCTAATCCTAAACATAGCCCTAACCCTCACCCTAACACTAAACCTATCCCTAACCCTCACCCTAACCCTAACCCTCACCCTACCTCACACTCACCCTAACCGTAACACTAACTCTTACCATCACCCTAACCCTAACCCTAACCCTCGCACTAAACCTAACCCTCACCCAAATTCTAATGTTACCCCTCACCCTAACCCTAACCCTCAACCTAACCCTAACACTTATCCTCACCCTATCCTTAACCTTAACCCAAAACTTCACCCTAACCCTCACCATCACCCTCACCATAATTCTAACCCTAAACCTCAGACTCAACCTAACCCTCACCTTGACACTTACCCTCACCCTAACCCTCACCCTCACCCTAACATTAACCCTAAACCTCACCCTAACACTAACCTTCACCCTCACCTTCACCCTAACCCTAAACCTAACCCTAACACTCATCCTAAACATAAGGCTAAACCTAATGCTAACTCTAAACTTCACACTCACCCTAACCCTCACCCTCACCCTCACCCTAACCCTAACCCTAAGCCTCACCCTAACACTAATCTTCACCCTCACCTTCATCCTAACCCTAAACCTAACCCTAACACTCATCCTAACCCTAAGGCTACACCTAATGCTAACCCTAAACCTCACACTCACCCTAACCCTCACCCTAACCCTTATCGTCACCCTAACCCTAACCCTAACCCTCACACTAAACCTAACCCTCACCTTAACCCTAAGGCTACCCTTCCGCCTAACTCTCACACTAAACATAACCCAAAACCTAGTCCGCACCCTGTCTTAAACCTTAACCCAAATCCTCACCCTAACCCTCACCCTCACCATAACCTTAATGATAACCCTAACCCTCACCCTCAACCTAACCTTCACACAAAACCTAAACCTCACCCTAAACCTAACCCTACCCCTCTCCCTACTCCTCACCCTAACCCTAATGCTAACCCTAACCCTCAACCTATCCCTAACCCTACCCCTAACACTAACCCTCACCCTAACCCTAATCCTCACCCTAACCCTCACCCTCACTCTAAACATCACCCAAAACCTAACTCTCACCCTAACCCTAACACAAACCGAATCCAAACCCTCACACTGACCCTAACCCTCACCTTAACCTTAGCCTCACCCTAAACCTTAACCTCACCCTAACCATAACCATAACCCTCACACTAACCATAACCCTCACTCTAACCCTAAACCTTAACCTGACCCATGCTTTCACCGTCACCCTGACCCTCACCCTCAGTTTAAACATAACCCTAATCCTATTCCTAATCCTAAACCTCACCCTCAACCTAAACCTAATCCTCACCCTAAACATCACCCTAACCCTAAACCTCACCCAAACCTTAAACCTCACCCTAACCCTAACAATAACCCTCACCCTGAACCTAACCTCAGCTTAATCCTCACCCTCACCCTAATCCTCACCCTAACCCTAAACTTTACCTAATCAAAACCCTCACCGTCAACCTCAGCCTAAACCTCACCCTCACCCAAGCCCTCACCCTAACCCTAACCTTAACCATAAGCCTCAACCTCAACCTCCTCTTCTCCCTCAGCCTTACCCTAACATTAACCCTAATCCTAACCCTAACCCTTAACCCCACCCTCACCCTACACCTAACCCTAACCCTAACAATAACCCTCACCCTCATCCTAACCCTAACACTAACCCTAACAATAACTCTAACCCTAACCCTAACCCTTAAACTCACCCTAAGCCTAATCCTCACCCTAACCCTCAAGCACACCCTCACCCTCATTCTAACCCTCACCCTCACGCTGACCCTCACCATCACACTAACCCTCACACTAAGCCTAACCCTCACCCTAGCCCTAACCCTAACTTTCACCCTCACTTTCCCTCTCACCGTCAGCCTCACCCTAACTGTAACAGTAATCCTAAACTGACCTCACTCTCACCCTCACCCTAACCCTCACCCTCAACCTCACCATAACCCTAACTCTAACCCTCAACCTCACCCTCACCCTCACCCTCAACCTCAGCCTAAACCTCACCCTACCCCTAACCATAACCCTAACCCTCACCCTCACCCTCACCCTCACCCCAACCCTAAACCTAACCCTAACCCTCACCCCATCCCTAACCCTCACCCTATCACTAACTCTCACCTTCACCCTCACCCTATTCCTAACCTTAACTCTAATACTAACCCTCAATCTCACCATAACCCTCACCGAAAAACTTACCCTCAACCTCACCCTAAGCGTAACCCTAAACCTCAAAGTAACCCTAACATCCACCCTAACCCTAAACCTCACCTTAACCCTCAACCTCACCTTAATCCTCAACCTAACCTTACCTTAAACCTTACCTAAACTAAACCCTCAACCTCACTCTCACCCTAAACCTCACCCTCACCCTAGCCCACACCCTAACCCTAACCCTAAACCTAACCCTCACACTGAACCTCACACTACCCCTAAACCTTACCCTAAGCCTAACGTTCATCCTAACCCTAACCCTAACCCTAACTGTCACCCTAAACCTACCCCTAAACCTAACCCTCACTCTAACCCTAAACCTCAACCTCAACCTCAAACTCACCCTCACCCTCAGCCTAAAACTAGTGCTACCCTAATCCTAACCCTCACTCTAAAACTAAATCTAACCCTAAACCAAACTCTCCCCCTCACCCTCACCCTCACTCTAATTCTCACTCTAACCCTAACCCTCACCCTCAACCTCACTCTCACCCTCAGCCTAACCCTAGTCCTTACCTTATCCTAACACTCAACCTACCCCTGACCCTAACCCTAACCCTCACCCTAACCCTCACCCTCACCATAGTCCACACCCTAACCCTAACCCTAAACCAAACCCTCACACTAACCCTAACACTAACCCTCACCCTAAACCTTATCCTAACCCTAAACCTAAAACTAACCTTCACGCTAACCGAACCCTAACCCTAACCATAACCTAACCCTAACCCTCACACTATCCCTAACCCTAACCCTCAGCCTAACGCTCATCCTAACCCTAAACATAACCCTAACACTAAACCTCAACCTAACCCTCATGCTAACCCTAACACTAACACTAACTCTAACCCTGACCTTCAATTTCACCCTCCCCATAACCCTAACTCTAACCCTAAACCTCACCCTCACATTAACCCCAATCCTAACACAAACTGTAAACCTCACCCTAACTCTCACCCTAACCCTCACCCTAAACATCACCTTAACCTTAACCCACACCCTAACCCTAACCATAACCCTCACCCTAACGATAATCTCAGCTTAACCCTTATCCTGAAGTAAACGACACCCTCAACCTCACCCTCACCCTAGCCCTCACACTCACCCTATCCCTAACACTAAACATCAACCTCATCCTCACCCTCACCCTAAGCCTAACCCTAACCTAACCCTACCCCTCAACCTCACCCTCATCCTCAACCGAGCCCTAACCCTAACAATAAATCTAACCCTCACCCTAACACTAAACCTCAACCTCACCCTAAACCCAATCCTAACCCTAACTCTAATCCTAACCCTCCCCCTCCCCCTAACCCTAACCCTAACCCTCACACTAACCCGAACCCTCACCCTAACTTTAACACTAACTCTAACCCTTACCCTCACAATCACCCTAAATCTAACCCTGACCCTCAGCCTAACCCTAACCCTAACAGTGCCCCTAAACCTAGTCCTCACACTAACCCTAATTGTCACCCACACCTTATCCCGAACCCTCACCCGAACCCTCACACTAACCCTAACCCTAATCCTATCCCTAACACTCCCACTAAACCTAACCCTCACCCTAACTATAACCCTACACATCAGCCTAAACCTCACCCTAACCCAAACCCTAACCCTAATCCTCACCCTATCCCTAAACCTATCCTTAACCCTCACACTCACCCTAGCCCTCACCCTAACCCTACCCCAAAGCCTAATCCTAATTCTAAACCTAATTCTCACCCTATCCCTAACCCTAATCCTAACCCTCACACTCACCCTAGCCCTCACCCTAACCTCACCCTAACCCTATCCCTAACCCTAAACCTCACCCTCACCCTAACCCAAACCCTAACATTCACCCTAACCCTAATCCTAACCCTGACCCTAAACTTAACCCTAAAAGTCACACTAACCCTAACCCTCACCCTAACGCTAACCCTACCCCACAGGCTAACCCTCATCCTAAACCTAACACTAACCCTATCCTTCATGCTAACCCTACCCTAACATTAAACCTAACCTTCACCCTAACGCTAACCCGCACCCTCACCCTCACACTCACACTCACCCTCAGTCTAACCCTAACCCTAATCCTAAACCTAACCCTCATCCACACTCTCACCATAACTCCAACCAGAACCCTAACCATAACGCTCCCACTCCCCCTCCACCTCACCCGAAACCTCACTCTCACCCTAACGCTCACCCTCACCCTAACCCTAACCCTAACACTAACCCTCACCCTAACCCTAAGCCTCACCCTCACCCTCAACCTCACACTCACCCTAACCCTAACCCTCACCATCACCCTAACCCTAACCCTAACTATAACACTCACACTCACCCTAACCCTAACCCTCCCCCTCACCCGAACCTTCACCCTCACCCTCACCCTAAACATCACCCTAACAATAACCCTCACCCTAATCCTAACCCTAACGCTCACCCTAACCCTAACGCTCACCTTAACCCTCAACCTCATCCAAATTCTCACCGTAATCTTACCCTAACCCTTACCTAAACTAAACCCTCACCCTCACCCTAAACCTAAACCTCACCCTCACCCTAAAGCTAACCCTAACCCTAACCCTCACACTCACCCTCACCCTCACCTCACCACAACCCAATCCCTCACCCTCAACCTAAACCTAACCCTAACACTTGCCCTCACCCTAATCCTCACCCTAACCTTAACCCTAAACCTAACCCTCAACCACATGCTCACCCTAACACTAAGACTAAAACTATCCCTCACCCTCAGTCTAACCCTCACCCTAACGCTTACTCTCACCCTAAACCTAATTCTCACACTAACTCTAAACCTATACCTAACCCTAACCCTAACCCTCACCTTAATCCTGACCCTGATCTTAACCCTCAGCCTATCTCTAACACTAAACCTAAATCTCACCCTCACCTAATGCTCACCGTCACCCTAAACCTCACCCTAAACCTAACCCTCAACCACACCCTAAATCTCACCCTCACCCTCACTCTCACCCTAAGCCGAAACCTAACCCTAACCCTAATCCTAATCCTAAACCTCACCCTCGCCCGAAAGCTAACACTAACTGTAAACTTCACCCTCACCATCATACTAACATTAATCCTAAACCTAACCCTCACCCTCACCCTAAACCTAACCCTCACCCTCAAAATAACTCTCACTATAACCCTTACCCTCACCCTAACCCTAAACCTAACATTAACACTAAAACTCACCCTAAACCTCACCCTAACATCAACCCTCAAACTTACCCTAACCCTCAACCTAACCCTTGCCCTCACCCTAACCGTAAACCTAAACCTAAGCCTCACACTAACACTAACTCTAACCCTCAGCCTAACCCTCATCCTAACCCTAACCCTAACCCTAAACCTAACCATCACCCTCACCCTCACCCTAACCATAACCCTAACTCTAATCCGCATGCTAACCCTCACCCTCATTCTCACCCTAATCCTAACCATAACCATAACCCTGACAATAACACTAACCCTAACCCTAACCCTAAACCCCACCCTCACCCTCACCCTCACCCTAACCGGAACCCTAATCCTAACTCTTACCCTCAACCTCACCTTCAACCTCACCCTGACCCTCAAACTCACCCTCACCCTAACCCTCAGTCTAACCCTAACACTCACCCTAACCCTCACCCTCACCCTCAACCTCACCCTCTCGCTCAGCCTAACCCTTACACTAACCCTAATCCTAACCCTAAACCTTACCCTCACCCTAAACCTAACCCTAACCATCACCCTCACCCTCACCCTCACCCTAACCCTAACCCTCACGCAGAACCTCACTCTCACCCTAACTCTCACTGACACCCTAAAATTCAACCTAACCCCTAACCCTCACCCTAAAAAAAACCCTTACCTTAACCCTAACCCTAACCCTCACCCTAACCATATCCCTAAGCCTCACACTCACCCTAAACTTAACCCTAACCCTAAGCCTAAACCTAACCCTTACCCTAACTCTAACCCTAACCCTAATCCTCACCCTAACCCATATCCTCACACTAAACCTAACCCTCAGCCAAACCCTCACCCTAAGCCTAAATGTAACCCTCACCCTAACCCTAAACCTTACCCTAACTCTAAACCTACCGCTCACCCTAAAACTCACCCTCACCCAAACCCTAACCCTGACCCTCACCCTAAACTTAACCCTTACCCTAACGCTAACCCTAACCTTTATCCTCATACTAAACCTAACTCTAACCCTACCCCTAACCCTCACACAAACCCTAACCCTCTCCCTAACCTTAACCCTACCCCTCACCCTAATTCTCACCCTAACCCTAAACCTCACCCAAACCCTTATCCTAACCATCACCCTCACCCTAATGCTCACCATCACCCTAACCCTCACCCTAAACCTAACCATAACCCTAAACCCCACCCTAACCCTAACACTAACCCTAACCCTCACTCTCACTCTAATCCTTAACCTCACCCTAACCCTAACCCTTACCCTTACCATAACCCTCACCCTAATCCTAACATTCAGCCTAACCCTAACCCTACCCCTTACCCTCACCCTCATCCTAACCCTAACCCTAACCCTAACCCTCACCCTAACACTAACCCTAACGGTATCCCTAACCCTCAAAAACACACTAACCATCAACCTCACCCTCATCCTATCCCTAACGCTAACCCTAATCCTAACCTTCAACCTCACCCTCATCCTCACTGTAAATCTAACCCCCACCCTAACCGAAAACCTCACCCTCACCCTCACCCTAACCCTCACTCTCACCCTCACCCTAACCCTAACAATAAACCCTCACCCTAAGTCTCACCCTAACCCTAATGCTAACCCTAACCTTAAACTTCACCCTAACCCTAACCCTCACCCGCCTCACTCTCACATTCACCCTCACCCTAAACATCACCCTAACCATAAGCCTCACCCTAAACCTAACCCTAAGACTCACCCTAACCCTAACCCTCAACCTCACCTTCACACTCACCCTAACCCTCACCCTCACCGTAGCCCTCACCCTAAACATAAACCTAACCTTAACCTAAACACTAAGCCTCACCCTCACCCTCACACTAACCCTAACCATAAAACTAACCCTCAACCTAACCTTAACCCGAATCCTAAATCTAACCCTCACTGTCACCATCACCTTCAACCTAACCCTCAACCTCAAACTCACCTTCACCCTAACCCTCAAACGAACCCAAACCCTCACCGTAACCCTAAACTTCTCCCTAAACATAACCCTACCCCTCACCCTAACCCGAACCCTAAACCTAACCCTCACCCTAACCCTAATCCTAAACCTCACCCTCTCCCTAACCCTCAATGTCACCCTATCCCTCACCCTAAACCTAACCCTAACCCACACAAGAACCCTCAACCTCACCCAAACCCTCACCCTCACCCGAACCCGAATAATCACCTTTACCCTTAGCCTCACCCTAACCCTCACCCTAACCCTCAACCTAAACCTCACTCTCACCCTAATCCTCACCCAAACCCTAACCCTAACCCTTACCTAACCAAAACCCTCACCCTCACCGTCACACTCACTCTAACCCTCACACTCACCATAGCCTTCACCCTAAACCTAAACCTCACCCTAACCATAACCCTAAGCCTCACCCTCACCCTCACCCTAACCCTAACCATAACCATAACCCTAATCCTAAATCTAACCCTCAACATCACCCTCATCCTAAATCTAACCATAAACCTAACCCTAAACCAGAACCTCACCCTCACACTAACCCTAATCCTCACCCTATCCCTAACCCTAACCCTAACCTACACCCTAACCCTCACCCTCAATCTAACCCTAATGTTAACCCGAACCCAAACCCTCACCCTAACGCTCACCCTAACCCTTACCCTAACCCTAACCCTAACGCTCACCCTCACAATAACTCTCACTATAACCCTTTCCCTCACACTAACCCTAACCCTTACATTAATCCTAAAACTCACCCTAAACCTCACCTTAACCCTAACCCTCAAACTCAATCTAACCCTCACAAAAAACCTTACCCTCACCCTAACCGTAACCGTACCCCTCACACTAACCCTAACTCTAACCCTCATCCTATCCCTCATCCTAAACCTAACCCTAAACCTAATCCTAACCCTCACCCTCACCCTCACCCTAACCCTAACCCTAACCCTAACCATAACCCTCACCTTCACCCTAAACCTAACCCTAACCATCACCCTCACACTCACCCTTATGCTAACCCCAACCCTAAGCCTTACCCTAACCCTAACCCTCACCCTAACCCTAACCATAACCATAACCCTCACCCTCACCCTCATCCTAACCCGAATCCTAACCCTAATCCTACCCTTCACCCTAACACTTAAACTTACACTAACCCTAACTCTAACCCTAAACCTCACCCTAACCCTAACCCTAACCCTCACCATCA
The DNA here is from genome assembly GCF_024711535.1 of Dipodomys merriami. NCBI lineage: Eukaryota > Metazoa > Chordata > Mammalia > Rodentia > Heteromyidae > Dipodomys > Dipodomys merriami. The sequence goes on from NW_027202760.1 coordinate 1,194,835, forward strand.
CCCTAACCCTCACCCTCACCGTAACCCTAAGACTTGCCCTATACCTAAACCTCAGCCATAACCTAACCCTAACCCTAACCCTCACCCTAAACCTAACCCTAAAGCTCACCCTAACCCCAACCCTCCTTCTCACCCTCACCCTAACCCTCACCCTCACCCTGATCCTCACACTAAAACTAAACCTAATCCTAACCCTAAGCCTCACCCTCACCCTCACCTTATCCTTAACCATAATTATAATCCTAGTCCTAACTCTAACCCTCCTGCTCACCCTCACTATAATTCTAACCCAAACCCTAACCCTCACCCTCACTCTCACCTAACTCTAACCCTAACCCTAATCCTAATTCTAACCCTCACCATCACCCTAACCCTAAATGTAACCCTAACCCTAATCATAACCCAGACCCTCATCCTCAAACTAACCCTAACCCTCACCCTCACCCTAACACTAAACCTAACACTCAACCCTCACCCTAAGCCTCACCCTAACTCTAATGCTAATCCTAACCCTCACCCTCATCCTAGTGCTCAACCTAACCGTAACTCTAACCCTAAAACTAAAACTTCAACTTCACCCTCACCCTCACCCTCAACCTAAGCCTAATCCTAACCCTAACTCTAATACTAACCCTAAACCTAACCCTAACCCTTTCTGTAACCCTAAACCTAGCCCTCACTCTCACTCATACCCTCAACCTCAGCTAACTGTAACCCTAACCCTAATCCTAAACCTAACCCTCACACTCACATTCACCCTAACCCTAACCCTAACCCTCACCCTCGCCCTAAGTCTAACCCTAACCCTCACCCACACCCTAAACTTTAACCTCACCCTAACCCTAACCCTAACCCTAAAACTACCCCTCAGCCTAACCTTAACCCTCATGCTTAACCCAACCCTGTGCTAACACAAATGCTCATTCTCAACCTAAGCCTCAGCCTAAACCTTACCCTCACAATAACCCTATCCCTCACCCTCTCCCTAACCCTCACCCTACCCCTTCTCACCCTAAGCCAAACCCTAACCCTAACCCTAAACTTCACCCTACTCCTCACCCTAACCGTCACCCTAACCCTAATCCTAACCCTCAACCTAACCCTCACCCTAAGCCTAAACCTAACCCTAACACTTACCCTCAAACTAAATGTCAATAAAACCCTTACCCTCACCCTAATCCTAACCGTAACCCTAACCCTAACCCTCACCATAACCCTAACCCTCACCCTCACCCTCACTCTCACCTTCACCGTCACACTAAACATCACTCTAACCCTAACCCTCACACTAACCCTAACCCTAACCCTCACCCTAACCATAACCCTCAACTTAAACCTCACCCCCACCCTAATCCTGACCCTAAACCTAACCTTAAAGTTTCCTAAACAAAAACATCACCCTCACCCTAAACCTAACCCTAACCTTAAACTTCACACTCACACTCACCCTCACCCTCAGCCTCAACCTAACACTAAACCTAATCCTAACCCTAAACCTGAACCTTACCCTCACTCTAACCCTAACACTAACCTGCACCCTAACCCCAACCCTAACAATCATCCTAACCCTAACCCGAATGCTAACCCTAACGCTCACCCTTAACCTAACCCTGACCCTAACCCTTACACTTAACCTAACCCTCACTCTCACCCTAACCCTAACCCTTACCCTCACCATTACCCTATCCCTCACCATCAAACTAACCCTCACCCTAATCCTTATGCTCAACCTAACCCTCACCCAGCCCTCAGAAGAACCCTAACCCACACCCTAACCCTCACCCTAACCCTAACGCTAACACTAACCCTCAGTCTCAACCTAACACTCACCCTAAACCTTATCCTCACACTAACCCAAACCCTAATCGTAACCCTCACAGTAAGCCTAACCCTCATCCTAACCCTAAACCTAACTCTCACCCTAACCTTCACCCTAACCCTAAACCTAACCCTAACCCTCAACCTAACCCTAACCCTCACCCTCACCCTAATCCTCACCCTAAACCTAACCCTAAACCTAACCCTCACCGTCACCCTGCCACTCACTCTCACCCTCACACTAAACCTCACGCTCAACCTCACCCTCACCCTAACCCTCACCGTCTCCCTAAACACCACCCTAACCCTAACCCTCACACTAACCCTAAACTTAACCTAACCTTAAACTTAACCCTAACCCTTACCCTAACCCTAATCCTAAGCCTAACCGTCACCCTAACCCTAACCCTAACCCTAAGCCGCACCGTAACCCTTACCCTAACGCATACCCTTACCATAACCCTAAACCTAATCCTAACCCTCAACCTAAACCTTATTCTAACCTAAACCCTCACCCTAATCCTCACCCTAACCCTAAACCTAAAACTAACGCTCAACCTAAACCTAACCCTTACCCTAACCCTAAAACTAGCACTCACACTAACCCTCACCCTAACCCTAACACTAACCCTCACCCTCACCCTCACCCTCAACCTAACCCAAACCCTAACCCTAACTCTCACCCTAAACCTAACCCGAATCCTAACCTTAACCCTCACCATCACCATCACCCTCACCCTAACCATCAACCTCAAACTCACCTTCACCCTAACCCTCAAACTAACACTAACCTTCACCTAACCCTAACCCTCTCCCTAACCCTAAACCTACACCTCATCCTAAGCCTCACCATAAACCTAACCCTCACCCTAACCTTAATCCTAACCCTCACTGTCACCCTAATCCTCACCCTAAACATAACCCTAGCCGACACCCGAACCCTGAAACTCACCTGAACCCTCACGCTCACCCTCACCCTAAACCTCAGCCTCATGCTAACCCTCACCCTAACCATAACCCTCAACCTAAACCTCACCCTCACCCTAATCCTCACCCTAACCCTAACCCTAACCCTTACCTAACCAAAATCCTCAACCTCACTCTCACACTCATCCTAACCCTCATCCTCATCGTAGACCTCACCATAAACCTAAACCTCACCCTAAACCTAACCCTAACCCTCATCCTAAACCTAACCCTAACCCTCACCCTAACCCTAATCCTAACCCTAACCCTAACCTTCACCCTAAATCTATCCCTTACACTAACCCAAACCCTAACCCTAAACCTCACCCTAACCCTAACCCTAACCCTAACCCTCACTCTCACATTAATCCTAACCCTAAACCTAACCCTCACCATAACCCTAACCCTTACCCTTGCCCTAACTGTCACCCTAATCCTAACATTCACCCTAACCCTAACCCTACACCTTACACTAACCCTCATCCTAACCCTAACCCTAACCCTAACCCTCACCCTAACACTAACCCTAACCCTACCCCTAACCCTCAAAAACACCCTAACCCTCATCCTAACCCTAATGCAAACCCAAACCCTAAACCTAACCCTAACCCTAACCCTAACCTTAAACCTCACACTAACCCTAACCATCACTCTAACCCTAAACTTCATCCTAACCCTGACCCTCACCCTAATCCTCACCCTAACCCTAATCTTGACCGTTACCTAACCGAAACGTTCACCCTCACTCTCACCCTCACCCAAACCCTCAACCTCACATTAGACCTCACCATAAACCTTACCCTAAGCCTAACAATAACCCTCACACTAATCCTCACCGTCACCCTAAATGTAACCCTAAGCCTTACCCTCACGCTAACCCTAACCCTAACTCTAACCCTCATACTAACCCTAACCCTCATCCTAGCCCTAAACCTCACCCTCACCCAAAACCCCACCCTAATCCTTACCCTCACCCTAACCCTAACACTAACTCTAACCCTCAAACTAACCCTAACCCTCATCCTAAACGTCACTCTAAAACTTACCCACAACCTAGCCCTAACCCTAACCCTAACCTTAACCCTAATAATAACCCTAAACCTCACCCTATCCCTCAACCTAATCCTAACCCTAACTCTAACCCTAACAGTCACCATAAAGCTCACCCTTACCCTAAACCTCAACCTCAACCTAACCCTCACCTTAACCCTTACCCTCAACCTCACCCTAACTCTCACACTAACCCTAACACTCACCCTAAACCTAAAGCTAAACCTAACCCTGACCCTAACCCTAATGCTCACCCCAACCCTCACCCTCACCCTAACCCTCACCCTAACACTTACCCTCACCTTAATTCAAACCCTAAAACTAACCCTACCCCTCACACTAAACCTACAGCTGACCCTAACACTAAACCTAACATTCTCCCTACCCTAACCCTAACCTTCACCCTAATCCTAAACTTAACCCTTACCATAACCCTAAACCTAACCCTAACCCTAATCATCACCATATCACTAACACTAAAGCTAAACCTCACCATCACCCAAACCCTCACCATAACCCTCAACCTAACCCCAACACTCAACCTAACCCTAACACTTACCCTAACCCAAACCCTCATGCTCAACCTAACCCTAACCCTAAACCTAACCATAAAACTAACCAAAACCCTCAGCCTAAACCTCACCCTAACCCTAACCCTAAACCTACCCCTCACCCTACCCCTCACCCTAACCCTAACCCTAACCCTCACACTCACCCTAACCCTCACCTTAACTCTTACCCTCAACCTAACCCTCACCCTATCCCTGACCCTAACACTCACCCTCACCCTAACCCAAACCCTAACCCTATAAGCCTCACCTTAACCCTCACCCCAACTCTAACCCTAAACCTAACCCTTACCCTCACCCTAACTCTCACCCTAACCCTTAACCCCATTCTAACTCTAAACCTAACCCTTAACCTAAACCTCACACTAAACCTAACCCTCACCGTAAACCTAACCCCACCCCTTACCATAAACCTCATCCTATCCCTAAATCTAAACCTAACCCTCACCCAAATACTAACCCTCACCCTCACCCTCATCCTCAACCTAACCCTAACCCTAACCATAATCCTAACCCTAACCCTCACCCTAACTCTAACCCTAACCCTAACCCTCAACCTCACACTCACCCACACCCTAAAACTAACCCTAACCCTAACATTCACCCGAACCCTAACCCTAACCCTCACCCTAACTCACACTTTAATCCTAACCCTAACCCTAATCCTCACCCTCACCCTAAACATCACCCTAACACTTACCCTCAGCCCAACCCTAAGCCTAACCCTTACCCTAATCCTCACACTAATCCTAACCCTCACCCA